>NC_134335.1:4605132-5205132 GCF_964195595.1 Calonectris borealis | reverse complement strand
AGTCAGGAAAAAGTCAATCCACTTTCTGCCTTAATAGGGATGCTGGGCAAGGAGCGAGCAGAGCAGCCGGGCCATCCTTGGGGATGGTGCATTCACATGGAGGATGCCAAAATGAGAGAGGGGGGACTCGGACAGAAGGGGCTGCCCCCAAGGGACTGGCAGGGCAGGACGGACCAAACCAGGGCAGCCAGCGCCTGGTCCTGCCTCTGACTGCGGCCGGGTTTGGGAAAACCACTTACCCTGTTCTCTGGGCATCCCACCCTGCCGGGAAACCCCTCGGGGCTGGGATAGGGACACCGAGCCACTTTTATATTTAATAGCTCTTATTAGCTATTAACGTGTGCCCGCACCTTGCTTGGTAAGCACGTAGGGCCGTGCCACCCTCGGAAAGAGCAGCCGGAACCTCGGCGCGGGACACGGCGCAGGGCTCCAGGGCTCCTTCCCGGGCGGTGGCAATCGCACCTCAAGGCTGCCGGGTGGGAGCGGGAGCAAGGAGCCGAGGCAGAGCATGCATAATTTCAACCCCATTTGGCAGAGCTCAAAGAAGAAAATAATTCAAGCCCTCCAAAGCTTGCTGCAAGCGGAGCAGCCGAGCGCAGGAGGGGCAGGGGGGCTGCAGCCTGCTGTGGGGCACCGCTGTGACCCACCAGAAACCCCTCGGGGAAGCCTCCCCGCACCCTGCAGCCACCCCGTGCATGCAGATCAGGTCCGGGGACAGCCCGTGCTCTTTGCTCTGTGACCCCCATTTCATGTTGGGGCGGCACAGCCCTCTCCCCAGCTCCTCTCCATCACCCCCCCAACCCTTCCCAACCCCCTGCTCATCGCTCAGGCCCCCTCAAATATTCTTAGGCTCCACCTGAAGCCACACACGCAAACACAGAGTTAAACAATAACATTGATGCTTTATTAATTTGCAAGGATAGAGCCAATTAACAGCACTTCGCTTCGAAAAATCCTAATTGGTTTTCTGTCGAATCTCCTACGGACTCGGGTCTCTGCTCTTCACACGAGCAGCACCGTGGGGGGATTAGAGCAGTGGGACACGCAGATGCCAGCGGATATTTATGACTGCTGCGAGATAAATAGCAAGGTGACGCAGGTGACGCTTATCCCCCAGCAGCTCTCCATCACCGCAGCCTCGCTGTACCGAAGGCATGATAATGGCTCCAAAATGTTTGGCGTGAGGGATGCTGCGCGAGAGTGACAGTTGCTGGGGCAACCGGCTGCAGAGGTACCCAGCCCTCCCCTCGGATGGGCTCCAAAACAATCAGGGTCCCCCCACCCGGGCCAGGCAGGGACAAGCTCATCGGCAAGAGAGCAGCATTGCACGGCGCACTGAATTTTTATGGGTAGCTGCAGTTTTAATTGCTTTGTAGGGGCTGCGGGTGCATTAACAGGAGCAATATTAGGGATGTGCCAAGGGTAGCGAGTAAGGACCCCCCCGCCCAGTGCTGCGGCAGGGTGCTGGGACCCGGGTCACCCAAATTCACTGCTTCTCAGCAAAACCATCTCCATGGCCACCACTGTAACCCAGGGCACCGCAGCCAGGCGTGGAGAGGCACGGCTGCAAGGGCACCGCGCGCGCCCTGCGGAGAGGCACTAGCAGGAGCTGCAAGGCCAAACCAGCCAGAGAAGGTCTGGTCCAGCCCAAAATTACCCTTCATGTTGCCTACTGAGCAACACAAGCGCGTTTTTCTGCCCGTAACCCACGCCATGAACAAACAGGACTCCCCTAAACACATCTGAGCAGCCACTCCATGCCCAGAGCCCCCCGAGCCACATCCCCTGGAGCTCAAGGCAGACCCCCTACCCGAACCACTTCACACCACGGTTTGGGAGGCTCCGGGTGCTCCTTGTCAGGGCTGTCGTCGCTCCTGCATCCTTCCCCACCCCGCATCCCCCTCCTGCTGGTGGGCGTCCCCTCGGGAACACTGTCTCCCTTCATCCCCCTCATCCATGGAAGCCCCCATGCTCCTGAATCGGGGCAGCGCCATGCTCCCCCACTTAAAACCCCCACTAGAACCCTTATGGATTGATTGATTGATCCATTAAGAAGCAGCGTCCGTGGTGGCAAATCCGCCGGCGGCTCAGCCCTCGCCCCTGGCTCCCCTCTCCCTTCCATTAGCACCTTCATCCATCCTGGCATCAGCCTCGCCAAAAGCTCCTTAAACGACCTCTAAGCCAGGAGCAAACCTCGGGGGGGGATGCGTGCTGGAAAATCCCGCACCGGCGTGATGCCGGCGCCTGCACGGAGGTGTGCCTGTATCCGCCAGACTCCAACAAAGCCCCAGTTGTGCTCTAACCAGTGCCGCGCCGTCTCGGGCACATCATGGAGAGGGGGGGCTTGGGGACATCCTTTGGAGAGCCACTGGAGATGCCTGGGGCAGGGGAGAGGCAGGAGGCTGCACACCCATCCCCGGGCGGCAGTGTCCGGCCGCGGCCGCTCGCCCCACAGACCATCTTCCCAGGGACTCGGCGTCCATCAGCATCGCTGAAATCCCTCCCTGCAGGCTCGGGCTTGCCGGGAAAGCGCACGCCGGCAGCTCTGGGAGGGCGAAAACCGGGGTCTGGCGCTCGCTGTCAACCCCCAACACCGCCTGCCACCCCCCAAGGGACAGTGCTGCGGAGCGGGGGACCACGACCCACGGCCATGTCAGCCCCCCACCGCAACCTGGCCCTGCTGCGTCTCCTCCTTGGATTAATCACCTCCAGTTAGCCCCGGTGAAGCGGCACGGGGAGAACCGGAGGCACCAGCATCCCCCCCGGCCCTGGCACAGCCCCCTGCCCCAGGGACCGGTGTCCCCCCAGGGTGGCGGTGACGCAGGGGGGAGGAGGAGGGGAACTGGAGAGGGGAGGTGGGCTGTCACCACTCGATGGGAAAAACGAGCCCCCCCGGCCCCCTGCTCTCCTCCTCCTCCTCCCCGGTCCCCCAGGTTGATGCGCGAAGAATAGACCCGTTTGCTGGCGGGGCTGAGTAATGCGCTGAGCCGCTCCTCCCCGGCAGTGAGTAATCGCGCTTTTGTCTCCCTCGCCGGCACGGTGTTAACCGGGGACACGGTGCTCCCGCTGCGGCCCCGCGGCCGCCTCAGCCCCCTGAGGGCAGGATGGGACCCGGGGCGGCGTCCCAGAGGCGACACCTCCGGGGTGACACGTGGCGGTTTCACGCCACGCGGTACCACCTCGCGGTGCCCATCTGGGTGACATCTGGGCACCCTCCAGCTGCGGGTGCCCCGGGTCGGCGTGCCCACAGTGGAGGGGCACCCCGGGCTCCCCTCGCCGTGCTGCTGGACCCCACGAAGCGGGAGGTCCATGGAGAAGCACCTCCCTGCTGGGTGCCATGGAAACGTGGCTCCCGTGGAAAAAAAAAGGCTCCTTTTCTACCTGGTTTTTCCTCCTTTCCGAGGAAACACCGGAGGTGTGAAGGGTTTGACCCCAGCCACGATGGGTTACCCACAGCTCCTGCCTGCAGCCGCCCCCGGGGGGGGTTTCTCGCCCCGTTGTCCCTCCCGGGTCACATCTCGGGCCGGACAGGGCCAAGCACCGAGGGATCCCAGCGCATCCCTCCCTTCCCCGGTGCTGAGTCACTTGGTGCCCGCGGTACCCAGGCTGCAGTGGCAGTGCGGGGCTGGCGGGCGGCTCCTGCTCCGGCACCCACGCGACAGATGGCAAGCCTCTCGCCTTGTGATTTGATTTTTTTTTTTCTTTTTTTTAATTTTTTTTTGGCTGTTATTTCAGTCCGCGGCCCCCTCTCCCTCCCTTCCCCCTCCCGTGTCCCCTCGCCACCTCCTCCCGGGAGGAGAGGAGAGGGCGGCCGTGGTGAGCACCAGGGTTTTTGCACGAGGGAGCAGAGCTTTCAGTGCCTCCTTGCAGCCCTTGGTGGCTTCCCTATGGGACGTCGCAGGCTGGCAGTGTCCCACATGGGGCAGCACTGGCTGGTGCACCGGGGTCCGGCCAGCCCCGGAGCTTCCCACCGCACCGACACCGCTGCCGGCTGGGGCGGGTGATGCCGGTATCCCCCGGCTGAGGTCTACACGCTCCTCCTCTGCACATCAGACGGTGGCCCTGGGCATGGGGACATCCTGCAGTGCCCCGATGAGGGGACAGGTCTCAGGAGCGCTGGCGAAGAGACAAATGCTTGCCCGGCACCTCCCTGAATGGCCATCAACGGCACGAGTTTGCTGGGTCTCAGGGGGGTTCCCAGCAGCCAAGTGACTGGTGCCACCAAACTGATGTGACAAGCAGCACGGCCGGCCGGAGGGACATCCCTCCTCAGGGCCTGGTCTGTCCTTCGCAGCGTCCCCAAGACCCCATCACGCCAACAGCACCTAACGAGGTCCCGAATGTTGGTCACGGCCGCGAGCAGCGACCTGATGCACAACCCCCCCCAGCCGCCCGCCGGGGGTGACCAGCGCTAACGAAGAGCGCGGTGACGAGGCTCTGGGCCGCTCCTGCGGGCATCCCATTTCTCTTCCACTCCCTTTGCCAGGGCCGCGCGCAGCCGAGCCGAGGGAGAAGCCTCTCCGCGGCGTTAGGAGTTCAGCAGCTCAGCTGCGCCGGGGAAAGAAAAAGAAAAGAAAAAAAAAAAAACAACCCAGCGCGAGCAAGACAGACTATAAATAAAAGCTGGAGAAGTGGGAGGCAGCAGCCACAAGGGCTTTCTGAAGCAGCAAGAAAAGCAGGTGCACGTTGGTTCCGGCACTCGATGCCTTTGTGTTTCCCGAAGAAGCCCGGGTATCCCTAATAGCCGGGCTCCGGGTGGGAGCCCTGCGCCGACGGGGAGTGGGGCCGGGCTTCCCTCCCGCGCCGCGGGGAAGGCACAGATGTCTGAAGAGCAAATACCGCGCAGAATGGATGGGAGCATCGCCGAGCCCGGGGAGCGGCGGGAGCCGAGGAAGAGGAAGGAATGGAGGGGAATCGAAGGCTGCGAAAGGGCTCCCAGCGGCTTCAGGTTTAATGGGAGAGGGGCGATCCTCTGGCCAAAATTTGCTCCCGGAGTTAACGGTGGATGGAGAGAACTGCCGGAGCTCAACGCACCTCAGCCTCGGGTGCATCCAAACCAGGATCCCTGCAAAAAAGTGCCCCGGCAAGCATGCAGCCACGCGGGAGCGGCAGAGGGAGGCAAAGTGCCTGCCACCCCCCCGGGGGTCACCCACCGGGGACGGGGACCCCTCGCTCCGCCGGCGCTTCCCAGCGCGCAAGGAGGAGAGGGAAGAGAGGAAGAGAAGGAGACAGATGGGCAGCGATGGAAACATAAGTTAACTCGAAGGAAGCGGATAAACAGCAGGCAGGGAGCAGATCCCAGCACATATGCTGCACCACAGCCAGCCAGGCGCAGGGAGGTTCCTCGCCATCCCCAGTCCCCGGCCCCGCGGAGGGACCCGAGCCACGCGGGGAGGTCGGCAGCAGGAGGGGGGCGAAGGCTCGAGGCGAAAACCCTGGAGGGGTTTGAAGCCAGGGCTTGCAGCAGAGAAGCAGGAGCGCGGCCCGGAGCGGCCGGGATGAGAAGCTCGGGTGCAGCTCATGGCCACGGGGCGTTGCGGCAGCCAAAAGCAAAAGCCGGCCAAACCCACTGAAGAAACATCCATGAGATGGGCACGACTCCTGGGTGGGGAAGGACGGACCAGTTCCCTATGGCACCTGGGGTGGCTTTGGCCAGGGAGAAACAGTTCCCCCTTGCTGGCAGGGGCGGGCGGCTGGACTGGGGCCAGGTGAGGTCTCCTGCCTCAGTTTCCCCAGCCAGGAGAGGGGAGAGGAGCAGCATCAGCTCGTGCGAACGGCTGGCGGGGCCCCGGCCAACACGGACCGAATGCCGTTCCCGGTGCCGGCGCAGCGGCAGCTGCAGGTCACTGCTGAGGACTCGAGCAGCTGATGGGAAAGGGAATAAACTCAAGCCGAAGCCTGAAGCAGGAAGGCTGAGACCCTCAAAAGTCCTTGAGCCCTGCAGCACAGCGCTGCTGATTACCGGGTACCCCAGCGCCAACGCAGCATCGCCGGCTGCTCCGGCCACACAAGTCGCGGCAGGAGGGGGACCCCGGCCACCCTGCATTGCCCCTGCTGCTGTGGGCAGGGGCCTCTGCCGAGGGGACCCTCCTGCTGCCGCAGCCCCCGACTCGCCCAGAATAACAAGCAGGCAGAGGCGCAGAGCCGCCGAGAGCATCTCTCCAGCGACGGTTGGCCGGGTGCTAATGAGCCCTGGGCTCTCCGATCTGCTCGACGAATGTCATGACCCAGATTAATTGCTCAAAAAGACACCCAAAGGCTGCTAATAAAAGAAAAAAAGGAGGGGGAGAAAAAAAAAAAAAAACCAACTCAAACCCACAACAAGCCCCCCACAGTAGCCAGCACATCCCCCCTGGCATCCCAGCGCCGGCAGTCCGGAAAGCCCTGCCCGTTGCAGGAATGCGTGTCGGGGCGGCGGGCCAGCGAGCGCGATGGGCGCACACAGCCGCCCTTGTTCCCCGCTCCCCGGCGGAGGGTCAGAGCTGCCGGCCGTCCTCGCCGCACAAGGGGAAGCCTGTTCGGAGGCACCCGCGCTCCCCGGCGGGATGCTAACGCCTTCCCAGCCGTTGCCAGCACGACCGGATGCTGCCGCGGGACCCCCACGGGCCTCTCACTTCCCCGGGGGCTGCACCTTTCCGGGGCAGCTCTATCCCCTTTTGGGGGGGGAAACTGAGGCATCGGGAGGCCAAGTACTTCAAGGGACACGGCTGCTTCACCGAGAGCTTTTTCAGTGTCACCCAGACCCCTCGCTGGCACGGGGCATTGCAAGCAGGTGGCCTTTGCGTCTCCATCCGAGACCTCCCTCCCGAGAGGAGCATTTCTCCTCCGAGCCTGCAGACGTAAGCATCCTCCAAGCCTTTGGTTTCCAGGCCCTTCAGCAGCGTGCGGCTGGCCCTCGGGCGCTCTTGTAGCCGTCACTCAGCCGCTCGCTACCTTCACGCCGGATCCAGCATCCCCCAGACAGCTCCCAGAGCTGTTTTGCAGCACCCTCCCGCTTGCGATGTCCTTTGTCTTTCATGCCCAGTCCCCCCAGTACCGCATCGGTGCTGGGGTCGGGGAAGCTCCGCCGGGGAGGGCTGCACCCAAGGGATGTTCACACCAGGACAGGCTCCCCGCAGCCGCCGGCTCAACCACGTTCCTCGGCTACAGCCTCCCGGTTAGTGGGGCCGTAATCCATTTACTGCATGAAAATACCTCCCTGTGCGGAAAGCAGGTCCTGACCGTCCCGTGGACACGGCGGCTCCTGCCCCTCTGCGTCCCAGAGGAAGAGGAGGGGGACGGAGGATCTCCCTGCCCTGCCAGCCAAAAAGGCAGGAGGAAAAGGAGAGAAGGGAGTGAAAGCAGATGGGAGATGACCGCTCGCCAGGCTGCTGCTCTCCGGTCTCCAGGACTCCTGACCTAGTTATCAGCCGGAGAGGTAAAGCACGAAGCAGAGATGGATGGGGGAAGAGCCCAGACCCAGAGATGCAGAAAAAAATAGGTGATGGACAAGTTAAGCCAGGGCCAGGGAGCTTCCGAAACGGTCCATGGACGGACCCTGGCTCTGAGCCACCGCAGCTCGTCCTGCCGTCGGACATGCCGAGCCGGCGAAGAGCCACAGCAACATTTCAAGAGCCACGAGAAAACACCTTCTGACAAGAGACTTAAACTGCTGCACCCACGCAGCCGAGCAGAGATGTGGGGGCTGCAATACCCCCGGGAGCAGCGCTGCCCGCTGCGGGCGCTTCACTCTGCTGGGGAAAGGCAACGCAAGGAGCAATGGCTGGGAGAGAAAACCAGGCAAGCTCAAATTAGAATTAATAAGGCACAAATTGTTAGTGGCAAGAGGGATTAACGCTAGGAAGAGGCTGCCGAGGGGCACGGGGAGAGAGAAGCACCTCCTTGGGTTTCTGCTCAGCTCAAAGCCGCGTCTCCCGTCCCAGCAGCAAAATGGGAGCCAGCCCTGGCTCTGGTTTATCCCAGCACCTTCGGAGGAGAAGCCTCTGCAGCATCCCCTGGGCTCCCCGGGGGGGACAGCCGTGCCCCGGACCTGCCGCAGCCTGCACATGCCAAATGCAGGATCTGCACCACGTCTGTTTAGCGACGCCAGCAGCCGGATCCTGACCTATTCGGGGAGCAGCTCATTTGCAGCAAGCAGACCAGCTCTGTCCCCGGCTCTTGCCCCATGCGGGGCTTGGAAAGCAGCCTTGCAGCCTTGCCTGGCACGCCGAAGCCTGATGCCCAGCCCAAGAGCATCACTGCAGCTTCCCGTGCCCAGGAGCAGCCGCAATCCCCTATGTCCATCTGGGCATCCAGCGGCACGTGTCGGGAAGATGCTCTGCAGCGCTGCCTGCCCGTGCTGCCCCCCACCCAAATCGCCGGGCCACCTTTGGAGACCAAGAGGTCACAAGCAGGAGCCCACCGGCTTCCCTCGCCTTTTCGGCAGCCCCCAGCCCCGGCCGGGCCCCTGCGCGGTGCCGGCTGCGGGCGGCTGTGGCTGCGGCGGAGGTGGGAGCGATGACTCAGGAGATAATGAGGCAGATCAGAAGGAGGAGAGGAGCGGCGAGCGGACGTGGCGGGGAGGCAGCTGCGTCCTTCGGGCCTACACCCGCTCCCCCTGACGCGGCACCGCAGCTGGGGTGCGGGGACACGCACCCCCGGCCGCTCTGACTCACCCGGGGGGCACGGCAGCACCGGGGTGGGGGGATAATTTTAGCCCCCTCCCCGGATACATCCATCCCTCCTCCTGCCGGATGAGGAGGTGAGGAGGTGAGAGGGAAGTGGGGCTGCGTTTGGGGCACCAGCGGGATGATGCCCCTGGGGTCCATCCAGCCCCCACCGCTCGGGTTCTCACTGCTGTGCCGCCCCGCAGGGAGCCCACGGACCGGCTGCCCTGGCTTTGAGCGGTGCCTTTCATCCGCAGGGCTCCTCCCGCTGCCAAACCTGCCCGTTCCCCAGCTCCCAACGGGTAAACAGCCTCTCCTGCCTGGGGAAACTGAGGCAGGGAGACACCAGACTTGCCCGAGGCTGCTGTTTGCGACAGAGCCGGAGAGGGAAGCCAGGAGTCCCGGCTCCTGTGTTCACCTTCACCCCAAGCTCATTTATGAAGTTGTTTTTCCCTGCAGAGCAGTGCCAGTCACCCGACGCCACTGGATCACCCTTTGCTGGCCCAGCCCCTTGGCAGCTTCACCCCGCACCCAGCACCAGAAGAAGGCAGCTTCTGCAGCTGAGAGCCGCCCCTGCCTCGCCGTCGTCCCCAGGCACGGCACATCGCGCTTCCCAGCCTCAGTTTCCCTTCTTGTCCAAGCGCATCCACCCTCTGCAGAGGCAAACCCGGCGCTGTCGGGTGCCTCAGTTTCCCCCATGTCAGAGTTCAGCTTTGGGCCACCTCACCCCCGGCAGTGCCGGGAACACCAGGGACCCTCCCCAGCACGGCACGGCTGAGCCCTCCGGCTCACAGCATCTTACTTCTCCGGGAGCCGAGCCTTGGCAAGGGGAAGGAGCTGCTTATGCAGAACAAATGGAATCAATCAAAACAAAAGGCAGCGGGCCTGCTTCTATTTATTACCCATCCAAGGATTTAAAACACATCTACAGACATCCACAGCCATATGGAGAAGGGGAACCCACCGGGGCCACGCCGGCGGGCAGGGAAAGGCAGAGCCAGCCGTGCTCGGACGCGGGCGCACACACCACCGGCCGGCCGCTCGCCCTGCTCTGCCCCTAGGCTACTCCGCCGAGCCCTCGCCCGGGGTCTCAGGGACACCTCCCAGCCTTTCGCAGCTTTTCAGCCCTCTGCATCGCACCCCCAGCCCCTTCCTCCGGTTGGGGACGATGCCACCGAGCAGCCAGGGAGCGTGGAGCGGAGGGAGGACGAGGACGGGGGTGCCGGCGCCTGCCCGAAACAGCCGGCGCCGGGTGCTGCGCGGCCCCTGCGGCACCACCTCCACGGACACTGCAGGTGCTCGGGATCCACGGCAGAGGATCCAGCAGCAGGATCCAGCCCACGCTGCCGAGTGAATTGAATCTGTGCCTGCTTTCTCAGGGCTGCCGCTCCTGCTAACAGACTCCCTGAGCTCCAGGCAGCTTCTCGCCTCTCCCTCGGCCTTATCAGCTCGCGGAAGAGGTGATGCTGGAGGTACCTCTCCGCTCCCTTCCCAGCTGAGGCAGCACTACCGCTCTGGCATCGAAACAGAAGTTGGCAGCGGCGAGGAAGGCTGGCGAGAGATGGTTTATTAATGTGCTGGTGAGGCAGCAGCCGGGCAGCGGCGTGTCAGGGCTTGCACGCCGGAGGGACAAGCTGGCTGCCAGCAGATATGGCCAAGAGGACCTGCTGGGGGAAGGCGTCTCCGTGGTCGGGGGCTGCTGCGAAACACCACGGACTCTCGTCCTGCGTGGCTGACATGACACTGAGACCGACTCAGGGCTAACAGCAGACCTGGGCACAGTTGCCTGAAGGTCCTGTCCTCAGGCTGGCACCTACGGGCAAGCCACGCTGGGGTGCAACCCTCTCTTCTTCCATGCGCTGGGATGTGCCTCAGTTTCCCCTTGCTGTCAGACATTGCCTCTGCGACCTGGCCCCGGCGCAGCAGCGGGACCTGCCGAGCCTGACCCACCTGCAAATCCTGGGACCTGGTCATTGCAGAGGCAGCGAAGGGTCGGCTCCTGCGGGTCTTGGCTCCGGCTCGCAGCCCCCCGTGAGGGCGTTGCGCCCCGGCCCGACGTTCAGCCAGGCTGTGCATCGAGAGCAAATTGACGCCACGCTGCTGCTCGCTGCCAGCACGTGGGGTGCAGCCATGTGCTGCACAGCCATTACCCAGGCAATTAGGAGATGCCAGCTGGGCTTTGTGGCTATCGGAGAACAAACCAGGCCACGCATCTCCCCTCGGGCTCCTCCTTGGCTCAGCCCTTCCCACCCACCCGGGCTCCCTGCTGCATCCCTCCAGAGCCCCGCTGCACGTTAGCCATGTTTCTGGGCCGATGCGGGGTCCCAGGCACTCAGGTGGTGGCAGGGTGGGACTCTCCCATCATGCTGAGGATGCCGAGGGCTCAGCCGGAGCCCACAGCTGAGAACCCCCATGGAGCCCAGCAGCTCCAGGCCGGGACAGCCCGCTGCTCTGCCCTGCGCCCTGGAGCGCGTCCCAGCCCGGGGGGCGGCGGGGGACGGTGCTCTGCAGGGGATGATGATGCTCCGCGGGGGATGATGATGCTCCGCAGGGGATGCTGCTCGGTGGGGGATGCCGCTCCCCGCCCTACGTCCCAGGCAGGGATGGGATCCCCCATCGGCAGCATCCCCCAGGCCCCCCCTGCAGCCAGCCACCCTCCTCCGCGCTGCCCGAAGCTCCAGAGCACCGGCGGGGTGCAGGCCGGTGGCATCCCCCCCCGGCTCGTTTCCATCCAGCAGAGACTCAGTTTAAGCACATTCAAATCATATTTCAAAGAGAGGTTTAATTAAGGCTTTTGCACCCGGGCGCTTCCCAGCACCCTGAGGGACCCGATGCACCAAGGACGAGGGGCTGGGCCCCCCGTTCGCTGCACCCCGTGTCAGTGTGCACCCCTGCTTTGGATGTGAAGCCCCCATCACCCCCAGCAAGAGGACAGCCCCCTCCATTGCAACACCTCGACTGCTGCAAACCTGCGGACCACACAGATTTTATAGCCCTGGAGCTCACTGCCATCCCCTGCAAAGACCCCCCGACCGCACCCAGCACCCAGCCCAGGCCCCCGCTCAGCGCCAGCCTGCCGGGGGGCACCGCCAGTTTATAAAGATTTTTACCTCCAGAAGACTAAATCCGATAGGAATTGAGGGGGCAGGAGGGGAGGGAGAAGAGTTACTATTTTCTTTTTCCAATTTGATCTTATTAAAACTTTATTCAAAGAAGTAGACTTTTCATCTCAAATCTCATGCAAGTTTCATGGCACTGCAGATGGCAGAGGGGAAAACGCCCGTCCGAGAGTTTAATAACAGCATCTGGCCCTTAGACGGGTTCCTCACCGCGGAGGGCTGTGCCGGCCGGCCAGCGGCCCCGCTGCCCGCCCAGAGCACCCCCCAACGCTGCCCAGCACTTTAAGGGCTGTCCCCCCCGCTCCCATCCTCTAATTGCTTTGCTCACGTTCTTCCTAGTTAATTATATTAATAAATCCCCTCCGATGTGCCAGATGCAGGCAGCAAGCACAGGCCGCTGCATCGCTGGCCATGAGGAGATCAGCGTGGCCGGGCTGTGTCCTGCTGTCACCCTTCACCGTGCCTCAGTTTCCCCCACCTCTCGAGCAGGAATTGCCCTGTTGCTCTGCTGGGAGGGGAGGCAGCGAGGGAAGCGGCAGGCGGCGTGGCAGCATGGGGAGGAAGCGGCGGTGGCATCGCCCAGACCTCTCGTGGGAGCTGGTTATAAGCGTGCTAAGCGATGCGGGTGCCTGGGTGCCTCAGATGTCTCCCGAGGACAGCGGAGAAGCCTCCCACCCCGCGGCAGGAGGGGAGGCTGCTTCGCAGGCTCCGTGGGAGCGGTGACTAAACAGCATCCCCAATACAGTCATTAATAAACATCGATGCCGCCCGGGTGCTGCTCGCCTCCGCGCCGTGCAGAGCCCTGCTCAGCATCGCAGCGAGGTGCTGACTCATCACGGCTCGCAGGGAACCAGCTCCCCTCGGCTCCAGCATCTCCCCCCAGCAGCCGAGCGGGGACGGGGCTCAGAGAGGCTGCGCAGACCTCCGGCCTGGCGCAGGGGAGCCTGCAGAGGCCTCCTCTTCATGCCTGGCTGCTGCAGCAGCCACAAACATCATTAGGCAGCTGCAAAGCATCTGGTTTCCTACGTAAGAGGGAAACCCAGTCCGTCCCCCAGCTCATCCGCCCAGAGGTGGGTACGGAGATGCCGGGGTCTTCACGGCTGTCCTGCTCTTGCTGTGCTACGCAGAGCCCCCCATCACAGCTGCGAATGTCGGGGTTACCTACCATAAACCGGCTCCCCGCAGCCCAGCCGTGCTGCGGGGCAGGTCTGCGCCGCGGCATCCCCGCACGGAGACAAAAATGGGGGAGGTGGGGCGTTCGGACGGAGCCTGCCCGCAGGGACGGGGCGCGGAGGTACCCGCTGCCCGGCATCCGAAGCTGGCTCATCACCCGCGGGGAGATGCCAGCCATCCCTGCGGCCGCCTGGGTAACAAACCCAGAGCCCGTTGCCGCTCTGCAGCCTGGAGCCGGGAGCATCTTGCCACAAGGGGGAACCCCCGGGCTGGAGAAATTCGTCCTGGAGCTGCTTCACGGCTTTGCACCCCACAGCCCCTGTTTCCAGAGAGGGTTTTTCGGCCAGGAAAGGATGCTCTCCTCTGGCTCAGCTAGCAAGGGGCCTTGGACCCCTTCTCTTGCCCCAAACTACCTGCAAGCGCCTCCCGTCACTCCACAACTCACCCTGCCCCAGGGGCGGTGTGGCCCCATGGATACATGTCCCAGTTTTTGGTTCATGGGATTCCTGTCTCTGACCTCCTTTCCCCAGCTGATCTGATCCGAGGGATGAGGGTCAGGCAGGACACGCGACTCGCACTCGGGGTGCGGGGGAGCGCTTTGCCGAACGAGGGAGCATAGCAGGGCAAGGTTTCCTAGGCATCTGATCGTACCACAAGAAAAAGCCGCATATTCTGCGTGGGTGGATCAGTCAAGCAAGGACAGCTGGGACACTCGTACCATCACGGTGAAGGAAAGCCAACAGGATTTCCAGGAAAAAATGTAGCTGGCCTGGCTCCGGTTGCCATCCTGTAAGCATCCACATGGGCGTTATCAGGAGCAGGCTTTGCATCCCGGCAGGACTTGCAGCACTCAGGAGGGAGCCTGGGGTCCTTCGGTGGGGCAGAGATAAGAGCCGCCGGAGCTGAGCACCGGTCTCCAGTCCTGCCTTTCAGCTTTATATCCCCAACCGTTCTTGGAAGCCAGGTCAAGCTTTGTGGCCATTGCTCTCACGCATGGATGTGCATCTTCACCTCCCCGAAGGCTCCAAGCCCCCTGCAGAAGAGCAACGGTATTTAGGTTGGCTACGTGGCTCTCCAAACAACGGGGCAGTTCCAGGCTAAAGCTCCCCGTGGTGCCCTTAGCAAGAAGCCCACAGGAGTGTCTGTTTAGGTAAAAGTATCGAATAAACTCCAGGCTGGGCAGGCTCCAGCGCTGAGCACAGCTACCCAGAACCTGGGCCAGCAGCTCGGCACCCGCGGGGTCCCCCGGCTCGTGGGCTGCTGTCTGAGCTCCCCAACCCTGCATCTGGGGCCCTGGCAGGAGCATCACTGACACATGGGTGACAGGGCACCAAGCAGGCCTGGAAGGGACCCGGGAAATGCTTCATCACACGGAGCAGTAGCATCAAGGGGGACAGACAGGCAAATAGAGGTGACGAGAGCTACAATGGGGTTGGGAAGTTGTCTAACCGAAACCCTGGGATGACAAGCTTTCCCTGTGGCTTTAATCTCCACAGGGACACTTTCAGGAGATGGAAAAACATTCCTTGGAAGGCAAACTAACACTAATGTATTGGGAGAAGGGTGGGGGATGCTGGGGAATTTGTCTGCCCCAAAAGGCCAGAGATGCTAGTACTGGGAGCAAGGGAGAGAAAGGCAAAGCAGGGAAAGGGGAAGAAAGATGCCAGGAGGATGGAGAACAGAGGCATGGACCAGCAGGATTAGCAATTATAAACTCACAGCTAAACTGGGCTTATGTCAGCATGTATTACCCAAGAGTGACAGGAATGATAGGCTTGCTCATCTGCCATTTGTAAGTGGCAAATTCTCCCTCCATCCCGTTTACTGTGAATTAGCTGGCATATGTCTAATCGTCTTTGCAAGCACAACTCAACTGGCAGAGATTAAGGCCCTGCTCCTCCTCTGAACCAAGCACTGCACTTCACTGCAAGGCAGGAGGAGAGTGCTTTGTACCTGCCTGCTCAAGGACAGCAGGGAGGGCGGGTACGAAGGATGGCATTCAGCTACACGAAGCAAGTCCCCCTCGTCCTCACAGGCCTCCAGAAACCCAAAGCCCTAAAGCAGCCAGGCCTCAGATCAAGAAATCCCCTTTCCTGCTAGCCGCCAGGGGAGCCTGGGCAGCTCACAACATGAGACAAGCCCTCCTCTGACTGCTTCACATCTCAAGACATGGGACACCCATCACCTGGTTAACTCCTCAGGTATATGGGGATAAAGAAATAGCAATAACAGGCACCTGAGATATCAAGAACCAAATTCCTGACTCCTTTCCAAGCAACCTACTGCACTTGAGCACAGTTGTCAATCCAGAGCTGATTTCCATGGGAGTCACCAAGAGCCATTAAAACCAGCTTTAGCTGCGGAGCCTAGCACTGACTGCTGGAGACACGCAGAGGAGAGCCGGGATGGCGAAACCCAAGGCACTTATTAAACAATAAAGCAGTGCAATAGGCGTGTGCGTGCGTGGGGGGTGTTTGCATGGCTAACTGCTCGCCCCAGGGCACGTGTTGTTTGGCAAGCAAGGTGCTGCCTGGGTGGTGGGAGACCCTTGGCTGACACGTCTACTGCTAGTCAAGCATGTCAAAACGATCTTGGAGAGTTTGGAAAATTCAGCTCGCAGACAAGACTGCTCCACCACATCAGCATGAGCCCTCGGAGCCAGAATAAGCAGTGACTCAGGAAGAGAATGAGCAAAGGTGATTGCAGGGGGATAGGTTTGTTGGGAGGCAGTGAGAGGCACTGCAAAAGCAGGCTGTTCTTACCTGCACAGTATGGATTTGAAGACCCAGCTGCCCTCCTGCCGAGATGATGAGGAACCAGAGCAGCTCCTTCAGCCCCAGGGTATCAGCAGCCTGAGCGTAATCAGGACTGTGGGAGCCCTAAGCTTTGCAGGACATCCTCACTCTCCTTAAGGAAATGTCTTTCCCTCTTTATCCCTTGGCTTCTTTCAAGAACACAGATAAAGTCAATAGTTAGGTCTAGCAGTTATTATGTTTGTGACCCAGCGTCTAGGTGGGATCAGGAGAGAGAGGAAGCATGCCCTTCCCACTGACAGTCAAACCTTGCTTCCACACCCCAGGCGGAGGAAAAGGGAGTAGTATCGATCTCCTCCACACAGCCCCAGCCGGGGGGAAGCAGCGCTTGCTATTGCCAGCGATGCGTCCGGTCGCGTTAAGACCTGAGCTGGGTCACCAGCCTGAGCGCCCAACCTGCCGCTCTGCGAGTTGGTGCCATCTCCCGGGCTCGCCTTGGCAGGGGAAGAGAGCAGTCTAACGTGATAATGACCAGCTGGCCTTGTAATCTGCAGCTCCAGTTTGCTGGGGGATGAGGCAGGAGAGAGAGGACTTGGCTGTGAACAGAGCTAAAGGAAATCTGCAGCACGACGCAGGCAGCCCGAGGGGTGCTCGCTGCCTAATGGGTCAGCCAGATGCCGTTTGTTCGTCAAGGAGAGAAAAGGACTGCACGCACCAACCACACGTGATGGCTCCTCCGCGCCTCTGCGCTGCACTGGGGCTGCTGGTGGGATCACAGCTTCCTTCCTGGCTGCGGCTTAGGAGGATGCTGAGAGCCAGGTAGACAGCGATGCTTGGCCAGCACGGTGCTGGGAAGCCAGGGAGACCGGGTTCCTGGTTGGGGAACCTTGTTCAAGGCCGTCTCTAATTACTATCGCGCTCTTCTCCATCCCTGGACCAGCGCAGGGTAAGTGAGCTCGACTCGGGGATCCCCAGGGATGCAGGCTGCTCCAGGCCGTGAGCGCTAACCGTACAGCTTGGAGACAGCTGCACGGAGCTGTGAGCAGCCATAGGCAGTGGGCTGCGGGACGAGAAGGCAGCTGTGTCCATCTCTCGGGGGTGTCGGCTGGCTCCTCGATATAGCTGATATCCCACCGCGCTGCTGCGGACAGACCCCCGAGGAATGCAAGCCTTCCCCCCCACCCCGGTCTCTCTGGAAACGTGCTGCTGGGAGGTGAAGGGCAAGCGTATTTATTTAGCAGGAAGGTTTCTATGCACGGCCAGTCCCCTGCGCTGACTGCCTGCCCTGCTGAGCACAGACGTGAGAGCCCTTGTGCGCCAAATATCCAGAGAAAACTACCTCTAATTAGAGGGTGGAGTTAAAAATACCCATAGTCCATAAACAGAGGGAGGCAGACAGGGAAAAGGCACATGCCAGTGTGACTGACGCCCTGGGAGGGAGACGAGATTAGGAGCGACTCAGCCTCACACATACAAATGATTCAAAATAGACGAGCATATGCCTGAGCAATGAACAAGGGAGAAATGATGGGACTGGTGTAGGAGTGGGGTCATGGTCTGTGACACCAGGGAATCAACAACTTGTCTAGACTACAGCAGACGAAAAAAAGAGATGCTGTCTTAAGCTAGGAGTGAGAGGCACTGCAGCATGAGTGCAGCCATAGAAAGCTGCCCTAGCAGCAGCAGCGCGGAAGAGGGAGGGACGCAGGCCAGATACCGGCATCTAGTCCCAGAGCTGCTGAGAATGATCTTGGGTAAATGGCATATCTGCAAAGTGCTTTGAGATCCTCAAATCAAAAGTGATATGTATGAATAAGAGAGTATCTTTTTATCTGCGGAGCCTAAAGTCACTCTGGAAACTCTGCACGGCAAGGCAGGACTTTGCTTCCAAACGTCCTACTCAGTTAGACCGAGCGGTCCCGTCCAGCCCCTACAAAGGGGAAACAGCCTCGTTCAGCCAGGGCTGGGATACAGCTCCACATGGATGCCGTGGCCTCGAGCTCATCCGAGTGCCACTCTGGAGAGACTTTCTCTCTCTGATGGCTGATTCTGCCACCTGCATGACCTATGACCTCCCCTTTGTCACACGCAAGCTCTAGAGACAGTTCACATCATCTAACAAAACCCTGACTGCTGGCATTTGCCCCCTGAGCAAACACGGTAGCTCACAGCTCTCCTCTTACACATAAAGAAGTTTCTCTTTCACGCTGGACAAAGTGGGTTATCTCCAGGGCCGCTGTCCTCCTGCCGCAGCAGCACAATCAGCTCCCACCTCTGAGAGCAGCCAAACTCTTGCACAGGCTGCAGCGTCTGCCAGGACCTCCTTCTTCACAGACCAGCCTGCCACAATCACAGCTTCAAAGTTAAAGAGGTCTGGAGCGAACCTAATGGTTGGGAGAGGTCCAGATGGACAGCCCTGAGGACTCAGACAGGCTGCTCCTCCGCACGCAAGGTATGTCACAGCTCGTTGGCAGAGTCCTTGGAGCCCCGGTGCCTCAGATAATAACGTTCCTGTCTGCCATGTGTATTGCTATTGAAAACTCATCGTGACAGGCACAGCCTGTTATTACGGGTTTGAGCAGCTTCTTCCCAGCAGGGCTTGAACCTCAGTTTGGGCCTCCAGGCACTACAAGCATCAAAAGGATATCCATTTTCTCTGAGTTGCCTTCAGCTGTTTTCAGATCCCAAACACTTGGTGTACAACATGTTCCGTACAACCTTTAGAAATCCCTAAGGTGTTTTTTTTCCAGTGTAGTCCTCTGTCACCTTCCCTCCATTCTTACAAGTGCCAGGAGCGAGGCCCCACTGCCTTATCCCGCACCTCTCTGCGGCCACCACCACTGCTTGCGCTTGGGCTGGATCATGCGGCACTTTCTTCTCCATCACTCCCCACCACCGGCCTTCGCTGGAGCTCGGGAGGGCTCCTTGGCAGGACACGTCCTCCCGCCCTCTCATCCTGCAGATCCCTCTTCTTGTTTTGAGCACAGATGGGAAGCTCTTCAGAGAACAAAGAAATCCTAGGAAGAGGCAGGTTTGTGCTGCCCCTCATCACGCCTGAATACTGCCTGCACCACACAGGGCTGCTCTTAGCGCATATTTTACTCTAGTTACTTGTTTCAACATTAAATAATGAAATGGGAGCTCCATTTGTGTGTGAAAATCAATGTTTCACACTGCAGCGCTTTGCCATGCTGGTTTGACGAGCACTACAGTTTTTGTATAATATTTATTGAGACTCCTTTTGCTTGTTGAGTTTCACGTTTCAAATGGCTCCTCAGTGGCGATGGCAGATTAAAAGGCAGAACCTTGCTGTAATAAAACCATGGAGGCGGCATAAAGAGAAGAGCTGGCACCAGTCCTATCTGCTCGAGATAGGCAATTGGCACATATGTCCTGGGCAGGGATGTATATACAATATGATGTTCAAGGTTTCATCCCTTGACGTTATCTGCTAAGATCGTATCTGCTTTGCCAGTTGACTCCAAACCCGGTCCCTGTCTGCATTGATTATCCACAAACATACTCTCAGTGCATGCCCAGGCTAAGCTCCAGCAGCCCGGAGAGGGAAACCAAGAAGAGCCCCTCAGCACGGATCCAGCTCCCCTTCGAGTGGCCCAGATGGCCCAGGGCAGCCAGCACACCGCAGCACCGTCCACCTGCTGCTCTCCCAGCACGGCTCTTCCCCAGCCCAGCGCGGACAGGCTGAGCCCGGTTCCCAGCGGGCTCTGTGGCCAGCAGTAGACGGAAAGCCCACAGCGCGGGGGTGCCGCAGACTGTTTGCAGGTCTACATTTCACCTGGCCACATAAACACAGCTTAAAAGGCCAGAAGTAGTGCCTAAGAAACCCTCCCATCCTTTCTTGTTTCCTCTTTCTCAGCTCCGCTCTTCCCTGATCAAGCCGCTGCGGGAAGTTAAAGAGGAACCTGACACCTCAGTGATTACACTTTATTGCTGATTAACTCTATGTCGTCGTATTTTACATCTCCTGTCATTTCAGTCCAAATGGACTGTGTTAAAATGACTCCTTACTCAACAGGGACCCAACCTGATTGCTGGAGTCAGGTTTTAAGCCATATAGTCTTATTAGGCGATTCCTTCCCCTTCATCCTCAGTGAAATGTCCCATCTGGCCATTAGAATTGATGAGAATCTCTGTATTAATTTCACCAGGCTCAGATCAGCCCTTTAAATCCACTCATTAGCATCTTGAATTAGATCTGCTACGTTATCAAGTTAAATACATTTTTACATCCCTTAATTTCTAGCAGCTCTGCCGAGCTGGTTTACAGAACAGAGGAGAGCTCGGCTTTCATTCCAGCTGCTTGATCTTCAACAGCATCTTAATTACATCCCCGTCACACGCTACTGACAGTTAGTGACGCATGAACCAGCATTCACCCAGCCTGACTCGCTGAATTTGGGGCGAGTGTCTAGTGCTGATAATTTTTGTTTCTTTCCGTTAATCAAAGCAAAAGCATCTGGGACACTTTTGAGGACCACACAGCAGCTCGGGGTGCTCTCTGTGCAAAGCCACTTTTCGGGGCAGAATCATTAAATGAAGCCTGTGGCCGTGTCGGAAACAATTTGGTACAGCACTAGGATGAGGGAAGCTCCTCAAGGGAAGCACCCTCTCTCCAACTGGTTGGTTGTGTTTCTTGCTTCCTTTAAGTTGGTCAAAAGTTATATATGCACGGTTCAAGGTGAGGGAAGGGAAAATTCTCACAAAGAAATTCCTCTTTTTAGGGGGAAAACACCCACTCTAGAGCAAAACTTGGATGGGTTTTGACAACCAAAACGTTGCCTTCAAGCCGATTTCCAGCCTTTGCTGGCTCACAAAACATTTAAAGTCCTCCCAGCTCCCTCCTCTCGGTGAATTTCGCTCAACAGACGGTCCCGCAGACGGAGCGTTTCGGACCAGCGCCTCTCCCCCGCCCCGCAGCAGCCGGAGGACCCGCGGGATGCGCCCGCTGTCGGGGCGGCGGCTCGGTGTCCCACCCCCGCCGCCCCCCGCCGTGCCAGGCGCCGGGATCCGCGCCTCCCCGCCCGGTTTCCGCGGCAACGGCGGCGCGGCACCCCCCGCCCCCGGGGCGCCGCCGGCCGCCCCCGCCGCCGTCCGGGCAGTGCGCAGGCTCGGCGCGGCGGGCTCGGCTCCGCACTCCCCATCATGGCGCTGCGGCGGCCGGCGCTCCTCCTGCTCCTGCCCCTGCTCGGTGAGTCCCGGGGGCCGCCCCGCCTCGCCCCCTCCGCGGTTCCGGGCAAGGGGGATGCGCTGCTCCGGTGGCGATCGCGAGGAAGGGGAGGGGGATGCGCTGCCCCGGCTCCGTACCGCGGGGAAGGATGCGCTGCCCCGACCCTCGTCCCGGGGAGGGGAGGGATGCGCTGCCCCGGCCCCGGGGGGATGCAGAGAGGGGCTGCGCGGGGACGGGACGGGACGAGGGGTCCGGGGCCAGCCAGGAACCGCCAGCTCCACCGCCGGGAGCAGCGTGGTGCAGGGAGATGGGGGGGACAAGAGAGGGGGGGAAACCAGCCCAAAAACCCAGCTCAGCAAGGAGCGGGTCCAGGGATGAGGGTGCCAGGAATGTGCAGCCTCGGCAGGCAGGCAGGGCGGACACTAGCGCCTATTCAAGACCAGGCACAGGCGCCTATTGTTCCGGGGGCCCCGCATGAATGTTTGCAGTTTTAATTGCAAAAACATTTGCTAATTCCGCTCAGGAATGAATTTGGGCTCATTTGTTGTCTGGCTATTAATAGTGGGGGGGGGGGGGGGGGTGTGAGGAGGGGGACAGCAGCCGGTGGGCTTGCATTGCCCTCCCCCAGTCTGCGCAGACGGCAGAAGGAGAAGATGGGATGGAGTGGGGTTAGGGTGACAACCAGCAACTGATTACTAAAATACCCGGGGCTGTGCACGCATGCATGTGTCTACAGACACACAAATAACTGTTTTGGGTCAACTCAAGACTGAAGTGTATCGAAATATTCCAAACAGCTTATCTAAGGACAAAGCAATTCTCCAATGACTCCAAATAACTTGTAGAGCCTCTTGGGCCTCAAATAAAGTGAGATTTGGACACTATTTACCAAAAAAGCGAGCGGAGGGGTGTGAAGATGACTCTGACGCTCATCTGCGATGAGGAGATGGTTGTCACGCGCGCCAGGGTCTGTTGTTCACTTGCTTTACTGTAGTTTGTAGCAGAAACAGTTTCAGCAGGAGAAGTTGGGAGTGCCTGATGCTGGAGCATCACGTAGTTTTCCAGGTGCTAACTCTGGATTCAGATGCTCCCTTTGAATGAGAAAAATGACAGACTTAACACAACTTTTCCTTACAGTTGCAAGGTAGAAAAGTACCCCATTTCCTTCCTGTTACGTGAGCAGTGCCTAAGTGTCCTGTTGAATCTGGCCTAAAAGATAGCAAGACTGGAAATGAACTACAGATACTTCTGCATTTCTTTAGACAGACTAAAGTTGCTAAAAACAGCCAAACACCACTAGTTTCACACCTCTGCCTGAGAACATTTATCTGGTGAGTAAATCAAGTGGTAACAGGGTTTGCTCTCCGTTTAAATACAATGGGTTCTGGCCAAATTGAAGTGCCTTATCCTGTACTGATTTCCAGCTGTTTTCAAATTTGGGGTCATAAGCCCAGAAGAGTGGGCAGAAGCGAGGCTGAGAATAAAAAAGTTTGTTCCACTACACTTGACTTTACGTACTGCGGGGCATCCCACTAAGTTAAGGTTACTCTGTCAGCGGTACATAAAATTAAACATGTCCTGAAGTCTGCAGGGTTGGTGCTGGATAGTGGGATAGGAGCGAGACCATAAGGATGCATTTGATGCCAACTGACTACTTGGGGAAAAAAATAAAACAGGCAAAAAAGGAAGCTGACAAAGCTAACAAGATGCTGAGATCCCAGGCTGCAAACCTCTGACTTGTATGCTTTAGACTATTAAGCGTGCATTTGACTATAAGATGCTGCTTAGACTATAAGCGCTGCGGAGCAGGGGTTGCCTCTTCCTGCGGTGTTATTGCCAGAACGGACCCTACTCTTGATCACGGCCTTAAAACATTGCCACGAAACAGGAGCCAGCGAAGCATGGGGTATTCGGTGCATACCCAGCTCTAGGCACTAAAAGCATCTAAAGATTCTGCACATCAGGGAAATGCCATGGTCATAATTATACTAGCAGAAGTTACTGGCATCAGTGATGGAAAGTGGGGCTTACAATTGACATTAGTGTTACGTCCTACCTTGACGTCTCTGTTGCAAGCTTCCCCATGGAAACGTGGATTTTGAGGATTTCACGTACTGGACTGAGGGTAGAGCTGTGCAGCTCTTCCCAAAACTGTCAAGTATTTCCTGTTGAAAATAAAACATGTTGATACCTTATAGTCCTTGATGGGAGATCTGGCAAGTCCCTGGCACATTTCAGTTTTAAAGCTCAATGTATTCAAATCTCCCTTTGATTTAATTCTGAGGTTTTGGTAATATGTTGGATTTTGCAAAGGGCTTTTCAAAATCTACAGAGTAGAAGTTCTCATTTCCTTTTTTTTTTTTTATTTTTAATATATGAAGTCCATCTGTCCCAGTCACCAACAACTGTTCCGAGTCAGCTGTCAGTGCCAAAAACCACTCAGTGGAAGTGTTGTTAGCTCTATTGCAGTTATGATAAGTTGCTTGTTGGTATTTTCTGATGGGAAGTATTTGCAGTATTGCTTTCTTTTCAACAGGCAGTAAAAAATCAGGACAAACAAGTTTGAGAGCCATGCCAAAATCAGACACTTAATAACATCTTCAAAAAAATTCTTAGGAAGGGCTTGGTGTTCCTATTTGGGTAAGCAATATCTGGCATCACCACCAAAGAGTAGCTGGATGCACATCTACTTTACAGCTGTTGACAAAGAACGTGACACCAGCACATTCCCTCTTGCTCTGAATACTTCTGAGAATTACTTGGTTACTGAAGCACAAGTAGATTCAGAGAGTAAAATGTGTTTTTTTAGTGAGGAGAAAGAGCGGTGGACTGAGATGTTGCTCTGATCGTGAACTTAGATTCTTTTCCTGACCTGTTTATTTTCCTTGTACAAGTTGAATTCTGGGTCTCTTGGCCCACTGCAACTGTTCTTCCATTATCTGTCCACACACCGAGGATTTGCACCAGGAACACACACTGAGTTGCCAAAAATCACCTAAACAAGTAAATAAAGCGGAATGAGCTTTTGCATTTAGCTTCACAAATAAGGACGAAAGCTGCTCTACGTAACAGCTGTGGGTGGACCTGGTTTCTGAGCCTCCTGCCAGTTTGCCCCTAGCTTTAGCCATCTCCAAAGGGTAAAATATTGGTTAGCCCCGACTTGCTCCTGCTTTCCTTGCAGCTTACTTGGATTATCATTTAAGTTTCTTTGGCAAATTGCGTTCACTGCTTTATCATCCTTTGCAGTGAGTGTTTGTGTGTTGAAGCAGAACTGGCCTCCCAGTTGTATATTTAGAGCTAATGCTTCACAGTTGATTGCATCAAGCCCTGATGATCCGGAGGAGGTCTGTGAACTCCTTACGGAGCAGGCCTGAAGTGGTGGGAGGGAGTTAGCAAGGGGAAAGATTTCCACAGACCAACAGGATCCCGAGACCTCAAGAGTCCTTTTCTGCAAAACAAGAGCGTGTATTGCTAACGTGCCCCTCAACAAGATAAAGCGACTGCTCTATGCGTAAAAGCTGGTGGCCTGCTTTGAAACTGCCGTTTATACAAAAAGAGATGAATTCAAGATATAAAATTAATTAGGATAATTACATTCTCAATCTGGCTTCTCTATCAACTGGAATGTGAACTGCACAGTCTTTCTCCAATTGATAAGGGCTGTTTGCCTTCCCTCCGAACCCCTGGGGAGTATCATGTTTTTATAAAACACAGGATCAAAACCAAATTCAACCACTAAACGTCGGTCCATGTAGTGGAGGAGTAAGGGTGTGTACCATGCAACAAAACCCATTCCTTTGCTGAGTCAGGACGTGGCCTAAGAACCAGTTAATGGCTTTAATTGCACTAATGAATGTTCTGGACACAGTCTTAATTTTCACCCAAAGGGGCTGGATTGCTGTTTGGGTGCAGTTCTGTCAATAGCTGCGCTTGGGGCAGAGGAAATACCTGCTGGGTTGCAGTTCTTAAACTCCCATGCTGGAAATGAGTTTTCAGTTTCAGAAAAATAAACAATAACATAAAAACTGGACTTTTTTTTGGCTGGAAAGCTCAGGTCTCTGTTTGCTTATGACCCTTCAGAGTGCTAACACCCTTAGTATTAACCTAAGATTAGAGGGATTGTTTGGAGAGTTTAATTCTTTTTCTAGAGACTTACCAGCAGAAGAGTACATCTGTGGGGAACAGGACAGCAAGGCACTCCGTGGGCTGCACCAGAACATTGGTCTCAAGGATAACCAACTCCTCACAAACTTCTGCTTCTCATTTCAGATAAGCGGAGGTCAAGCAGGCTTCCTCTGGGGATAAATGTTGAGGGAGGTGTATATTAAAGATGTTTCCTGCACAAGAATGGCCAGCTGAGGTTCTGTTATCACTTCGTCCTCAGCAGTCGCTAACTTTGATTGCCTTGCTGCATTTCATACTGTAAGAAAGCTTTGTGTGACTCCTGTGCAGAAGTTCAGCTGTCTAACACACAGCTTGGAAGCACAAAACCAAGACAGCTGCATAATTGAGCTGGTGCTCAGTTCTTACTAGAGCAGCATCCTAAGCCAGGCCTTCAAATTTCTTAGAAGAAACACAAATATGCAAGAAGTGAGGTCTAGAGAAGGTGTTCCTCTGCAGCTCTTAAGTGTCTTGTCAAAGCTCCTTCTCTGCTGCGTTGGGTGTTGAAGGAAATTGCTTTTGGTGCATGTTCCAACCAGACAACTGGCAGAGAAAAGAGCAGCAGATGCAGAAGCAAAATTTATAAATGAGAGTTGGCAAAAAAAAAAAAAAATCTCTGCAATTTCCCCTGTTCCTGAGAGCACAGTTGGGTAGGATTCCCATGAACTCACCTGCAGACTGCTGAGAGCCCTCAAGTGGAGTCCAGTCAACACTGGGCTGGCATTAACTAATTAAAAAGAAAACCAGCCACATACATGCTGTAACCTGACAGCCCACAGGTACTTGAGATAAGCTCAGAAAATTAATGGGAATTGTTCTGTCATGCAAGAATCACTTGTCAGTATAAATAATATAATGTATTGGGTGATGTAGTGCCCCTCGTGGGATGGAGCACAGGGCTTAACGCAGAGTTAGTTACAAGGGGAAATGAAGGTTTCAGCGCAGCAGTAGATGAAGTAGATGAAATTAAATTGTGTTCAGATAATGCTCAAGGTTTTCTTTTTTTTTTTTTTTTTTAAAAGTCATAAATCCCAGGGATTTCAGAGTTGAAGCCAGAACACACTCTAACCTACTCCCATCAATGTACCTGATTATTACAACACAAATGTAAGATCAGCGGGTTTTTAAGAGTCCTCTTAATTCATTTGGGCGCAGCTGGCTCATTTGAAGACATTGAGCTTTAAAACGGCAGCGTGCCAGGGACTTACTATGTTTTTGGCATGTGGCTAAAAGGTAGCAGTTGACAACGTTCAGCAGTATTTCAAGATTTTTAATCGCACTATTAGAAATATATTTTGTTGGCCTAGGTAAGATTTTCTGCTGAGCTGGAGAAATCCACTGAGATCTAAGGGGACTTGGTCCCATTACTAGGCTGTGTTTCTAACGCCTATGGCCTCTTCTGAAAATCCCCGCCTTAATAAGCTTTGGGGCAATTCCTTATATAAGTGGCCAGCATTTTACAGTAGGATGTAAATTGGGGCGCTTTGTTTTAGATTCTGTTTTGGAGGGTGGAAGTATAATACTTCTAAAAATTTGCGTCTATTGAAAGCATCCGACTTCCCTGCTCGCTCCCCCACCTGAGACACCTAATTCACTTGCCATTTTTGACAGTCTTGTCCGGTATGTCTCAAGATGTATAACCACAAAGTCTTTCAGTGGTTGCTGAAGGAGCCTATAATATTCTACATATCCATAGCAAGTCAGAATTTTTGTTTCATTAGCAATAAGGAATAAGACTGGCAAACAATGCCAGGAAAGAGAACTGCTTTCAGAAACCAAGCTTACCTTTTAACAGGGCCAGCAGTGCTCTGCACAGCAGCCCTGCTCTTCATTCCCAGTAGAAAGGTTCCTGCCACTTCGCGTCTCTCCGGGGTGGCTGTGTGCTCTCTCAGGCCGGCTCGAGTGGAGTCGGTTGCACAGCTGAGGACTTAATGATTTTGTCTGCACATAAATGTACAAGGCTCTGCTTGATCTTTTAGGCCAAGATCAGCCATGGAGACGATATTTTTGGTTTGCTAGGATGCTGTGCTTGGAAAACAAATGCCTCGATAGATGTTACTGCTTTTACCTGCATTACAGTAGCACGTACGGCTTCTGTTCAGGGATCAGTGTCTGTCTTTGCTAGGTGCTGTCAAAAAAAAAAAAAAGCACGAAAAAACTCACTCTACTCATTTGTGTCCTCGCTCAGTGAAAGCTACCCAAAAGACTAATTCATCGCGCTATTGGGCTGCCGTAAAGATGAGGAACGTTCCTTAGAGTATTGGATGATAATGGCTGCATGAGCAGCCCTTGAATCACAGCAGCGGAAAGAACCGAGTGTCCATAGGCAAGGCAGCATCTACCACATACCCCGAGGATCCATTAAGGAGATTGCTGCCTGCTAATGGACTTCCTCCTGAGGCACTCTGGCTGCTAACACTCTCTTGAATAATTTCCGGGAGCTTACACAGTTAACGGCAGGGAAGGTGTTGCAGAGTCCTGCAGTTCTTGCTGCTTCTGTAAAATAGCTTTTATCCCCTCAAAGGATCTTATCAACAGCTATTTTTAATACCCACTTAAATTTTTGCTTTAATCTTTTTCTTCTGCATTGATCTCTGCAAAAGCCCAAAGATAAATATTTCTTTATACCCACCATGTTGTTTGGAGTTAGTTATTTTTAGAGCCTGGAAAACATCCGCTCTGTAGTAGCGAGGACCTCTGCATCAGTAACATATCTTAGAAGGGGAAGTCCCAGCTCTGTGCACAACTTGTACCTTTGGACCAGCCCTGACTTCCCCGGCCGGTGGGAGTCCCCCATCCTGGGAAGAATGGGTTGTTTTTGTTGAAGTGCTTAGATACCAACAACCAAGGCAGAAGGAGTAATACCAACCCCCTATTAGTGTGAGTGATCTGTGCTTTGCTGGCAGGAGTGGATACACATGCCATGAAACAGGTTAGCTTCAACCACCATGGATCTCCTTGTTGATCTAGTAGCTCCTACAGCAGAGGACACGCAGGTTTGTTTCCCTCTTTGGTCTTAGCTACTCTGCTGAGATTGCACGTAGCGTACATCGATGGGGCTAGTCTGATTTCTCGGGGAGCGAGGAGGCAATGGCTTATCTCATTTCTTGTGCACGAGCAAACAGCTATTAGTTGGCTACAGCTTGGTCAGTGCTGATGGAGTTGCCTTTGAACTGGCGATCTGGAGATGAAAGGCAGAGTGCCTTGTAATCGCCTCCTGAGTCTCATGGGTTGTCCCTCAAGCAGAACTGGCTAGTTGAATTGGTAAGCATCCTTTTGTACCTGGTGTTTTCCCTTCGTTTCGGCCAGTTTTCAACATCCCATAAATAACAGGGCAGTGCGGAGCTCTGCCTGCCAAAGTTGCCATGTGCGTGCTGGAGGGGAGGTTAAACCAGGTAGTAACTTCTTTCTTCTTCCATCAAAAATCCTCTGGTTGGCCTGGCCAACACACAGCTGTCCTCACCCACAGGCACTGCATGCTCTCCCACGCAACAGGGCAAGATAAGCCCTTTGAAGTCTGCGTTTGGGCTGGCAGCAGCTTCTAAGGCACTCCCGTGCCCCCCTCTCCCAGTTGCCAACTGCGCCTTGAGTTCTCCAAGTCAACAGCTGAGCGACGATCAGGGCTGGTAAGTCCGCAGCGCTGGATCGCTGGGGCTTTGCCAGGGGACAGAGGGGACTCCAGATTCCAGTTCATTTGCGGTGCTCTGAGAGCATGGGAGGGCTCAGGGGCTTCTTCCCGACATTGTGCCGAGGCATGCTCGTTGCCCGCCAGCAGCCTGCTGTTGGTCAACAATAGTGATTGTTCTCCTCGCCCGGGGAGGCTCCTGGTGGTCTGCTGCAGGCTCCTTGATCCTCCTCTTTCTGCAAATATTTGGAAAAGATTCAGTTTGGCCGTTTTGATGGTTTGACTCAGCTGTTAAATGACAAAGGCAAGCTGGACTCGGGTTCACCGTGATAACAAGTAGCTCTGCGAAGAGGGGAGATGAGGGTCAAATTCAGAGATGAGGCAGCACGCTCTGTGGGAGAAGCACAGAGGATGTGCGGTGACCTGGCCTCAACTGTTAGAGCTGGGTTGCATGCAGCAGTTCTGCCTGCAGCATGTAAGGGGATCCCTAACTTTCTTGGCTGTAACGCTGCACAGTCTCAAGGAGAGCGTGCTTTTGGAGCTTCTTGTGCTCTACTGGCAAACATGTCATAATTTTGGCTGCTTAAATATTTCCCAAGAGCTTTTCAATTCCTGGCTTATCCTCGGTCACTTCTGAGACACACATGTCATACGTCTCACATCTGTCACTCAGCTTCCCGTTCTGGACATGAGGCAAAGTCTTTCTTTGCTACAAAGGCTTCCCTCTTTTCCTCCCTCCCTGGTTTCCCTTTTGTATCTGTGTCCCTCATTGAGAAGCAGTAGCTCCTTCAAAGAAATGTGAGGGAGCCCATCTGCAGAATTTACAGCTGCTTCCTGAGGCTTGAGTGTCCTCCTCTTTAACAGCAAGCTGGTAAGCATGTTCTTAAGTGGGAAGATAAGTGGTGTTACGATCCTTTCATCTTCTGGCTCAGAGCAGGCTGGAGATAACTGATAAGGAGATGACAGCAAGGAAGATGCATAGGCACCTTTGGATTTAATTCCTACTTTGCAAGGCAGTCTCTAAAGCACATCTCTGGTGGGAACACAGGCTGGTAAAATAAAGCTGGTCCTTCCTTTCTCAGCATATGTCTCTTCCTCATGTCTCCGAGGCAGATCCTCTGTCTATGCCAGCAGAGCTGGTGCAGAGTGAGCTAGGTTCTCCATTTCAGAGCCCTCCTTCTGGTGCTGACATTCGAGGGACTTGGCTTGAGTTGTCTCTAGACACTGTTTTGGCTGGTGACTTCATTTCCACATTTCTTTTTTTACAGCAGTCCTTTGCGGATTTGAGCTGTACTTTAAACAGGGCTGCATTTGCAGTATGGGAGTAGCAGTCTTGCACATGATGGGCAAAGATGCATTCCTCTGCAAGGATCTGTAGGAGAGCACACATCAGCGACAGCTTCACGTGGGTGGGAGTCTTCAGACCACTCTTGAACAGACTGTGCATTCAGTTCCAGAATTCCTGGTTTAGTCCCTCGTCTGCTGGCTGAAACAGGTGGCAAGCACATGCCTGTAAGGGTCTTTATTGGGGGTGGTCTTCAAGGTCAGCTGTATCCAGCCCACATTCCAGCTGAGTCCCTCTACCTCACCTTCTGGCCGAGCTGGCTCTGGGCCATCCAGCCCAGAGGTTCCTAACCACGGTACACACGCTGCTTGTCGAAAACAAACCACTTGAAAGTAGTGTGTCTGTGGCCCAAGCCCGTGCCAGCCTGCTGCATTTTCCTCCAAGGAAACAGGGAAAAGTGGTTGGGGCAGAACGCGTTAAAAAACTCAACAATGCCTCCGGGGCACGCACACTGCCTGGTACGGCAGAGAGCCGCTGCTCATCCCACGTCCACGTGAGAGGAGACGGCACCTGCGCGACTCCAGGACGTGCCTCCGCAGTAGTACGTACCGCAGCCTCTGTTGGTAGCAACGGCGGCTGTGCAGGTGAAATTGGTGAGCCGCTGGGCACGCTAGGCCTAGGAACATAGGTAAAAGTTGAGCTATTTGAGTCAGGGAGTTAAAGCCTTTGGCAGGGTTTTGGCACAGTTTGCAAGCAAGCGTGATCCAGAGGAGAGAACGCCTGCTGCACTGAGAAGACTGCATCCAGGAGCTGCTGTTGAGGGGGCTTCAAAGGAGCCCTGGCTAGCACCAGGCTGTTTCCAAGTGCCTACTGCTGTCTCCACCGTTGTGTTAAACAGACACTTCTGCTCCCAGCACTCTGCATGCTCTACGTGGTGGCCGGTCTTTCACAGATGAGGCTGCAAACCTTGCCGTAGCAAACCCCTGTCTATCTGCCAGCCTCCCCTCTGCTTTATCTGGGGAGCTGCTGCCTAGCTGAGCGGTGCTGGCTTTTCCACCCTAGAGCTCTTGCATCACAGCCCAAAGTGTGAACAGAGGCTGCAGCCTCCCTCTCAAACCAGCCCCCAGTGCCTCTGCACCTCGCTGTTACTCAGCACTTTTCACTGACAGGGAATTAAGTAGGATTTCTAGGTCATTGTGAGCCTGTCAGGAGGAATGTCTCCTGTAGACCTCATTATCAAGGCTCTTTCTGCAATGCCAGACTTCAGAACAATTGCAGCCTGGTTCCCTAAACACTGACTAATGAGACAGAGCTGTTAGCAGCAGTTTGCTAAATAAAGGCTGTTTCTGCCTGAGACAGAATAAAGCCAGACTGGATTTTCTTAGCCGTCTCTCACACAGAAGGTATTTCAAAAGGACCCTTATTAAAATAATGAGCTAGATGTTGTTCTTGTGGTGGCTGCATAGGGTCAGTGCTTGATGCTAGTGCCAGGTCCCTCCCCAAAGCAGTGACTTCAAGGAACTTGTGCTCAAGTGACCTAAAAACCTCTCCAGCTCCCTTGGTTTCAAGGTATCTTGAGCTTTTACCTGAGCTCCTGTGACTTTGTCCTGCTCTGATAGTGACTTGCTGCCTCATGGTGGACAAGCTGCTTGTAGCTCTCGGTGACCTCCATTTCCTTGGGTGCCATAGGAAGATCTTCTTTGATCTCTGGGTTGTAGCAAAGCTTGCTCAGCATTCATGAGCATGGCTTTGGAAAGGTAAGGGATGCAGCATCTGAGCGGGTGGGACAAGTGGGACTGCTGAGAGGACTGCCTTGTATGGCTGCTTTTCAAAGGAGCTGGAGGTTTGCAGATTGCCGATAGGAGACAGGTGAGATTTCTGCTTGTACCTGGATGCCAAGCAGAAAGGACATAGTCCCCACTTGAGTAGTCTGAGGCCAGGGAGCTTCTGTTGGTGTTCCTGTAATGAGATTTTTCATCCTACCTCTCTTCCTGTTGTCAGAAGGGCGCGGATTAAAGATGAACTCTGAAGCATGGTGGGATGGGTCTGACTGCCTTTGGCTGGAGCAGGCACAGGAGAGCTGGGTATGATTACTTGGCCAGTTTGCAGGTTGGTTTGAAGTGGTGCTTTGATGTGGCAATGGGAGTCGATGGAAGGTAAATGGTGTCTAGACAGGTTTTTCTCACTCTCTGTTGTTGTCTCTGAAGCAGCAGAAACGGTGCCAAACAGGCTGAACGGCTCCAGGATGCGAGAAGCAGAGCTATTTCTAGAAAGATGGAACAATGGTTCTTAGGAGAATCCAAGCCAGCTCTCGCTGAACCCTCGTCGAACCTCCTGCGGGTGGAACTACTTCTCTCTGTGCCCCACGCAGTGCCTGCATCAGTTAATTGCAGCTAGATGCTATTAAGAGTGAGCAAGGGGAAGTCCAAGAGGTGGCCGGTGTGTTTCCAGGTGAGCTGGCATGGCAGAGAGGTACAGGAGAGGTCCGTTAACCAGTGCTCTGCCCGGCAGGGTTGGGAATCCACGAGGTCAGTTGATTCCGGAGAGGGATCAGGCTGGCTCCAGCAGTAGTATGCTGAGAAAAGACTTCCTCAGTTTGGCTAGCTGGATGCTGCCAGGATTTGCCCAGCAGAGCTGGCCTGCATGCCCAGTAACAACTGTAGCCAGTGGTTCAGCTATGCTGGGAGGGAAAGAAAAGGCAGGCCATGATCTAGAGAGACTTGTCGCTGGCTGGCAAGCTGTGCTCTCAGCGCTGTCTGGGCTCCGATGTGCCATCTCCCCCAGGCTGATCGGGAGGGGAAGCGGAGACTGCATTCAAATGCCTATTGTCTGTCCTTCAGCTGGGAGCAGAGCCAGGAGAGAGAGAGGCTCTGGCAGCATCTGATACAGGGGGCAGATGTGAGGGGAAACATACTCGTCCGTAAAACGCTGTCGCTGGGATTTTCAAAGGAGCCTCAAAGGTCAAGTGCCCGTGTGTTGGAATGTGTACGTGAAGGTCAAGAGAGAAATCCTGGGCTCCTGGGATTCCTGCTGGGCTCGGGGAAGCTTTTTGAAGGTAGCTCTTTCCACTGGGACAAACCCTCGTGCAGCATCTGTGGGTTGTCCAGGTGGCCGCTGTTCTTGGCCCCATTTATTTAAGCATAGCTGGGGAGAAGGGCAAAGCCACACAGTGCCAGATTTACTCTCATGGGGGCCTTCAGAGGTGCGCAGTTGAGTTCAGTCTGGCTCCCCTCTCCTGTCGCCAGCTGCCAACTTCTGCAAGCATGAGCTGAAAGCAGAGCATTTCCTGACCCTGCCTGTCCTCTCCCTTCACCCCTGCCAAAGTAGGGCTCGGCCGCAGGTTTCAAGCAGAGCTGGAAACTTGGCACTGAGGCAAGCAGCAGAAAAGAGCCCAGCTTGCTCTTCTATGTCTGGGTTGGCTTCTGTACTGTTGTGGGGAGTACAAATATGTTCCCAGTCTGTTTGCTTCGCTGACGTGACTCCAAGACACACAGGCAACAGATACGCTGACCAAGAAGGGGCCATTGTTAGAGGGATCATCTTGACTGTGGCTCTGCTGTAACCGGCCGACCGCTGCTGCTCTCCAGCGCTGGACTGCAGCCTTCCCCGTGCTTCATTCGCAGGATCCAGAGCGCCCGATCCTCCCAAGTCCCCCAGCTTTAACTGCACATTAGCACAGACAAGGGGTTTATTCCTGTTTTACTCCATTTGTCCATCCACGTGCCTTGATCTGGCCTTTTCATTTACACGCCCATCTCCGGCAGGCAGATCCTAAATCAAGCTGTAGATAAAAGAAGTTACAAGCATTGCTCTCCTGTGAGCCGCCCCAGACGGTCACTGACACATTGCTAATTGCACATAGGCAGACAGCTTGCTCTGTGCTGGAGGCTGTGAGCAGCGAGGAGCCAGGGGAAGGGAGTGATGGACTGATGGACAGGTTAACATTTTGCCTAAGGAGGAATAAGGGCCCCAAGAAAACCAGAGAAGAGGAAGGGAGTTACCTCATTTGTTTCCAGCAGCCAAGGCAGGGTTGTCCTCTTGAGAGGTATTTCCTTAAGCTTTTCCAGTCCAATTTTAGTTGCAACTTTTATGAACAATAAAGGCTTCCACAGTTTCCCTCGGAGGAACTGGAATGAATCCAAATAGATTTTAGTGCTGAGAAGCAGATCCTGTTATTAATGTCAGCCTAATCATTTCTTTCTATCTCCTTCCCACCTTCTTTGCCATTCATGCTCCTAAAAAGCCTGCAGGCGGTTATCAAGTCCAGTCCACCCTCTTCTTTAGCTGCTTTTGAAATTGCAGACCAGATTGCAGCCTCCCCTGGCTTTTAGGGTCTGTGAGAGCATTTAATATGCCCGCACCGGACCGGTGGGGCATGTAAACCCCTGAGCTGGCAGGGCAATGAAACAGAGCTAAGCTGAACTGGGGACCAGCACACGGCCAGGAATGATCTTCCATGCAGAGCAGCAAGCCTCCCGCTGCTGGGCCTGTGTCTCTCTGGGAAAAGGGCCTCTGACCAGGACTGAACTGGGAGCATTCGGCTGAGAAAATTCTCTGCTAAAAATAGCAGCAGGAGATGTTTAAGGAGAAAAACAAGTCAGGGTCTGGGAGAAGTTAGTTCCCAGAGATGTGGCTAATTCAACTCCCCCAGGACAAGGAATCCTTTAACCCCTCCATGCCAAGGCTCGTTTCTGCTCTGTGAAACAAGCTTGCCTTGGTCAGGAATCCAGGTTGGGACAAGCCAATGGCTTTCATCCTCACTCTTTGCTCTGACATGGCATTACTTTCCTCCCTCTTCCCCTGCTCATTTATGCCAGCATATTCCTAATAGTGCTCTGTGTCAAGCTTTTCATCTTTATCTGTCTGTGACTTCATTTGGGCTCCCTTTAATTCCCGATGTACTTCCTAAGAAAATAATCTCTATTGAACCCTGCAGCGCAACTCCCTCTGCAGGTTTGCAGCCTACGCTCAGGCTGATGTTAACAAGGTAAGTCTTTTCAGATCTGTTCGGGTGATTCAGGGCTGCCCCTAGAACAATATTCCCCCAACTCACATGTCTTCAGGCCAGCACGTGGCTCGCGCAGCTTTCTGCTGAATGCCTTTTACCCTTGTAGATCTGCATCCTTTGTTCTGACAGAATCACTGCAGAGCTTCAAAGCTGCCTTGCAGAAGACGGCCCCACGTCTCCAGCATGGAATGACGGCAGTAGTTTCACAGGCTCTTGGTCGCACGCTCATAGGCAGATGTGAATGTTCCCTTGGTGCCTGCAGTCAGTCTCTTGCAACGTTCATTTGTACGTGTTTCGTGCAATGCATTAGCTAGACAATTGTGTTTTATACCCGAGGCTAGAATTATACACACAAAAAAGACAAAAATGATACTGTAAAATCGGAAAAAATGTTCTTAAAGAGAGCTGTTTTCAGTCTTGTCATAAACGATTTCTCTGTGTGCTTGCTCACGCCCTCTCCTGTTCCCTTCTTTAGCCTCCTCCCAGCTCTTGGCTCTGATGACGACTCCTGTCTTCCCAACTCCCATTTTCCACAGGAAGATGCCATGGCTGGTCTCTGATAAGCAGAACTTCAGATCTGCGTTTTGTTGGTCAAGCTATAGGCTGGAGGAGAACGGAGGATCAAGAGATTAGAGTCACAGACAGAGGCATAGAGGATTATAGGCTAAAACCCTGCGAGTCTCTGTATTGATGGTTGGGACACAGCCAGACACTAAAGGGTATTGCAAAGCCTGGTGCTGATAGCATATCCGCTTATTTCCTGTCTTTGCATTTCAGGCAGCTGTTGATATATGTGTTCTCATCAAAAGCCAGGGTCAGCAGGTACCGAGCATCCTAGCTCCCATCGAAGTCAAATACCTGCTGAGATCAAGTCTGTGCGTTGGCTGGCGCTCAGCCTGGAAAACGTCACTTTGGCTTATGAGATTCTCAGCAATCCTTGAGTCAAATTCCCACACAAGACAAAAATAAAGGAACTTGCCCCTTTTCCCGTTACAGTTCATTCTGTCTCCCTGATCCTGGCCATAGATCCCTGTCATGTCTCACGGACCTCACTCTGCCCTGGAGACTTCCCTTAGCATCTGTCGGCTGCAATGAGAGCCCTGCTGGGAGGAAGGGAGAGGACAGGAGGCAGACCATTGCCCCTGGCTCTCATCACAGTTATCTGCTGGTTCCCTCCCACTTTGCACTAATTTGGTATCAGCATCTGCCACTTTTGGGAGGAAAGGGACTTGCTGAAGTGAGAAATAACGTAGGATGTGCCTGTATGGCAATTCTTGGGGCTGGCTAGGGAAACAATGGAGGGCAAGTGGGAATAGGCAGGAAGGGTTGGTTTCAAATCTGCCCTGTGCACATATTCCCACTTCTCTTCAGTGCTCACCATTTTTCTTCCTGGCCTTTGCTTTTGCTGTTGTAAGGGACTGTCATCCAGTAAACAGATCACAGAATGGTATATCCGGCTGAGATGGTGTGTTCCTTACTCTTCCTGTGACTTCCCATTCCTCAGTTTTTTCATCCGGTGAACTGGAATTGTACATCCTTACTGAATTGCAGGGGACATTGAATCTGAAGGGACTGAGGCTTAACTGATAAATGTACAGCACTTTAACGGATGAAAATGATCATGGGGAAACACTGCATGTGAGAACCTCGGAGACATCCAGGTGCCCAGCCTGTTGTATTCCTTGCGTTTTCATGCCCTAAAGCAGAGGCGGGGATGAGCCGACCTCCTGACATCCCCTCATGTCCCATTTTCTGTGAATGCACTAATTTTCGTGGTCCGTATTGGCTGTGAGCCAGACCAGTTTGAAGATGTAATTATGCTGTCCATTTGTTAATGAATATGGCAAGAACAGCGCTCAGTACAATGTGACTGTTTTGATACATTCCTAGCCAAGTGATCTGTAATTGTTTCCTTGTTGCCTTATTTCTCTTCTGGCTTTTGCCAAAGACTTGGTGCAGACGTAATTAGAAGCTCTCCTGCCTAATGGCCTTCCCTCAGAGTCGCACAGCAAGGCCACCTGCCCCTGTTTTCTCCTCCTGGAGAGTCGGCGTAACATTGCAAGCCTGAAGTATCTGTGTAAGGGGCTTGACCTCAGAGGCCAGTAGCAAGGCAAAATAAATGATCTGGGCAGGACTTAATCCCCTGGTTAGTGGTGTCTAATGCAACGCAGAAGCTTTGTGCCCTGTTCCCTGTTACTTACCCCAGGAAAATGAGGCTTTCGGTTCAGCCTCACATTTCTTTCCTGGGAAGGGAGAAGCAATTCAGGAGCGCGAGGGCTGGTAATAACAGCCTCTTCTATGCACAGCTTTCCTATTCGTGTTTCCTTTCTGTTCCCTTTCCATTACCCTTCATCCCAGATTTTGAGGGGCAAATTCTAACTCTTTCCATCTGTTCTTTGAGTTGAAGATGGCCCGAAATTATGTTACAGAAAGAGGTGCAATCTGACATGCTGGAAACCCGCTAGCCCTTGCTGCTTCCATCTTAATCTAAGTACTAGTTATTAGTCACCCACCCAAGTATTGCTTCCTTCCCATCTTGCACGTACATTCAGTCCTTTCCAGAACAAAAGCCAGAAACCGGGGTATGAGCTTGGGAAAACAGGAGAGCTAGGACCAGATCATGCACAGATTAAGATGTTGGGCAAGGCACGTACAGCCACATTTGCAAAGTATTAAATGCCCATCTTGCCCTTGATGTCAACAGCATTTAAATACCTTTGCGGAGCTGGCTCGTGGTCTCTCGAGCCACGTCTGTTCTGACGGGTGAAAATCTCTTTCCATAAAATGGGCTAAGTGTGCTAGGCCCTTCGAGCTGGGAGCTTTCTCCCCAGGTTGCCAGCCATCAGCTCGGCTCTGGCTCTCTCCTAAAGCATCTGTGCTCCCTTAGGGAGAGCAGAGCATGAGAACCTACTGGTGGACTAGGTCCAAGCTCAACATGTCCAGCCAAGAGCTCAGGCTTATGCTAAGACTGTGAGTAAGCTTGAACTCTTCTTGTTCAGACAGCTCTGGAGCATGGCTCGTGATGCCTCCTCCTAGCACGGGCCTAAGGATTTGCAAAGTGGGTGGCGTGCAAATCTGATCTTCAGCAGACCGTCTCATTTTTGTGAAGGTGCAGCTAGGCAGGGCCTTAATATCTCATCTCTAAACACGCTGCAATGCTACGAGCAACACGGCAACCAAAGATTGTGAAATTCTTACCTCCAGAAGCCCTTGTCAGAGGGATATTTGAGCCAGTGTGTCTGCAGCTGCATCCCAACGTGACGAAACCAAACTTTGGGAAACCATCAGAAAGCACTGCGCGGTCTTCACCAGGCAACACCTACACTTCCCTCCCTGCATGGGAGAGAGGAGGAACGTTTGCTGCAGAAGGAGACTGCTTTGCAGAGAGGTTTTTGTCTTAAGAGGGCTCCGTATCTCCTTGATAGCAACCTGTTTCACTACTGAGTGTGGGTGTGTAAGCTGTGTGTATACCAGTGGCTTTGCTGTCTGATTAGGAGGTAGAACAGTAAATCCTCCTGTCCAAAAGGGAAAAAAAAAAAAAGGAAAAAAAGAAGGAAAGAAGATTGCGTGCATGGCCTGGATGCTAATGGGCCTTCTTCTCCGCAGCAAATACAGTCAGGTCTTTAAGGTGCTGGTTTAAATCAGGAGATTTAAACAGGTTAAGATTTTGTTCCAGAACTGTATGTACTCTATTCGCAGACAGGCATCTCCTTGCCTGCTCTAGTGGTGAGCAGGAAGAGAGTGAATTAAGAGCAAAATCCAAAATTCTCACATCTTCAGATGAACACAAATACTCAATGTTCTTCCACACAACTTTGTCCTGTGGGGTCCTGGTCCTGCTGAGACCACCAGAGACTCCCTGATTCTCAGCATTTCAGAAGAAACAAGTGCTATCACCTAGGTACCTAAGAGAGGAGAAAAGCAAAAGCCAGAACCATGTGGAGCGCCAAACACTGCTCTGTAATATTGCATTTGCCTTCTCTAGGTTAATTATGCTTCATGTTCCCTGCCCAGGCGGGCACATCTCCTCTTTTTGTAGGTGTCTATCAGAGAGTTGGCACCTTTTTAACTAAGCGGTACAAGCCATGCATCTAAAATAAGTCATGCTGGTTTATGATAGCTGGTAAAAATAAAGCCTTACTAGCACACACAGCTATAACAGCACAGAGGATTTACGACTGAGTGGGTTTTTTCCAGGGTGGGCTGGCCACAGTCCGGTGATGGCCTTTTTATAACCGTTATCAGCTCCCACACAGATCAGGTCCATCTGTTACTTAATTTGAACAGAGACACTCCTAAGCTTTTGTTTGCTAGTCTCTCGCTGCACATCTACATTGTTCTCCAGCAGGGCAGCCCACCCATGAGTCAGGCTTGGCTGGCTGATCTCGGGAAGGCGCCATGGAAAACTGGAATAAAAGAAAGGCACGCAGCTCGCTCTGGTCACTTGACCAGCACGGTCCACCTGCCTGCTCCCTTGTACCAACTTGAAGGAGCTTTTAGCCTGCAACTTGGATGCCAGAGCAAACATACGGCCAGCTCCTTGGTCTGGAGGCAAGGGTTGAAAGTTAAGACCAAGTACTACAAAGCAAAATCTTACTGACTGCATCTAATGGCACAGGCTGGGTTTTTCAAACAGACCTATATGAACTGTCACTTAGAAAGTTAGTGAGACACCTAGAAATGTAAATGAGGATCAATAGGATGCCTAATTCCCACTGAAATTCAAGAATGAGGTATGCCATTCATTCCCTGCCCACACATTTTTGCACTGTTTCTAAATCCAGTCTTTATATATCACAAGTGCATTTAAGTCCCTTAAACTATTCCCAAAACCCAGCCAAGGGACAGTGGGACAAAAAAAACCCCCAAAACTTACCAGAGCCAGAGTGCGTTAGGCATTTTTTGGTATCTCATTCTTATGCCATGCCGTGTTGCCTATCCTACACCACCTTGTCTACACTGGCACAAGTTGCATTGTGGAATCGCAGTGAGATGCACCGGGGATAGAGAGGAGGAAGGATAAAGAGCCTGAAGCACTGAGAGACAAAAGGATTGGTATTTCGAGGTGCAGATGGTCGGATGTTTCTGAAAGTCAGGGTTTATGGTGGTTTCCTCAAAATAAGCTGAGGGCAGAAACCTGGCCTCCCTCTTCCTTGTCTTCTCCAGTCCGGCACTGCCTGGCTTCCTCTGCTCTTCCTCTGGAGGTTTCTCACACATTTAACAGTTAGCTTCCTCCCTACCGCATACACACAACACTTCTAAGGCAGGGACAGTCCTGGGGTCAGCTGGGGTGCCCTTAACAACAATGCTCGTCTCCTGCCTGCTGCTCTGATCACCTCTGCTCTGTCGTCCTTGTCACCGTTTCTTTCCCTGCAGCTCACAGTACTGAGGATAGATGCTCTAGGGGCATCTCCAAACGGGCAGTCATAGATGTGCTGACATGCAGAGGACTCAGCTAACAAGTTTCTAACACCTAACAATACATCACTCACTCAGTAGCACTCCTGCTACACAGAGTAACCATCCAGAAAGCGAAGATGCCTAAGAAGGCATGTGGTTTATAGCAGCATTCCCACATGGCTTAGCTGCATTTTGAATTGCAAATCAAGCAACGGCTTAGTGATGATGGACACCTCAAGCAAGGCATATTTTTGTTGCTTTAGTGGGCAGGTGTTTAAATACAGTTGCATGTTTTTGTACTGCTTGTGCCTGACAGTGCATTAACTAAAATTACCGTATCAGATTACTGCAAGATTGGCAAAGAAGTGTTGAACGATACTGCAGCATAGACTGTTGGGAGCAACGTATTTCAACTGTTTCCTGGTCATCCTTTTTACCTTCCCTATAATACTTCAGGAACACTTCACCTCCTCTTCAAATTTCTGCCTAGAGTTTTTAAACCGAGAAGAGATTGGGATGGAAGGAGATGGAAGGTCAGGCTTTACCTTAAACCCGGCACAGAGATAGGAGATTTAACGCAGTCTAGTTGTCTATAAAGCTGCTAGGTTTTTTTCTGAAACTATAGTTTCAGTGTAGCATTTTAAAATGATTCAGATAACATGAGTCACAGTAACAAGGATGGGCTGGATCTCTTCAGCTAAAAGAAGTGCCATAAGAATATGCTATAGGCTTCACTGCCTTGTCCTGGATTCTATTTTGGAGAACTGATGGCATTTGGGATTCAACCATATGTCTGGCTGAGTCTGTAGCACATACAGATCTGGTGGGTATTCGGAGATGTAGCACATACAGATCTGGTAGGTGCGTCTGTTGTGGCATGCATGCTGCTCTGGAAAGGAATGCATGTCTATGCCCGGCTGTTCCCCAGATCCTGGCTGCTGAGGCCTTTGAAGTGAGATTTACATAACACAAAACCTTTGCTGCTTATTTGCACTGGGCTGAAAGAGGTCTAAAGGAACATCTTCGGCGTACTCTTGTTAAAAGGTGGCAGTCACCACTAATGGTGATTTAACACGCAAAACAAAGCAATCCCTCAGTGCAGTCACCAAAGAGACAACACTTGCCAACAGCAGGGAAATGTGACATAGCACAGATGCCCAGGCTCCTTCAACAGGAGAGTGCTAACAGCTGGGAAGCACTGGCCTGGGGCAGATTCGTCCAGCCCCGTGGAGACTGGTGAAGAAGGGATACCCCAAAGTAATGCTAAAAAGAGCTGTAACAGTGTTCTGCTCCTGCTTTGCAATCTGCGTGGTCTCTTGGGGTTTTTGTTTTGTTTTGCTCCCTGCAGAGCTGTAGCCTTCTTGTTACTTAGAACATGCTACTTGCAGTACTCTTCTGCCACACACAGAATAAAACCGTCTTAGCGGTGATGTAAGCAGCCACATTGATCTCTGCCCACAGTCAATACATGTAATAATGTCCGAACCTCTCACGCAGTCTCCAAGGACTCAGCTTCTGTCTAAAATTTGTTGTCATCCTGCTTTGTGCCTGAGGGATAGACCTAGATCTCTTGTGTTTAGTGGGTGGCTAAAAGCCTGCTGTGAACAATTTCCGAGAAATGAGATGGGGCCAGAGTTTGGTGGAATCCCACTGTCTTAGAGTGGAAGCCTAGAGTCGTAACTCCCTTGGAGTAACACAACATTGTGGTATTACTATCTCCACCTTCAACTGAACTTATATTGTAGCTACAGCAGATGTACTTCAGTAGAACTGTTACCATGCTATCTACTTGATGGGACACAATTTTTCTGAAAAAAGATCTCGTGTAAACAGGAATGCATAACAAAAAACAAACCGGTGCATCGAGTTTCCATCAAGGAACAAGAAACCTTTGCCATGTGCCTTTCCTTCCCCATCTTTCTCTAGCATTTCCAAAAGGAAGATTTATAGGATAGTACAGACCAGATAGACGCTGTGCAAGCTGTCTTCTTCAGCTCTTCAGGTGCAGTGCAGCTCTCTACAGCCATCTGCTACTTCAGGTCTCAGAAGAAAGCTATCACGTGTAGAAGTGTCTTTGTAATGCAGTTCCCCAATGAAGGAGGGTGCTGTCTCTGAAGAAGGCAGAGCCTACAGCTTCCCCCCTTTTGAAACCTGAGGCAAACGCATTATCAGAGCCACCTGTCCTAAGCAGGAAGCCAACCAGGATCTCCATAGTTAAGCTGAGTGCTCAGGCCTGGGCCCTCAAGAAAAGCTGTCTTGGTTCCAGCAGCAGGAATCTCCCAGCAGAAGCAATCAAATGCCTTGTTTGTATGAAGTGCCCTACAGTATTGTTGAAAAGGTGTCCAAAGATTTCAAAAGGATTTTCCCACGATTGTTTCTTGTCCTCTGGTGACTAGCTGCTTCTGATGCTCTGGGGTTTTGCTGGGATCAGTGGAATCTGTTTATGCTCACGAAGGAGCAAAGCAAGGATCACAACCCCAGACAGAACACCTGAGAGGATCAAAGGATGAACAGAGGGAAAGGAACGTGTCAGCCTCTTGTGGCGTAACTACCTTTTTTCAAGGGGTGGGTCTGGAAGCACCAGGCCTGATGAAAATGGACTCTGCTTCATAGCAGCCTTGAACAAATCACTCCTGGTGGCTTAGACCACCTCCTGACTGAAACGAACCAAGCCCGGAGAACCTGCTTCGACCTGCTGAGAACCAGCTCTGAAAACGGCATTCTCCTGGCTCCCCGAAGTAAAGCATGAGCAGACTGGAAGCAAAGCGCTCGCTGCACTGCCCTGTTGCTCATTTCAGCTCTGATACACAAGACTTCTCCCAAATAGCTACATTATAGTCCAGAGCACTGTCATCTTAGTTCAATATTGGATTTCTCCCAAATGCCGCATGAATGTCTCAAGTGCAGAAGGGGGAAGGGTGGAAAGGTCCTGCTAAGAGCAGTTTTGGCTGGGCCAGCTATTAGTTTGCATCAGCCGGTGGCTTTTGTGTGAGTAACAATTATTTTGTACACAAAGGCAGCTTCTAAACCTTGCCAAACTCCAGCTCTGCCCAGTGGTCTTTGGGGTATAAGCACCGAGAGCCAAGGCACCGAGGACGGCGTCAGCATTTAACGAACAATGAGGGATAAGAATCGGCAGGGAACATTTCAAAAATGCTGAAAGGATTTTAGGTGTTGAGCTTTCAGTGGGAGGGCCTTCACAGCTCTCGGGTATTTCTCAGACCGCTGGCTTGCTCTGTTACGCTGTCTGATCCACTCCACCAGAGGATTTTCGTCCCTGCATTGTCAGATTCTCGCTGTCCAAAAGCTTTCCACCCTGAAGGCCGGCACACAGGAATTTCCAGCTGTCTGTCATGTTGCTGAAGATCCTTTCTTTCTTCGCATCTCCCTCGCGCTGCCTTTTCTGCTTTCTCTTCAGGTTTGTTAGGAGTTTTTTACTCCGAGTAAAACAGTCTTAACCTTTAGATACATCTCTTCTCATGTCACTGAGGCACTGGTTTCTATCATCTTTAACTTGCTGTTTGATCGAATGCCCAGTGAAGCCAGTGGGCATGCTCCCCTAGATTTCACCAGACTTCTGATTGGATTTGTAACAGCAAAGTTGCATATGGGGCCATGGCATCCCCCTGTAGCTGATTATCTGGCACCGATTATAGTATGTATTCTCCTCCTGTAAGACAGGGCTTTGGAGCAGCCTGTTTTTTGCAGAATACCATAGTCTGACTGAGAGGTGATGGGCTTTGCAACAACCAGAACAGCCAGTTCCAAAATATCCTCTACCATGAAGGCATGGCTTGCCTCTGCTGTCTGATTCACTTTCTTCCTACTGCACCGTGCTGGAAACTGCCTGCTTGTTTCCTTCTCCCTCAGGAGAGCTGTTTGTGAGGGTGGCTATCCAGTAGTGCGTGAATGTTGTTGGTACCTGCTCCGGTGAAATGCACAGCAGAAGAGACGCGGAAGGCAGATTTTTCAAAAGAAAATAATACGCGAAAGATGGAAAATTACTGTATTAATTGGAAACATTTGCTCAGAGCAAGAAGTACAGTCAAGGGAAATAGCTTGTGGTATAAGGATGCCTTGCAGCATGGCATGATTGAGCTTTTGTCCCAGTGTCAGTCTGGCTGGGACTCTACCAGAGCTGAACTCCTCTGTTTTCTCCTGAATCGCAGTCCTTTCATGAAGTACTATCTTGCATTTTACATTACCACGCTGAGTCTTAAAACACTTGAAGATGTAATCAGCATATGTTAGAGGCCTGGCACATTTCATCTTCTAGGAACTGACCGAACTCTTGAGGTTGATCTGCTTCCTGTCTTTTCCTGATCATCAAATTAATTTGCAAAATAATACATTCACTCTTGCATTGTCAGAGTAAGAGTTCCTTTACCATCTAAATAAGCATAAGGCACAAGGAAACAGCTTGTGCTGGCATTGGTTTTGTGCTGTTATGTTAATCCTCCTCTTTAATTGCTACTTCTAACAATTATATTTTCCTGTGTTTACACCACAACTCCTAAATAAACTTAGGCCTGCTGGACCGGCATTAGAGGCCAGGAATAGGTTTTATCTAGGGAAGTTAGTCCTTCTAGCTGGCTGAGAAGATTTCTCAGCAGGCAGCGTGTTTCTAGTTGGGTGACTTATGCGCTGTGCTATTTCTTAGTACCTTCTGTTTGTTTTTCCAGGCTGCAGACTCTTGGCTGTGGAACTGACATCCAGCAACACCAAGCCCGTGGTGCAGGAATTCCAGAGTGAGTGCTGCGGGGGCCCGCTGGCTGCCTGACGCGCTGGCTGCACTGCCCTCTGCCTGGGGATTTGCATCAGTCCAAACAATTGAGAAAAATTTTGCTTATGGCTCATGGTATCTGGTTTCTTGGGGGAGGCAGGACAACCGAGAGCCTGAGATGCAGAAAAGCGCTGAAGAATATGTCCGTATCTCTCCCTGTTTAGCAAAGCACTTGACTGAAATGGTTTATTGAAGTCCCCTGCAAGCCATTGGCATTGCAAAGTGTCTGCCTAAGTGCTTTTTTGAACTGGATCCCAAAAGGAGGAAAGGCAGTAGCCTTGCAATTAATATACTGAAAAGGGGGTCGGGAAATTTATATTTTATCTTGGCCCCACTACAGATGTGCAGTGCGATACTGGGTAAGCCACCTCTCAACCCTGCTGCGATCCCTTCTTCTGTAGAGGAGACGGAGATGACAAGGCCTGCTTCAAAGGGGAGTGGGTTTGCTGGATTTATCCCCAGGCATCATGGTACATTACCAGACACCACCCAGGGAGACTCTGCATCCCTGACTCACATTGTAGGCTCTGATTAGCAGCAAGACAGTGCTGTGGACTCACCCTGTCATAAGGTCTTGTTTGCCATAAGTCAGAGCCTGTAGAGAACAGTGTGTTCATTTCTCTCCATAGTTAATATCTCTTTGGCTATTATTTTTGCTGGCCAAAATCCATCTTCCCCAATAGCTCCTGGAACCCAGCAGTGATTCTGTTTGTGAGGCAGATGAAAGAGAAGGCTTTGCTTTGTGGGCAGCATCTCCTAATAAAACACTGTGCAAGACTGCTTAAAGCAGAGCAAAAATACAGCTGCTTCCTATTAATCTGTATTTCCTTTATTTCTCCTGCTAGGTGTTGAGCTGTCCTGCATCATTAAATCCACCATAACACCAGATCCCAGAATCGAGTGGAAGAAAATCCGAGATGGCGAAACCTCTTACGTATTTTTTGACAATAAAATGCAGGGTATGAGGATTCATTGTTCTTAGACTTCCAAAACAGCCTCAGAAACAATACAACTGAGAACAAACAAGTCTGTAAAAAGCAGGACCTCTGGCTGTCTTGTTGCTTTCTTCTGGAACTGGAGTTTAGCAGTCGAAGTGCAAGATGGAGAGAGAGCAGGATGTTCTTTGCTCTCTGCCCTCATTATTGACAGTTCACAGTAGGGAGCCACAAAGAGCTGGAGTGAGATCCTCTGTAGGAGATATTTCTTGGGTAGGAAAGCAAATGCTACAGCTCCCTTTCTCCAGCACCCGTTGGTCCTTGCTGGAGGTCGCTGGGTGTCTGAGCTCTCGCGACCAGACACTGACCCCTCCTGTCTTCCCATATGAAATCTGAGGGCTCCACCTGCACGTCAGAAGGGATCTCTTGAGCTGTCAGTGCTTACTGCTGAGGTAGCACGGTGCTTTGCAGCATCCTGGGAGCACGTGATTGGAAGCAGACGCTTTGGCCTGACGGTGAAACTCAAACACAGGACTGCCGGTAGGGCTTGATTCCCATCTGGAATTACTCCAACACTTTAGATGGGACCAACAGCCACATCCAAATGAATCTTCCAAAGGAGACAAGACCTGAGGCTGTCTTGGAAGTCCCATTTTACCACCGTTTTTGAGATTTGAGGTGGTCCTTTCCAGTTCATCCTCTTATATGGTTAGCAGCATTGGTTTCCTTTGTGGTCACTGGTGAGAGGAAGGCTCTTAACTTCAGAGCATCGAGTTCCTTTCAGGTGGTTCTCTTGACTCCAGAAAGAGTCCAAGATCAACCTTAATTCAGGTGCTGAAAGTTAGTCTGTGTGACTACCCTGAAATTCTTCTCTCTTTTTCCTCTGTATCAGGAGACTTTGTGACTCGTGCAGAAATTCTAAGCCGGACATCGCTGGTGATTAAAAACACCACCCGGATGGACACTGCCACGTACCGCTGCGAAGTGGCAGCACCTTCTGATACTAAAACCATAGATGAGATTAATATCCAGCTTACAGTCCAAGGTATTACTTTAAACTCAGATCCCTCTGCAAGCACTGCTAGCTAACAGAAGAGGCTGTGAGTCTCTCCAGGGTTGAAACAGTGGCACTCAACAGACTCGAATTTGTCGTTTAAAAACAGCTGGAAACAGTGGAAAGTTTTGATGCCTTTGTAGCACAGCCATCTTAGAAAGTATGTCAGAAATTATTTAATTCTACTCAGCAGTGCCGTTCACACGATTTGTGTCTTTCCCACAGTGAAACCTATGACTCCTAGATGCACTGTGCCTAAAGCCGTACCTGTTGGCAAGACAGCCTCTCTTCACTGCCACGAGAATGAAGGTTACCCAAAGTCCACTTACAGCTGGTACCGCAACAGTGAACCTTTATCACCAGACACGAAATCAAATGCCAAATTCCAGAATTCCTCCTACACCTTGAACCCCACCACAGGCACTCTGGTAATGCCCTTACAGACATAATCAAGACGTGTTTCGCTGGACAGGTTATTTCTAAGGTCACTTGTAAAAGAAAAAAGTCATTGTGTGGCTTTCAAGGAAGTGTAATTTGAAGAAGGTTAGGTGTTCTAGGATCTGGGTGACTTGGGAAAGCGAAGATTAATGATGGAAGAAGATAGTATCCTAGCTGTTTGATTTTGATCACTGCCAGTACCACATGCCTTTTCAGAAAGAGTGAAGGGAGATGTCTCAGTCCACCGTGAAGCCTGGGCAATGGAGAGTTGCTTATACATGCTTATACCCTCACAGTGCCTTCTGTCTCTCACGTCCCGCTCCCCCCGCTTTCCTCCTCACCAGGTTTTCCATGCCGTGCACAAAGGCGACACAGGCCGTTACTCCTGCATAGCAACAAACGATGCTGGCTTTGCCAAGTGTGAGGAGCAGGAGATGGAAGTCTGTGAGTGGCTCTACATGCTTTTCGTCCATGCTGATTAATATATCACCATAAATAAATTGTCATCACCATATGGAAAGAAGGGGGACATCCTAAAGCATTAAGTCTTTCCTGCTTTCTCATAGCCCCAAACACAGGAAGAAAAAAAAAATCTAAAAATTCAGGGAAACATTAAAACACTGTTCAGATTCATGAACAGTTTTAATCTTGGAATCAGGGACTCACTAGTTCCCTATGAATTATTGGGGTTTGCTTAAAATATTTGAGAGATTCATTTTAGTGTACGTAAAGCTACAATATTGCTACTGCCCTAAAGAAATACTGGATGATGGCTTCTCTCTTTGCCAGATGACCTCAATATTGGTGGGATAATTGGTGGAGTCCTGGTGGTCCTAGCAGTTTTGGTGCTCATCACTCTTGGTATCTGCTGCGCCTACAGAAGGGGTTACTTTGCAAATAGCAAAGAGAGTGGGGAAAGGTAAGCTGGGATTCAAAGTGTTCTTATACAAGTCCCTGCGCCCACAGCTAGCATGAAGTAGTCTGAAGGGCGCCAGAAATTGGTGGCTAAAATGTATTTCCGTGCCTGACTTGGACATATTTCTTCCTCGTTCCCTACCAAAGACTACAGGCCAACCCAGTTCTTGAGGTATCCAATTCCCCACTGTAAACCCTGCACCTTGCCAAAGGTTTATTTGCCTAAGGGAGAATTTTGGTATGGCTCCTCTTGTGCTTGCTACCAAGACCAGACAGAGGGGTGAAAGCTGTGCTCTGATATCCTCATACTTTGCATGGGAAGGGGAGACCAGCACAATCAAATGCCTACAGGTGTTTGTCCAATAGCTTATGTGCTGTTGGCATAACGAGGTCTACAATTTAATGAACAGAGCTCACTGCACGATTAGTTTAAAGCATCAGGACGTGCATAGAAGAGTAGGCTCTCTGCAGGAAATCTCACTAGTTGTGAGAACCTAAATTTGGGACTAAAACCAGCCATTTTAGAACGCACATTAAAACGTTAAAAACAACAGCATTAGCATCAGAAACAAGCCTTGATATCCTTACAGAATCTGTAGAAGAGATAATATATGTAAAACTAAGATTCTCACCAGACAGATTTGTTCCATGTTAAGTATTGCTTTTGAGCAGAAGTCCTGTCCTTTTTTGTTTGGTTTGATTTGGTTTTCAGAAAAAGCTCCAAATATCCTATTTAAATGCAGCTGAGGGTTGGTATACACTGGACTTGACGGTTGTATATAAATTCTGAATTCCTATGGGATTGCAACCAAGTTGTGCTTCCTTATAACTAAGGAAAATGCTGCAGGCATCTGGCAGTGAAGGTTTAAAATGAATTTTATAATTGCCTCAGGAAACAATGCAGGAGGCTCAGAGAAAGGTAGTGCACAGGGACCAGAGCAGGAGAGCCCAGAAAAGAATCAGTTAATCTCTTTGCAGAGTTAGTCTCGTGAAAACCTACAGCAATCTTTTTACCCTGTGCTGAAGGGGAATTTAGAAAAAATCCCAGTCATGACGAATGATGGAATAAGCACAGATCTATCATTTGAGCAATGAGCTGGGTTTCTCTGTGCTTTCTTTTCATTCGGCTGCTCTTCCTCGTTTTTGACTCTCTCAGCACCTCCCCTCCAAAATCCTGCAGTTTTCTTGTCCCAGAAATGAGATCTTTTCTTTTATTTCAGCTACAAGACTCCAGCAAAACCTGATGGTGTTAACTATATCCGGACAGATGATGAGGTAACAAATGATTTGCATTTAACATCTCGCTGTTTAGGAGAGGAAGAGGGTGGGCAGAGGACTACTAGCTTTTTTAGGGCCTACTTAGAGTGGGCACCACTCAGAAGCAAGAATGTAGAACAGAGAGAAAACAGAAGGGTGAAGGCTGAGTCATTTCCTTAGAAATGATGAACAGTTTAAGTTGCCTTAAGTGACTGATGCCAAAAGCTATCAAATGCAGCTCTACTCTGACGCAGTTATCTTATGGCTTGACCCCCTTAGGATGATTTCATTGGATTAAGTGGGCAGGCCATGATGCTTTTACAAGAGAATTTGCATTTTGGGATTTGAATAGATCACTAAGCTTAAAGATCAGAAAAAGCCTCTCCCTGTTAGCAGAGATACTGAAGAGGGAATGGGAAGGTCCCCTGCCATGCCTTGGTGTGTGAGGAGGACAGCAGGAGAAGGAGCACCTGGCCAGTATGACTGGCGTCTCCCTCTCCTTACCAGCTGGAAGGGGGTGCTACCTAGACCGAATGCCAGAAGTTATACAGATCGGATCTACCTTTCACGGGCATGTTGCAGTTGGGGGAGCAGGAACAAAGAGGTGCCTGGAAAAGCCTTCCTACATCCAGAACTGTTTTGTTGCAGGGTGACTTCAGACACAAGTCTTCATTTGTCATATAAGACACCAAAAGAATACTGCAAACCAGCAAAAGCAAGTGTGAAAATACCTCCTCCAGGAACTCAAAGCGAGAGCAAAAGATGAATTAAGTGCGCTTGGAAGAGTTTGGAACACACAAGAACTTGATAGCTAGCTATCTGTATATCTTTTTTTTCTTTGCCAAAGTTTAAAGTAACTCCTCACTGCCCAACTTGCATCTCTCCTGCCTCCGGAGATACCAACAGGATCACCTAAACCTGTCCTTGGACTAAGGAAGCGTTTTAATACTTCCCAAGAGACTGGGCTGTGGAAGTTTGTGGAATTGCCTTCTATTTGTGCGGCAGGGACACAGCCACAATGTGCAAACCAACCAGGGGAACAGCGTTAGGTAAACGTGTAGTAGACATCACTAATACAAATTACTAGTAGACAAAAAAGGTGCTGATACGGCAATAGACGGACTTCAAAGAATAAGATTTATCCATGCAAGGGGGAGTCTTCCTCTCAGCAGCTTGTTGCCCAGGCCCGGCTGGTGACTTTTACACATTTGTGATTGTCTTGCGCTTTTGACTCTGACTGCTCAGGTGCAGAACGGGATATCTGAATAGCCTACAGTGACAGATACCGATACAGTAAATGCAACTAGTGTTCTCAGCCCTTTTGTAAACTCACTGAATTCTCGTTACTCCATTTAACATGAAACACGGGCAGCATCAGGCCAGAAGGATTGCTTCTCTTCACTGCTTTATAAAAAACCCATTGCACGCAGGTAACCCCTCATTCTAATCTGCACAAAGCAGGCTTGCCTCTTGCGTCTTCCGGTGTTTTAAAGAAGCTTATAGTGGAGGCAGAGAACCTAGTGCTAAGACATCCCTTTCAGGAAAACTAAAGCCAAATACTTTCAGGGGCTAAGATTCCCATAAAAGGTACTGAGATGTCTTCAAGCTTTTCTACCTTCTCCATTCATTTTGTAAAATCCCACATTCTAAATTTTTGCAAAGATATATTTTGATTACTTCAGAAAAGGTAACATTTCTATTTAAAGTGTAAATACATGATGCCAGCAGTGTTTAAGTAATGTAGCTATTTTTTTACTTTTTAAGCTACAGAGAGGAGCTCAAATGTTGCTATATAGTATGGCACTGTCAGAGCATATCAGTATTACTGCAAAGCGTAATAAAAAACTGCAGGTGGAACAGCGTCTCTTTCCTCTTAAGCTAGCTTCAGCAATTTCCTTGTCACAAGAGGTCTTACCAGACACAGAACAGAGTCACTCAGGGATAGTTTTTGTAAATTTATGGCAGGAGCTATCAACTTTTTTATATATAAAACTTACTTTTCTTGCCAGTGACCAACACTTTGTTTTTGTTGTTGCAAGAAATATCCAGGGATGGCTTTTGGATTCACTTCCAACAAGGTGACAGAGTGACTTCAATGTCTGCTACCTCTCTGCAAGTTCCCTAAAGCACTAACACAGTGTGACAGCTATGGCAACTTTACAGGTTTAAACTGCATAGCCAAGGCAACTGTTTCTGGAGTCGGGAAAGCAAAAGCTCAATACAAAAGCACTTTTGTAGTGTCAGTTGCAACTTTTCTCTAGATGGTAAAAGAAAAAAAAAAAAGAAAACAAATCTAGTTCTCTTGCCTTTAGAGAGAATAATTGGAAACACGTGTTTCCCAGAAACATGTATGTTGATAGTGTTGAACAGCATTGGGTAATAGAAGACTGCAAGATGTGGATGCAACACTAGAACTGTGCTGTGGTTTAAGAATTTTTTTTAATGTAGCATAATTTAGTGTTCTTGTATTTCCAATATGAATTGAGTTGTCTTAACTTTTCCTGTATACAGTATTTTGGATACTTGACGATTTGGACTGTCAGTGTTATTTTTTAGTGTTCTGCATTAATCTGCTTTGTTTCCTAGGGGCCTCGCTGGACATGCCATTGCTGCATTTGTTTTGCCTAAACAAAGTGTTACCACTTCTCCTTTTGCTAATGAAAGTAAAAATAAGGATGGGGCAGCAATAACCATACGTTCTCTGTGTAACTCGGACATTACCACTGCTATCTTGCAACTACATTATGGTTACCTTCTTAAGACATGCTCTTCAACCAAGCCACACACTACTGTTCCCTGGCTGCACGCTGCCTCTAATCATCATGACAGTAGTGAGTGTGACATTCCTTTGCACCTTCTGTATATCCACTACTCCTTTTCTATGCTGCTTTTAGGATACCTATAATAAGGGAGAGAAAGAAAAGGTTTGAATCGGGGTAGCTGTGGGCACTATGGGAGCACAATCTACAGTCTCACCATGAGCCAAAGGCAGCCTTCATGTGAAAAGCCAGCAAGCTAAGAATCAAGACTTGTTTTTCAGTTCTAAAATGTGACAGTGGCATCTCTAACGAGGAAAGGGGAGATGATCCCCCTGATACAGCTCATGAGATCTGATTGATGGAATTCATTGTATCATTGTGAATAATATTCAGGTTTGTACTAATGTATTATGTTTAACTTTGCCAAGAATGTTTTACATAAATACCAAGCTATAAAGCATTCTTGTAGGGGTTTTTATTTGGTTTTGAACAGCCATTTATTGGAAGCTTCTGTTTTCAATTCAGTGAAATAAGGGAAAGTCTATTCTGCCAGAGCACTCATTTACTTGTATTGGGCTGAAGGTTACGGAAAGTCCAAGGCATGTTGCTGTTTATGAGTTTATTCTTGGACATTTGTCTATCCCTGGTCCTTCCCTAGAGAAGACAGATTAATGCCCACAGGGCTCATCTCAGTGCTGCTCGAGGACAGAAAAACTAGAAAAGCACAAATTAGGAAATAAACTATTCCAATTTAGCATTCAAAGTGATTAAATACTATTTTAAGGGAGAAGGTACAAAATAAATGGATGTGGCCATAATTGACCATTGCTTAAGCCAAAGCCATTCCATACATCCCCTCTTCCCAGGTTTTGACTTTGATTTTGAGAACAAAGTTTAACCTCACTTGAAGGTTTCTTTGATCTTCAAAACAAAATAGGGAAAATGAGGGCAAATTATGGGATTCCAGTGCAGGAGGTAAGTACCTCTGGAAGGGCTGTGGCAAAAGCACGCTCAGCCTCTTTGTTTCCACTTGTACAGAAAAGCCTACTCCATTTCTGTTGTTCATGCCTGAATAAGACAAAACAGCATGAATAAAACAGATTCCATTTTCAAGTTTCAATGAAATCTAGGGCAAGAGCTCTGTAATAGAAGTTAACAATGGAAAAACTTCAGTTAGGTTAACACGGCATCAGAGAAACTCAGGAATGGTCGGATTCCAGCATTTACACAGCGCATTTACGATAAACGAGTTCTCTGCGCAGAGCACAAAGCTACGCATATGACTTACCAACCTTGATTTTAGTGAGTTACTCATATCCTGCTTGCAGTCAAATAAGAGTCTATATTTAAAAGCTGCTGGGTCCAATATTAATTGAACTGAGTGCCTAAGATATCAGCGACGTAGTTGAAGAGACTTTGAGGCTGTAGAAATCTATAGAAAAAAATAATTTCTCTGTCAGATCAAGAAGAGGAGAGCAGCTGTGGGTGGAATTAATTCTGTAACCATTTATTTTCATAAAATTTTAATAGTTGGAAATAATACAGCTCAAGAATGGAAATATTCCATATAAAAGAACATTAAGGCTGTTCATACACACAGGAGTTTGCACAACAAATAAGAAGTGATGTAGCGTGCTATTACCAGATTTAGGGGTGTGGCAGTGACATGCTGTTTTACCTCTGTTCAATTAAAGCAACTCTAGTATACAACCAAGAAGGACAATGAGGGATCGAGTGAATAAGCTGAGCCACTCGCTTCCCTGCAAGCTGTGATAAATGCATTTATTACTAAGCTTGTGGCAACATTATGCTCTTACTTTTCCAAATGGACAAATTATATATCCTGTGAGTGAAGAGCAAGCCTTCCTTTACACTGCAGCTTTCTAGCACTCCAGTGGGCTTTGTCAACAGCAGCAGCTTATAATACATACATGCATTAATGCAGGCTTTGCATGCCCATATTCTAGACAGTTTCATGTAAAAACCAAATAAGAATAGATAAGGAAGGAAGGACGTGTGCCCACAATGATTTATAATTACAGAGGAAAAGGACAGATTTTAGGGAACATGATGATTCTGTACAAAAGTTCAATGAAAGGATCAGTTGTCTGGTTTCAGTGGAGTTCTCCGCTGGGACCGTCTCAGAGGGACACGTTGGCTGCTTTTTTTCCTTGCTGGGGATTCTACTTTCCACTCCCGTGGCAGGGACGGGCTAGAAGAAAGAAGGAGAATGACCATTTATTCTAAAGCACTTCACCAATCTTTCTCAATGTGATTGCTGTTTCAGACCTGCGTTGAACTTACAGTTTCTCTGGTGATGTCAAACAGATAATATCTCTTGGCTCATCCTCGGCCTCTTTCTTCTCTGCAAATAATGCATATATTTTAAGAAATGCCACAGATTTGATCATTTGGGTTCCCCCCCCCCCAAGTTAGAATCACAAAGATAACTTGCCTGGAGCTGAACCGGGTGTGTGCGTCAAGCTGATGTAACTGACCCCAGCACCAAAGGTCAAGTCATTAATGGTCTCTGAAAGAAAAAGCACATAGTAGTGGTCAGCTTGTGACACAGCCAGAGGGCAAGGCATGCTGTAGTAGAACACTTAAGTGTCACAGAGTAAGTATATCCAGTTAATTGCAAGCACATATACATCTCTCTTTTCCAGCCCAGCAGATCTCAGTGTCTCCCGTCCAGCCTCAAAACTATGTGCTGAATCTGATGGGCCATCTGTGCACATCAGGTTCATACTCCAGACTTGCAGCCTTCCTTTATGTGGAGGAAATCAATATAAATATGGGACCTCAGTCATGTACCTCCTTGTCCTACCTAGGTGGGAGAGCCACACCTTCCATTGAAGCTTTGCCATCTTTCACAACAACATGTTAGATTCAGACCAGTTGCTTTGCCTAGTCAAGGCAGAATGCGGGGCCCCTGAAGACTGGCAAAGGACCTGAACAGCCCTTCCGTAAGGAACTGCCTGCAGCCAGAAAAGACAAATGGCTTGACAAGGAAGCTAGGTAGAATTTAGCTTGCCTGAATAGGCCATAGTTGTCAGCTGTCTCTTTCCTGTCATTCATCTCAAGAGAGATGTCACAATATTCAGATTTTACTTTACTCAACGCTCTGTTTTATGCTCATGCTTCCCAGAATCTTTCACAAGGAATTAAGGTAGAAAGTGCTTTATAGGGCAGGAGTTGGAAACTCTGCTAAAAGGACTTCTTTCTACAGACTAACTGGGTCTGCTCTTTAACTACTTCCCTGTCCTGGAAGGGAATCACTGAAGCTTGTAGTGGAAATCCAACTTGATCTATTTATCTGCCTTAGTTGGCCTCTGCATCTCTCAAGACTGACCTGCAAGTGTCCTGACTTTGTGCAGCGTGTGCCTTAACAAGTTATCTCGGTTAATGAGAAGTTCATGTGAAAGGAAGGAAGGGAGGAAGGAGATGATAGAGAACTGTCATCGGGTGGGGCTTCCCATGCAGCCAAAGGTGGTATCTTCACAATATGTGTTTATGTACCACACTGAAGGAATCTACACTTGCCCACTTCGCCATTCTCAAAGTAACGAGCAGGAATTGAGAAGGAGACCCAAAGACAGCAGGGGAGAGAGTGACAGCCAGAACAGTCGAATAAGGTAAAGAGAAGAGACAGCTGTTCTTGACTCGAGTACAAAATGGTTTACGAAGAACTGCATCTCCAATAGTTTTAGAATGGTATACCAGAGAAATAAAAATGTTTTATTTAGATTGTCTATCAGCCTGCAAGACCCAGCGCCACCATGCAGATGGCTCAACACACACTAACTGAAGTGATGAAACTGCTCTGTACAGTTTGTCTCCCCGCTGAAGGACACATGCTGCCTCAAAACAAAGTAGGAATTCAACCCTAGTACCACTGCAGATTAACGTTCTTCCTGCTTTTTGACCATATGGTGCTTAAGAGAAACAGCCGTGCAAGCTTCCAGAGATATGGCGCTTAAAGATTTCTGCTCTCTAAAAACATGCCCCCAGTTTTTTTTGCACAAAGATCACCGTTTGTTGCTCAGGCAGCAAAGAGAAACATTGAGGCAGACAAATCTAGCCAAACAGTGGAGCATACAGGGAAGAGCAGGGTCAGATTTTCCAGTGGATGCACATCACTGCAGCTGGTTTGCTCCTGCCTGCTCCGATGTCAGGTATTTGCAGACTGCCGCACAGCTGACTGCCTTACTGGCTACATGTCGTTTGCTCTCCTGTGTGCGTGCAGGTCAGGTGTTCGCACAGATACAGGCAAAGAGTGCAGTCGGATACCTGTGCTTCTGGAACATCGACCCTTCCCTACAACAACTCACAACTGCCTAATGAGAGATGACCTGTCAGACACTCACCTATACTCCCAGCTTAACTGGAACTCTCTCCAGAATGCGTGAGGGTGTTCATCACGCTCACAATTCGCACTAGGAGATGCCCTAAAGGAGCTCAGCACCAAATTGACATAAAGGAAGGGAATCTCGTGCTGGAACTCAGCTCCATTTGCGTTTTACTACAACTACCTCTTGCGCTTGCAGAAAGCAACACTGCAGAATGCTGCGGGGCTGTCAGAAAGCACTCCAATAAAACCTAACTTTTGAAGGTCAGGTTTTGTGAGATGGCAGTTCAGCTGCAGTGGTCATAAGCACAGCAGACGCTCATGATTTTTGTATTAGAGATTCCTGTCTTTGTATTTTTACTTCAATTTCCACAGCAGAGTGAAAAAAACAAATCATTCCTTCTCCAATGCTCAGTTCAGTTCTTTCTTAGGGTAGAAACACACACACACACTCAGAAATGACTGTGCAGGTTATTAATTCCGTTTGAGCAGATCTCTGTGTTCACTTGCAATTGCCACAGGTCAGTGCCTGCTCTAGAAGCAGGTCGTAGCTCACCTGAGGACCTTTGCACAACAGGAACCCCCTATCCTAGAGCTGAAAAGGACCAGACCTTGAGTATTTTCCTCCACGGCAGGGTTCTGTAATTCAGTCTAAAAATGCTAAGCTATGCTTCCAGAATTAAGGAGAGCAATTGTCTCAATGCAACAGAATCTTGCACACTTCGGGCAATGCATGCTATTAAGGAACCATGACAACAACATGCCTCCTCGGCACCCCAGAGTTGATGAAGGAAAAAAGGGCAGTAACTCTGTTACTTCAGCAGCCCAAAATAAAAGCTCTCCTGCACTGACTCAATACCATAATACCCTGTAACATGTAAATGGAGACCATATTGGACTGTCCTTTCCTATGTACATCATTCACCTGAGATCTTCAATTTCAGAACGGTTCTTATTTACTACAACCATTTAGATAAATACATAATCTATAGCTATCAATGACTAATTTTCTCTGCTCTTTAGGGCAGCTATGCATTGCCACCTCTCTCAGAGAGTGAGAGCTCAGCCCAATTTGGAAAGGGTTTCTTTGGGTTATACTTACGTTCCGGTGTGCTGATTGCACGGCCCACCACAGAAACATTTTCTCCGGTAGACTGTTGATTCAGGCTTTGAAAGGATACTAGAAATAACAAGGGAATAATTAAGAATAGAAATGTATTCACTTGGAGACCTCAAGGGTCTAACAATTAGGCTGTGTCAACTAGATCTAGTCCAATGCCAGATCAGTTTGCAGCAAGCTCCCTACCTTGCTTGCTGCCACCAGCTGTGCTTGATTCAAGTAATACAGCCGATAAACTTTCTCCAACACTCTTGCTGCGTTGCTTGCTTCTGGCTTCCATTGCTTTCCTGGCAGAGTTCAGGATGGCAAGTGTGCTCAAGGATGCTGGCCTACAGGGCAGAAAACATGACAGAAACAATGAAGTGATTTCCTTCTGCAAGCCCAGATGAGATACAGGTAATGAGGAGAGACCTGTCCCCTCCCAATCCCTTATGATTAACTTAAGCACCAAATGTAATGGGGAAGATTATGCTGCAATACTGGTGACTTTCATACCACTAAGTAAGGAGTGGATAAGCAAAGCAATAGCCTTGCAGAATATCATAACCGGCAATATAAACAGAAACCCATACCTGCGACCGAGTAACGGCTGTTTCAGAACATCAGCACTAGGTGTAGTAAACTCAGAAGGCACAGAGGAAGGACTTGATCCAGGTCTCCCACTTACAGGAGACTGAGCATTATTATTCCAGCCACCAGAAGGTACAGCTGTCTCCAGAGATGGAGGTTGCTACAGAAAACAGGAGAAAAGATCATATATCTAACAATGGTTACAAGCGTAGAAAACTCTAGATACAAGACGCTTAGACCTATATGCTGTGTGATTAGGAACTGCCCTTTGTGTGACGGACGTAAAGGGGTGCTAGGGAGAAAGAACTTACTGGCCAAAATTTTAACAAGAAGCAAATAGGAAGTTTTGATGGGATACATACATCCTAGTTTAGATGTCTATACATACGTGGTTTTTAAAGTCAGCAGAGAGAGAAAGGTCCTTCCAGGGTAGAAGTCATCTCATCTTAAGGTAGGTATCTAAAATAGTTCAGGACAACTGACCCAAGCACATACTTATTTCTTTACATTGACTTTAAAAGAGGATCTGCATGACTAGGACAGATATAAGTTTCCACTCTGTATACACCTAAAGTCAGATAAAATGAACCCTTTTCTTTTTGACCTGTTTATCATCTTTAGCGCTCTGGGAACAGAGAGCAATACAACATGTAAGCACAGCCAGTGGCAAATTAGACTTGGTTTTCCCTTTAAATTGAATTCTTTTTACATTGTTTGCTGCTCCTCTTTGCCTAACGTGTGTTGTTTGTTGATGTTCTAAGCGTATTAAATGACTCTAAAACCAAAGCTTCTGTCAGCAAATGCGAAGAGGTATGAGAACATCACATAACCATTCTGTTAAAAGTGCTGTAACAAGGTCCACAGACACACAGAGTCTGGGTGTTAGGCGTACACAAACTTTAGCAGAGGAGACAATACGTGTACAGAGTTAATGGCACCAACAACCTCTGCCTGCGCTGCCGAGACCTGCTCTTGGTCTGACTCCTTCTCCCTGGCCAGCTGCTCTTCATATTTCTTCATATCGTACTCCAGCTCGGCTGCCAGCTGCTTGTCCACAGCAAAGAAGTCTTTGATTTCATTTCGGTAATCTTGCATCATTTCCTGGAGCAATAAGGAATGTTTAAACTCTTTCAGAAATCTGTCCTGACTACTGATTCATGTCTCCATTCAGATCACAGCTGCTTAAGTGCAAAAGGAAATACCAGTTGGTAGAGCAGAGGTGTTTTTAACAGACTAAGAGTTTCAATTCCAATTTGTACTTCAGAACATGAAAAAGCTTTCCAGCATTCAAGATTTCTGCCCACGTTCCACTGAGGAGGCTCACACGTAACACACTGTGAGATCCTTATCTAAAATCCCTCCACCTCCCACATTATTTAACACAGTGGCAGTGTCACAACATCATATGCCTTCTAAATTTCCTTCTAAGAAGGCTGTTCGTTCCATTACTGGTTGCACATCTAACACATTAACTCGAGAGGAAAAAAAAAAACAACAAGAAAACACTTCCCCTTACCCGTAGATAGTTCATAAGGTCCCTAAGAGCTGGGATCCTCTTCTGCTCCATCAAAGACTTCAGTGATGTGATTATTGGGATGATATTTTCTATGAAGTTCTTCTTTTGAACCTTTGTTTGAACAAGGCATGAACAGTTACACGACAAAGGAGAAGCCACTCTGTGGTTAGATGAATGGTCTAAGTGAGAGGAATTATCGCTCCATAGCAAGGGAATTACCGCAATTAAGCCTGCTCTTATGCCGCACACATGTACACAGGCTTTTAACCTAAGAGGAGTCTTTTAAGATTCAGTCTAATTCAGTCAGTTCTCACACTGAAGGCCAAAAGGTGCACCAAAAAAACATTGTTATGCTCAAATGTTTTACCAGTAAGAGATCTGTGGAACAAATTGAGCCTAGCATAGCTTCACTGACTTCAGAGGAAATGCATTTGTGATCACTCCAACTGACCCCTCAAGTACAAGCGTCCTTCACAAATTTAGCCTTAATGTTTTGTTTTTACAACACACGGTGCTTCCACAGGTGCCCTCAGATCAGAGTGGGCCTACAGACAGAGCCTGAATAACAGCCTACAGGCACAGTACGTCATTGGAATCATTATGTTACTTGGATAATTTTTGCGCAAGTTTCTCTGTCGCAGAAAGGTAGAATTTCTCCCAGTATGGTGGCCAGCCCTCTTCCCACACCAGATCAAGTGCCATTCACCTGCGAGATGAGCTTTTTTTGTGCTGCCTGCATGACAGCATTGGCCATTGCTATTTCATCTTCATCAGGCTGAATGTCTTCATCGGGTTTTGACCTCATAGTTGATAGCTTGATTTCTTTGCAGCTAAGGACTGCAAACGTATCCGAGAGCAGCTCACTGGCTTCCAGGTCCAATGGAAGGACCTTATCCACAAAGCATGCTGGAACACACAGGGGAGAAATAAGAAGTATTTTACTGGAAACAGCAATGCCAGGAAGATAACACGGCTGGATTGAGAGCCTAAGGGTTTTATACAGACACCAGTTCTTCGTTTGCCAGATTTTTAAAGACAGACCCTTACCTAGGATGCTGTGGCTGATCTTTGTTGTAATGCTGAACCTCTGCTCATCTGTAAAGTGGTCTAGCAGGAACTTGTAGATACGCATCCTTTTTTCTTTGTTATCTTTTCCCTTCAGAGAGAAGAGATTCTTCGCCCTATGGTAGAGCAAGACATTTTACAAGGGCCAAGTCACATTATGCAAACTCACAGAAATAATAAGACTTTAAATCAGCAAGGAATATTTGAATGTCGCTTTCAAGACCCATAAACCTGTTAGGATACCACACACTCCCACAAATTACATGCAGAAATCCTCCCAGAAGTGTCCCGGGGAAGGCAGGACACTCTTAACACTGTTTCCCCTAGCTGTTTTCACCCTATTGCACACATAATTATGAAGTGCCATGAGTGCTTTGCTGCAACCAAAAGCTGCGTGGCCAGACAGCCCATCATTTAACAAAAAGGAGATACAAATGTGCTCAACTGACCGCACACTCTGGGGGAACCTGTTGTACTTCTCATGTTTCTCATAGCTATTGAAATGGAAGATGCACTCAATGAAGTGTTGGGAGAACATTACTGGATTCCTCTTCAGTAAGAGATGCACCAGGCAGAACTCTCCAAACCTGGAAAGGAGGAAAAGAACAAACTTATCACCAGGTAGCTTCTAAAAGCCACCCCTGAAACACAGTGTAGGGTTCAAAAGCCGTAAAGCAGAAGGATGGTTTTCCTCTGCCAAGTCTTCCTCAATACCACATTTAATTCTTGCCCAGCTCCATCTGGGCTTGAACAAGGGTATCAGCTCATTGACTTTAACCCTTTTTTCATCCACAAAGAGATAGATGTTTTCAGCATCCACAATACTACTTCATTTTTTTGCTATTAAAGTAAACAGAAACAAATTTGAACTTGAATCCAGGCACAACATTTTCATTATTTAAATAACTTAAGTTCCATTGTGGCTGAGACACTTATAGTACTTTGCAAAAAGTTAATCACCAAAAGTCCTGCAAAAGCTGCAAGTCAATCCCAGACTTGAAGAATGTGGTTTTGTCTGGATGCAGTCACTGAATGCAGATGCAAAGAAAAAGGCTCCCACAGAAATAGCACCATGTTCCTTAGCTAAAGCTCTAGGAACGTGATGTTGCAATGTCACCATCTACTGGAAAGTCATTTTCACATATTAAAAACTCACTGAAGAGAAAAGAAAGTGTGAATATGCACTAGTAAGCAACAATAGGTTGATGACCCTGGAAACACCAATCTTCAGATTGATTGTTCCAGGTAGAAACAAGTAGCAAGGTGTCCAAGCCTCCTCTGCATCCAGCATCCCCGCACGATCTACCATCCTTATAGAAACCTGCCCCACTCATTTCTCACGTAACCGAGCAGCTTGAGACTTTGAAACCTACAAAAATTTCATAAACATGCACTTAAAGCCAGTGTGCATAATTCCTCTTACATGTCAAAGTATTACAAAATATGGTAGAAAGCTTAAAAAGACAAGGCATGCCGTATAAGAAAAAAGAGAATATTTAATCCTATTCTTAAAACAAAACCAGCACTCAAGACAGAGCCTATTAGAAAATCACGAGGAAGATTTCAAAAAGGCTTATTTCAAAAATGCATTTTCTCTGGATAACTGTGAGAGTCAAAAATAGAGCAGAGCTGCATGTTCTGAAGACAGCCAAGAACACACAGCTTGCTACTTTGGGACCTTCAAAGGACTTGGAAAGAGGTTCACCTTTGCTACTGTTGCAGACCCTAAAGCATGAACAACTGTAGAAGTGAAGAGGTTAATGGGACAATCATCTGCTCTCTCACTGAAATTTTTCTTCACATGCCAAAGGTGCAAGACCGAGACTGGTTTTGAGTACATCCCTGATCTTCAACTCCTTCATTATTTTAAGGTGAATATTTTACCTGGCAATATCTGGATTTGGATCCACCAAGACACTGACGAAACGGAAGAAGAGACAGTCTTTCCATTTCACAAACTCCTCCTGTAAGAAATCAGCAGACAATAAATTATCAGCCTGAATCGGGAAAAACCTAGTGTGAACCTTCAGACCTTAGTCAGGACAATATCTAATGGAGCCTAGCAGAATCTACATCAGGCAAACGAGCAAGCTATACAACTTCAGCTGGAGGTACACAAAATAAACCCCAAGACAACAATGTTTTAGAGGATACTTTAAACGCCACAGCGGCAGGCATCTAGGTTTACCACAGGTATCAGTAAAAAAGTAGAAACATGAGAATCTGTTCTCCCATCCCAAGGCCCACATGCTCTTCAACACCGTTCTCAGAGCCAAATGCACTCCAAATCTGCCTTGGTTGGCTTCGTATGAACATTGGGACAGTAAATATCTTGAGCATCTCAACATTTACATCTTTAGAACAATAAGCAGAGACAGTTGGAGAAAAAGGTGCTGTGGTGCTTGTTATATTCATTCATACAGGAGTGAAATTGAAGGGAATTCAAAGAAACAAAGAGAAGACAAGAAAAGAGGTAGCCATTGACTAAAAATAATCTCATTATCCAACTGTGTTAAGTGCCGTCGATATGATTTCTGCCTAGCTAGCAAAAACAAGCAGTAACAGAATACATAGTTTAAAGTCTTCTTGATTAAGCGTAGATTAATCCAGGTACAAGCAATACACCCACTGGACAGGTTGCCAGCATTCAGCACCACAGAGGTACTTGAAGCGGGCTGTCAGATACATGTATTTACCTGCAGAAGGTTGGTAAGCAGGATCAGCGTCTGCTTACGGATGAAGGGATTTGGGTCCTTCAGACACAACGAAATGTTGGGAACGTATCTGTCCACCATGGATGTGTAGCGGATACATAGATCACACATAACGATGACAACGTTATTGCGAACAGCCACATCATGCGACACCTCCAGTTCTCGAGCTAGAGCTGCAATGCATTTCTTTGCCAGATCCTCATGCTGCAAACACAATTTACCTGTGAAACAGAGACGAGACTGTCAGTGCTGTGAATATATTCTTCTTCCTAACCACCACAGCTCAGCTTACTGCCTCCTTTGAGTCCAATACAAGCCAAGAAAGGAATCAGGAAGTAAACAGAGGAATAAACAAGAAACACACGCTGAAACTTGATGAGCAATCTGCACGATCTCTCAAAGAAATGATACTTCAAGGAGTTCTTCCAAACTCCTCTTAGACCTATAGTGTGGGTCTCTATGCCAAATTCCCTCCCTCACAGAGAACTATTTCTGTGTACAGGGTATTATTCAAAGCAGCTAAAAAGAACAGCCCCAGCTGTCATAGGCACAGCAGGGAGACACCCACCTCTAAGAGCATCACTAAACCAACTTAATATAAAATAGCCTGCATTCTAACATTACTTCTCCCCAACTGTTTCTAAGCTCTGTACAAAAGTATTAAGCTTCCCAAAGCAGTTAAGGAAAGAATAATACTGCAAGAGAATACTACCTGCAGGAGAAGAGACTTGTTCCTAACCACAGAGGTACTACAAAACCAGAACTTTCACTTAGTACTCTCCATAATACTGGAAATGTAGAATTGACCAGGCCTCTATCATAAAGAAGCTCTTCGTTCATGCTGAGGAGAACAAGTAACTATGTGCAGTCATTCTGTTCTAAACTGCACCAAAAGCACCAAGTTTTCTTTATCCTCTGTTGAGCACCTTACTACATGTAAGATGATCCTTCAGCCAGGTAGCAACCAATGCCAAGTACAAGGACAGTACAATTCTGAAGGACGTTGCTAATTATTAATCACTATTAATGCATTAACCAGCTTGAGAAGCCGTCACATAGATGGCAGTATTTTTATGGTTTGTGCAACTTGTTACCATGGATGTTTGCATTGCTAAAAGCTCCGAGTTGAGGCAATGCAAACATTGAGCACTGTGGCTATCTGTTACAACTGACACAGCTTTTGAGCAGAACTTTAACCAGAAAGGCTGAGAATCGGATACACGAGGGCACGCTCCTACGGCAGGATGGCACTTACCTAGAGTAATGAATGCATGAGCTCTGACCACTGGAGGCATGGCTGATCCTCTGAATTGGGACAGTGGCTGAGAAGCTGGAATTTCCTCACCATCTGGAGAACAAGACACTAGGAAGGAAGGGGTCAGGAATGAAAACATGCTTTTCCGGTAAACAGTGTTGCCCGTAAATGCAAAACTAAAGGCAGTAAGGAGAGTGCCTCACATTGGTCCTCGCTGACAGAAGAAGCCAGAATGGACTGAATCAAAAGAAAGATGCGTTTCTCCACTTTGGCTGGACACAACTGAGCAGTCTCACCCAAGATGAAGAGGTGTCTCACCTACAGAGATAAAGCAACACTGCAGTCAAAAGGCAATGGCTGAGCTGCAAAGTAAGTCAGCAGGATTCGGTATGATACTTCTCCAAAAACAACTCAAAATTCCCTCAGTCCTTTCAAGAAGACAGTGGCTAGAGAACAGAAGGTGAAGCTTTGAAATAGAAATGGGGGGTGTGTGTTTAATACGCTATAACCCCCACACATCTACTAATAATATTGAAATTCTCCTCAAAGCATTCTATGCATTTTACAGACTTATTTCCCAAACAGCTCCCTAAAAAGTATGAGCAGAAAAGCAAAGAAAAAACATGTTGTTTTATTAAAAATACATGGGGTATCTTTAAAGCAATTGCTGATGTATGAAACTGTTGTATGCTCCTAGGCCCATAAATACCAGATTTCATTACGAGCTTACACACAAGGCGTGCACATCAGTATTTTCCTACGTAACACAGTTATTGGCGTGAACCTTAAGGAACACCAATTTCAAGTACACCTACATCCTTTGACCAATCTGTGAAGGGGAACCAAACTTACCAAGAGATCTTCTTGCAGCTGCTCTGCTCCATCCTCTTTGAGGACTATATTCGAAATATAGCTTTCACAGGTGGATACCAAATCTCCACACACCTGGTTGAGCAGTTCCTATTCCATAATTAAACAAAATTAATTCAGCACTTCATTAATTAAACAAAATGTAGCTGTAATATCTGTCCACACATGAATCCCTAATCTGAAAATCCTTATATGCTTTTAATAATCTAGGTCCTGTTGAAATCAATCAGACAGTGCCTTAGAGCTTTAAAATTCTTCCTGCACATCAAAGGATGTGTGCAAGTGTCAAAACACCTTGGAGGATCTGGCTTTTAATAATCCACAGGCCTAAGTTTACTTCATTATAGAAATCACACAGATTTAAACAAAAAGGATTTAGGTGACTGTTTCATGTATATCCAACACATTTGAGGTTGTCTGTGTGAATTTTTAAATGTTGTTTGGAAAATGTAGTTCCATTCAAATGAAAACACGATGTGAATTCCAAGGGGTGGAGGGGAAACAAAAAAAGCTAATCATCTACCAGATTGTGATGAAAATAAAGCATCATTTCTCTTTTCTACCATCTAAAACTGGTAACATAAGAAACCAAATACATGGCAGCTAAGCTGTTAGAACTTCTAACAAGTGACCAATGTACAGGAACATCTGCATTTGGTTGTAAGCCAACATACTATGATGACTATACCTGCAAGGGAGGATTTTCTGACTGTCAATTTAAAAAAAAACAGAAACAATCAATCCACCCTGGCTTCCAAAGCACAGAGTGTGCAGTTTTGCATACTATTTACTAAACTTTATTGGGATGCCATTATAAAATAGCTGTCATCAATATTGAAAGAGAAATGTAACACATACATAAGGAGAAATCATTATTAAGAGAGACCTGCATCAGTTTTAGCTTCTTTGCGACTGTGCTCAGGCTGAGATCTCTATTTTACCAGCAAAAGATAGCCTACTTTCTCACTACAGGAGCGGAACAAAGCTATAGCATAAAACAAATGGGGGCAGAAAAGAGAAATGTGCAAATGATGTGTTATTAACTCCCTGTTTGGTCCCATGAGAGAGGTCTAGAAAATATGTGTATCTACAGCAGCTCTGATATAGAATAATCAGAGCTTATAGTATAAACCTATAGCTTCGAACTGGACCAAGCCTGAGAAATAGCTGATATCATAAAGGCCCAGCAATAGGTCTCCTTTAGCAATTCTGTAAACTTTGACAGAAGGCAAATGCAAGGTATTTCAGGTGGGGGGAAGAAAAAAATCCTTCCGAAGAAAGAAGATTTCTTACGAGTCCATCCTTAGCTACAGGATGCTCTCCAGCACAACTGCAGTAAAGCAAGTAAAGAGCTGAGCAGAACAGACTCAAGTTGCTGGAGTCAGATCCTCTTTGTTTAGAGAGCTAATCAACCTACAGACTGGAGACAGAAGCTGCCTTCAAGAGACAGCCCTCCTAAGTGTGAAACAAGCTATTTTAAACGACATATTTTAAGTCACACCTGTGCCTCCTCCGGCACATCTGCATACGCGTGGCAGAGCTTCTGCAGAGTTTCTACAGCTGGGCTAATCACCTCCAAGGGACACTGAGACTCCCTCAGCCAGCACTTGATATTATCTGAAAATGAGATCACACACATAAAATGAGCATTTTCTAAGCTTATCAACTGCTTATGGAGAAGAAAGAACTGCTAAGATGGGAGGCATGCCTTCCCCTCTGCAGTTTCTCAGGGCCACTCACCAATCAGCCTCTCACAGGTGCTTTTAGGGAGGTGCTTTGCAACATGACCGATGACACACAGTATATGTCCTGTAGTATCAGTGCTCATGTTCTGCTGCCTGACAAGTAGTAGAGCAGACAAACTAATATTAATGCTAAGGCACGACACCAAATCACAGTAGAAAAATCCTTTCATCTGGGATATGCGTTATTAAGGCAGACCTGCCAAACCAAATTGAAACTCAAAAAGCTTAGGGTAAGAGTTGGTTACTGCATAAATCTGCGGGCCGTTGCTTGCCGCCTAGCTGCAGAACCCATTGCCTGAATAAAGAACTGTGATCTAAGCAGCTAAACAGCAATCTGTCTGTGGCAAGACAGAAAGTATTCACTTGCTTTGTTCCTCCTCTTCACCCCCATCTCTTTCCTGCAGAATGGAGGATGGAGTTCAAAGCACACATATACCTGCTGACATTGTCCCAGGATTCAATGATCTTGGAATAATCCAGCTTGGGTGAAGAACCTGCCACCTTAGCAAGCAACATCCAAGCCGGTACAGCATGCTCCGTTTCCACGTGAGACATGACATTATTAATGAAAGTGGAGGTGAACTTATTCTGTCTGGACCACATATGAAAAGCTTTGTTCAAGTAACGGCTACAAGGAAGAGAGAAAAGAAAAGTAAGTTAAAGGAGGAGTAAACAAAACACCTGGTCTTAGACACTGGCAGTAAAATCCAACATCCCTGTCCAGGATACGCTGAGCAACACAACAAAGCTGCTATCGCTTGGCATTCCCACTACTCAGAATACATAGGGATTTCTACTATGTATTTTACTAGCAATATTTTCAGTCTTTCGGTTCATAATCCTGACGCGCTACAGACCTGGCATACAAGCATGGACGTAGTGCTCTGTGTCAGTAAGACAGAAAGTCCAACTGATACCATGACGCATCAAGAAAATATAATCTCAGCAATCTGTTACAAAGACTTTCTAGTAGTTGTTATTTAATACCCATCACGGGACAGGATACAGTAACGTTAAGGCACCATAACTTGCTCATTTTTCTGTTTAACCCTAGTCACCTACTTCACGTCGGAAGAGTTCTGAGATTTATCAAACTGCAAGGTATTCTAAGGTCATGAAGAAGAAGGTGCCATGAATCTGCAAACTCTGTTATAAAATAGCCCAAATTAGAACATTGACAGTTTCACAGATTGGCAAGGCAGCACAACCAGTATCTCATTTTCTATTTCTGAGCTATTATGCCCTGTTGACTAATAAACATACAGCTGTCTTTAATCAATGTTGTGTCCTTGTCATACTGTGTGTCATCCCATTTCTTCTGCTTCTTCCCACAGCATTCTGCAAAAGGCAGAATAATTCTATTTGTCATAAGACAAGTAACATATTGTAGATCAGAATTAATAAAAGGCAATGTTCTCCTTTCTTTATATATCCTCTCTTACTTCTGTCATCAGAACACCTCCATTTGACTTAAATATTCATGCTGCTATCAACACATCAAGAACAGCATGCAACACTCCTGTATATGAACACTCGAGTTCAGGGAGAGAGCACAGGTAACAAGAGCAGCAAGTGAAAATTCTTGCCACAAAGGAAAATGGCACTCTTCTCGCCAACTGCCAGCTTGTCCATGCTCGACAGCTCCTCTGTCCCAGGAACTGGCGGAGCAACACAAGCACCTCACAACATGATAGTTTCCATCTCTAGCACTTATACTGACTGTTTCAAGAAAGGAATCTAAATAGCTTAAAAAAAAAAAAGCCAATAAATTTAGCTTCTTGTCCTTGCACAACAGACACCATGTGCATTTAAACAATATGTAAACTACGATACCTAACGGTCCGTGGCCACACAGTGAATGAGAGCGCTGAGAGTATAAACTCATACTCTTATCTTAGTCCTTCAGTCAATAGGCAATTTCCTTCCGTAAAGGAAAAGTTGCATATTCTAACAGGATTAAAAGCAAAAAAAATCTGGATTTTGTCCCTGAATGCTAACACAGTAAAGGCAATAAAAACATCCGACGCATCGGACAAAGGGCTGTTACGGAAAAGCCATCAGAGCCCACAATGAAGGGAAAAATGCACTTACTTCAGCTCCTGGCTTTCTGAAGTCAAGAGAGTAAGGAGATCCCACGCTAGAGCCTGCTTTCCATCGTCACTCCTGAATTTATTGTAGTATTTTATATGTTGCAACAAGAGCTGATCAAGGCAGTCCAAGGCCTTTTCTTGGACAGAACTTTCAGCATCCATCACAACAGGCACTACTCCATTTAACCAGGCCTTCTGCACTAGAACATTCTTGTGCTGAGACTGAGAGAAACACACGTTGTATTAGAAACATTTTAAAATCATTATAGTTTCCTATATGCACAGGTAAGACCAGCAAAGGCCTAGTAACCTCCAGATTCAGCTATTAACTTTGAAAATAAATTTTAATAAACCCCAGCATACGGCTCAACAAGCACTGCAATGTGGCAGCATATGGGACAAGGGAACTTGTATCTCCTTGACGCCACAAAGTATTTGATCGTATCTATGCTCAAGCTTCCTGGTGCTTCTGCTAAAGTACTGTAATACTTTGTTTTGAAACCCTATATATAATTTTAACAGCATCACAATAAAGCTGTATAGCAGATGATTTAACACTAAAAAAAAAAAAGAGCTTTGCTTAATATAAACCCTATGCTCCAAGCCTAAGTTACTAACCCTTTGTGAATAAATAGAAAAGAAAGAAAAATATTGCAGTGCTATCATCTACACATTACATCTTAGTAAAGTGATTCAGATTTTTTTTTAACTTGAGAAGGCCAGCAACATAAACATTTTCTCCATGATACATAAATCAACAGCCAGGAAAATAAATGTTTCCAACAGTTGGAAGCATCCTACATAAATCACAAGTATGTAAAAGAATGAGTCATGACTTCCAAGTCAAAAGGTAATAAAAAAAATTTAAGAGACAGTCATAAAATGAAATCCACTGAATGTACAACTGACGTGTACCAGATTTGCCGGTTTTCTCCTTCTTTTAACCCATAGTTCGCCCATCTCAGGTCTGCATAAGAATTCATGATACTTTTTTCTCACCAGAAGGAGCTCTGTTATAGACTGCAAGGCCTGCTTCCGCACAGAAACAGCGGGGTCCCGGCAACGATCCTGAAGAGTGGACAAATCCTCTGCAGTACAAGGGATCACTTTGTGCTTCAGGATGTTCATAAAAACCTGGAAGTCAAATACCAGCATAACTTTGTAGGGAATACGGGCCATTCACATTGGGTAGCAAATCAAAAATACAATCTACCCCCTACCAACTTTAACTAGAGATTAATTTATCTCACTGAGAGTGAAACATCACATTAACAATTTATGAGGACTGGGCACAACCAGAGCTGTAGAATGAAACAGAACACATCTTTTCAGTCATTCCGATTTTATAACAGCATTTGGATAGAGTGAATGTCACAATTTCCCCTTGAAAATAACGTGTCTCTTGTATGAACCATGTCTTTTACCTGGTAATGAGGAAGAGGGGATTTTTATTTTTCTTCTAAATCAAAAAGCATCAAAACAAAACAATTGAAAGCCTTAACTTGAGAAACTCAAATCAGTGTGTGAACTGAGGGGGAAGAGTTGGGGTAAAGAGGACTAACAGAGGAAGGCAGTCAACAGCAGATGCGTATTTTTTAAAACGATTAAATATTCCTTGAAGCATATCTCTTTAAAAGCTAACGACTTCATTAAAGAAAATTGAGCAACAAGCAAAGCAATGCATACCTCAAAAAGAGGCTGGATATAACCTAATCTCTTTGTTAACAAGGTCAAAACAAACTAAGCAGCTAATATCTTCAGTTTATAAGGAAGTCGCTTAATTGAAATGCCTATTGACATTTGAAAAGAGCCTCTCCTTCTAAATGACGGAATAAGAGAATGCCAGCAAGAGTACTAGAAAAATTTTCCATCATCATGCTTGCATTATTTACTTATCAGGAACTAGTAAACAAGACCTTTTCAAGGCCTGTAGGCACTCTGCAGGAATAGCAGGAAGCTACAGGTGGGCAAAGTTACATACAGTTCGCTACAGTATTATGGCCTAATTATTTCTTTTAACGGCATTCTGGGTAATCACTGAGAACAGGGAAGCACGCAAAAAACATCGTACCTGGAGAGCAGATTTCCTCACATTGGTTTTCTCATCCCCAGCTCTCAGTCTCAGCATGGTCATGACTTCTTTTCCTATCCAAAACCGTGATAAAAAGAAATTACCCACACCACCATTTAGCAGCACTAACACGCTGAACACTGCAGCAGCAAGGCGGAATACAGCTCCGAACTCAACTGAGCAGCAATTTGTTGCCTGAGACTTTCAAAGGCCAAGAGAGGAGGACTGAACAAAGCACAACAGAAAAACCACCCAAAATAATTCAGAATGAGGTATAAGCCAGAGGGAAAAAAACCCAAACCAACCATTTTTCCAAGTTCTTTCATTTGAAAATATATCTTAGGACATATCACAAAAGAAAGTGGTATACCAAATCACTTGATGCATACAGCAAAAAGAAAAAAAAGAAATCTGTAATTTCTGACCTATTTGTTTTTCTACATAAAAGGTGTTCGGCTACCTTCACAGTTTGAAAGCTCATCAGATGAATCATGCACAGTTCTCACAGAAGGCTGTAGCACAGGTAACCCTGCCATCTGTGGGAAAAGCATGTTGAGGGCGGACCACAGACAAATGGATCCAACGCAGATCCAAGATAGGTTAACAGACTTGTATGCCGAGAGCTTAAAATGCCTACAACCTTTTGTGAGTTATGCCTCAGAGCTCCACGCAGCAAAAAGTATTAATATACAAACTGCTGCGTTTTACAGAGGAGAAATTGCTCCATAAATGAACTGATGAATTTCTTGAAGCTGCAGAATGGCAGCTGCAAAGAAGAACCCAAGAGTCTACAAGGAAACCAGACCATATCTTCCCTCCCTGAATGTCATGTTAGGCCTCAAATATTACTTTTCATAGCTATATTCATACTTATTTCTGCACGCTCTCAGGAAAAATACATAATCAAGATGATGGTTTATTAAATGACACACAACTGAATACACAGAGCCACAATCAATTATTTCTCACCTTTTGAATCATTCACATAGACTATTGACAAGCTGGCAATACTGATATCAAGCATTTTACCATTGCTTTTAAGGTTTCTATTTATTGCTGTTTGTTAGATTTCTTACAGCATTAAGTAAGATTTCCCAAATATATGCCAAATTCAGAGATCTGTTACTCAGAGAGATTCATGTGGAGAATCACTCTGTTGCCATTAAGAAATAGGATTAATCACAGGGAACTAATCAAAAGTAGTTTGAAAATAAATTTTTGCCAAAGGAAGCAAAGGGACTTTGATCTGTGCTTTCTTAATGGGCAGCTAACTGCAATCGCATCTTCCTCCTGAGAACAGCTTGACAAAAAAAGCACAGAACCTTTTTATTGCAAGATTTTGCCGTTAAAATAGTCCAGCTCTTGTGAAGGTGACCAAGTCTGCCAAAATAATCACACTTTGCCAATTGACATTGATTTTACTCACAGTGACATAGAAAAAAGAGAGAAAAAAACCAACCCCAATCAAACAAAAAACCTGAGTTGTAAATGGCTGAGAAGTATCAAGGGAACAAAATGTTTGTATACTGTTGGGCAGTGGTAATTCTGCAGTGCATACTTCACCCTGCAGATTATCCCTACCCTTCTTATCTTTGCCCTTGTGCATTTAGCACGTTCTGACTATCCCCAGCTAAGATTTATTTCGCTTCTAAAATATGAGCTGTTTGGCCTTCATAGTAGTGCAAAATTAGCACAGGCATAAGCCAAACACAAGCGTGTGCCAGACAGCTTTACTAATGCACCCTGACTGACTCAGAGGGCCCTGTATTTCAGCTATCCTCTTGAGCTCCAGACAGCCCTTTTTCATCCAATCCTTTTCTTAATTTGTTTTGCCAAGTGCCCAGTGTATGCTCAGCTGGGTTTCAGATACAAAACCAGGCATCCTCTGCCACAAGGAGTCTGCAACTAAACAGGGAATACGCAATACCTTCAGTGGCCTGGAGGATATTTCTATCTGAGAGAGCAAATTAACGAAATTTATCAGCGACATGTTTTAAAAGAAAGCTTTCAATGGAGAAGATTGGAGCCTGGCTCATGGAGATAGGGAGAGAGATCCCATGTGAAGAGCAGCATGAGACGTGTAACAAAGACGCAAATGCAGGAGGTGAACTAAGCAGCGAATTGAATTGTCAGCGATTCAAGAGAGGTGCACAGCAAGAACTGAGAGCAAAGATACTGGCAGAGGCCTAAAGGTTAGGAAGAAAAGCTTTTACATGGAAGAGGAAAAGAAAGAAAGAGATTCAAAGAAGGAACATCGTGGCCACAAAAGCCAACTTACATGCTGATTTCATGCTATCAACAAATTGGAACTAGCTGCTTGCCATTCTGCATCAGTCCATTTAACCTCACACTTTGCTTTCAACTCCAGCCTATACCTGAGGCTGCAGGGAAGTGAATTCTTCCCTACATAACAGCGCTAGGCAAAGGTGCTGTGCTTTATGTAGCAAAAATATATTAGTTCTTTGTGCACTGGAGCAAGACATTTAATTACCCTTAAATTTATGGAGTTACAAATACTATATCCCACATCAATTGCCATCCTTTTTGGAAAGAATAAATTACCTGCTTTTCAACAAGTGTTGCCGCCACATTAGTACAAACGAACATCAGTATTTCAAGATTAAATGTATTTTTCAGACTGAGTGGAAATAGTATCCCTTTATGGCTGGCACTTCCACCCCCTTCATCACCCGTAAGTGTTTTTTAACAGCTCTACAGAAAGCTCTCTCCACTTTCTTTGAAAAATGAACAACGAATACACTTCAGAAAGTCTAATTTCAATTAAGGTTTTGGAAAGTTATCTGAAAAGGCTAGTATAATTTTGACATACCGTCAAGCACAGCAGTATCGCTGCTGTCCGTCAACTCAATAGTTTTGAAAGTCGGTAAGGTCTTCAGTGGATGGTTGGACATAGCTGAAAGAAAAGTTAAAAGTTCAAGAATAAAAAAGGCATATGTTCACCCAGCAGGATGGTTCACTGTTAAACAGAGAGCCTCATGCATGCCCTAGGTTTTACAGATACGCATATTTTTAGAAAATGGCATGCCAAGAAAAGCCTGAGACTTACTATAAGAGAATGACTCTATACCTTCTGCACTGACTATCAAACTCGCAGTGTTTGTGTTTGCTTCCAAGTCCGTATGGTCAGAGGCTGCCAAAAAGAAATAAAAAAAGAAATTAAATGAGGTATTTTAATTCTGGATATTCTGTCATTCCAAATTTTTTCAGGCAAGTAATCTAACCGTAGGATGCTATGTGCATACTTCTGAATTGTGCCATCTGGCCTTTACCACACCAGAGGGAGTTCAGAATGCCAATCACGAACAAAACAGCTTAGCAGAAGCAAAAGGCAACTCAAGATTTAATCAACTGTCAGGCAAGAATCAACTTTTTTTTTTTCCAATGAGCAATTTCAGTCATCTGTAAATATCCTTCAAAGGTATCTCATGGAGAAATCTATTTAGAACCGATATACGAGAATAAATCCCTTCCAAATATAAGGCTTCACGAGTAACAAGACTCATCCATTACTTCTCATTATGACAGAATACACAAGGACACTACGTGCAGATTTTTAAGTTCCTGACAACTAGTTCTCCTATCTCCCAGGCATTATTCCCCAGAATGTTCAAGAAATATTTTCACTATCTAATTGATCCATAATACTTACAGCTTTGTAATAAGTCCTGTATACTCTCCAAGGTAGCAGCAGCTTTCATTTCGAGACAGTGGGCAAAGCTGCTTAAAGCTTTACTACGGACCACGGGTGCTTTGTCTGAACACCGGCCAAACACCATGACCTGTACTAAAAACTTATGCTTTAGAAACTTCTGATGATCCAGGGACAAGGAGCTGTCCAAGTTCCTCTCTGGCACATCCAACAAAGCTAACGCAACATCAAGAGCAAACACTCTGTAGGCAATCTGTTTGGAAGAAAAAGCACACAAGGTGCTCTGTTAATGTAAGCAAAGACACGGGCATTGCCTACTCAGTTTACTCGCTTTTAGGTACCAGCAATAACAACAATGCTATTCAGTACTGATATTGGACCCTTCATCTTCAAAATACTGCTGTATCCGAACCCTGGAACATCAAGGAGACGTACTTACTTTAGTGTTGCGTGAGTATTTATAAAGCCAAGCGATGAAGTCAGCAAACTCTATACAAGGGAGTTTATTCAGCAAATTCACCAAGGCCTGTGCAGCATACGTGCGATAATCAGCCTTATCTGGGACCTGAAAAACAAGGGCAATCGCATGGTATGATATTTCAACGCTCTGCTCTAGAAGCCAGAATGCCATTTTAGGGCTTAAGATAAATATTTTTTATTTAATGAGGCGATACGGTCACATTCAGCAATGACTGGGAGAACAATCACAGCTTCCTTGGTCACTACTTCAGCACTCTCAGTCACACAGCAAATTCCCCAAGGCAAAGGTGGAGCTTAGATTAAATCCAGGGGCAGTATTTCTACATGGCAGTCTTCAGATAGTTAGCTAGGCAAAGAGCTCTCATAATCCTCATCTTCCTCTACCAAAACAGTGGTAAAATCAACTGCAAATTTTGGACAAGTTGAAAGTAGGGCACAATCAATTGTGAATGAGGGGGGAAGTGCTCACTCTCAGTATTCTTTTAGAGGGTGACACTATTTTTAAGATGTTTGACAACTCTGATAAAGATAAACCCAAAATGCAATCCGGCTGTCAAGAAATTTGCAAATGATTAAAATCTTTTCATTCCTTACAAAACATTGTGAAAATGGATTTCCTATTACAGATACTGCAATGCATCCACACATAAGTTCCTCAGCTTAAGATGCAACAAAGCTTAGCATACCTTGGTACAGATATGTTGCAGTAATATTCGAAGAACAGGAAAAACAACTTCTTTCAGCTCGTCTACTACAGAACTGCACAGAAGAAAAAGAAGGAAATTTTAATAAGGCTGGTTTTATAACAGAGCAAAAATCAAATCAAGGACATTCCTTTTGGAATGCATTTCAAAAGTCAAGAAAAGCACGCGTTCTGGAATCACGAGCGCTAGTGCAACAGGATGTGGTCAGAGAGCAGACCTACTTACTTTCTAGATTAACCTGACTTTGCAGGCAGAAAACATTTCTTCCAATACCTTTCTACAAGTAGAAGGATAATATGAAAAGCTTCTTCATTCTCAATCTACTTAGTATATACTGTCTGGGGATCTCTGCACAAACCACACTTTCCAACAACATGGATCCCCACACCCGGGGAATAATAAACATAGGCAAAACATATCTTTAAGCAGGAGAAAGGAAAGAACTAAGGAGAAGTGAGCTCCATGTTAATCTTTTATCTTCTTTACAATACTTTGCAGTAAACTACAAAAACCTGAAAAACTGACACAAAGCAAAACACAGAAGGTAAGGCCCTTCCACTCACTGCCACTTTTCTGTCAAACAGAACGTTCTTTCCCCTCCACCAGCAAGTTCAGTAAATTCCCATTACAGACATTTTAATTAAACCTCATTTGCACAAACAACTTCAAAGTCAGTGCCAGTTTGTCTCATCCCTTTATCAACTAAACAGTAAAGCGAAGGCATGCCAGAAGAAAGAGCAGACATACCCAGGAAGGGTAGTGCCAGAGCTCTGTACTTCACCTGATGAATTTTATAGCCTGATTCCTGGCACTGATCACAGCTGATGTGATTGCAAGGACTGGGCGTCTGGAACCCGCACCACTTTCCAGCATAAGAATGACATTGAGGATTCGCTGGAAGACACAACGAAGAATCTGGAAAGAAAAGGTTATTTTCAGGTTTATTTCAGTAGCAACTGGAGCCCATGGATAAGCATTCTGACCAGGTTTATGAAGTAATTCTGAACCAAACAAACTTAGATCCAAGTAATAGCACCTGTCAAAATATGACTCCTAGCAAAATAATTCAAAGACGACCCATTAATACACACAACATCTTTCCTAGCTATGACGTTCTCATTCAAGTCCAGTAAGGCCTAAGAAGGGCTTCCTGACAACATCAACAGATCCTCTCCAAAGCAGCAGACTTCAATTCACCAGACATCTGGAATTCGAGGAAATTCATTGTTTTTTGCACAGAAGACACCTTAAACTAAATGCATGTTTTTACCGCCAGGTGCACTTCAACTTCTGGAGCTTCCTCCCTGCCACATGTTTGAGACCACAGCATGCCTCATTATCCTGACATTACCTGAGCAGACAAACAGGAGAGGCAGGGAAGACGAGGTGGGTCTGAGAAGGGGAGCTACTACATCTTCTTGATACCACAGATGTCAACAACTCTGAAAAGCCTGTGCTGCAGTGAGAAACAAAGGAGCTTGAAACACACAGGTCTAAGGCTGCCAAAGCTGGGCAGACACTCAGGTACATGTCAGGTAAGCGTGTACTAACCTCCAGGCTTCCCTGACTAGACAGCCGCTAATACCCTGGCTTGCTAGCTCCGAACTAGTTCGGATGGGTTTACAGAGACTCGCAAACACAGCGGCACGGTCACACCCAAAGTTCAAAAGCCGCATCGGTAGGAGCAGCACACAGATAAGCGGGAGATGACACAATATGCTTGATAATTTAACAAAATAAAAATGTAAAGCTGCAGACACATTTCTGGTAGAACTGGATGTTCCATGATGACAGAATATTCTCTGAATGAGAATCAGCCCCGCTTACCGTCATCTGCACATAACACTTCCCCATCATGCTTCGCTGCTGCACAACCCAATGCCACAGCACGCTACCAAGCGGTGCTGGAGCTCCACCTAGCAGGAAACAAGAAAATTCCAGGCAAAGGCAGTAACCTGGAATTCTCTTTTTTAAGATACAAAGATCTAATGCCACTGTAGCTATCCTCTGTTTTCGATTCATTTGCCACAAGAGTCACTAGAGCACAGGATTCAATGATCACGAAATGCATCATCATACAAGTCAAAGTAAATAAGGACTGGGGTGGAAGAAAGCATCTTGCCTCTGACCCAGTGAAGACACGCACACATACAAAAAATAAAACGAATGTAATAAGTAAAAAACATGCAAGCAAAAATGACGTGCAGAGAAGAAGAGAAACAGCCACTCCTTTTCAATACAGCAGTGAGAATTTTAAAGATTTTATCCAACTTTTACCTTATCTTCTGTACCATGTAGAGGGGAACACAGTAATCGCAGTCCATGATAGGCCAGCTCGGGAACATACTTGGCTTCGTTAACATTCCTAAGCAAAAGAAGGCAAAGAGATGTCTTCATCTCTCATCAGAGAAACATTTACTACAACTATTACAACTAAACGTGCTCATTGACTGGAAAGCATTCAATATTCACTAAATGTTGTTTACTGTTAGCTAAGTGGAACATGTTCTAATTAGCTTTAGTGAAAGAAATCATTGCTTTCATTTTTGTATAAACAGGATAATAACACAAGCGCTTTACTTGTTCAAAGCACCGTATAAACGTTAAGAATTATTTGCTCACATCGCTGCTGAAAACTCGAACTCGTGTACCACTGGCTCGAAGTTTGTCATTTCAACAAAGATCTGCAAGGAAACACAGCCAGGCTTAGCTAATTCACATGAAGGGAAGATGTGCAGGTCTGCTTGGATGCTTGGGGGTCAGACCACAGTGAACATGACTCTAACTTTCAAACCACAGTACCTGCCTTGAAGCAGAATATAAGCAGACCCCGGGCACTCAATGCCACGCGTCTTCCCCGTGGGTAGAGTGAGGGGTAAGCACCTCAGAACAAAACACGAACCGCCTGGCTGGCACTAGCCAGCGAGTGCTAAGCATAAGAGACAGACATGGAGCAGGCACCCCGCTCCAAGATTTACATTGAGGACAGACTAGTTTATGAAAGGCAGGGCTGCCATCACTCCCATGGCTATGGAGTGCTCTGCATCCACCAAAAGTTTGTGTTAGAGTATATAAGGTTCCTTGAGTTGAATCTTATTACCTGCAGGCAGTTCTGCACACATTGAGGTTTTTCTTTTAGGGAGAACTTAGGTAGAAGTCTTAAGAAGTTTTTCAAAAGAAGGAAGATTGAGTTGCGAACTTGAAGAAGATCATCCATTGAAAAATAAACATTTTCACAATCCTCTTCCTCCTCCTCCTCCTCTTCCAATATCTCTTCCATCTATATTGGTAGAAAAGAGAAAGAGCACCATCCTGTCCCGCAGCACTGGCTGATCTCTTTTGCACATTTTGGTGCTTCACGGAGTTCTCAGGCTAGGTTCTACACGATTTCACATCCAAAATTCTAAATCTTTTCTTTCAGATTAATTAACACACTTAACCGTGGCAAAAACCCAAACAACAACAGACAGAGGAAAGTTGTGTACAAAAAAAGAAAGCTCCAACACAGCCCATTCTCATTTTGAAAGAAAAAGTCCATCAGAACTGAAGACAATTATTTGAATTCTAATCTGACACTTGAAGATTCATCTCAAGTAATTCCCATTGTGCCTATGCCCTTTTTCCCTTGCTTGTCATGACCCTGCGGCACTGATGTTCTCTCAGGATTTCTGATGTGTAATCCTCAGTTCCGTTAAAAAAAAAAAAGCATATAAATATCAGAACTCGCAGCTGCGTACAGCTAACCAAAGCATTTAGCCCTTAACTTCGCATCAGTAAGTTGGCAAGGAAACTCAAATGTCATTTGCAAGCTGGTCACATACTAAATTGAAGGTCTCTTGAAGAAGCTGATATAAATTAGTTTCTCCCTCTGCTGCTGAGCTTTCTAACAATATGCCACAAATAAGCTGTATTTTTTCTATTAGTCAGCAGCCAGGAAACTGCAGCTAATGTTGAATCATCAGACCTCTGAAATTCCTAATAGTAGGTAGAGGATCAAGAGCAGAGCTGAACTGCTGAATAAAAGGTTAAGAATTAAAAAAGGGGTGAAAAAGAGGAAAAGTATCACACTAACCTAGAAGTGAAATAGCTTGCCAACAATTTGCTTATTAATAGAGATTTATATCTGACGAGATTACACAAACATCTTACATTGCCATTCCTGCATGGTTTTCCTTTCTTTCTATTTCTTCTTGCATTGGTCTGAGAGCTTTGAGCGTGCATCTTCTTTCTTTTCCTCATCAGATCTGGTTCTTGAGGCCAACTTTTTGTCAGGGTGTGAAGACATTTATCAAACATCACTTGATGGAACAGCTGGTTAGCTACGCTGCCTGCCCAGAAAAGACAACATCAGCCATCTTCCAGACAAAATAGAGAGAGCATCAAATCATCTGGCCATCTCTGCATTTGCTTTGGCAGCCAAACAGATGGCCAGGACACAGGCATTGTCCTGGGAGCCTAAGAAAGTTCAGGAGGAGAAAAAAGAATTGTTTGAACAAAGCCAGACTGCATCAGGATGACATGTCATCAGCGATGACATTCTCCAGTAGGATCACCAGCTGATTGACCCCTTCTAGCCGATCTAGCACAACGATCAGCAAAACTTCAGTAGAGGACGTTAGCCTTGAATACCAAAGGATACTGCTGTGAATCAACCTGCTAGAAAACTCCAACTGCTGGTTATTTTAAACAAATACTTTCGTTTTCACAAATGAACCTGTCCAAAAGCACTGCACAGTGAAATCCTCTCTAATTACAGAGCAGGGACAGGAATAAGCTTCTGCCTTCACTGCATAGTATTGTCAAACCAGAGGGACAGGTGGGGTTCCAGCTCTGCGTACCGTGCAGACTCCTCTGTCGACCTTGTCACAGAGCTCCTAAGATGCAGACACGGACTGAGGCCACTGAGCCACTTTATGACAGGAGACCAAGCTGCTATCAGACCGTAACAGCTGTTCAGCACTCAACACCATGGCTGAGTTCGATCCCCAAGGATTTCTGGGAGAGCAAGCAAACAGTTCAAAAGCCATCACTTGTTCCACCTGGAATTCTTATACATGAGAGAAGGCCAATTGTGCCTGAACGATGTTTTATCCAACAACAAAGAGGCACATCCCTTCGCTCACCTGGGATTTCCAGCAGTAAGAAGTACAACCCAGCCGCGTGAAGCGCGTAAACCCTCTGCTGTGCATTAGCTCTTTTACGCTGGCCCGCTTGGACAAAGTGATGCAACACGGCCACGAGAGCATGATGAGAGAAGTTGTTTTCAGCAAACAAGGTCCAGATATTCTGAGGCAAAAGACACGAGTAATAGTGAGAAGTCCCGTAATAACATAGCTCTCTACCAGTAGCTACTATTCACATTTTAACAGTTGCCGCTGCAACCAACCCCCTATATATAGTATATATTTTTAAAATATGTTTTAATAATGATGTTATAATATATAGCACTATATATAATTTAAATTTTATTATATTGTGTTAAATTATAAAGATTTTTTTTAACTTGGGAACAGCATTCCGGCAGGTATGACAAGAATTGCTCTTGAATATGCTCAAGAATTGCAGCCTTAGAACATTTTTGCACGTTTCAAGGCAGGGCAGAAGCACAGGACCTGCGCCTTTCTTCAGCAGGGCGCGGCCCAGCCTAACCGGCCTTACCTCCCTACTCTCACCGTCCTCCCCGGCAAACGGCGACAGAGCCCGGTAAAGCCGGCTAAAAGCATTAGGCCCGTCTCCCGCGATCTCCTCCGCTACGCCGGGGTCCAGAGGCTCGGTCTCCGTGAAATCCTGATCCCAGGCCGCGCTCGCCCAGACTGAGAAAAAGAGTCGGAGGCCAAGTTTCTCCCACACCAAATAACACCTCAAAACCCGCGCCGGAGAAACCGGTTGAAGCAGAAGCACCCGGTGCCGGAGGACGGCCGCCGGCAGCTTCCCTGTCAGCGCCCCCCCGCTGGCTCCTGTCACCCCACCCCGGTGCCCACGGGTGTCCCGGCCCCCGCGCGTTCCCCTCACCGCCCCGTTACCGGGCCCGCGCGCGCCCCTCGCCCCGCACCTGCGCCCACGTCACGCAGCCGCCACCCCTCCAGGGCGCGCGAGAGCTCGGCCGCCGCCGCCGCCGCCGCCATGCCGCCACCCGGCCCTTCGAACCGGCCAATCGCGCGCTCCCGCGGGCCGCAGCCAATCCCCGCGCGGCGCCCGCTGGCCTCCCGGAAGCGGCGGGGCCGCCGCCCTTAGCGCGTCTGCGCGGGGCGCCGACCGGAACGAGGGGCGGGCGGCCCCGGCTCCGGCAGGGCGGCGCATGCGCGTTGCTCGGCCCGGCCCGGGACGGCGGCAGCGCTCGCGCGGCGAGGCGGGGACAGCGCTCGCGCGTGGGGGGGGGGCTGCGGGGCCGCGCGCGCCCGCCCGCCCCGGGCTCCCTCCAGCGGCAGCCGGGGAGGCGCCGGGCCGCAGGGCCCCCCGCCGCCGCCGCCCCCTCCCCGGCCCCGGCTTCCCTGCCGCATTGCGGGCCCCCCTCCGCCCCGGCGCTAAGTGCCCGCCGCGGGGCCGCTGTCACCGCCGTGCCGCCCACCGCCCGGCCTCTCCGCGGGGGCCGGGACCCATCCAGCGCCGCCGCCCGTCCCCTCAGCGCCCTGTCCGCGGGGCCGGGAGCCGCCGGCCGAGCTCTCCCGGCGCGGCCGCACCGCCCCCCCGCCCGGTGCCATGAGCTTCTTCGGGTTCGGGCAGAGCGCGGAGCTGGAGCTGGTGCTGAGCGACGCGGAGAGCCGGCGGCGGGTGGAGCACAAGACGGAGGAAGGCAAGAAGGAGAAATACTTCCTCTTCTACGACGGGGAGACCGTCTCCGGGCGGGTGGTCCTCACCCTCAAGCACCTCAACAAGCGGCTGGAGCACCAGGGCATCAAAGTGGAGTTCATCGGGCAGATCGGTGAGGGGGGCGCGGGCCTGCTGCGGCCCCGGGGGCGGGCTGCCGGCTGCCTGGCATCCCTGCCCGGCTGCCTGCCCTCTCGGTCGCGTTGCGCGGAGGCTGGCGCGTTCCTCTCGCCTTCGTAGCGTTGCTGGTTTGCAGAGCCAGTTGCAGAGCCGGGAACACCGCTGATCCTCGCTGGCGTGAAGTAGGTTACGCCCGCTCCCGAGCGCGGAGAATTCCCACGGCCGCCTGAAATTATTCCACCCCTCTGTTTGAGCTGGGCAACCCGGCCTGTTCTCTGGGCTCCAGCCCCAGCGGAAGGGAGGGAACTCCGGTCCCTTTCCAGGTCATTGTTCTCTCGTCCTATTTTCTCGCTGCTGCTCAGTCACCCATTTCGGCTCTCGGAGGTAGGGTGAAATTCGGTTTGCGTCCTGCAGATGCAGGTCTGAGCCTGGACATCCTAGCAACGCCAGCTGTCGGGCGGTATTCTCCCAGCTGTCTTTATTCGCAGCTCTGCGAGCTGTCTGTTTGCATTTCTTGAGCGCCCATGGATTCGGTTAGGCCTGGGTTTGCAGGAAGCAATGGCTCTGCCGAGGACGGTGAATCGGGTGGGTTTTGCCTGTACGTCTCAAATCACCAACTGCACCCTTCCCAGCCCCTACCCCACAACACATCTTACCCAGGTAGATCAGCTTTCTTGAGGCCTATGGGCTCAGCTCGGCCAATTCCATCCTTGACTCTCTTATTCTTTGAGTGGGTGACCACGCATCCCTGCACGGTTGGTTGGGTGACTTCAAGTTGCTCAAAACTTGTGGTTATCTGTGCGTGAAACCAATTTTGATTTAATATTTCCTGCTTTCTTAGAGGAAAGGTAACTGCCACGCCCACTCTTCGATCAGAGGGGAGATGTCCGAGTGTCATGGACATTCCTGAGACCCACAAGCCAAAATAAGTTCAAGGTGTTCCCAGTGATGCGACTGTGCTCGGCGTGTGCGATGCCTCACATCTGTGGCCCTGCGTACTCAGCTTTAACCCTCAAAATCACCGCACGAGCCGTGGGCCTGCAACCTTTGCATTGCAAATCATGCGGTTTAGGAAAGTGAACTAGAGGTTTTCGCAACCAGCCCCAATACTGCTGTTTAATATTTCTGCTGGCCTTGCTTGTGCGTAACACTGCTTTTTTGGAAAGAAAGGAGAGGACAGGCAGAGAGAGCCTGTAAATGATGGCATGTAAGTGAGCCCGTTCATCGGGAGCTAGCTTATGACCTCCTCCTATTTGATTATGATCGTCAGTGGAAATTAAGCATGAACTTCGCTTCCTGCTCCACTCTGTCTCCTTTCTGCTGCCTTGCCTGCTTCTGATTCCCCATTTTGGAAGACTTTTGAGCCATGCATATTTAGAATAACTGCTTTGAATTCACATTATTGCCCAAGCAGGGTGTGTTAGGAGCTGCTGTGGCTGCACATTAGTCTTTTCTCTTTGCCCATCACGCCACTTTAATAAAGCACTGAAGTGTGTACTGCTGATGGCACTTCCTTAATGCTTTCGATCTCAAAACAGCCATCCTTACATTCTGACTTCCCGCTGCCATGAGATCAGTAGCTATATGACCTACCTAATTTAACAGGTAGGGAGACTGAGACGTAAAGGTGTGCTGTGTCAAAGGGAAGATGGCTGTTCCGGACCGGGTACCAGAGTCCAGACTCTGAACCCTGTGTCCTGCGCGGTCTCCTGTGAGCACAGAACCCATTTAAGATTTCGTTTCACCTGTGGCTACTGTGTCCTGAGCATGCCATCAAAGTATTGGCAGGTTATTTTTTAAATCTGGAAACCTTATAGCTCTGAAAACCTGAAATTACAGCTTATACCTGTTTGACAAGCTAATGTCTTCTAAAGTGTGGGAAGCATCAATCCTTCCTCCTCTTAAGGCTGCCAAGTACCAATCTGTGCCCTTCTGAGGTAGCAGAGAACTTAGTACACTGATATTTACCTCCCCTTTCTTTAAATTCGATTGTTGCCTTCTGTATCATGTGGGAAGATGATATATTCCTCTTTTTATGTGGCACGTGGCTTCTCTCTGTCACACCAACAAGCCCTTTCCTCTCAATGGACACAAATTCAATGCAGAGAGAGTTGGTTTATTTATGTCACCTGCCTATCCAGCCTAAAGGGCTTGATGGCGCTCGCTGTTCTGCCTAGGTGAGGGGTGTTCTAGTGCCAATATTTCCATTATAGAGATAAGGTGAGCAAAGGGGTGTAAGAAACGGGCATTACTTAAAAGCTGAAATCTCATTGTGCATCTCAAGGAGCAGAGAACTGAGTCTCGCTGCTCTTCCAGAACTCTACTAATACCTCTCAGAAGCTTCCTCTGCACAGTTTAGTGCTGACAGTGAACTTGCGTGTATATGACTGTCCGATGACTTAGGTTTTTGTTTCCTCATCTAACTGTATCAGATTGGCTATGGCTTTACCTTTTGGAAGGACTGTGTGGGTGTCTTGTAGTCACACAGCTCACGTGCAGCGTTGGGAAGGGCAGATTTCATTGGTGGTTATGTGTAATACAGAGCTGTTAATGCAAATTGCAGAGTTTTAAGTTTCTGTTGCTTTGACTTAAGGGAGAAAAATTTGTGGAAGTGTAGAGAGCATTGCTTTCATTAAATGAGGAAACCTGTAGTCGTTTCCTGCTGACGCAAGAAGGTTGTGGGGAAAACTGAAGCAATGTGACTATGTTGGTTACTTGACCTGGTTTGGACAGTGCTTCCGAAGGTGAACGCTCTTCCCTCGTCGGTGTTCACATGGCCATTAGTGTGTTGTCCAGGGGCTGGTGGAACAGTTGACTCAACTGCCTCCCCACACACTTTGTAGTCATGCGCTGAATACTAGCTTTGTGCAGAATCGGTGAGGATCTTCACTGTTACTTACTCCCTGGTGCGAATCAAGACCACTCAAACTCTGTGTTGGCAAAGGATATGTTGGAAGCTTCCTAGCCCTTCGTTTTTGCTCTGTCACTGTTTGCTGTTCCCGAGAAGCAGTAGTGTTTTTTCCTCTCTTTACAGTGGCAATGCCTTTGGCCTGGACTATTGTGTAGAAAATTATTGGAAGGGATTGCGTGAGCTGCTGGCTTCTCTTCTCAAACAGTCTGAACGTAATTAATATTGATAAAAAGTGACCCATGTCACTCTAGGACAAGCCGAGTTCCTGATTCATTGTAGTAGGTGAGGCTGTGCAGACCTCTTCCTTCTTATTTCGGGGAGGAGAGTTCTGGCCTGCATCTGGCTCCGATGGAGAGCAGTGAACAAGTGCAGTACGTTGCAGCCACAGCCTGCCCTTGTAGGTTCTCTGAATAGTGGTGAAGGAAGTAGTGATCGGGATAGGAGTTGCTTGCAGCTGTGAAATCTCCTGGCTTTCCTCATTGTGTCATGTGGGATTAAGCATCACTGCTTAACCTGGACTTATGTCTTACTAGAACTCTACTATGACCGAGGAAACCACCATGAGTTCGTGTCTCTGGTGAAAGACCTGGCCCGTCCTGGTGAATTCACTCAGTCGCAGACATTTGACTTCGAATTCACACACGTGGAAAAACCTTACGAGTCCTACACGGGGCAGAATGTGAAGTTACGGTGAGTCTCCTCCCTTTGCTGACCCCAGTTCTTGGTTCTGTGCAGTGTGCAAGTACTGATATTTACCGTGATGATACTGGTGTGCAGTGTCCCTTCCCAGATATCCTTGCAAGCTTATAATGTAACTCCGAATGAATTCTGGTGGGCTGAGTTGTAAAAGGCTAACTTTTGTAAGCATGCATCAGGGTTTATGGAACTTATTTTGCCCCATTTAAGTGCCAAGAGAAATCAGCCCCTTCTCCATCAACCAAATACTTTCTAATTTATTTGGTAATTCAAAAAGCAAAAGAAATTGTTTTAGTGTCCAGTGGGGACATTTTTCCTGTCTTGTAATCAGTCTTGTCAACTTTAATTGTGCTCTATATGGAAACAGATGCCTAGCTTGTATCTTGTTCATTTGTTGCAAACTGTATTTCACATCTAGGCACTCCAGTTGACTTAAAATCCAGTCACTGGCTTCAAAGGGGGGTTGGAAAATTCTGAAATCTGCAGAAAGAGGTGTGTCTGTGGAGACCGGTGTGATCTAATCTCTTGCAAAAGGGCAGTGGTTTTAACATGTGCAAGCTGTTACTCAGATCCCCAAAATGGTGCTTAGGTAACTCAGGCTCACAAATGCATGAAAGCTTAGAGAAGTCTTAGAAGAGTCTGCTTTTCCATTTGAAAGTTCCCTTCTGTCTTTTCCAACATGGGGTATTGGCTGCTCCAGAAGCCAGGGTACCAGTAAGACTACTTGGATAGCCCAGTGCGATCCATTCAGCCCCATGTCCCTCCCTGCTTCATCTCTGTTGCTACCTGTACAACCCTAATAGGAGGGTGACTCTCCTTGCAGGTATTTCCTCCGAGCAACTGTCAGCCGCAGACTGAACGATGTGGTGAAGGAGATGGACATAGTTGTGCACACTCTGAGCACCTACCCGGAGCTCAACTCCTCTATTAAGATGGAGGTGGGGATTGAGGATTGCCTGCACATTGAGTTCGAGTATAACAAGTCCAAGTAAGTGTCTCAAGAGCAGCCAGTGGCTGTGGGGAACCATCTCCCACAGCGGACAGCTCGGTTTGGAAGCCCGAGGCATGTGTCTTGCATGTGATCCTCAAAGGGATTCTTTGTTCATGCGCTCCAGCGAGGCTGGCAGACTGTTCAGATCCTGGTTGAGGATCTTTGGGTTCCTCTCCTTGCCCACAGATATGCTCTCTGGACCAAGGAGTGGGAAGCAATGGCTGTGGCTTACTGAGCTTGGAGCACAGCGTGAGGCTGTTGCAGTAACTTCGCATTCCCTGTATCTTCGGCAAGATCAGTATTTCCCAGTGTCTTCAAAGTATAATGTCTGCTCTTTACCAGACAAAACAGCTGAAGTGGGACCTTAATTCAGGCATAGAAGTTGGAAACAAGTCTTTTAAACTATTTTTAATGCATCTTTCCCAGCTGATGCTAGCAAATTTCCCTGCAGTGTAACATTTGGGTTAGTTTTACTTGAGCTAAAAAATTGGTTTGGGAGGCTTTGCTGTCACAGGGGTTTCTTGCAGATATTCAGCCTGAAATTCTGTTTTTAATTTATCTGATCATGCTAAATGTTCTTGTTGATTTCCAAAAGACTGGAGGATGAAAGATGAAGTGCTGTTTACAGCAGCCTAGTGGAGGTGGTTGATATGCCATGTGAAATTTACAGCTGGGGCTGCGGATAAGGGCCTGACAAGCAAGTTTTCGCTCTTCAGTCTGGGTCCTGGTCTGCTGCGCAGTGTTTGATTGTGGTGCTTTCTTCCTTCATGTGCTAGGTATCATTTAAAAGATGTGATTGTCGGAAAGATCTACTTCCTGCTGGTGCGAATCAAGATCAAACACATGGAGATAGATATCATCAAGAGAGAAACAACAGGGACTGGACCCAACGTGTATCATGAGAATGACACAATAGCTAAATATGAGATCATGGATGGGGCACCTGTGAGAGGTGAGAAGGCAGATGAACCCTTCAGAATTCCTCTTCTGAAGTCTTTTGGGGTGGGAATCTTCAGCTGCATCTGTGTGCTCAGTAGTAGTATGCGTCCTGTTTCACTGGTGGACTCACGGCAGTGTACATGGGTGATTAAATATGATCCCTTTCCTTCTCTAGTATGATGAGGGGGAATTGAGGCATAATGAGTTGTAATGACTTAAGTCTTCTGATGAAGCAGTGGCAGAACCAGGAATAGATGTAAATTCACTGTTGGCACGGCCCACTGGCTGGCATTGCTGCAACTTGGAGCAGAAAGATGGTGTTCTAGCTCTGTGCCAATCTCCTGTGCCACTTGTTTTCCAGTTCCATTGCCCAGCAGAGTCACCTGCCAGAGAAAAAGTCACCTTACTCATTTTTTCCTGCAGTGCTGTCTTGATGCAGGTCACAAATGAGTCCTGTGCTGTTAAAGTGGAGATGGAATAGCTGTCAGCAAGGGCAGGATCTGGCTATGGACCATGCATGCTGATTTTTGAAGGGAGTTGAGGTCTTTTAGCTCATCTTACTCCACTTGTGGAAATAGTCACAAAGTTTGTGGCCTAGTGAGATTTTGTTTTGCTGGTGCTCTCCTAGTTCATATCTGTGCGTTCTGTCTGTGCTGACGGTTCTGTGCACTTTGCAGGGGAGTCCATTCCCATCAGACTCTTTCTGGCTGGCTATGAGCTGACTCCAACAATGAGGGACATCAATAAGAAGTTCTCGGTGCGTTATTACCTCAATCTGGTGCTGATCGATGAGGAAGAGAGACGCTACTTTAAACAGCAGGTGAGAAACAGAGCTGTTAGTTCTTCTTGGACCTGTAGACTGGGATACTATGTTATAAGGACCTTCTGGGAATTTGGGATTCCCATGGGGGAGAATCATATTCTTTACTGAATATCTGTAAGGACCAGACAAATTAGAGAGTGCAAAGAGGGTCTAAAAGGAATGGGCCACGCAGGTCAGATCTGCGTGGTGGTAGGGATGCATGTAGAAGGTGCCCACCTGGGACTTCTTTTCCTCTCTGTTGCCCTGTGGTGGAGCTTCTGTGCTTCACCTTATCAATTCCAATGTGGTAGCCAACGGCAATAGGACAGAGCTGCCCTAGACATCCAGTGGGTTGCCTCTCTGTGCTCAGATCCTGGGGAGGAGCGCTCCACCCAAATTTTCAGGAAGGTTGCATTGCGAGGCTTCTGCTTGCCACTGCAAGTGGCCTCATGTGCATGACTGTGGGTGGAACATGCCTGCATGGGCTGAGTTCTCACTGGGCGCAAGCTGCTTGCCTGGCAGCTTGGTTCAGCCTTTGGGTCTGGGTGGGGCCAGAAGAAGGTCTCACAAGCCCTGACGAGCCGTGCTGGCTGTGTTACTACAGGAGGTGGTGCTTTGGCGGAAAGGAGACATAGTGAGGAAGAGCATGTCCCACCAAGCAGCCATCGCCTCCCAGCGGTTTGAGGGGACATCCTCACACACCGAGGCCAAGACCCCCAGCCAGCCTGCAGAGAACAACGGCCGGCAGTGAGAGGCCACGCAGAGGAAGGCTGCTGTGGAGCCCGTGGGGACAGCAGCAAGGAGGAAGAAAAAACACTTCAGAGACTTCATGAAAATAAATATCCGTTTTTGACTTAATTCCTTTCTTCAAAGGACTCGTAGGGTGGGAAGGGGATGGGAGGGCAAGGCAAGCTGGAGCACTGGCGGTGCAGGGTTGAAGGTACCTCAGTGCTTCCCAATCAACTACATTCCTCTGGGGTCGGCTGCTTTGAGGCACGTGTCCGGAGGCTGCGGAGCTGCCTGATCTCCTCTTTGCCCCGAGACCCTTTCAGTGTGGCAGCGGGGAGGGAGAGAGCAAGTGAAGGCCAAATCTGCCGCTTCTTCCCAGCGGTGTGGAGGTTGCTTTGGGGCTGTGTAGGATGGATATTTTTCTTGCCTTTCTGAAATCTTCACGAGGGAAAAATGACACAGTGATTAGCTGGAAGGTACAGGAGGGAGTCAGAGACTGAGGTGCGGCTTACTTGAAATCGCTTAGTGTTATCGCCTCGCTGCCTCCCCTTCCTCTTCATGCTGGCGTTGGATTCCTTGTCACAGAGAGTTATATAATGTAGTTGAGTCAGCCCTGGGACTGCCACGCAGCCGCGTGGAGCACGGGCAGCAGGCGTGCTGTCGTGTCCTTGCTGTGGAGCTCCCGACTGCCGTGTTGCATCAAGGGGGAGCTGTGGCTGGTAGGAGGGAGCGAGGCGTGCGAAGGTAGTAGGAGGTGGCAGAGTGGTGAAGGTCCCAGTGCTGCTGGGTGGGCAAGAATTGGGGGCAGGAAGGCTCCTGGCCGACAGCAGTGCCTTCCTAGTCTTGTCCCGGCAGCTGCCTGAGTGCCCCTGAGATTCAGTCTCTCTGGTTGCTGCACTCATACGGGTCCCAGTTGCTGCTGCAGAGCAGGGGCAGACCAGCCTTGAGAGGTCTAGAGAATAGTTTTGGAACGTGAGAAATAAATGGGGGCTCTCTTGGGAGCAGGCTTACGCTGCACACGCTGCCCTGCTCGTGTCTGTGTCCTTGTGACAGAGCAGGCTTTGTAGTAGGGACAGACGGCAGTATAAAAACACATGCATATTGTTTTGTTTGCTCCCTTGTGCCTGCGGGATGAGGATTAGTAAGGACAGAAAGTGGATGCAATTGTTTTAAGAAGCTCACGGCCCGTGTGCGCTGCTAGATGAAGCCAGGCAGCAACTGGAAGGATGGTGGAGCTCTCTGATTCCGGAGACACATTCCTGAGGCCTGAGCTGAAATCACCAGTGAGGTCTGAGGGTATGCCATGAACTGAGAATCTGAATGCGGGTTTTGTCTTTTCTAAAATAAGCTTCTTTTAGTCTTCAGCTAAGTAGAATCATGAGAACGTTCCCAGAAGGGAATCACTCCTCTTTTAAAAATTAGATGTGGCTTTGTAGAAGTTTGATTGACTGAGTCTGGAGAATACCCATCCTGTTTAGATGCCCTTCAAGGAAGCAGGTGGTTGGACCTCCTACCAGATGGAGAGACAAGCCTGCACTAAATGCTGGGATATGAGCTCCATCAAGTGGGATTTGGCTGGATTTCCCTGTAAGTTTGTGGCTCGCTAGGGTTTTGTCCAGCTTCCTTTTGACTCTGGAATGCATCTCCTCTGCCTCTGTCCTACAGCTGAATGTAGAACAGTTGTCTTGCAGCTGGGAAATGGAAGTATCTTCTGCTTTGTTTAGTGGAACAGTGCTGGTGGAGGGAATGGGGCCTGGGTGGGAAGGGGAGCTTTTTATGTAATAAGACAGCTACTGTACTTCAGTGATAAATGTGTGTTTCTGCTTGCCAAAGTACGTTATCTTTTACTCACCACGTGTAAGGTTGTGGTTTTTAGTAGAGCTGGACAGTCTCGCTCTGTTGTAAAGGACACTAATGATCTCATCTATGCTGAATGCTCGTGTCACACCATGTTTCTGCTCTGTAATAGTGAAGACGTGGCTTGCTTTTCTTTACATGAGAAGTCTGTGCCATGGGCTGGAGCCGTGTCTTCCTAAGACTGAAGCAAAAGCTTACTTTAGACAACTACCTTGCTATGCCAGGGCAAGGGGTGGTAACCTGCTGCAGGTCTTGCATGGCAAAGGAATCTGGATGTTACTTTTGACACTCACTCTACTCCCCTCTCTGTGTAGGGGGAACCACCTGTGCTGTGGCAATACACAATCTTGTAGAGACAAGTGAAGCTCCCACTGGGAGCCTCTGGGGATAGCAGACTATCTTTCCATGGCTAAACTGAGCACAGCAGCACCCTAACCGCCCTCTAGCTCTCCCTCAACTCCCATCCCACCTAGAATTTTTTTCCTTGCCTATTCCTCTTGATTGTAGGCCATGTGGTATTAAAGAAACCCCATGGATGAAGATGTCTCTGCATTCCAGGAGTGTTTTGTTTACTGGCTGAACACCATCAGTACTGGATGTTAGACAATTATCTGACAAGACAATGCACTGTAAGGAGATTTCTATTAAACTTCTGTTCATCACTTCTGGTGGGGTTATTTGGAAAAGGTGCACGAGCCTATACATTGGGTTGGTTTGGTTTGGGTTTTTTTTCCCTACTTTGTGGCCCTCTCCCATGTGTCCTTACTTGTGGAACCAGAATTTAGAAATGATCCCCATTTTTACTTAATCTGAATGGACCATTCAACCTGTTACCCACTAGGCCCTCTGTTTGTCTGGGGTGGAGCAGATGTGCTGAGCATTGTTAGGGAGAAGTTGAAGCATAAGGTCACTCCAGGACAAGGTACTTTAGAAAAGCGTTTCATTTGCATGGTAAGGGGCAGACACAACTCGAGCAGTCGTGTCCCCCTGAGCTGGTTCTGTTCAGTACTTGGGTCATTCCCTCTCTCCCAGGCAGAGTCAGGCAGAGGGGAGTGTGCAAGTACTAAACTAAGCAGTGCAACCTGTAATTAAGCCTCTGCTGTGTTTACATGTTTCTTAATTCATTGTCTTTTCAATGGCTGTATTTTAAAACTTGGGTTTTTTGTCTCCAATTAAAAAGAGCCAGCCCTGGCTGTCAAATGCTGTGCATGAGTTTGTCTGATATGGTTTATGTTGCCTGGCCCGGGTCTGGTTTTGTTTGGGGTTTTTGTTATGATATTAAGACACTTTTCTTTAGTGCCATACTGTGCAGCCCTCCTAACAAGCTCAAGGAGTTTGTCCTTCGTTATATTTATAAATTCTTGGTCTGTCTTTAAGCTGTCACTGCTCAGAAGCTGTGCTGGTGGAGGACCCATGTAGCTTAAAAATTAGCAAGCTAACTTTTTCTTCTACTTCCCTGATGTCAGTACTAAAATAACATGGGAAGTTTTGTACCTGCAGGAAGTTAACTGTGATCTGCTTTGCAGCAATGAGCTGGATGTGTATATACATCTAAATTTTCTTGTTCTAGACAGAAGCTTAGTGATACCTTTCTGCAGAAAAATGTTCCTCTGCAGTGCATGGAACTGCACTGGATCCTGTAGTAAACTTCCTCACAGAAGATGCATTTGTTTCGTCCTTCAAGACATAAATTGCAGATTTTTCCACTATTAAAAATTGAGCAGCTGCAATTGATTCTAAAAGGCTTTATTTAAAAATAAGCAAAAATAACAGTGTGTCAGAATAAGGGACATGTAGCTGCGAATCATGTGCGGGCATGTTCTTGTTGCTGCGATTGAGCAAGTAAACTTGAGAATTACGCTGGTTTAGGAGGAGGCATCAGCGGGCTGGGTAGAAGCTGTGCTGCTGTCAGTTTCTTAATGTGGCTTTTCCTCTTCCAGGCTCAAGACAAAATCAAATTCCTCTGCATTGAAAAGGTAAGGAAGAAAAAGCCATCAGTGGAACTTCCAAGTTCTGTGAGTGAGGGCTGCCTCTCAGAGGGAATGGCACCAAGAGTCCAGAGAAGAAGATTCTTACCTTGTGTCAGTGGTTGGATGGAAAGACGTTGTCTTGTGAAGAGCATCATGTTCTTTAGGGGGCCTCCATCTGCTTTATGTGCCAGGTGGTGAGCCTTGATTTCAGAAAGGGGGATGAAACGTTTTGTCATCCGCACAAACTGGACATCCACCTGGGAAGTGATGGGCAGCAAAGGTGCATGGTTGGAGAAGGATATAGCCTCCAGAGGTCACATAAGATCTTTGGGGGGATAAAGATTTTAAACTGAAGCAAATGACTGATGCATATACTATCTCATAATGGCATGGAAGCTTTTCCTTGCTCAAGGCTAAAATAACTTTCAGATACTTCTGGCACGTGATCTGTTTACATGAATCTTGGCACTGTGCACTAGCAATGTACACTCATGTCACAGACAATACAAAATTAAGATGCAGGATGTAGCCAGCCTGTGAACAGTTACTTCCCTATAATTTAGTGTGCCTCAAAACTACAGCTTTGTTTGCTGTAGACTGAGAGCGGTACTTAAAGATACTGTTTCTCTTTCCTAATCCAGAATTCTGCCATGCACGGAGGTCAGCTCTGCATCCAAGTAAGATTTGAAAATTTAGGGAGATACATTTTGGCAGCCTTCTGGAAGAGATCGGGGAAAAGGTAGAGAAAACAATCAGGATTGCATTTTCTCTTGAGAGAGAAAAAGGTAACTAAGCCAGGACAGAAGCTTAAGATATGCAATATGATGATAAGAGGCTTCTAACTTCACTCAGCTTGCACACAGAGCTTGAAACAGCTGTATTTAGCTTACTACATTACCATGGACCATTTGGGGTTCTCTTTTCTGCTGGAGGAATCATAATGAGGATCCTTCTGATCAAACTGTGTGTGATCAGGGTATGCCTCCTTTACGATCTGAAGTAGAAGGGGAAAAGAATGTGAGACAAGTTCCCATCAGTTAAAAACTATTGTCAGCAAAGGGTGTAAGATGCCCTTGAGAAAGCTATGACTAGACATAAGGAATAATCCTGGTGCAAAAATCAGCCTTGCTTTCCCTGAACTCCATTCTAATGGTGGGATGTGTTTCCTTCCTTTACATTTCTTGGGTCGAAGCACCGCAGAACAGTATGGCTGTCAATGAAGCATCATCACCTCTTCGGAGAGCAATGTGGAAGGAGCACACACAACAGAGGAAAACTGGGTAGATGACGATAGACTTTGTGACGAGTTCTCTTAAAGAAAAAGCTTTTCTGTGCCCTAGGTTTTACACTACTGCCTTGCAGGCTCAGCTGACTAGAATTTAGTGAATCAGGTTTTAATCAGAGTGGAGCAACACTTGACTTAGCTGGAAGCACTCTCAAATGTCAGCAGGATAACATCAGTATGGTTCCATTTCTCTGTGGAAAGATGCCCGAGTCAGCCCTGCTGCGATATATACCGTTGAGCCTAGATGCACTACGCTCATTCGCTGCTCTGATTAGATGACTTTTGCACTCTTTTGGTGCCCAGACAGAAGTAGGGCTAACGAGCTGTTTGATAACTTACCGATTATTACTTCTCCCCCCACAAAACACAGAATGAGAAAGAGGCACTCACCTTGACAATGCCAACAATGCCAGGCTCTTTACAGTTACTGTGGTAGAAGAACGCCTGCTGCCCAAGTTTCATGGCTCTCAGGAAATTCCTTGCCTGTCAGGTATAAACGAGAGACTTTCAGCTCTTTGTATCAAGCTCTCAGGGTTTCATTACAAGCAGCTAGGAACAAGAACTAACAAGAGAGGTATATGTGCTTCACAGCTCCTCAGATAAGGTTTCCTACAGTTGTCGTACAGATGCTTTGTGCTGCAATGAAATGAAGTAAAAACAAGGCTAAAGAGCAAGATCCTGTTGGTTAGAAAGTATATGGGAATTCAACAGATTAGCCACACTCGTTCAGAGATAGCAGGAGACTTAAGTTAGCTGTCAGCAAACAAGCAGCAGAGCAGATCATATATGAGGGGGAAGCATATATAGTAGGGGGATCATATATAGTAGGGGAAGCACACGTGGATTTCCTTTGCAGAGAGGCCTGGAACAGAAAGCTGTACACTGACAAGGCATAGTATTTGGGTAAGTACAGACTTGCTAAAAGGTGTCAAGGGAAGTAAAGGCTGGTCTAAGCTAAAGACCAAGCTAAAGAAAAACTGGATGATTTGACAGAATATTACCCACCCTGAATCCACCTTTGACCTAGAGGCAATTAAGCAGGAGTTTTGACTCCTGACAAAATGCACCTGTAAAAAAAGGCAGAGTGCCTCAAAAGAAAATCCTCCAGGAAAAGGGAACAAGTTACCTGTGGGGAAAGCCACCTTTTTTCTAGTGCTGTTTCAATGACTCCATCTTTGACATCTGCTCCTTACCTGGTAGTTTCTTACTCCATCCCAAAAGGTTGTCTGATTGGGCTGAGCTTTCAAGTCATCAATGCTGAACTGCCAAATGGAATGAAAATACAGGTTAAGTTCAGGAGGTAGTTTGATCTTTATTGTGTCATTGTCTACATTGTGCCTAAAAATTTGTTCCTAGTAGCTCCTTCAATTATAGTACAAACTTCACACAAAATTTTTTGGTTCCCACAGGGGCTAAAGAAAAGCCTTCATAAAGGAGGAACACTGCCGCAGTGCAAAGGCAGAGTCTGAAATAGATGCTGGCCCTGGTACCAACAGCTAAGCATCCTGAAGACCTGATTTCCTCTTTTATTACACGTATCAAACCCCAAGGCTGTCACTCTGGAAGAGAACAACATTATGTCTTTCTATTTCCAGGAAGACAAATGGTTTTTGAGAAGTAAAGACACAATAGTGTTAATATTGCAAACAATCTGAATTGTCTGATCCTGTAAATCAGCGTTCAGGCACTAATGCTCTGGATGGTAGTGAAACTGCTTCTATACTTTGCTGAGTAAGGATGGGTGTCGGTGCTTACTTTCACATCCACTCCTTTCTCGAGCCTGCTCTCTGGTTCCGATTTCAGAAGCCAGTGACAATACGTTATTTTGCTTTCCTCCCCACCGGAGTCGGATTCTTTTGTCTTCTTCCAGTTCTTCCATCCTGACTTGGAACTCCCAGCTGGAGGTTTTGTGGACTTCTCTTCTTCCTCCTTATCCGGAGTCTCCTCCTCAGTTTTGGCAATTTTAGCATCAGGCTCTTTTTTATCTTAAAAGAAACAATAAAAAAAACCCAGCAGCTAAGACACATTTTGTTTCCGATAAAGACTGGTGCAGAAACATTTTTAGTCGTCCAAGCTGGTTTCACATACTGGTATTTGACTGCAGCAGAGGTTTGGTGCACCCCAGATGCTATGGGTAAGGTAGTAGCGTTATGCACCAGTGTTTCTGAGTATTTTTAGTTTGCATCTGAAATAAGGAGATTTTTTTTGTGTGTGGTGTGCACAAATGTAGTTTAATAGTCATAGTTAATCATAAAAAAACCACAGGATAGACCATGTTGCTCACATGAAGTGTAGTTGAATTTTTTTAATTAATTGCTGAGAAATCAGCTGCAGGCAACAAAGTTGATTTAGGTGAGTTTGGTGAATAACAGGAAAATTCAGCAGCAAAGCAAGTTATTTCAGTTGCTGCAGTAGTTGGAAACCTTAGATTAAGACTCTACTATGCTACCTCTTCAGAGGGGGTCAATATCCCTGTTTGTCCAGGACCCAGATAGCAAAAAACAGTTAATAAGAAGTGATTGAAGGGTAAGAAGGTGGTTATTTGCTGGATTCAATTAAGTAGATGAGTGGCATGGATAAGGCTGTGTAATTTTTTCATCTCATACCTTAAACACCATATAATGTTGCCTCAAGTGCAAGGTTTTTGCTTTTTGGTTTTTTTGCAGGTGGTACCACATCAGCTTCCTGCCACTACACTGGGTATACTTTGACTGACCATCTCTAACGCATAGGACCTGAAAGCTCTTCATAAATGGGCATGAGTTACATTTCTTAACGACCTTGTGCTGAGAATACATCATTGTCCCTATCGTACACCTAGGAGACTTGTCTCGGTCACACATGGATGCTCAGCCCATTTTTACAGAGGAAATGCTGTCTGTAAGACATGTGGCTTTGAAAGACAGACACTTAAGATGACTGTCTGTACTTTCACTATAGCTTGGAACCTCAAGTGAGAGATGCAGAATTAGTTAGGATGTCAGCACAGACCTGCTACTGCTCCTTTGTCTCTCTTTCTGCTCGGCCAAGGCATCTCTGGTCTCGTTGAATTATCTTCTCTTCACTGAGAAGCACCTGCTGAATGAGAGAAGAAGGAAGAATTACTGCTTATTCAGGCAAGCTGAAAAAAGTAGAGATATCTGAGACAGAGAACAGTAAAAACTGTATAGTAAGTGGAAAGTAAATAAATTTCCTTCCTTGAGCTCAGCCATTTCCTCTATCAGTGCAAATGCTGGCACTGGTTGAGGACCACACCCTTGGCGAGTTGGAGGCAGGCAGGCCCTCCACAGCAGTGTTCTGATGGACATAAGCAGAAGGGCTGCTTTTCTCCACACTGGCGCAGCTGTTGGAGAAAAGTCCCGAAGGTGCTTGGCCTAAGTGTGGCCCCCCTCTGCCGTGCAAGAGGAGCTGTGCTTTTGGAAATGGGAGAACAGCTTGCGTCCAGAGCTCACTCCAGCCTCGCACCAGGGCTGTCTGGCCCAGCTTGTTGCTCACGGAGATTAGACATGCAAAGTCCCTTCGGGAAAGGGAGAAGCTGGCTGGTCCAACCCTTTGCCCCCTTCTGCCAGCAGCCCGTTAGAAGTTATCTGGCTCTGAGCTGGCCTCAGGCTGCCAGTGCGGGTGGCATCAACTTTTCCACCTTCTATGCCAAGCTTCTCCCCTCCCTCCCACCCGCCCCAAGCTCCCCCTCACCGGCTCCGGCCGCAGCAGCCCCCTCGCCTCGGACTGGGGAGAAGGATGCTCTCGCCTTGCCCAAGCCCCGGCGCAGGAGGAGGAAACACGCCGCCCCCCGCCCGACTGCAGTCGGAAGTGGGTGACCGTTATGCAAAAAACAAGGCATGGCCTGTAGGCTGGCCTCCTTCCCCGCAGCCACCGCGCGGGCGGGAGGCGCCGAGGACAGGACTACAGCTCCCAGCCTGCCCCGCCGACCGGCAGCCGCGGTGCTGCCCGCGGACGACGGCTGCCGGCCGGCCCCGCCATGGCTTGGCGAGGAGCCCCCAGCGTCGCGGCCCGGCTGCTGCTCCTGCGGCGCCCGGCGGCGGGGCGGCGGGGGATCGCCTCCTGCATTGACCGTAAGGCTCCGCGGCGGCCAGGCGAGCGGGGCGGGGGAGCCCCGGACCCGTGGGACGAGTCGGGGCCCAGCCGGCTGCAGGGATCCCCCCCGCGATGGCTGCCTGAGGGAGGGAGGCGGTCGCGGGTGAAGCCGGAAAGCAGGTCGGTGACCTGGGGCCTCCTCTCCCGGCTCCTGCACCATCTGGGCGCGGGGCGACGCGGGCCCCGAGTCCCGGCGGCCAGCAGTCGAGTGGGACAGTGCCCACCTGCAACGAAGAGCTCCTTCCCCGCACCGTTGCTCGATCTTCACGGTTTTTCAAGCTTGACGGTGAATCACTATCTTAGAAAGACTCGGTAAAACACTGCGAAAGGTTCACTGGGGAGGCAGGCTAGGCTGTCTGCATCCATTTGTGAGTCCGGGTTATCCTGTGATCGAAGTCATCTTCTGATGGCTGAGATGGTCTCTGGTTACCAGGATAACAGCTGTGTCTGAGCCGGACTCCTCCTACAGGATTCCCGAACACTTCCCAGATGAATTGCTTCGATGTTTAAATGTAACCAGGTTGAGGATTGAAACAGCAGCATCCCTATGAATTTTAGGAGAGGAACTAACAAAACAATGTTGGATCTGTGTGCAAATGAAGCAGGAGTTTTCAAATGCAGGGTGTAACTAAAACTTTAGACGCTGTTTCCAAAGGGCTGCTTTATTCATTGCTTGCTTCCTAGTGTCACTTCTTTGAAGTCCCAGGACTGTGTCCTTGCATTTCTACAGCACAGACCTAGTGAGCTGGAGCAATGGCTGCCGTGGACTGTGCTGCCCCTGTCCCGGTCTTGCAACGTAGACAGAGATAGCTGGGACCTCGGGTTTGTTTTGTCCTAAGAAAGCCCCCTCCCAAAGCCCACTGCCCTCTATCAGCACAGTTCATGATGGCCCCGAGGAACAGAGAAATGGTCTCTGCAGCAAAGACCCTGAACTGTTTGTGTGAGTTAAGGGACACTTTAAAATTGTTTGGGGTATAGAAGAGGTGGTAGTGCTTGCTCTCCCGCAACAGACACCTATTCTGATCGCTTACTGCTTTCCTAGCATCCACCGGCTTGACTGAGGAGCAGAAGGAATTCCAAAAAGTTGCCCTTGATTTTGCTACCAGAGAGATGGCTCCTCACATGGCTGAGTGGGATGAAAAGGTATGACAGCCTCAGAAGGGTTGTACTCCTCGGTTTTGCCTCCCTTAGGATGTTGTGATCCGTGGGTCTCATCGGAGGGGTTCCCGCAATAGCTCCTCGGTGCTGTAATGCCATCTGTAGAGATTTTCTTTGAAGCTGCTGCTGTAGCTGGGGTGGGAAGCCATCAGAAATACCTTGAAGCTTTCCTAGCCAGGCTATTCAGTCATCTGAAACCTGAATTTACTCCTGAAGATGGTATGTATCTGTCCAGATAGCTGCCTCTTCTTTAACCCACCCACTTAACTTAAATTCTGCAGACATTTAGGACTGGACTTGGTAGCCCAGGGGTACCAGAAAGAAGAGATTGAATATTGAGATTGGATTGGTCATGAATATTCACTTGCGATGTCTCTGCCTGTCCCAATAGGAAATATTCCCTGTGGAAACAATGCGGAAGGCAGCCCAGCTAGGATTTGGTGGGATCTATGTGAAACCAGATGTCGGCGGCTCTGGATTGTCACGACTTGATACCTCCATAATCTTTGAAGCTTTATCAACAGGATGTACCAGCACCACTGCTTATATGAGCATCCACAAGTGAGTGTGTCTGTGGAGCAGTGGATGGTGTTAGCCTGGCTGAAAACCACGTTTTTTCTGTGGGTTCTAAACCACATGGAGACAGCTCTCTGGGTGCTGCTTATTATTTAAAGTTGGGACCCCAAGTAGACACGTCCCTGTGAGGCTCTCTTGACAGCAGTAAACAAATAGGCTACAAAAATTGAGATGCCACCAAGAAGTAATTTTAGCTTTGTGGCATCCAAGATGGGATTAAGTTCTGGATTTTGTTCCCTTCCACTTAAGCTGTCTATAGATAGTAACCTGCCTGGAAAAAGCCTTTGTGCTTTGGTTGTACTGTAACAGAGCCCAGAGGCACCAGCTGATACCGGGGCCCTATCCTCTTGTACAGACATGTTCAGTAACAAACTCACTTTGCACGGAAAGATGGAGTGATGATGCCTCCTTCCTCCAGCTACAGTTTTCCAAAAAGACAATAGGGCTTAGCACGGAGGGCAACACCGAGGCTGTTAAATAGGAACCCGCTGTTCTACAAGGCAGCGAGTCTGTGGTGAATGGAAGGCAATTTCCTTCCTCCCGGCCTCTGTGGCATGTAATTTTGTTCCCTTTCAGTGTGCATGGGGGCAGGTGGAAGGAGGGCTGCCTCCAGGACTGCTTCAGATTACCTGCCGCAGCGGTGGAACAATACGCTTTAACAAGCCTTGGTGCCTTTGACTGAACTCCTTGGAGCTTTGTTCTTCTGTTCAGCCAGGGATGTTCTGGTATGACCTGCCTTCCTCCCAGGGTTGTGTTCACGTACTCTAATGCTGCTCCTTCTCTCCTGCTCCAGCATGTGTGTTTGGATGATTGACACCTTTGGCAATGAGGAACAGAGGCGCAGGTTCTGCCCATCGCTCTGTAGCATGGAAAAATTTGCTTCTTACTGCCTGACTGAGCCAGGTGAGCATTCTCAACCAAGAAATCTTCTCCCTCCCCTCAGTCCTAACATGGTTTAACTGGACATGAACCTTGCGCAGAGCTGGAGGTGAAAAGTTTCTTTTCACGTTCATTTGGGCAATCACCGGGAAGTTGGGAAGGGACAGATGATGGTTGCTGAGATGCTCATGGTACAAGCCCGAGCGTCGTTGGGTATGATCCCCGGGAGAGTTTGCAGGCTCTGGACCTGCTGCTTCACTGGCTGCTTCCCTACCTCTCGAACAGGAAGTGGAAGTGATGCAGCTTCCCTGCTGACCTCAGCTCAGAGGAAAGGGGACACCTACGTCCTGAATGGCTCCAAGGTACCTCTTTGCTCCTCCTAAAGCTGCTGGGTGGCACTGCATGCACGAGGGGGCCTGGGTCTTACCGTCCTTTCCATTTCCTACTGTCTCCTCATCTCTGTGTGTTCTCCCAAGGTAGGACGTGCTCTACAGAGCATTCACCAAAGCGTAGTACAGTTGGGTCCCTAAATACCTCCTGGCCGTGGGGTCTTTGCCCCTCCATCTTTCTACCCCAGCTGCTGCTGCAGGCTCAGGGTTAACATACGAAAGCCACCCATTTCTTCTTGTGTCCTTTGGCAGGCCTTCATCAGTGGGGGAGGTGACACTGACGTATACGTGGTCATGTGTCGCACGGGAGGCCCAGGCCCCAAGGGCATCTCCTGCCTGGTGCTGGAGAAGGGGACACCAGGGCTCAGCTTTGGCAAGAAAGAGAAGAAGGTAAGAGGCTTGGTTTTTACTTCCTGTGTGCTTGAGGGAAGTGCAGGACAGAGGTGAGCTCGTCTGTGCAAAGCATTAGGGCTCTCTTCTTGGATGGGACCGGAGTCCCAGCCTGGCGTGGTTTTTCCAAGCCAAGTCCAGCTTTGGTGAAGTTTGCTCAATACCCATCCCTTTGGCGAGTGAAGGATTTTAATCAGGAACATCAAGGTTCCTGTGCCTCTCCTCAAATGCATGCATTCCAGTTCCAACTCAGCACGCTGAGGCCAAACCACATAGACCACAGGCGCTCTGCAGCAGCTTGGCAATGAGACCGAGGGGTTGAGAGCAGGGTGAGCAGTTCTCTGCTGGGAGCTGGAGGTGTGCTGCTCCTCAGGCAGTCTGGAAGGTGCTCTGTTTTTTCCCAGGTGGGCTGGAATTCCCAGCCAACGCGGGCTGTGATCTTTGAGGACTGCGTTGTTCCTGTTGGCAACCGTCTGGGAGCTGAAGGGCAGGGCTTCAGCATTGCCATGAAGGGGCTGAATGGAGGCAGGATAAACATTGGTGAGAAAGACAGACGACAACCAGAGGAGGAGGGCAGGATCATCTTGTCGCCCATCTGCATTAGCTTCATATTCACGCTGTGTCCTTGGCTTCTCCCACCAGCTTCTTGTTCGTTAGGAGCTGCTCATGCCTCAGTTCTTCTGGCTCAGGAACATCTCACTGTCCGCAAACAGTTTGGAGAACCCCTAGCAAACAATCAGGTAACCGCTCCGTCAGATCTGCACTCCCAGAGCTGTGCTCTTTCTGATCCTGGCTGAACAAGCAGCCAGAGGTCCCATCATTCACTTCACAGGGTCTTCCCTGGAGAAGTCAGGACCATGCTTTTCCTGAGTAAGAAAGTGTGTCAGGCCTGAGACCTGCCTGAAGGTAGTGGGGATGTGGTTCAGGACCCAGGCCCCTCCAAAGATGCTGACCTAATTTTTCCTCTCATGCTGTCTGCTGGCAGTACCTGCAGTTCAGGCTGGCAGAGATGGCAACGCGCCTGGTGGCAGCACGGCTCATGGTTCGCAATGCAGCGCGGGCACTGCAGGAGGGACGGGAGGACGCGGCTGTGCTGTGCTCCATGGCCAAGCTCTTTGCTACTGATGAATGCTTTGCGGTAGGTTACTTAAACCTTGGTTGGCATCATAACCGCAAGCTTGGAGACCCCTCTTCGTGCCCAGGATGTCAGAAAGAAGTTTGACGCTGTAGGGACCCAGACCCAAGCATGTTCATTGAGCCAGAAGCCTCATTTCAGGACCAGGATGTTTTACGGGACAGAATTCTGCACCCTGTGGAGGCTGCAGTATTAGCCTCTCCACAGTTCAGGCCTCCTGGCCTCTAGTGCTTTCTACACTACTTTCTAGGGGACCAAGCAGGGAGACAGGACAGGGAGTAGAGCATTTTTATTTTCAAAGGCTAATATGCATGTTGCAGGCTGATCGTTCCTAGGTAGCAAGCGGTCTTTCCTAGACCACTGAAAAATAAAATGTTATCACAAAATGTCTCTGAAGAGAGAAAGCAAGAAGGGAGGAAAAGAAAGGAGAAGGAAATCTGCACCTTGACACTTCCTAGATCAGTGTCATTTAGAAGTGACCGTATTTTCTCAGCACTCTGCATTTTTGCTATTTATTATGTTTTATATCCCAAATTGACAGATAATGACGCACGGAGTCATGTTTCAAAGCCCTGAACAGATTCCTCGCCTGACTGACCGCTAGATGGTGATCTGGCGTTTTGCTTTTCGCATCAGTAGCACCATGGAAATGCAGCAAAAATTGCCTTAGTTAAGTAAAGCATTTCCTGAATATTTCTATGCTATCATGTTCACATAAATGCACCATTAATGTGAAACAGCACTTGGGTAACATGATAGCACTGAGAGCAGCACTGGTGGGGACTGAGAGTGCCTTGCCGTCACACCACACTTTGTTAAGAGATGAGATTAGGTGATTAGGAAAAAAAAATGAGCCCAGGTTCCTGGGTTCTTACCGAGCTTCTGTCACTGACTTGTCCTCAGCACCATGCAAGTCACTTCACCAGCGATGTTATCTTCTCAGATCTGTAACCAGGCTCTACAGATGCATGGAGGCTACGGCTACCTGAAGGATTATGCTGTGCAGCAGTTTGTGCGAGACATCAGAGTCCACCAGATCCTGGAAGGTAAGAGACACTCTTAGTACCAGTGACTTGGCAGTGAAGGCAGGAGAGAACAGACCCTCCAGAGGCCCCCACCTTCCCACAGGACCCTCTGACTCTTGGGTTTCAGAATCCCATTTTGCTCTGAGCATGAGGTGTCCCTGGATGTCGTGTGTGAATCCCCTGGCCAAGAGCTCTTGATGTATTGGAGCAGTTACTGTGTATTTTAAGAGTGTTACAGCAGAGAGGGATATCTAGTTGTCATGTTAGAGGTGCCTCTGTCCAGTTTCATCCCATTACTCCTACAGACGCTCCCCAACAATTCCTTTCCTGTGATTCCAGTCTATCTTCACTCTTTGACATTGTGTCTCTAACAGTGTCTGGCCTTTTCTAATCTCAATTCGGCTTCCTAATCATTTTGTTTTCCCTCCTTTGAAATCCCTTCATCTACAACCAGGGTACCTGAAAGGGACATACTCTTTCCAATACTGAGTGGGTCTACAGTCTTCCTTTCTGTGTGTTGTATATGTGTTAAACAGTAAAGTGGAGAACTCAGATGTTGGTATATATCCAGTTCTGCTTCATGCCTGGTGCCTGCATCCTCTCAATGCCCAAATAAAAAGAAGCACCACTCTGAAACCTTTCCCGAGCAATGTGCTGGCACTTGGCAGTTGTATACCTCCTAAATGCCACCTCAATTGGTGAGAAGAGCTTTTCTGTGCTGTAAACTGCAGCTCAGGGAAGAATTCTCTTTGCCTTCGTTGGGGGCAAGATTGGACCATCTCCTAACAGTCTCTTTTGCACCCTCAACCTGCTGCAGGTACCAATGAGGTGATGCGGATGATTGTGGCCAGGAATCTGCTACAGGGCTGAAGCCAGAAGCTCATCTCCAACCCTTAAATTACTTCATCTGTTACAGCTTGGTCTGTTTCCCTCCCCTGTTCACCAGCTCTCTCCCCGGGAGCAGAGAGGGGGATACCCCAGTGGAAACAGTCTTTCTGCCTTATATTGACTGGGAGCACAGCTGGACGCCACCCACATGCTGCCACAGCTGCACTCTGTGCCTGGCAGAGCTGCTGTTACTAGTCTAGTATTGTGCAGCCTCAAGATAGAAATCACAGTTGTGAGTATGAGCCTCTGTCTCCAAATCTTGACCATGGGCTGCTTGCCACCCATCCTTCTCAGAAACAGAAACACTAGACATGTTGGTCATCCCTGCTGAGTCAAGACTGAAACGGGAACTGCAGGCAGAGGTGCAGGCTGATCCCATAGGACTCTTCCTCTGTCAGTGAAATCTTTAGTTCAAGGCAACTAGTTGTTCTGCTTAAAAACCTGTCCTCCTGGGTGCTGCTTGCACCACTGAAAACAAGTTAGCCACAAATACTGCTGCTCTAACCACTTGCAGAATGCAATGGCTTTTTAACTGAGGAGCAGGATGCCTCTCATTTATCTAGAAGCACTCCTCTCTCTCTTTTCCCAGCACACCTTTTCTAATGTACCAAGTGCTCGTTGTTCTCCCTGTTCCTGCCACATACTGGTGCTCAAGAAGAATCTCAAAGAAGCCTTTGCAGTACAGAGGTACAAATCAAGAACTAAGGTCCTGCACAGAAACATTTAACTCTGTTGCCTCAAATCAGTACTGCCTGCTGCATACAACGTAGGGGGAGTAAAAACATTGATAAATTAAACTATTTTTTCCCCCTCAGATTTGTAATCAATAAAGCAATGATGGCAACTTTACTGGGAAGTTGTGATCATTTTCTTCTGTGGTATTTAACCACAGGTAACAGGAGCTTTTTGAAGTAGGGAGTTGCAAAAGTTCAGTTTCTGAGGTTTTTTAGTTAGTGTCTCTGTTAACTGCTTCAAATGAACCGGCTCCTCTTTCCTCGCAGCACATGCCTAGCACACGGCAGGGAAGGGAGATGACAGCATTAGCGGCAGACAGAGGTGTTTGTCGATCTTGGACGTTGCTACACGGCAAAAGGTTATTGCTAGCGGGCCCTTACGGCTCCTCCGTCGGTCTCCCGCACGCTCTGCGGAGGGAATTTCTCCCGCAGGGCGGCGAGGGCAGTTTAAAGCATGAGCTTTAAAACAGAAACAGCCGCCTGCCCGCGGCGGGGCCGGTGAGACCCTCTCCCCGAGCAGGACAGCCGCCCCTCCCCGTAGCGGGGTCTGGCCCGCGGGGCTCGGAGCTGCCTCCCCCTTCCTCGGGGTACCCGCGGCGGCGGGCAGGGGCAGGGCGGGAGACGGCCTGAGGGGACAGGCTCGGCGGCGGTGACTGCTGCCGCGCGCCCGGCCGTTACCTCAGCGAGACGGCGGCGGGGAAGGGGTCTCCGCGCTGGCCCCCGGCGCGCACGGGGTCGCTCCGGCGCCGGGGGGGGGGTGTCCGCGGGGCCCGGGCCACCCCCCTACCTGCTGCCGGGCAGGCCCGGCCGGCCGCGCCGCCTCATGACGGGCAGGAGCGCCGCCAGTCCGCAGCGCCGCGAGCCAATCGCAGGCGGCGGCGGGGGGAGAGGGCGGAGCGCGGCGGCGGGCGGCCAATGGCGGGGGAGCGGCCCAAGGCGGCGGTCGGGGCGGGGGGGGGGGGGGCGCGGCGGCGGCGGTGGTGCCGGCGGGCCGGGGCCGGGGCCGGGGCCGGGGCGGCGGCGGCGGCGGGCGGCCGCCATGTGGCCGTGCGGCGGGCGGCGGCAGCGCCGCCTCGGGGGCGTCGCGCTCCTCGTCTTCGTGCTGTGGCTGCTGCTGCGCAGGTGAGAGCCGGCACGCCCCCGCCGCGTCGCGGGGCTGGCGGGGGTCGCGCCCCGGTGGCGGCGGGGGGAGACACGCTCAGCGAGGCGGCGTGCGGGCTCCCCGGGGCGGCGGGGGTAGGGCGGGCAGCGGGCTTGCGTGCCTGCCGCTGCCCCGCAGCGCTTCTGAGCGCAGGCCTGCCGCCGTGGCTTGTGTTTGCCGTTGGGAGCAAGTGCGCTTGAATGGAAATCGGGCGCTCCTTTTGCGGAAAACGGTAATTAACTTTCTGCTTCCTTCTCGCTGCCTGGAAAATTAATTTACGGCGACCCAGGCTCGATACAATCAAAACATCTTTTCTTATTAGAATGCGTAGGGAAGGAAAGTGCACCGCTCCCCACCAGTCATTGACGGAGAGCATTCCTCCAGCAGGACGGGAGCGCAGGAAGGACCCGAGAAAGTAATGCTACCTCCATGCAGAAATGATTTAAAAGCTTTAAATAAATGTTGCACATAATATACACAACCTCTTGTCCATCATAAAAAGTAATGGATAAGGAAAGACCAATTGCCAGCGCTATAAATCAGATTTTGTGTTAGGCTAATGCTACCCCTGCTGACCTTGGCTCTCGTAAGGCTTCACATCATCGCAGCTCTGATGGATGATGCACGTTTGCAAATCAATCGCTCTGTCAGATCTAACCCTTCTCTGAAGCTGCCACGGGTGTCTGACACGCTCGCACCAGGGCTTTGTTTCCCTCTCGCTCCAGCCTGTTGTGGGTCTGGTTCTTTCCGTTCTGTGTCCCCACGTTGTCGGTGGCAGCGCGGACTGAGCAGCGTGGTACCCAGAGACCTGGGCTGCAGTGCGCGGGGGTCCACCTCTCCTTTCAGAACAGTGTTAACTTTCTTCTTCTGGTCCCGTTTGTACGCTCCAGGCCAATACCCGTTCCTCGACAGCCCACCTGTAGTAACAAGAAGTTACTGAAGGTTCTAGCTTAAATCCTGTGTGGTTTAGATCATGTTTGTTTTGGGGGCGATGCTCTTTTCGGGACGAGCATGTCTCGCGTTATAGCTAGAGGTGTATGTCTGCACAGTAGCTTCTCTGTGCCAAGCAACAGAAGCTGTTCAGACCCTGACAGCAAAGTGCTGGAGATAATATTCAGGCAAGGGAAGATGTAGTTATTTATTACCACTCAGATCCTTTTTATAACTTGGATATTTTATAATGGGTTCTTAAATTCATAGTAGGAAGTTACTTGATCCTCAAAGCTGTAGAAACGCCTTGATAAATCTTTGCTTAATTAGAAGCAAAATTCTTTTATAGCTGGTCTTGGGTTTGTGCCACATACGTTCTTAGCAGAGGATTATTGCAAACCGATACGTGATAAAAGCACAGAAGTCTGTCTCCTGTAAGAGTGTATCTATAAAACACCGTATCCGTTGGTACCCAGTGTTTTTCTCCATGGGCCAGGTCACCTGAGAATAAACGGTATTACAAAATGCCATGTTGAGTGTGCACCTGGGGCTTGTCTGACCGACACAGGACCTCCGTTGCCGCAAGACAGTGAGTCGTGAGTGAAGGCAACTCAAAGCTTTCACTTTTCTCTGGCCAGAGGAAGCCCAGAATAAACAGCAGAGCCCTCTGAGGGCAGGTCTAAGTAGAGCTTAGGGATTAACTGTAAAGTCCCTTGTCCTCTGAAGCGCATCCTTTAGTATTGGCAAAGCAAGCTAATGATCTCCACGGTTTTTCCCCTGTTTTGACTTTCTTTTTCTTTTCTGTTAGCTTTTTCTCCCAGCTGTTCTGGGAGAAGCTAAATACCAAAGCTAAATGTCTTATCTCATGCAGAGAGGACTTCAGGTAGGTTTTTGTTTTACAGGCATGAATGCCTTAGCGTAGCTGGTTCAGCAGTTAACTGCAACTTTCCTATTCCGCTTGGAGTGTTTTGCACTTCAACTTATATCTTATAAAGACAGATCGTTTCGTTAAGGACTAACTTGTCCAACCCAATTTCAAAGCTTCTGTTCTGGGGGAACTTGGTAATCTAATGCTATTTTTTTGCTAAAAAGAAGACTTCCCTGAAGCAGGGAGGAAATGCCTACTGAGGGACAAAGTAGGCCAGTAACCTTCAGCAAAGACAAAAAAAGATTCTTTGCAACTTGTGCTGTTGTTATAGAAGTGAGAAAAAAATCTACTGGGAGCTATACATTGCTCTCAAGAGGAAGCACAGAGCCCAGGTGGACTTTGAGCTGTGGAAATCCAGCTCAGGGTAACAGGATGAAGCTCTGCTGAGTCACAGAAGTTTTTTTTGGAAGTCACTTGAACAGATCCTAGTGAGGGATGTGGGTTTCAGGATGTCCAGGATAATATGTTGAAAATATTGGGAGTCTGGGAGCTTCCTACCAGTCCTCCTTGGTGAGAAAAAATACTGGAGGTGGGGAGTTTTTGATGGAAACTTGTCAACTAAGTTATGCCCAGGATTAAGAAGATGAGCTTAAGTGATTTGTTTATTTTTATCTGGCTGTGTATGCTTCCTGAGTACAGCCTTCATTCTGGCACCAGTGGCAGTTAGCAGTACTGTTGTGTGCAGGGGTAATTTAGGGCTTCACCTAGCTCAGAAGCAAATTGGAAACTTAGGTATTTTCCAACCTGATCTTTAAGAATTGGAGTTTTGCATCTCCAGACCCCTTTGAGCTTTCTGCCTCAGGTTTGCCACCAAGAAATAGAATTAGATACAGCTGCAGTTTCAGGATCTGATTTGCAAAAGTTTCAATCTATGTGAGATGTAGTTCTAGCACAACAGATGGGCAGGTAGCCATAGGATATCCTGTGTGTGGATTGAGAACCACCTCCCCTGCTGGTAAAATTCATAGTAATTCCTTGAGAGCAATGCTGCCGTTTCCTAGCCTCACGTCATCATTCTCTGGCTGTACCTAGTTTCTTGTGTAGATGAGCATTTTTGATCCTGTTCCTATTCAGGTCGCCACCCTTTAAATATGTCAGTTAGGTATTTCATGCTTATTTCTCCTACTCTGAGCTGCGCTATCTTCATAAAAGCTCTGCTATTACTGCACCACTTTCTGAATAGGATATGTTACTATCTCCTTGCTCAGCACTATTTTTTGTAAATGGTTTGACAATAAATGCACGTGAGTGCTCATTGACTAAAGGCAGTGAATATCTAATCTAGACTTCCTTTTCCAGGTATTACCCATGCCTGCTGCCGGTTGTTTCAGAGCCCTGTGAGAATGCTGTGCTACACAGGTACCCTCTGTGCTTGTCAGCCAGCCCGTGCAGTACCCTGGAAGTCTTAGATTTAGTTCCTTTGTAGTTTCCTTGTCTTGTGTAGGAGGACAAGTAATCGCTGCAGGCTCCTGGTTAGCAATCCCCGTAAGCCGCGAGTTCTGAGAAGTCCTCACCCTCTGCTAATACCCGCTCTGCACGTAGTATAGAAAACAGCCAGAGGCTTAGGTATTTCCCTCTTCTCCGAATGTGACATTTCTCTCAAATGCGTGGGTCACTCCTGCTTTCTTGAGACGGGAATTCATCCCTCGCATCTGGCTGTGATAACGTCTCAGAGGAACAAGCTGCTATTGTCTAACTCTTTTGTGTATTCAGAGCTGTGGAGTTGGGGTGGTCTGATGGAGGCAGTGTAACTGCTTTGGATCTGGACTAGTTGATAAAATGTTTTCTTGGTTCAGTCAAAATGAACTGGAGAGCCATGTAAGGCTATAGGAAGTAGTTTCTTGCATGCAGGAACTGACCCAAATGGAGCTGTGATGGCATGAGTATTGAAACTGGTAAGTGCTTTGGAACCTGGTATCTCCTTTGCTCCAGTTCTTTTGGCAAATAACATATGAAGGAATTAATCTAAGCAGTAATGCAGGCAGAGGTAAGTTTGTGATGACAGCAGACCTCATCTTTCCTGAGTGATGAATGTAGTCCAGGAGTTTTTTTTTAAATTAAGGAAAAGGTTCTCCATTCACAGTGAACAGGTGAGTGTTCTTTATTTTTTCCATGCATTGACTTGGAAGGTATCAGAGACCACAAAACATTCAGAGTAGCAATACTGAAATGCAGCCGCTGCTGGAGCGAGGATCTGGAAATCAGCCAGCGTACGTCATCCTACTGCAAAACAGGGATATCTTACATTTCATAAGTTATGAAAGTGTTCGCTAGTATTGAGTGAAAACTTGCCCATCTTGTATTTTCAGCAAGTTAGTTTTATGATCTCTGCCTGAGTAGTACTACATTTCAGTTGTAGAGTATGGTAGAGTGGCTTGGGGCATTGAGGATGGAAGCTACTAGTGAAATGAATATTAAATACACATCTTGGGCAGATCTTCCATCTGTTTTACAGTCTTCTGAAAAATCTATATGCTTTATATGACAAAGGGCATGGTTTACTTAGGAAGCAGGAAGGTCAGAGCTGATCCTGCCAGGTAGGGTGAAATGAGCAGCCTCTCTTAGGGGGACAGATGTCTAGCACAGATTTCTTTACTAGAGATTGGACATTCCTATGTCTCTCTTTCTCTTCTAGGTTTAACTGGAGTGAGCTGATCCCTCTGCGGTTATGGGGGAGGACCCTAGGATTGCAGACAGAAAACTCACAGTTCCTCCTGGAAGGCATGCCTTTCCGCATATTTGGAGGTTCAATGCACTATTTCCGAGTCCCCAGGGAATACTGGGAAGATCGTATGCTTAAGATGAAAGCATGTGGCTTAAACACCCTCACGACGTAAGTATCCTCACTTCCTAGGCTCTGTCATATGTACCTTGCAGCCTCTCCCCTACTCCATAGTAGTTGGTGGGACTTAGTAATTAATTCCAGTGGGCCATAACAATGTCTTTCTGTACTTGTTATTACGAGAACAGACACAGAAAGGAGTAGTGGAGACTCAGGTTTTCTTTAACCATCACACACTGCAGTATCCTCGAATACCGACTGGAACAGATGTCTATCAGATGTCCTGGGAAAGTGCCTTCTTAATGCTGATGAGGAAGGGTCAGGCTCTGAAACGGCCATTCAGCACGGCTGTGATTTAGAAATTGCTCTGGTTTGGAGAACGAAAGATAGACCTAGAGGGAGACCACATTTGATGATCTTGAGAAACTCAGATATTGCAGAGTACAGGAAAAGAGTGCAACAAAGTAAGGACTTGTGAGAAAAGTGAAAGAAAGGCACAAATAACATGTAAATAGACACTTGTAATGTGTACATGCAGTAACATCTGGATCTGTTACTGACTAACAAAGGGAGTGCGTAGGTTTTTTCTGTGCTTCACAAATGCAGTGCCCTTTCCAGCCCTTCACTTCCACTGCCCTAACTCTGCATTTCAGGTATGTGCCATGGAACCTTCATGAACAAGAAAGAGGGAAGTTTGACTTCAGTCGAAATCTGGATCTAGAGTATGTGGTACAGACAACTCTATTATTAAATACTCCTGTTTTGAGGGGAGGGTGTGCGTGTCGGTTCTGGATGAAGATGTCATTTCCAGCTTCTGAAGCAAAGCCTGTACCTTGATCCGGCAATGGAGACTCTCATTCCTTCCCCTGCTTTCTGGAGTCCTGGGAACTTACAGCTTTCATACCAATCCAGTAGAGTTGCTTCATCAAGCAATTCTCTTCCAGTTCTGGTACCTAAATTTCATGGTGATTGGTGTATTAGGAGTGCATGGAGTAGGGATTCTTCAGTCAGACAATAATGACGCTCTCTGGATCTCTAGGGCCTTCCTTTCACTGGCAGCTGAAAATGGACTGTGGGTGATTTTGCGTCCTGGACCTTATATCTGCTCTGAATGGGACCTTGGTGGTCTGCCCAGGTAAGTGTGTAAATAGTTCAGTTGAGACAAGCGTTTGGGACTGTGGAAAAATCTGATCATACAGTTGAGTCTCCTTCAAAGATTTAGAATGGCTGGCTGTTAGATGGGAATATTTATTTCCTGTGTCCCCAAAGCAGGTGAAGATCCATTATGTTATTGAGCTCTCCTAAGCAGTACAGATAGTAAGCCTGGAACCAGAATCTTTCTTGAGCAGTTATTCTTTAAAATAATAATTGTGTTATGGTATAATGGTTACAGTAAGAAAGCAGAATAGGGGAAACCCATCTTCTATTGCTGTTGCAACTTGACTGTCTGCATAGTGTGAATAGTAGTATTTGCAGGTCCATTTTCAAAGTCCTGCTAGAACATATGTACTATATGGCTGGCAGTAATAAAGACCCATAACTTTTCCAGCCTTCTACTGTATTTTCTCCTAAAGCGCACAGCTTGTTGGTAAGAGGCTTTGAGAGCCAAGTTGAATACGTCAGCGTCGAGACTTGCCTGGTTACTAGATCCCAGTGGAACCAGTGCCAGGTTACATACCACTTGTTGTCCTTACCTTCACAGAGCATAAACCTCAGTGGAGACACTTGACAGAATTTGGGGATTATTTCTTTTAATCTTTTCATTTTTCAGAATGCCTTGCCTTTGGCATCAGAGACTTCAGGTGCAGAACTGCGAAGGTGTGTCAGGGACTTACTCACGAGAGCATGGCTACTTGTGAGCAGAGGCAGTAGCTAGTTCTACATTAGATTATGAGAAGTGCATATATTGTCAGTTGTTGCCACACCACCCATTTTTTATCAGACAGATAAAAGATTCTGAGAAAGAGCAAAGTATTATTCTCATTTTACAGATAAAGAGGCAATGATTTTGTAAGCCCACCAAGCTGCATATAGCATACAGAAGTTTCAGACTTCTGGAAGCACTATTAGTTAATGCCTTTTTTTGCAGAGATAAGGAATGCACAAGCTCACTCTGCTTAAATTGTTATAGCAGTACATTGTTCTGCTCTTAAACAAATTGCCCTTTTCTGTGTTAACCCCAAACCGGCGAACTAAGTCTTGTAAATTAGCAGTAGAAACCACGGGAACAATTACCAGAAGCTTTGTTTTGAGCAATGATTGGGGTTTTATGAGGGAGCACTTGGTTGTTGAGTGCCCTTGGGGATGCAGGGAATTCCAGAGTAACCTTTAGAGTGGTAAGTTTAGCCCTTGAAATCTTATTGGGAAAGTTAATGAAATGAGCTTAGGCCCAAAACACAGAACAAAAAGAAGGGGAACAGCTTTGCAATTGCAGTCTGGACTCATTTAAAAGCATGAGTGGTAGATAGCCTCACATGGTGTCATTCACCGACTCATGATGTTGTCAATACCTGCACTGCAGGCTTAGCCAAGTGACACAGAAAGATCAATGATTCCTGCCCAAATGCGAATTGATGTCGGTGGGTGGTGTTACCTCTGGCAGCCTTGACTGGACAACAGGAGACTAACAGATGCTGTTTGCTGCTTTTCTCATAGTTGGCTACTGCAAGACCCAGAGATGCAACTGAGGACAACGTACAAGGGCTTCACAGAAGCTGTGGATGCTTATTTTGATCATCTAATGCCTATTGTAGTCCCTCTTCAGGCAAGTACAATCCATTACCCTCTCTGTCCACAAGTGGGGACTGTCTGCACAGATCAGTGTGAGCTGTGTGTAATGGCAGCAGGTTGAAGCAATAACAAATCTACCAGCTTCAGTTTAGGAACCAGTATGGACTGTAGTTGGCCATGTCAGCTCTCCAGATCTAGCCATTCGGTTATGCATAGACTTCGGGAGGATGAGAGGGTGGAGCTGAGTCCGTCTGAGACTCGTGCATCTTTCCTGCAAGCCAGTGCCACTGTGATTTCGGTCCCTCTGATTAGAAATCATGGTGAACAACTTCTCCCTTTTGTTCCCAACAGTACAAGAAAGGAGGCCCCATCATTGCAGTGCAAGTTGAGAATGAATATGGTTCCTACGCCAAAGACCCAAACTACATGACCTATGTTAAAACGGTAATGTTGGCACATGTACTTGTTTCTGTGGTGAATCTCTCTCATAAACCACCTTCCTTATAGTATTTTCTTTCTTCTGAATAACTTTTGAGCATGGCTTCAGAAACCCTTGAAAGCGTCAGTGCATAATACAGCTGCATTTCCCTTGATGTTTCTTCCTGGAGTGGAAGAGATGGCATATGACCCTCTCACTACTGATAAGCCTGTGTTCCTATGTCTTCCAGAGAAGAGGGTGATAGGGAGATGGGGGAGTATCTGTAATACATAGCTGGCCTTGAAGAAGCTGTCTCCTGCTGGTCCTGTTTTGCATCTCTTAGACGACAGTAGAGGAAGGTTTCTCTTTGTCTCAGTTGACTTTCCTGGGAGGAAGGTTTATGTGAACAAGCCACCAGCACACTCCTAAACTTGTGTAATCTGGAAAAAGCATCAGGCAGGTTAATTTGCCTAATGCCTCCCTTACCCTTGTTAAATGGAAACTAGACTATGCCCTGGCTCGTGCCTCTGAACTGAATGATAAAGAGTTGGCCAGTGCCTAAGGAGGCCGGGTTATCCTGATGGATCTAACATGAGTCTGACCTGTTCATGTGCCCTCAGTACAATTGCAAGGCAGACAGTTAACAAGATCTGCAGTGTCTTACAAGGTTCATTGTTTAATTTCTTCTCACTGAATGCTTAAAAGTGTTGCTGCACATGAAAGAGGTTACTCATCCAGTGGTGTGTATGTGCTATGAATTGTATGTTCCCTGCTCTTCTGCTACAGCATTATCAGATCCTTCTGAAACCCTTTGGGTACCCCAGCGTTGCCCTGAGCACCCTGAGGTTAGCTCTGGCTCAGGTTGTCTATTGCTCAAGGTATACAGAGGCTCTTCAACCAAATAAATTGCATGGCCGGAGTCCTAATCTGCTTAGAGTGGTGCCTGCTTCTGCACTAACTCCATCTCGTGGAGTGATTTAACATTGCTTAGAATGTTAAATATGAAGTATACATATGAATAAGTTAAAGAGTTAATTGCCAATCTGAACTGATAATGTAAAAATTGTCTGTTATATCTACAGTTTCCCTCCCTATTTCCCACCAGTGGCAAGCATATAAGCAAATGGCTTTCAGAGCCCTTAACGAATGGGGCATAGAGACTCTGTTGTGTCTGAACAGCGTGCTGACTCGGTGCTTGCTTTTCCATATCTCAGTGATGAAAGAGCTTGTGATGTTTCACAGACTTGTCAGAACAGATAATGTTTCCTTGCCAGGCCTGTGGGTGTATTTTTGCAGTGCTGTTTCGTCATGTTCTGGTATTGTGTGCAACTTACATCTGAGGAATTATATTAGAGTGGTTAAAGACGAAAATGTGGGAAAGCAGGATTTGCAGGGCTTCCTTTTTGGTTGGTGTGAGGTGGAGGTCCTAGTCTTTGTTCTGGTTTGGGCCTGAGCTTTGAATGTGGCAAGTTGATTAATTCACATCTGCATCGAGCATATATGACAATGTTGCAATCTTCCTGGAATTAATATACCCAGTAAAAAAACCCCACAACTCACACAAAACCTGAAATCCCTGTCCTTATCTCACGCTTTTGGGTGCAGTGCCTTTGCCTTCCAAAATGTCTAGGCCGTGCAAGGGTGTATTGATACCACTCTCCACCACAGTACACGAGCTGGGATTAGCTGAGCACACACCTGTGTCTGCCTCAGACGCTGTTTCTATTCCTGGTTTCTCTGCTGCACCCTGAAATACTGTAATGCATTTCAATGTGTGGCAGCTCTCTGCTGTTTCTCCATTTTGCACTGATTCAAAAGGAGGGAAAGAAACATAGTATTAATGCAGTGCTCAGAGAGTTATCTTATTAAAATTTGTTAGAAATTCCAGTTCCCTCAGTAGCTGAATTTTGTCAGATATCAGCATCCGTTCAGGTATCGATTTAGTGATGATAGGTTGATAAACTAACCAGGTTGTCTTAACTCTGAATTGGGTTTGTCTTTAAACTCCGTGTTGTAATGTTTCTCTAATGTAGACTGGGTGTGATGCTCAAGTCTACTCTGTGTGCACAGGGTGTGTAGGCATGTGCCATATGCAAAGGTTTCTTTAAACACACAGCAGACATTAACTAGTTGGTGCAAAGGACACAGGTAACTCCTGTGTGAGCTGATGTGTCTTTATCACCATTTTACAGTTAGTAATTTAGAGTTAAGAGACTGAAGGCTTGTTTTCAAAGCTCCTTGAAGCTGAAGGAGTGACTTCCAATGCAGGTACAGTGAAAAGAGGGGTTAATTTGCAACTAGGATTTCCTAACCTCTCCTTCAAACATCAGCCACAGTTCTGTAAACAAACATCTGTAAGAGAAAAATCCTAATGGGAAGAACCTTGTGTGTGCATATGCATTTTAAAAACCTTAGAATGCTATTTCTTACAGTGCTGTGATATTGAAGAACCAGAAAATTAATTCAGACTTGACTATTCAATAACATAGGTACCTGAGCTGTCCTGTGATGGCATTTGCTGGCAAACCAGCTATTTTCTCCTTTCAGCTTCCATTGTTAGTCAGGAAGGGTGAGCTGCTTTTCTTTTTCTTCTTCCACCTGGAGCCCTCTTTTGATGGAAAGCAGTGAAGCTATTTATTAAACTGATCTCAGAAGAAGAAGATAAAATCCTGAAGTTTGATGCATCAGTGAGAAACCGATCCAGCTTTCTAAAACAAAATAAGATTTTTCAGTTGTCTTTAAGCTGGAAAAAATAGGCAGGAATGGGAGGTGTCACAGGAATAGTATTTCTTACCAAGCCATTACCAGTTTCAAGCTATCCCAAGAGAAGGTGATAATGTACTTTAATGCTTTAATATCCTGACAAATACTAAACTCAGGCTGTTAACACAATGGCTTTTCCTCTTTTTAATTTAGGCCCTGTTAAACAGAGGGATTGTGGAACTGTTAATGACCTCGGACAACAAGAACGGGTTGTCATTTGGCTTAGTGGAAGGAGGTATGTGCTTGTAGGAGAGCAAGGTAAGCCTGTGTTCTTTGGGGCAACTGATGAAACGTAGCCTTTGAATGAGAGCAGTAAGCTTCATTCGCTAAGCTGCACCCATTAACAGTATTCTGTTTGTGGTAGGAGCTTCAGCCACAGAGGAGAGACCCCCTTAGCTGGATGGCATACACACAGAACAAACCCAGTCCCTTCCCAGAAAGGATTAGAGTGGGTTTTTTCAACATAAGGTGTAACACAGTGATAGCAGGATTGCTCCACGGGGAGGCAGCCTCTCTGCTTTCAAGGACATTAAGCGTGTGCAGACTAAATACCTTGCTGCCTTCTGTCTAGTATTGGGCATCTGTACTTCCCAACCAGGTTAGTCAAGAGATGGCAGCACCTAGCATTTCTTGGATGTTGTTTGCACCAGATTACAAGTTTGAAAATACTACTTCTTATTGCTTCATTTGAATATCTGTTAAACAAGTACCTCAGCAATTACTAACAGTAATAACGTATTCTTAAGATACCTGCTTTGCAATTAAAAAGAGAAGAAAAATGTCCATCAAAACCTAGATTCTGAAATCTAATATTCTAAGTTTAGCAGTAGTTTGCGGGGCAGCCCTGTCTTCTCAGCGAGCTTGCTCTGGGGTGTGCAGCCTTTGCTAGGTAGGTAAAGGAGGGTATCAGATGTGCATAATGCAAAAGGATGTCCATTTTCCATTTCCCTTTTAAAAAGCGTAATTCTATTAAGTGTTTAAAAATGCTGCTTAGCACCCCTCCTGCTTTTCACTGTGAAGAAATGGAGGTACAGCTGTTTGAGTTTCACTGTGCCCTAAATCTGAGTTTTCGGGACATAGTGCGATACTGATTTTCAGATTTCCAGATCCAGTTCAGGTGAAACTGGCCTGTGATCTCTCCTCTGTTTCTGCCAGTTGCCTGCCTGAGTAGTAATTGCTTCCCTGAATGAAGTGTTTGCAGGGTGCAGTCTTTGAGTGCTCCTGTCATCACTCAGTCATAAATACTGCTAATTTTCTAATCTCAGGCATGAAGATGATTAAAATACAAGATTTTCCCTCCTTTTTTTCCTCCTCTTCTTTTTATTTGAAAGTATGAGAGGGACAAATTCAATAACTCTGAAGTCCATGGGCCTTCACGAGTACGGTGGTCTTCTCAATTGTATTTTTTTGGAGCACAGCAGTTTCCAGCCTTGACCACATAGAGTCACTCTCTCCCTGCCAGCGAGCTGACATCTAGGAGGGCTGGTGTGGAAATCCCCGTCTAGCCCTCGCCATCTTCTGTGGGAATGTTTACTGCCTCAGAGTTCGTTCTTGTTTGGAGTTGTCTTTTCCAGTGTGTTGCATGCTGAGAGCTCTTTGATACCAGTTTGCCTCTTAGATGTCATAACAATCTGCTCATTAGAGTCAACATGTCAAGTAATCAGATGCGTGGAATAACGAGGGCTCAAAGCGGTATAGCAGCAAGGTGGTTATGAAAGTGCTAGAGGAGAGATAACAAAATCCACTGTGGAAATGTGTTAAGAAAGTAGATGACTCCATACTGGAGTCAAAAACTAATGCAGTGATTCTGTGATTTTGTTTGTTCTGTTCATCAGTGGTGTACCGATTTTTTTCCAAGAAGCATTTGTAGGTTCCTGTTGATGCCAGGAGCAGTCAGTCTGGTGCTCTGCAGAGAAAACTGTCTGTTGTAGGACCTGAGACTACAGCATTGTAGCCCATATTCAGTGGTTGCAGCACATTTTCAGGGGATGAGGAGGAAAGCTTTTGTTGTCGTGGGTCCCCTTCGTACTCATAGGTATAGTGGGATGTCCCATGCTGTAGGGAAAAAATCTCGGTCAGTCTCAGAGTACCTGTACAGCTCCTGCAATCCTCCTCCCTTCATGGGCACGGTCAGTGGCAAGAATCCCAAACCAGGTGGCTCTAATCTGACCTGGTACAGCCCTTCTGGGAGCTGGTGGGTGACAAAATAAAACCTCTGGCTCCCCTCCGGGCCATGGCTAAAGCACCATGGCGGAAGGCTGTGTGTATGTGAAAACTACCTACTGTGAAAGGATGAATAAGGCTTTGGGGACTGGTTCTCCATTTCACCATTTACACCATTTTCAATGGTGTGCTGTTAATCTGCATGAAGAGCAGAATTGGGCATGTTCGCCTTCAGGATTGCCAACTAATGTATTACAATCAATTACTATCAATGCTAAATCCATGTTTGATTTTGTTCTCCCACCATGTTTGCCTGTGCCAAACTCTTCAGCTCAGCACACTACATAGGTCAGCCTTTTAAAATCAAGGTATAAATAGTGAGAAGTGAGCTTTTGCTTCTGTAAGTATTCTGTTTGAAGTGCTCTGTCTGACACAACTGGGGCTGGATTTGATACCAGCTCTCTTGTAAGAAGTCAATTTTTAATACAGAATCATATCATTGCTCCTGCATTTTCAAAGTTTCTTGGGAGAAATATCATCAGTATGACTGAGGGCTAGAGAAGTGTGAAAATGGTTCAAACGTGTACCGGGGGCTGGGACACTGATACCAGATTAGTGTCTTCTAATGCATCAGTTCCTGCAGACAGGTCTTCTCACTCCAGTGCTTGAAGATCATGCAGCGACTTTCGCTATACATGCAGCACACACAAACTAGCTGCCGGTTCCCCCATGCTGCGCAGGGCAGAAGCACAGATAAGTCTTCCAATTACAATTTCTATCTGGTTCACTTGTACTGTGGTTTCTCTCACCCACCCCCACAGACATGACAAGCTGTAAGATATTGCCTGGGTAGCGATTCCTGCAGCTAGAGCCTGGGAGATCAGTGTGGCATCCAGATATGACTTTCTAATAATAAGTTTGCCTTTATGTGGTGCCTTTTATCTGAGGATCTCCGAATGCTTTACAGCCTCTAATTAAAGCTTGTGACACCCTATGAGCTGCTCTGATGCTCTCTCTTTCTAGTATCTCTGAACGTTAGAGCCAAAAAGATGGCCTGCAAGTGTTCCACTGTGTGCTGCGATCCAGTTAGATTCTGCATACTAAGTGAAGACTTTGATGGGAGATTTCTGAGGAGGTTGTATTGGTGGTTCAGAAGATGTTCCAGTTCCCCCTGAGCTTGTGCTGGGCTGATGCCTAAGAAGAGGGTCCCCTAAGCATTTTGTACATGTCTAAATTAATAAAACCTTTTTCTTTTCCCAATAGCACTGGCCACTGTTAACTTTCAGAAACTGGAACCTGGGCTATTGAAATATCTGGACACAGTACAGGTAAGATGCAGGAAAACTTTGTTCACCTAGATTTTCCAGGACAGCACTAGAAATGAAGCACTGATAGTCTGTTTTGGTTTTGTGTGTTGGTTTGGGGATTTTTTTGAACAAATGTTTGGGCTTCCTTCTCATTAGGCCAAATCCTTCTGGAATCAGTGAAAATACTTATCATGATTTCTCTGGAAAGTGAAGGTTTTAAGTATGCTGTTATCCAGCACCTTCTTAAAGGCTTTCCATTCAGCTGTGCCCTGTGGCCTGTGTTTAGCCGTTAGCGGTTAGATTTCTTCACACTTTCAAGTGTTGCTACCCAGTAGCATCGTACTTTGCAATTGTCATACCTCTCTCTTGAAGTTCAATCATCTTTTTCCCACAGTATTGTACCCTGATGCTGTCGATGCTATCAAGAGCATGTTTGAAAACAGTAGTCTTCAAATGCTGGGTGCTGATCTACTGCAGTTCTTTCAACGTACGCTGTGATGGGTGTTTCAGTCATCTCCAATACCTCATATTCAGTGTAGATATGTAAAGTTGTATTAATGGCATGCTGTGCAGAAGAGAGTATTGGCTCCACTAGGCATTTGGTCCTGTTTCTGCTAGGACCTGCAGCAGAACCCGTCAGAGGAACACTTTGATTGCAGATATGCTTCCACAGTAACTTCACAGAACACCTTCCACACAGTGCAGTCCAGGCTTTTCCTGCCTTCTCAGCAGCGCAGCCTATCTGGCATTTAACAGTGCTCACTCCAGAAATGCGTTCAAATTTAATGTGTTGCCTCAGCGTCTTTAACCCCCTGTGCTGTTGGAGATGTGAATCAGGGGTAGGGAATTGCCTAATGAACACTTGATGCGAAAAGTATCTTGATTGTGTGATGAGGGAGTAGTGAGGGAATAACAAGTTTTGCTTTTTAGTGACAGGTTCTCTCTCTCTGCATCTTCTATCCTCATCTTTCCCTGATGCTCTGCTTGGTCCAAATGTCAGCCTGGAACGATGTGAACAACTGACATCTGCCCCTGGCCATGATTGATTCTCTTTTGATCTCTTCCCTTGGCTTTTGCCTGGACTGTGAAGGGAAACCTTGCTGCTGGCATGCTGAACGTTGAACCCTACCACTTTAACTTGTTTTCTTTTTCTGTACAGGCAAAGGAGGCTCTGCTGCGTGTGCTTTCACCTTCTTTAGGTCTTAAAAAATTCCTCAAACCCTGCAAATGAACAGAAGGTGGCACCTTCCCCACCAACTGAATACACAAATGAAATGTGGCCCAATAAAAGCAGCTCCTCCTTTGCCACACTTACTAATTACAAGATAGGAAGCCTGTCATTCGTATTTGTAAGGATTATGAAGCTATATTATCTTTTTCTTGTTATGGTCTCTTATTCCAGAGGGTGATAAAACTCTTTCTTTGACTAGTTTACTGGGGATGGATCGATTAAACATATTTCCAAGAGCTGGACTGAACCTGGAACAATTAGATTATTACAGGCACCTGCGGTTGTTTTCTCCTAATGAAACACGAGTTTCTTTAATGCCACTTACCTTGGCCATTTCATGTAGCATCAGATAAAGCCCCTATCAAATAAAGGGCAAAATTGCCTTGACTAGAAATAAATACCATGAGCAGGGAGTGCCAGCCAGGCTGAGCACAAGTTGTCCTGTCCGGTGTGATGGGGCCGGGTGGAATTCTACAGGAGCTAAGGGAACTGGCAAGCGGTGACAAATAGGAAGCAATTGCTCTGTGTGCAGAGCCTTTTTAATGAAGACCTAATTCCTGCAAAGGCTAATTCTTTCCTGCCAACACCATATGCAGCATTAAAAAGGCATTAAGCCGCTAAGGTCTGCTGTTCCTACCTTGGCAAGCATTGGCTGCAGTGCACCTGCAGACTCTCAGCTGGCAGTGGCGCAGCTGATAAGCAGACATTTATAAATGTGTATTTCTAGCAGAAGAAACAGTGACAGTTGGTTTGTCTTTTTGCTACAGCTCTACCAAACAACAACATCCAGAACCGTTTGGTATCACCTGATTGTGTGCTGTGGTTTTTGCTTTGTGCCTAGCAGAGTACTTCTCTGCTTTGCCTGCCTGTTCTGGGCATTGCTGACCCACAGCATCTTGTTCCTCACTTGTTCAGAGCTCCTTAGCTGCTTTGTTTTATGCCAACTTGAGAAGAAAACACTCTTGTAAACCAAACTGCATGTGAACAATGCTTCTCTAGAAAATAGGGATGAGTGCAAGACTGCCCTGTCTCCATTTTAATTCTTTGTTTTTGTTTTGATACAGAGAGATCAGCCAAAGATGGTCATGGAGTATTGGACCGGGTGGTTTGATAACTGGGGAGGCCCTCACTATGTCTTTGATGCAGACGGTGAGCACCATATACTGTTCTGGTAGATAGGGGAGTTTATTGCTCGGCAAACAATCACAGGAAAATGACATACAACTTCTTCAAATTTTCTGTCCTGCTGCAACTTTTGCTTTGTTTAAGTCTTTGTAAATGAATAATCTCTCTGTCAGTGAGTGAGTCACATTGCCATGTCTTGGATTTTCTTTAGTAGTGTTAGTAAACAGCAGCTTTTTTTAAGAAAAAATTACATTTTTCTTTTTATTCCTCGAAGAGGGACTCTATGGGGTGTGCAGAGAGCCAAACATCTTAACATATTAGTGTCAATGTGTCCTAAGGCCTCGTGCTATTCTATGTTGATTTTAAAAATGCAGCCCACTGATTTAAATCATCTCTTTTACCTCCTGAGCTAATCTAAATCCTGTGAAGACTTTATTTGTATTTTGTAAAAATGTCACAAGTTTTATGAAACCTCCATCATAACGACATTACTTGTCTAATGAATAAAAACTCCTCATTAAGAGAGGATTATTTTACCTTTTGTGGGAATATGGTGAACTTAAGCCTCTTGCAAGTATAACACCTTCTGAAAAGTATCAGGTTTTTTCTAGTTTAAAAGCTCATTAGGAAGGGAAGACAAGTACTAAAAAAAAAAAATCAACAACCCCAGAACCTCCAGGGCATCTAGAGTACAGTGAAAACAGAGCTATATAAGACTATTTTAGTGACTCCCTCATCCTCCTGCAATTCTCTTTGTAATTGGGTCATTGGTGTGTTTAGGAGTCCGACTGAGTAGCCCTTACAACTCTTCTGATTAAAAGCAAAATTCCTGCTCAAGTACGTGAGCTTTACCCTTTTTCACTTATAGGAGAGGTATATTTGAATGTAGTAATATCTCCTGATATGTCCGTAGATGTGCTGCCCTTTCTGCAGGCAAAATACAAATCGCAATACAAATCACTGTAATTACACAGGCGTGACTGACTGACAAGGACCAGAATGTTTGTGTCTACTTTGAATTACTGGAAGAGTGTTAGCCTAGCTTCTTGGTCTGTGGCCTTCGTGGCACTGCCCTTCCTTTACAGAAATGGTGAATACTGTAGCAAGCATCCTCAAATTAGGAGCATCCATCAATCTCTACATGTTTCACGGAGGCACCAACTTTGGCTTCATGAACGGTGCTTTGGAGGCTGATGAATACAAGTCAGATGTCACCAGTTACGGTGAGTTTTCTTTCACTGCCTTGCCCATGCACCTATTGTGAGAGTGCAGCTCAGACTACCCTTTGGGCTAGTTACAGTTGACAGAAGCATTGAGAAACGATCGGTACAACCACTTTGTCATGGAGACGTGAGTTGGAACATAGCTTAGAAGCAAATGCCTGTCTAAATGGGGGCTTACATTAGTGTTTCCTATTTCCAGACCCATTCCAGGATGTGGAGGATCCCCTCATTTTGAAGTGGGAATAGAAGTGACAGATGATGACTTTGCGTCATGTTATCTCCATGCTGGCTCTTCTTTCTAGGGAAAGATGGTGATCCAAGATAAAGTTCTGGTTTTTAATTTTACCAAGTCAAATTGTACTGTAAAGCTCTTTTCATCCCAACAGCTCTTTGTTAAAATTGTTAATTGTTGACTTTATCCTGTGTGAAATTCTGGATACGTGCAAATTAAATCCCTACAAATATGTTGCTCCTCGGTGAGTGGCTCTTCTCCAAATTAAGAAACTCCCTATGCTTGTCTAGCTACATTTACACAGATAAAAGTGTACAGGTTTCCACAATATGGGCAGTGCCAAGAAAATTGTGTCTTGTGCTTTTACTTCTTTGATGACAGCGTACATGAAGGCTGTCCTAGAGTTGCTGTATGTTTTTTAAAACATATGTGCTGCTTTTTCAGATTACGACGCTGTGTTGACAGAGGCTGGAGACTATACATCCAAATTTTTCAAGCTCCGACAACTCTTCAGCATGATCATTGGTAATTATAAATCCAAGAACCAAAATACTGTTCTACCTACAGTGTTAAATCAGAGACTTATTTAAACTGGCCCTTCTGCTGGAGCCCTGTACTCTGGCTGGGTGCTTTTTCGAAAAGATGGGAGGGAGGACCAAAAGAGGTCTGGAGGGGCCTTAAATCTGTGTTGGCTTTTTGCATCTGAAATAGTTGTTCCATCTTTCTCTTTCTTTTTGCATCACAGGCCAGCCTCTTCCTCTCCCTCCCATGATTGAAAGCAAGGCATCATATGGAGCAATCCTGTTGCATCAATATATCTCTCTCTGGGATGTGTTACCATCTCTTTTACAGGTAGTACTACCAATTTTAATGCATCTCAGTACTAAAAGGCATCACCTCTTAGGTGGAAAAAGCAAGTAGTGCACTGGCTTGTTATCCCATGAGGATAAGGTTGGGGAATGTTTTGTCGAGGATATGCAAAGGAGGCAAATCTTTCATCTCACCTTTTTTACTGCTACTTCTGTTTTCTTGGAATTCCAGTTTTGCAAGGTCTTGGCTCCCTTTTCTGGTACCTTATCTTCATTGCTGTAGCTTTCATAGAGTCATAAGGCAATTCAGGTTGGAACAGACCTCTGGAGGCTTACAGGGTAAATGTAACCTGTGGCAGAGTGGAACACCTATCGTAAATGAATTGCCTCTATGTGGCCTGTCAATGCTGAGAGGCCACTTCTGCCGTTAAATTTGTTTCTCCTTTGCAGCCCATTAAGTCAGAGTTTCCTATTAACATGGAGAATCTGCATCTAAATGATAGCAGTGGGCAGTCATATGGTTATGTGCTCTACGAGACTGTCATATTTGGTGGTGGACATCTGCATTCAAGGGACCATGTCCGTGACCGAGCACAGGTAAGGAGCAGAGGGCAACTGTGACTAACTTCAGTCAGAGGTAAATGCTTTGGTCTTGGCAGCTAGGCAGGAAATGGGTCAACCATGAAGGAAAATGTGAAGTTTTAGACTGGAAGTGTGATTCGCTCTTTTCAGTTCTCAGCTAAGCCCCAACCCTTATCATTTGTAAATCAGCTTGAGGTTCCAGTCTACTAAAACTTACAATATCTTTAAACATGAGAATATTGAATGGTCTGAGAAATTTTGTGATTTTTTTTTCCCCCGCCTAGACTGAATCAGTGACAGTTACGGACACTGAGTTCTAGTTTCAAGTAGAGACAATTTCCTCCCCAAATACAACTTCAGTAACCCATGCAACACATGATTATAGTATAATGGATGAGAAGTTGTTCTCCTCTCTTGTGCTCTGTTCTGCAGGTGTTTGTTAACACCATGTATGTTGGTGAGCTGGACTACAACACAGTGGAGCTCTCCCTTCCTGAAGGACAGGTAACTAATTGGAGATTGCTCACAGCAATAGTATGTGGATAACAGAACCAAGACCGCTAAAGAGGCATAGCTCTCAAGAAGGCATCTCCCACCTAATCCATTTAGCTAGCTGGTACGGTAGCCTGACACACGGAACAGTTGTTATACGCTAATTAGACACTATTTCACTAGTGAAATACAGCGTGATTTCAGTGCCAAGTTACTATTTGTGATTGAGAAGTGGTTTTTGAATACTTTTCCATGGAGAAAGTCATTGTAGTCCTTGCTGCACAAAATTTGCCAGCGTTCCTGCGACACCCACAACTGTAGACATTGAGTACTGGTACCCTGTTTGTGATTAAGCCCGTGTAGGCTTCATCTTCCTTAGCACAAAGTAGGTTTTAAGGGGGTTGGGGGTTTTTGCACCTTTTGGGTCTAAAATGAAACGATGGGGAATGTCTCTCTTTAGCTCTGAGAGTAGTCTTACCCTGGCAGAAGTTGGCAATAATGTTGATTGAATGTATGTCAACAGAGCTGTGCATGGCTCCTAGGAGTAAGTGAGTGGGTGATATACTCGTCATTCTTATGACTTGTGGGAGAGATGTATGACATAAGCCTGTACTATGTCAAACTCCATTTCTGGCTCTGTGGGCGATATCAAAATGGTACTTAAAAATTCAAGAGAAAAAAAAGAAAACTTTTACGAAAAGGCTGAGAATTCCTCAGTGGCACGACTATTTGCAGTAGCTGAAAGATATGGGGACACTGTTCTGTCACATAATCCAGAACTTTAAAGTAAACAGATAAATTGCAACTGCTAAAGGTATTGGTGCCACCTCCCCTCTTAAACACCTCTACTGACCTCTGTTAACCAAGCATTATGGCTGATATAGTACATGCGGCACACTGGTCCAGCTGATGCTCTTCCTTTTGTTGTTTGTTTTTTTTTTTTTACAGGGATTCAGGCAGCTAAGACTCTTGGTAGAGAACCGCGGTCGTGTCAATTATGGCCTGGCATTGAATGAACAGAGGAAAGGTAAGTTAAGTTCTTTGTTCTCAAACTGTCCTAGATAGTTCTCTGAGCGTAAACACTGTAGAACTGTCTTTCTTATGTGCTTTACACAGAACCAAACTGAAGACCCGATACAGCTATCATAGTGATAGCCAAGACTACCAGAGGGAACTTGTTAAAAAACACAGTTCATCACCCCCTGTCCGCAGTGATCATAGATGAAAAGTTGTGGCTGCTTGATGGCTTGCATTAAGGCTTCTTATTTTATAGGGGTACAACTAAACTCAAGGCCATCAGTGAATCTTATTCTGCCTTAGATTTGCTAGGTGATGTTAGGGTACCCTTTCTTTTGCTCTGTGAGCATGTTACTTCACAGGGAGAGAAGGAAAATACCTTTTTTAATCTGTGTTTTCCCCTGGGGGTTTGATATTGGAGGATCACAACATTTAAAAACTCACACAGTATCAGAAGGAATGAATTGCATCCTGTTGAGCAGAATTTACTAAAATGTACAAGTCTTTCACACACAGTTGTGGAGCTGGAAGAGGTCGAAACCCCAGGATTCTATTTTAGTGGGGAACTGTATGCAAAAACTATACAAAATAGACTAATGGAGTTAGGCATGTGACTGTACTAATTTTATTTTACTGCAGAAGAGGTGCATAAAGCCTGTGCGCTGCTTAGGCAGTCTCAACTGCAGTCCTGTAATTAGGAGGCTGGATTAGGACCTAGGCTTTGCCTGCTACATGGAGAATAACTTTATCTAACAAGAGAGTGCTAAAGGTAAATTACTTATTAAGGTGTCTTAATATCCTTGGATGAAAAGGACTGGATCAGCACTGGACATTAGTGCTTGCCCATCTTAAATTTTGCTGTGCCTATTAGAGAAGTAACTGATCTACCGCTTTAAAAAAATCTATACATGGACAGCTAACTAAAAAACAACAACAATAACAACAAAACCCCATCTGCTGCCTATGCCAACAATGTTTTCTGCTTGGAGGGTGTTTAACGGCTTGGTGAGTTGAAGCAAAGGAGAGAGTGGAGAGGCCAAAGTATAGTAATGTTCCCCACTCAATCTGGATGAGCAATGGGACCATATGGACTCTAATTCCATTGCAGAATGTGGCTGCTTTCCATCTCCTGCTGTTCCTTGCATTCAGATAGGAAAATCTATCTGCTTTAGCTGTTTTTCAACTCTTCATTACCTCCGTTGCTCTTGCAGGCTTAATTGGTGACGTCTTCTTGAATAAAACCCCCTTGAGGAACTTCAAGATTTACAGTTTGGAGATGAAACCTGGCTTCATGAAAAGGTTTGTGGGATTTAAAAATTTTTTCTTCCTCATTTGAAACCAACCGTTTACCAGCAGTACAAAATCTAATAGGTAGCAGTTAAATGTATCAGAAAGGCAACACAAGGTAAAAGTAGGTAGGTGGATTTTTGCACTGTTAAGTTCCTTGCTGATACCTTCGCCTGAAATAGTGCAGAAAATGGTGCCACTTTATCCATACCATTATTTAGGGGTGAAATGTATTCCCACTGTGGAGGATTTAAAGACTTCCTCACAGCCTGTACATCAGGGTTAGATCGGGTAGGTAAAAGCATGGCTTACCCAAAGGGGTGGGTCCCAACACACCCACATGTTGGAGAAGTTTGTGTCTTTCTTGAAATTAGCAATATCGCTGATATATTTAGTAATTCAAACTCGCAAGAGATGTATTAATTCTAGGAAGCTACTAATAGTACATTAACAAGTCCAGATGGCTTCCTCTCTTTTAAGTTATTTTGCTTTAATTCAAGAAAGACTGAAAAAGAAATCTAGCAGGAGTAGGTCAAGGAGCCTCTGTTAGTAGATATAGAAAACCTTAGCAAACGTTTAAGGCAACAGATGCCCTATGGACTGGCCACGATCCAGAGAGGCTGTTTTCAGTTATGTTGTTAATACCAGAAAGTAACACATGTGCATCCCCCAAGATACCACAGCTCCTGCATTTTGTGTAGGAAGGAGAGGCCATGTTAAACTGAAATGGCTTTTAAAAGAAAAAAAGTCTACATTTTGAAATTTCTAAGGACAATCTTAACAGGTGCTGGGGGGCTACTTGAAGGATTCTTATTGATGGGGTAACTCATATAACCTTTGACTGCAGGGTTTTAGAAGAATATTTTCAGTGAGGAACATTAAAGCAAGTGAACTGCCATGCCCAGACAAAAGCAAGATTAGTCAACACTACAATCAGTTACTGGCAATTGACCAGTAGCAATGAAACACAACCAGTTTACAGTCACTGTGTGGGAGGACGGAGCACATTGTATTTTGAAAGGAATTGTCGTAGGCTTTTAGCTGAATAATTCAGTAGCAGTCAAGCTGCACTGGATCAATAACTTCGCTGAATCCAAGAGATGCAGTTCATAAGGGTCAGAAGGAACATGTTCTGACAGAAGCTCAAGGCTTCTGTGGGACTTCTGCACTCCTTATTTTCTCTTCTGTTTGTTCCCTGCTCCCAAATTGTTGCCACAGGTAAGAAATAATGCCAGATCGCCCCTAATTATTGCAAACTTGCAAGGATGTGTTCATGTTCCTTGATAGGAACATGGGCAGGAATGTCTGTTTTGAATCCTATCAGTTCTGCAGGTTTTCCTTCAGCCTATGCAAGCCACATGCATTTAAAGCTTGCACCATGGCACTGTCATATCTGAAGGAGGATGGGCACTTCAGCAGCCAACATGAAGCAGAGATTTTTAGGATGCTGTAAAGTATTAGAGATGGTGATACCCCATATATCCTTTTCTTGTACCAGAAATTGGCCTATCAGTGATGTGGCCAAGCATAGGATAATGAAGACTGAGACATGTACCACCAGTACACTTATCTTAAGTGGAGGGGAGAGATCAGCTAGGTGCTTGCCTTGAATGTTTACAGGAGATAAACACTTCATCCCTTTGAAGCGTGAAGAGTATTACCTTTAATCCCTACCACTAGAAAGCAACTGCTTGACATTTCAGGCATGCAAGGAAATAGCAACCTTGTTCTAATAACATCCATTCGCCATTGTAAGCAGCAGTTTGAAATTATCTTGAGGCCAGTGTTGGGTCTCTCAGTGCTGCCTGGTGCTTCCCTACTGCGTTTGGTCATTCTTTTACAGCTTGCGACATGTTGCTGGATGGAGTGCAGTCCCAGATTACTTTGTCGGTCCGGCTTTTTTTCGCGGAAGGCTGTGGATAGAGCATCAGCCACAGGACACTTTCTTGAAGCTACAGGCAAGTCCTGTTTTTCTTCCCCCACTACTTCTTCTTGATCAAGATTTTTAAAAAGCTGGTTAGAGAGACACTTGTGTAATAGGTCTGACTGAGCTCTGTCTTGTAGTCTGTAGTTTTTTAGTTTTCCTCTGATCTTGGAGGAATAGAATTATTTTGAGGGTGTAGAAGTCTTCTCAAGCTGGCAGGTAATTCTGTTCCATCTGTAGTGGTCTCAGTGAGAAAACATGTGCAATACTGACCCTGCAGAGCTGCTAATGAACAGTTAGTCTTTTTTATTGACATACAAATGCTATTTCTTTTCTAGTTGCAGAGGAGTAATGGGCACAAAAAATAAAGGAGGGACGAGTTTTATCCCTACCTCCTCAATGTGATATGGAAAGAGTCACTTCTTTGTAGACATGGCATGAGAGTTAGCGTTCACATCTTCCTTCTGTGGAAGATTGCTGCTCTTGCATGGAAGTCAAGATGAGATATTAAGTATTACTAAACTTCCTCATCCGATTTCACTCCCTTAGAGCCAAGGTTCATGCCAATCATTATTGTACTGCTCACTTTTCCATTTATGCTTTGTTGTAAATTATGCTAGTCAGTAGCAATACAGTATTTCTGTCACCTGGGAAATAGGTGAGGGGAGATATTCTATGCTTGGGAAGAAATAGAGATATGTCTGTTCAGAAGGATGAAGTTTCCTGTACAAGCATGAATCATGAATTGCACGTTTTCGAAAGCTTTATCCTTTTAATTAGTACATTAAGGATAACTCCTATTCAACAGGGCTTACTTAAATGTTCATGGCTTCACGGAGTTGCACAGGGAAAGTAAGCAGAAAACCTGTGGAAAGTGGCCTGAAAGAATGCAAGTGTGAAAGTAGACTTAGTTTCCTGTGGGGATGCTAACTAGGCAATACAGCTGCATCAGTAATCCTGTTTACTGTCTTGATTCTAGGGCTGGGAAAAAGGAGTTGTGTTTGTCAATGGTCAGAATCTGGGTCGCTACTGGAAAATTGGACCTCAGGAAACACTCTACCTTCCTGGCCCCTGGTTATGGAAAGGGAGCAATGAGGTGAGAGGCTTTGGTGGGATTTCTCTTTGCTTGTGTGTATTATTAAAGACCCTGCTGTGAGTCACGTCACAAAGAGCTAGACATATACAGTATATTAATTACCTATCTCTAGCTGAAAACCAGCGCAATAGAGAGGAAGGAGACTGTTACCTCCTAAGATCTGTGAAAATTAGGGAAGGTCCTGCTCTAAAACTGACTATGGCTCTGACAAACATTAAGACATGACGAGGATGGCAGCTAAACTTCAAAGCACTGCATGAAGTTCAAAATCAAGACACATCTGATTTGATGCTGGTTCATTTTCTGCATCGTGGTGCTGAAGAAGAATCACAGTTACTGTTCAGACTCATATTGATTGATCTTTTTAGATGATGCTTCCTTCCCCTGCTGTGATCGTATGCCTTTTCCTCCTAAAAATATTTAAAGTAACTCAGCCTTTGTATGAAGGAACATTATATATCCCTCTCTTCTGCAGATTGTCATTTTTGAAGAACGCACTGCAGGACGGATAATACAATCTGTCGACATACCTTATTTAGGAAGGACCCAGTACGTGGACTGATGAGAGCTTCTTTCCCATGTTTGGTTCATCTTGAATATTCCTGATTGCATGTCTGGGGACACGATGGCCCAGGCACTTGGGCATGTTAATTCCCACTAGACCCAGGTGAAGGATTTGCTCTTTGGCAGTAAGTTCAGAAAAGAGAATGGGCCCTGAAGGAACCAGAGTCCATTGTTTCATAGATGGATGGCGGAAGCTGATCTCCCTGCACTACTGAGGACCCACAGCTTGGATGGCTGCGCATGATGTTATGGACCGTCTGGTGAATGTGGGGGAGTAAAAAAGTGCTGGAGGCAGGAGAGAGAGAGAGAGAGAGAGAGAAAGAACTGAAGCCATCTGAACTGAAAGCTGAGCTCAGTTCTCCAGTGACTTTAAAAATGTGTTATTACTGGCTTTTTCGTTTTTATAATTAGATAGGGAGAAAATAGTTGGTGAACATGTGAGTAACCAGGTGTGGAAAACCATTTTGTTGTGCTTCCAGGCAGAATTTAGCATCTCGCTCTGCAAAGAGGCCATTACTTGTTCACTTGTTGGAAGCCAAGTTGGTTGTCAAATGACCTTAATTCGAGCTTTTTTCCCACTAAGTTTTACTATGGAGGTTGTCTCTCTCTCAAAAAGGAAAAAAAAAGTTTTAAAAAGTGAAATGTGTTTTGTCCTGTATCAAATATATCATTATGTTGCAGGCCAGGCAGGAATGAGAACTTCCAAGGAGGAGGTGCAGGAGGAGAAAAGGACAAATTATCCCTCCACCCCTGCTCTCACTGTGAAGCACCTGAAGAAGAAATTTCCCCTTGTAAAATGAGCAGAGATCAGATTTTGGTTGGGGAAGAAGGAAAGGAGTTGCATACATATGCATGCAAATGGGAGAGCACATCCATACTTTCTAGTTAAACCTGCTGTGAAATCTTGGGATCTTGGGTCTGTTTTCTTTTTTCTTTTTGTCCCTCAAAACAGAAACACAGGATTTAGGAAGTCATGTTTTTTTAACTCACCAGCTCCACAGTCACTGAGGAGCTGCTATCTCTTTAGGGAGAGGAAGAGATCAAATGCAAGCTGTGAATCTGTTCAAAATCTCCGAGAAGTTGCTCAGCCCCTGCTTTCTGTTCCAGTAACCAGAGGATTCAGGCTATGAGAGAAACACCAAACACGTGCACTGTCTCTTGATAATGGAGTTGCGGGGTATTCTGGCTCTTAGAAACCATAATTTTATTTAACAAATTTAAATACAGTTTGTTTAAAACTGAGAACAGACAGTGCAGCTGTAATACACTCCATCCTGGCCAGAGCTGGTCTTAATGAACATACGTATCTCTGCTTCAAAGGACCATGGTAGCCTCTGTGCAAGTTGGAAGCGTCCAGGCTCGTGTGACCAACTTTGAGGAGAGTGGAGCGTATATGCAGGGTTGTGTTCAGGACTCAATCCTTTGCCTTTTTCTGAAAGTTACTTCCTTCCAAGGAGGGAAGGTTGCAACCCAGCAGGGACTGGAATTAAGATTAGTGAAACAAAACATGCAGCTAGGAGAGGACATCAGTTGGAAACTATTTAAATGGTATGAAAACTTCGTAGTCCTTCAAAAATGTCTCTTTCCACCCTAGGTTTTGCAGACTGAAGTGAACTTGGAAGGCTAGTACAATAACAGAATAAATCTGCTTGAGTGCAGAGAGCTACTGTTTTAATACAAGATAACAATACCCGTTCCCATAGAGCAGCCAGCGGCCAGTAGCATCAAATGCTTTCTATCCAAGTAGCGCTTCAGCCAATGCATCTAAAAGAACACTTTTGTAAAGGCTACGTAGCAAGGCTTCTGTGACTGGGAACTAAAGAATGCAACTTTTCCCCAGTGGTTTTGATATACAATGGGAGAAAATAACTTACAAAAAAATACTGTTTTTTAAATATTAGGAAATAGACAATGTCATCAGTCCAAGGGGAGACTTCTGCACTGTGAAGCTAACAATCAAATCTATAGCATTTTAATAGTTCTATATGTTAGGGCTAAAAATAACCAAGTCTATTTCCAGGATTACATTTTCCCTCAATTGTGCTTCAGACCTTTTTGAAAGAATTGGGAGAGTGGGGGTTGATCAAAGGTTTGACAACAACTATGAAGGGGGAGGTAAGTTTTGGGGTTTTTTAAAGGGGCTGGAGGTGGGGAGAAGGGGTATATTGTACCTCAATTTCTTCCTCAGCAAGTCTGTCAATCTCAAATACAGAGTCAACCAGGGTAGTAGCACCCAGGTTCCTCTTCTGCATTGCTCAGTCCTGTGTCTCTCACTGAGAATCAAAATAGTGTTTCATTAGAGAATGCCCTTCATCAATGCTATCTCAGGTCCTTTGATGTTACAGAACAGGGAAGAGGTGACTAATGTTCTACATAGATAGTATTTCAACCTACCTCAAGCCAGGTGCTGAAGAAACAGAGCACTAAGCACAGGATCCCCTTTACAAGGGTGCTGCTCTATCCATCAGAAGTTAACTCTCGAACTGCTCCTGCATGGCTTTTCACGCCAGTAGCTCTGCAGCAGTATGGCATGGCCCTGAAAAAGGGGCTAGGGCTGAAGGATACATTCCAGAAGAATGGTAAATGCACTAAAACCAGCTTTTATCATTCAATCCCTAGTTTTAAGCAGTTAACTTTATTTTTTAAGAGGGGAAATTTGGCTTTGTGTAGGAGCACCCTTCAGAGAATCCCACACCTAATGCTCATGTGCACCAAATTAGAGCTAAACAGAACCAAATCTGAGCCTGGATGAAGTATTATGGTGTACAGCCACAACGATCTCATTAAAACCCACTTCCAATTATTTTAGCATGGATGAATAGAGAACCACATGCTGTAAACATAACTCCATCCAGGAACATAGAGGTATGTCAGAGTGCCCTCCAAACCATGAAACTAATGAAGGGAAAAGAGGGGGAATACAAAGAGAACAGAGATCATTAATGGGTTTGTTATAACCTGCCTTGCTTTTCACCCTCCCCCAAAACCCTCCTGTCTTGTGCAGCGTAATAAACACTGATTAAAGTAGGTTTAAAATTAAGGGCTAAGGTGCCATCTCAGAAGGCAGCTGTCCCCTCCATGAACAGAGAGCTGCTTAGGCTGTTGCACACATAGCCACAAGGTACGTGTGTCTCAGGAAAAACAAGTCATCAGGGCCAACACGCTCCTGTGGGCATTCTCACCCTTGCTTTCAGGTCCTGTAAAACAGCCCCCTCAGTCTAGACTACCATTCCAGCTAGGCCACAGTGCATCGTGCCCTGCGTGCACTTCTCCCAAACCGAGCATCTCACGAGGCAGCTGGTCTTGTATTGAAGTTGATGTCAGTCCTGTATTTTCTGTGCTTTTTCTCCACCTCCAGAGTATCTCGTTCTGCTCAGAGTCCAGGAGGAAGGGCAGGGGAATCCGGGTAGTTTATGTATGCAGTGTTGCTTGTTTTCAGTATGCTAAAACTCTTGGAAGTCAGCAGAGGTCCTGGCTACTGCATGTCTGGCTGGTTGTATGCTGTGGAGAGGAACCTTGCAGGCTGTGCATGAAGAAATCTTCTGCAACAGAGACACAACCAGCATGTATATTACCCTTTTGCCTCGCTGCAGTTAGCTGCCACCCCTTGGAACTGTCCCAAAACCCATCTCAGGTTACAGATCTGTGAGTACTGCTGCTAGGCAACTGGGTGTTGGTGAAAAGCAGTTGTGACAGCGCCGGAGAGCTATGGCCTCTCTGCAAAGCTGCTATATATAGCGCAGATAATATGCAGTGCAGGCTTTCCTCTGCTGTCCTGCCAATGGGCTGCAAAGGCAGGCCACTGCGGCAGGCAGGGCTCCATCCAGTTAGCCTGAGGGAATGTACTATAAGAGACCTCATTACTGCTAAAAATACACGGCTGCTGAGCAAATCTATCCCTTTCCTTTGCTGCTCTTACTTCTCTGTATTGGAGAGGAAAAGAGAACAAGCAGCCACCTTCTCTCCCCTCCAGGCCTGGTTCTACACTCCAGTTAAAGGGAGTTGTGCATTTATTTTTTTCCCCATAATGATGAAGAGCGGCAACATAGTCTGGATGCAGATATAAGCGAATAGCCCATCTTTCACTCTAGCAAACCAACTGCAGAGTGCACTCTGGAAATACAGAAGACTAAATGCACCAGGATGCTCAGGTAACTACAGGTGAGAAGCCAGGGCATGAACAAAGGAGCAGAAGCCAGCCATCAATGTGCGTGTTCTTTCCTCCTTTCCACGGAAGAAGACACTACATGCTTACCTTAGGTAAACAAATACCTCATGTGGGGTTTAGTCCATACCCTCCCTTACTTTGTGTGGCTTTGATGTGGATATAAATTAAACTCTTCCCTCAGCGAAAGCTTCTGCCTGACTTAAAAATGCTTTCACCGATACTGCCTTAGCTTTCCTCAGGTGTTTGCAGGTGGATGAATCCACATCCTTCACCCTTGTGCTTTAGCTATATTAGTACAGTTAATATGGTAACCTTATTGCTTAGACAAGTGTTTGGTTTTTTAACAATGTAATTTCTGCCTAAACTCTCACTCCCTGGATTTCTCTTCTTCCCCTCAACCTCTCAGCAGGTATTTCCCCTTTAGCAGCTTGTCTTAAAAAGAGAGATTAACTAATGGTCTCAAGAAGTTTTGCAGTAAGGGAAGGTCAGAGATGTGAAAAATGGAAATTAAAAAGCAGATTTAAAAGAGCTCTTGTCTTTTTCCTGTCATTGTCTAGTATTTTCCTTTTTCACTGTTGCTTCTCATTACTGTTCAAAAATGTGAGCTCTTACCACGTGTTGGTCTCCGCTCGGCCATGCACAGTCAGATTTCCACGTTGGGATCTGTGAATCCTTTCTTCCCCTCATTCACCAGCACAGGCTTTTCTGTCCTCGTATGCCAGACTAAAATCTGAAGAAGCCAACAGAAGTCATTAGCTGCATCTCTTCACTGCACTAACAAATATTCTTGCACATTAAATCAATAGTGCAATTTAACCATCTAGCCTGGGGCCTAATGGCGCATTCACAGCTGAAAGAAGGTTTGCATAAAACTTCATTTAGGCAGGCCTACTGCTATCCAAAATGCACAGTGCACAGAAATTGCCCATTTTACAGTGTACTGTCTTGGGACATTAACCTGCTCCTTCCATGTAGTTATCAACCATCTTCCTCGAAAGGCTCATCAACCTTTTCAGTGATGTAAGGCAGTTCCTTCATAGCCGGAGAATCACATGCATGTTTCCCCATAGACCAAGTTCCTTACTCTGGTTCTGGGTTATCGTGTTACTACATCTTGGCCAGCGTGGAGTTATTTGCTGGGCTCAGAGTAGAAATGCAAATTCTTGCCACTTCAGATCACGTTGTGACTCGTGCATTAGAGGGAAAAGGCAGTTATACTGAGTACCACCAGCTGCTCTAATCGTCACCATTGCCTTTGGTTGTGTGAAATATTAAAATGGATTTTTCAGTGCGTCTCTGAAAATCCATTATTGGAGGGAAGACATGAGTCTGCTCTCTAACCTCACTATCACTTCTTTTCGACTTCTAAATTCTTTTAAGACCCTAAAAAGATGTGAAAGTGACACTGATCTGAGAAGTACTTACTGCTGCTCCGGTTCTCTGTTGCAACCTCTGCTGTCTTAGAGCTGCAAGATGCAGGAGCTAGTTACAGAACACTCCCTTCCTCCCACATGCCCTGGGCTGTACACAGCCCTTTCATAATCCAACAAGCATTAGTCTACCATATCACCTCAAAAGCCCCATACACATTTCCTTTGAAATGCTGGCCCCACGCTGCCATCGACTATTCTGTACCAGGTGCAACAACACGTTGCATCACTTTAAAGCCCCTCTCCAACTTGCTTAAAACAGAACCGAAGCTTCTGCTAAAAGCTTCCCTCAGTCTTAGCAGCGAAGTTTAATATAGATCAAAATCTGTGGAGGAGTACTGGGAACAATATACATTGAAGAGGTGGTCTAACATTTTTAGAGGTGGGGGGGAGTATTATAGGTAAATAGTTTCTACTAGCTGTGCTACACCGCTGGCACAGACAGTTCTGGAAGCTGTTTAAAATACTGCCCCCTCACTAGACTCCATTATACTTATTGCTTTCCTCCTCGAACCTGGATTGCTGGGAGCAGCTTTATCCCTTCAGAGCTACAGTTTCCTGCTTCCCTTCACCTGTTTGCATTGATATTTCCTACCTTGCGGGGGTTTCCCTCTTGTTGCTATGACAATACTCTGCACATTTAAGCCAAGTATCTGCAAACCATTTCATACCCAGTCCCTGCTTTTCTGAAAAATGAGGGCATGTTCTGTTTCTAGAGGATGAACTTTTCAAACCCTTCTGGTTAAACAGGAGCACCCCCACCTTCCCAAGAAGCTGTTTGACCAAATTCGTCTCTGATGTGAGCAGTCACCTCCTGTGGGGGGCTTAAATCTCGCCTGCTAATACTAAGGCAGTAGAGACCAACTGCTGTTTGGAGTGGGTCCAAAAAAACATTTCATCGCTCCCCCACAACCACTTCAGAGCCCGCTCATCAAAGTTAGCCTTTATTATAGGCTTACCCACTGCAGCAACCCTGCTGCAATTACTGCGATACTTTCCTATGAAAAGGCAAAACCAAACAGGTCTGTACAAGTGGCTCTCAGTGCTATGCAAGCATCAGTTACGGGCTCCTCATCCAACAAACAGAAGGTATAAACCTTAATGCAGTCCAGGTGCTAGAAAAATCTTGTAGCCAATTCTTCTTTCCAGTGGGAGCAGGAAAGAGCTCCTTCCACTTCTGACACATAAACACTCAACCCTGCTGATGGCCAAGGAATGGGACTCACACTCTAACCACATACTCCATAAACAGAAGACCACAACTACACATTATTATCTTTTTTTTAAACTGGATTCCACTTTTGCATTGTTAAAGCCAAGTGCCAGAAAAGACAGTTATGTTAAATTAACTAAAATGGACCAATTTTCAGAGTTTGTGGCTTGATACAGCAGCTTCTACCATTTTTCACGCTGTGTTCTTTAATGTGGGAGAGAGATCACCATTTAGTACAGAAACACCTGCTTTTCCTCTCAGCCAATTACTTGATTTTTTCCACAAGCAGCGTGTTTGTTTTGTGCCTCAGGGAAGCTCTGGCTTGTGCAAAAAGTACAGCTTGCAAAGGAGTAAACAGTGAGGGGGACCAAGTATCTGATTTCCCCTGAACAGTAGTTTCATATAGGTCATCTGAGGGAGTCCCCTTTAAAAATCTCTACTACTGCGAAACACTTCCAATCATTTACAGCCTTGCCATTCAGAATCAGAGGACTCAAAACAGATCGAAGAGATTACAAGGATTCATCTCCATAGCAGACTTCTTCGTTGTCTTCTAACAGGAAATTAAAAAGCAAACAGGCAGTTGGAGGGGGTCACAGGATTTCAAGCACGCAGACCCTCTGTGGAGGGTTTCAGTAATTGTTATTTGAAATTGAGACTATACCACGTGAAGAAAAAGAGGCACCAAGCTGAAATGACAGATTTGTTTTCTCTCAGCTTGTGCTAAACCAAAATTCTGCAGGCTCTCTTAGGCATCGTGGAGGCCCTCTTCTCCCAAAAGCACATCCATTGGTATAAAAAATAAAGATTGCTTCTCCCTGTAACTTGTTTTTCTTGTATGTCGAGAGAATCATGGCCACTGCTATTAAATGAGCCAGAGCTCAAACAGTAATCTTCAACTGTGCAATTACACCAACTTGAAGATTTGTGCTTTGTGATAGGTATTACAGCCAAAACATACAAGACCACAAGAGAAGAAAGGGTTACAGCGGTCTAATTTGAGCTATTGCAGCTGCAGCATGGATCTGTGGACCAGTGCAGGCAGACAGTGCTGCAAAACCCGAACTACTCTGATGTAAATGACAGCTTTCAGCTGTGGTCCAGGGGATGGCATTGGCATAGCAGTTCTGGTGACTAATCAGGACAAGACAAGGCCAAAAGAACCCTCCAAGTTCTGCATGTCTGTCGTAAAAATCAACAGCTTGAGCACTGGTGTCTTCACTGGTGTGCATGCAAAGCTTAACCAACAAAGTGCTGTCACATAGCAGCCAAGATACTGAATGCTCACTGCAAACCACTGGTCACAAACCCACATGAAAAGAGGAGCCCAGTTTCAGGAACAATCTAACCCAACAGAGGACAGATCTGCTCCATCCCTACGCTGCAGCTCAGCCCCTGAAAGGCAAAGAAAACCAAGACTTCATGAAGCTGATTCCCCTGCCTGCTGTATGTAGCACCACAGGATAAAATCAGGAGGAAGTGAAGTACTCCTTTTCAAGCCTTCTTGCCTTAAGGCTGATATTTTCCCTCTCTCCTGCCCATTCTGAGGCAGTTTTAGCGGTTTTAGATCTGTGACATCACGAAGCAGCCAGTTCTGGTCTCCTTTTGCTGTGCAATTTCCTGGCTGCTGCTGGGCCCAAAGGCTTGATCTCTTCCATATGCACAAGGATTTATTCCCCTCCCAGAGCCAGTTCTAAGACCCACAGTAGCCACAGTGCTGGTGTGTGGTTCAGCTACTGCTGGGAGAGCTCTCTTTGCTCCCTGTTCTCTAGCCTGCATCTAATAGCAACCTGTTATACCAACTGTGGCATTTAACAGTGCCCACACGCGCCGTGCCTCTAAGGCTCAGAGACGACCATTCCCCGTCCAGCGCAAAGCTGCCAGCCGATTCCCTTTCATAACATCCACCTAAATACTGAGCTGCTAACCCACAGATTTAATCTCAGATCTGACTCAGCCAAGAGATAAGGAGAGCGGAGGAATAACTACTTTTAGCCACCACTTCAATCCCAGTGAATTGCTACCCAGACCACCCGAGTGCACAAAAGCCTGTCTCATTCAACAAAACGTACCTACGCCTATCTCTCTGGAGAAACAAGCGGCTCCAGGAGCAGCCTCATTTCCAATGACCTTGTGCCAGCGCGAGCTGAGGCTTTTTCAATAGCTGGGGCCACTCAAAGTCTCTCTCCTTTAAGGGCTCCCTGGCTGAGCACCCTGCAGTTTGTTTCCTCAGGTGTTAATAGAAAATGGGGAGCACAATATGTCTCAGTTACATCAACCTCATGGGAATACAGAATCTCAGACCTCTATCCTGCGTCAATGGATTGAAGAGAGTATGGTTTGCTCTGGGGGGTTGTGGGGGGAAATGCAGAAGCAGCAGAACATAGCACGCTTGCAAAGCCTTGTTTCCTTACAACTCCAGTATAAACCAACGCTTCCCTCCTGATAAGGAGGGATAACTCTCTCCTTTCTCCTCGGCAATTAATACTGACTTCCTTAATTTTCTCCTTCATTTTGGGCAGTTCCCAAATAAAAGAAAATAAGCAGGATATATGTCTTTGGCCAAAGCTTAAGCTTTTTGCAGGAGTGTGCATTTGTGGGCTGAATTCTGATAAACATTACAAATACCAGCACTGCACACAGGGAAGGCAGCATTTTTGGAGAACAGATGTCTATGCTTATCTTACATACCTCTCTGATCCCTCCTTAACGACTGTATCTGAGCACATCATAATTTTTAATGTAAACCTCACTGCAAAGCAGTAGTATGGTTATGCTTAACAGAAGCAAACCATGACAACTGCTGGGAGCACACTAGCACGATGAGAAAGAAGTCTATGCTTCGATCTCAGGGCAAGAGGACCCCAGACCATAGCCTACTTTTGTCCTTCTCTGCTGCTTGTCTGAACTTTCCTCCTCATCAAACGGGTGAGCAAAACAGCAATTGGGAAATGGAGGCTGCTGGCATCAGCTAAAAGCAGAAAGGCAAAGCTCAACCTGCAAAGCTGCGCTCAGAGTTTGCCAGGAGCAGACAGCATTCAGTTCACAACAAGGACCCTTGTAAGATCCCCACAGCCTAGCCAAAAAAAGAAATGCAGTCTGCTTCAAATCCTGGCCAGCAATTTCTGCTTCCTCTCCACCTCTGACCTGCAGCTCTTGTGTGACAGCACTGACACGGCAGCCTGTCTGACAGCATCATTTTTTTCCTCCTTCCTGGAAACAACCTTTTCCTTCCTCTCCTTCCTCTCCTTCCTCCATGCGTTCCTCCACAACCGTCATTTCCTATCCCCAGCCTTTTAACACAGCTTCTTTCCAATATAGTTATTTATAATATACCAAAGATTGCATAACTGGCCACGGAGTAAACACCCCTAATCTTCTGTACACCAGACTAAAAGCAACCTGTGCATTTCCCTTGGCCTGTTGAAAACACACTTATTTCCAGCCAGTGCTTTCTCGTTAGCTAGTAGGGCACGCAGTGCCCAAGAACAGAGATCTAATTTTAATCCAATCTCTTTTCCCACCCTTGGGAGACCGTCTGTGTTATTTATCCCAGTGCTGGACAGCCTTAACCACAGACATGTAGATTTAAAAAGTGAGGCACAGCAGGTATCAGATAATAAACAAAGTTGCTCCTCCCACTCAGCTCCTCTTCTTTATTCCTGGACTCCTTGCCTGAGCACTGCTGAACATAGAGATCCTTGTTTTTTCCATGGCTGGGGGCTGTGGAGCAGTGCAGATGGAAAGCAGAGACAAAGGGTATTATTGAAAATTTCTTCCTATCCCAAAAAGGGATAGAGACTGGATCCAACACTGGGTCTGTTGGCAGTAACAGCTTATTTGCAAAAAAAGAATAATCCTCCTGGGATAATTAAGCAATAAAGACTCCATAAATCAGATTGGCTGGTGCCTATTACAGCCAAAGGCATGAGAGTGCTACACAGGGGTCTGTGATCTCAGAGGGACTCCCTGCATACCTGCGGTGCTCAGTGGACCCACTCACAAAGCTTTCAGAAGCACCTGATGTGCTATGTTGCACATCCGTTGCTGATGTGCTATGATTGATGCTGTCACACTAACCAGCATTGTCTCGCATGCTCCCCTGTCATTCCAGATAAATATCCATCTGTTATCTCTCATCTTAGACTGGGAAGTCTTTAGGGCAAGAACCATCATTGTGTTCTGAGTTTCTACGTTATTTAGCACATAGGGGTCCTGCTCCATGACCTGGTAGCTCCTAGGCAAAATGTGTACAGTCAAATAATTAGCAGTCATTTGACAGCAGTAAAATCCCCCCAAAATGAAGCTTTATGGAAGCCTCCTAGAGCTCAGAGCAATATCCCAGGCATTAAAACATTTCTACACATCTCTGGCACAGAAAGATCCAGGTTATTGTGGACAACTACAGCAATATTGCATAGATGTCAAGAGGGAGAAGGCAACTTTGCAATAAGGCAGAGATTGTGTGAACAGTCTTTCCCTGCAACCAGGAAACACCATGGCTGGTACTTCTGGGTTACGGTTCAGATGGGTTCCAGAGGGCCAAATCTCATGTGATGCTGGCTTATCACAGGAGTACCAGTACTCAAAAGCTCCCCTCAGGAATTCACGTAAAGCAACTGACATACATTTCACTTATGGAGTTCCCTGCCCCAGGGGATTAGCAAGGCCACAGATAAGCCCATCTTGAAAATAATAATGATATTTTCTAGAGGTAATATAAGAAAGAGGAACCGTTACAGGGGAGAGAAGACTCCGTATTTCAAGACCTATGGCAACTGCTAGCAGCCTGCAACCAAAAAAGATAACTGCCTTCCACACATATTAATACATAATTGCCCATTCCCAGCTCCCTTGCAACGGGGGTGTGCTCTCTTCAAACACAGACGACAAGTGACTGCATGATGGGGTTGGATGGGCTTTCTCCTACCTCTGGATCCTTACGTCCCATGTATGAGAAAGAGACCATACCTTAGTGCAATTGGCAGCTTTCGGCTCAAGGTCATTCAAGGTCACTAGTTCCCGGAGCAGGCTGCTCTCTTGGTAGCCTCCCTTCACTCCTCGCAGTTTGAAGTAAGCCTGAGATCGCTGGAGGATCAGCCTGAGGTTCACAGCAAACCCCGCCATGTCTATAGCAAAGGGGCGATGGGGGTCGAACACAGTTTTCCAGCCATAGACCTTCCCTGCAGCGTTCACTTTGGGTGACTCATAGCGCAAGCCACCGACGAAGGCTACTGGCCACACTGACACCCTTCTGGTGCTGCGCATCTGGAGGCAAGGAAAGAGAAGGGTATGGTGGGTGCACACAGAAGGATCGGCTGCATGCGACTTCCAATACACAAACCAGCACCCCAGCAGAAGGACTTCACCTTGCTCACTGTCCTGCAGGAGACGAATGCCCCTGAGCTTCAGCACAAACCCTAGAGCTAAGAGCCTGGGTTAGGTTCCCAGGCACCCTCTGTGGCTTGGACCAAGCCGCAGAGCTCATTACTCACCTGTACGAGGATGCACATCCTGGAGCTGGAGAAGCAAAGTGCTTTAGAAAGTGGCAACTAACAATAGCAATATTAATGGATAGCCACAGAGCCAAGCATGAGTTCAGCACTAAAACCAAAGCTGCCAATAATAAACATAACTGAGATTTAGAGTGTTTTTTTGTCCAAAGGACTTTAGAGCTGTGGGGCATCAGTCCTCCACATGGACAGCTGGGGAAACCAGGACACAGAGGAGGGAAGCACCTTGTCCAAGGCCACCTGGAAATGCAGGAATGGCATATTTAGGAAGAAAGCTGCTTTCTCTGAAAGCTGAGGAGTTTGAGCTGCAATCTCAACCTATGAGCCACAGTAAGACTAAAAGCATCTTTAGGGTGAGACACTGCAGCTGTAGCCCACAACCTCAGGGACAGCTGAGAAGCGCAGCCTCTCCAGAAACTCCCAGCACGCAGAACTTGTAGCTGCTCCTGCTACCCAGCTGGATGCCTCTATTCCCTGTAGAATTAAGAGAAATAGATAGGAGCCATCAGGGGACACTTCAGATGCCTGCACTTGCCAACACAGATGAGTTGAATGCCAGTCTGCCTGCTCACCCCCCAGTGCCCTGTCCTGCTCTGCTGGCAGGTTTGGCTCACGTTCTGCTCTCAGCCCAGTCTCTTAGATCAGGGATCTCCCAAAGCTAATCTCATCACTGCTAATTACTGCAAACGAGACCAGAAGAGCTCTGGCACTTGCCCTTCTGCATTATACACATGCTAACAGCAGCCCCTGTCCATAGGGAACAATAGTGCGTGTCTTCTGCATTTCACAGCACATTTCATTGGCTCCATGTGACCTTAACTGCAGCTACAGATCAGAGAGGAGAAGCCTCTACGAGCAAAGCACACAGGTGAACGAAGGAACCCTTTCTGCTTTATTAATGTGTGGTGTCTGACTCAGAATGCTGCCAGAGCCAGCCTCAAAGGGGACTGTGGAAGAAAGACATTCAGTCTGAGTTTGCTTTCAGCTTTAAAAGCATGTATATTCCTGTGGCTATCCAAGCTAAAGTGAAAGCCATCAGGGAAGGGAAAGGGAGCATGTACGGAGCAAATAAATAGGAGATCCCTGGTATAAAACTGGCAACTGGTGGGGAAGGAGGCAATCCTCCTTTCTTGTCCCTTGCTGCGAGAGCTCGGGCTCAGGAGAGCAAAGGAACAAGTCATTTCTGTGCTGGAAGCCAGGTGAGGTACAGTGTACCTGGCACTGTAAGACCATTGCATACCTGCAGACAGGGAAAGGCTCAGGAGTTCATTTAAAGCCCCAGTAGGAGTGGAACAAACAGCAAAGGTGGGAAAGCATATGGGAACCTTCCCCTGCTCAAGCCCGACAAAACTGTCAGGACATGCTGAAATTCAGCCTTCCATCACAGTTCCTGGAGCCGCAAACTTCCAGGCTGAGATCTCAGCCCCATCACTTACTTACAACAGCATGAGAGACCATCCATCCCCTGATGCTGCAAGAAGAAGAGCTCTGGAGGGGAGTGCTGCACGCATCTCCCAGCAGAGCGACAGCCCTCTCCAAGGCAGTGCATGAAGGTCTCCACTTTTCTGGGAGGAGAAGCAAGCACTGACAAATGCATGCTCCTGACGTGTGTGGCAACCCAGAGACAACCACACAGAGCATCTCTGAACAAGATGTCCTGCAAGCCTATGACTGTGCTGACACCATTCAGGCGTAACTCTGAAAGGGCACTGCTACCTCAGCTGGGGACCTGTGCAGAGCAGGCACCAGGCTCTTGACAGCTACAGAATTTAACCAGTGGACACTCTGGGATGAGAGCAAACAAATGCAAACAGCAAGCAAGGAAGAGAAATCCCAGGGACTCCTCAAACAAGAACAAACATGAATTAACAGACAGCCAAGCGCAATACATAGAGGTGGCAGAGAAGAAAGGTGGATAACATCAGATCAGGAACCAGCCAGAAATCTCCACCAGGGTGGGGCATGGAAGGAGGATGGCCGAGATTTCTTTTGCCAGGCACGTGCTTCTGCACAGGCACGTCGGACGTGCGATGTTCTAATCCTAACAAGGCTCCCCACAGCGGAAAGCAGCTCCCCATTAGTTTCCTGTACAGTAAAAACTATCTGCCTACTGATCACATGCCACAGGATAAACTGGGGTTCCCGTTACTTCGCACAGGGTGCCTTTGACACCGGGAAACACACACTTTGCAGCGCAGTAACCAGAGGCCCAGAAAAAAATTCAGGACTGCTGCAGTGGGACCACTATACAGACAAGACTGATCCAGAACTCAGGAGAGGATGTACACGGCATCTCCTCAGCTCAGTACACAGCATCTTTTACACCCCATCTGCTGTGTTCAGCCTGTTGGGAGCCCCCCAGCAGGGTCTTACCTCCTCAAAGAGCTCCAGGCTGTAGGTGTTATCATCATCGGCAAAGTAAACAATCCCAGGCTGGCTGTTATTTTTGTTAAAGGTCTCTCTCAGCCATCTCAGGGCAAGGTTCCTCTGCATGGTCCCCCGGGGAATGCGGGGATCCCTCATGTCTCCCCGCAGCTTGTAGTTGCGGGGTGTCTCCACATTGAGGTGGGTGTAGTTAAGCCCCGTGTCCCGCAGCAGCCGGGTGATGAGAGGCGTGCGCCTCTGTGAGTCCTCCACCAGGATCCAGTGCAGGTTTGGCACGTGCAGGAGGGTGTTGGCCAGGCGCGTCAGCTCTGCCTTCTGTACGGGCCGGCTGTAGGTGGGTGTAATGACGTGGATGGTGGGAAGGGTGTCTGACCACGGGGGTGGGCGGGTATAAACATATTCTGTCCTCACCACCTCCACAATGTCCCGGTCCGACAAGCAGTATTCCTTGGAGTCCAAGCCTGCAGCGAAATCACGCCGGGAGTCACCACCATCATCTGAGCAAGGGTATGAGAGAGAAGAAAAAGACGCATGGACTCATTCCTCCAACACCCCCCGACTGAGCCAGCAGGCTGCTTGCTAATAGCAAGTCACCCTCATGGTTTCAAGGAAAGGAAGCAAACCCGGACGTAGGCTTTAATAAATAAGTACACAAATAAATAAAGGAATCAGGGACAAACACACATGAGAAAAGAAGTTCCTGCTGTTAGAAAATCAGCATCAAACAAGGCCTGAGAGCTCAGGACAATGCTGCAGCTGAGTGCTCAGAATAAGCAACTTCAAAAAGCACCCAGAAGAGACAGGCTTGTACAGCAATTAGATCTAGATAAAGAAAATAGCAGATTGTGGATTGACGATCTGTCATTCGTGAAGAGCTCCAGTGCTCTGGGCACCACGCTCAGCGGGACAGGACTCATTGCTCTGCAGTCAGGCACTGGAGCACCTGGATTGGGAGGCAGGGAACAAATTGGTGGAAAATACCGAGTCAGTGAAGATCCCCCAGCAGCATCATCTGGCCTGGATACTGCAGTACTTCATTGCTCTCCTGACAGGCCTGGGATGGGGCACAGAGACGTGGGGAAAGACACACTTCAAATCCAGAAATGGAGAGTGGAAATTAAAGCCTGTAATTGTAGGCTTTTTCCTGCAGAGACTTTCACCTGCCTCTGACTAACCTCTCCTCAAAAAGACCCTACCAATCTCTGAACATAACAGCCCATTCAGTAGTGCAGATGTGAACAATGGGCAGCATAGATACAGGATACACTGATCCAAACATATAAAATCCTTGCAAAGAGAGAATTGTTCACGATCAGCTCAAGGGAAAAAAAATGTTCGTGCACCTGTCACTTTTCCAGGGTGCGACTTTCATACTTTCGTACCACTGTAGACCAGCAGGAATACCACGGTCTACAGTTAGGAACTGGCAGAGATGAAGGGACACCTCCATTCAGAATATAAGCCAGCTGCTCTCTAGTGGGCACATAATGCTTTGAGCCATAGATTTTGCAAAACCAACTACTACCAGGAACTTCAGATGAGAAAGAACAGGAACAGACAGACATTAGATCTGACCCAGCAGGATACCACCTATGGTTTTTTCATAGCATGTTACTCTTCCAGCAGCATAGACTTTGATACCAGCCCTGAACCGAATGAAGGCCTCATACTCCATGGCACTGATGGAGAGAGGGTGTATATCTGGTCGGGGGGGACAGGGACAAGGTGTCCTGCACATCTTGGTATCAGGCCCTATATAAGGCAAAGCACATCAACATCACATAGCAGAGCTCTCTGAAAGCAGAGAACACTGGAATCAATTCAAAAATAAATCTGCAAAATGCATTGGATACAGACACAAATGTAATTAGCCAGGACGGTGCTTGAGACAGTTTGCAAACCCCTGCAGGTCAAACCCTCAGCTGTAAATCCTGGCATGGGTAAGCACTGCTGTTCCGTGCTCGCTAGTGTACAGATGCACATCTCTTTTTCAGCACCTGCTACCAAAGGATCTCAGAAACAAAACAATTTCTCCCAAGAGCTTTCAGGTTGGTCTCTATCACCACTCGTTTTCCACTGAGGGCTCAGAGAAGCAGAGGCAGAGGAAGTGTTTTACCAAGGTCATCGGTAAGTTCAGGACTGAGTCAGGGCAGAGCCATCTCTGTGCTGTAACTTCAGTGTCTGTGGCCATTCACAAAAAACAGCTCCTAGTTTTTAGGGCATTGATCAAACCGGTATATAGACAGCGTACTCTTAGTAGTCTTTCAAGTCCTATTTTAGAGCCCAGTAGATCCCTCATCCTCTGAAACACTGTCCACCTTCCAGAGGGGATTACAGTCATTTTTCCCTTAAGACTGCCCAAAGCCTCATGGGTGGCTGTCAGTCCTCCAGGGGGAAAGGTAAAGCTGCTCGGGACAGACTCAGAACTTCTGACCATTCAAACTGCACATCAGACTGTTCAGCAAAAGGATAAGCAACTGTGGAGGATGGGTGCAAACATTAAAATAAAAAGGGGAGAGAATCTCCCAGAGAAAGGAACCAGAGAGGGAAAATGAGCTGGCCTTCTTCCCCACAGACAAGCTTCTCCAAGCTGACCCGCCTGCCCTGGCGCTCAGCAGAAGGGCAGAACCAAGAATGAAGACCGCAGTAGGCAGTGTGGCTTCTTCCAGCCCCCAAGAGCTCTCACAGCCCTTAGATATTGCTGCTATGCCAAGAACAGGAAAAAAACTAGGACCCTTCTGGCCAGAGAGGATCCCTCAGAACTTCCTGCATTCATGTGATTTGGGCCAGGGCTCTAATGCTTTGTGTGACAGGTAGCACGGAAGCTGACTCTCTCACAGCATTGTAACTCCAGCAAACAATCAGGGGAGATGCTGGCTCTTGTCTTCTCCTTCAAGTGCAAGAGCACCAGTTTGCTGCTTTTCTGAGGACACTTTAAAAATGCTCTTTGCCTCATGTCTCCCAGAGCGGCTGTCTCAAGTGACAGCTTTCCTTCCTCTGCTCTCTTTTTTGCAGCTTTCCTGCTGGACTAACTTGTGTGCAGACTGCTGCAAAGGCCAGCAGGAAGGGACTCTTCTCTTGTGGATCATCAGGGAACAAAGAAAAGCATCTTCCTTCAGTACTCTGGATTTAGGCCATAAAGAGCTCTCCAAATGCAGTAAGCATATCCCATGGCTTGGAGTTTGATGTCTCTGAAGAACCCCTATGAGCACTGGGCTGTTCCTACAGCAGAAGTGGGGAGGCTTCTGCATGAGCATGGACTGGGAGCTGAGATGAGCATGGCTGCCATGGAGAAATGAAATGAGAGAGGAGATGAGGACGAGGGAGGGATGCACAGACTTGGCATGGGCTGGTTTGATTTCTCTCACCCTTGTGCACTGCAAGCAGTGGAGCAATGGTGCTCTGGTGCCAGACGGTGATTAGTAGTGTCCAGGGCAGAACTATCAGCACGATAGCCAGGATGTCTCGTCTCTTCGGCATCTCCAAGACTGACTGGACCCACAGCTCCTCATTACCTGACAGTGAAAACCCCAGAGACAGAACAGCAGAGCACATGGAGAACAGAAATAAATGGGCAAGAAGGAACAAGGACAGAGAGAGAGAACGCGAGAGAGGGAGAGAGCAGCGAAGGCAACACGACTCGTAGGTCTTACCAGTGCTTACAACCCACCCATTGCAGAAGCAGGTTTGGAGGAGCCTCGGCTGCTGAGACCAGGAGCAGGAGGGCACTTCTACAGGACACTGCTGGAGCTGCCAGCAGGAACCTCAGGGACTCATTTGGAAGGAAACCTGAAACACAGAGCAAAGGTGAGTAGGCAGAGAAAAGAACTAGGGAGCTGCTCCACAGAGTTCACAAATCCTCCTCAAGAAGAAAAATCAAACTGGGGCAGTGAGCAACAGAAATGTGTCCCACCCCTCCAGGGAGAGATGCCTCCTGGGTGTTCAGAGCCTTGCTTTCCTTTGCATCCACTTGTCAAGCAAGTCCCTTGCTTCAGCCAAGCAAAAGTTGCTCAGTGCCGCAGCATCTGAACCATCCCCCGGCGGAAAAGGACCCTTCATCCACAAGCCAGCCAAGCCTCACAACACCACGTGCTAGGCCCAAGCCCCTAGGAGGAAGCAGAGACCATAATGACCACATTACTTGCCTGACACATCAGCAAGTGCTCTGACCCACCAGGCCCTCTCCCTCTGCCAGGCAGAGCACCCAGGGTGACTGCACCCACACTCGTGGGAACACAGCTCCAGTGAAGCTAGTGACCTTGCGTTTTGCCCAACATTGTAATCCCCTCGGTTCAGACCATCCCACTGGCATCTTTGATGCAGCCAGTTTTAACTCAGGCTTCCAATGGCCTGTTCAGGTTCATTTCTTCCATCTCGGAGGTGTTGCGATTGGAGCATATTAAACTGCCACAATGGCTTAGTTTGATTCAATACAAGCACATGCAAGATTTAAGCAGACTGTATTTTATCCAAGCATCTTGGCAAGCAAAGTACATCACTTAGCAGGGACACGCACGGCGGACAGTTTGCAAACATGGGTAGCAGTTTAGTACCACTGTTCCCATGTGGGGGAATGCATTAGCCCGCTGCTAAAAGGGCTGCATTGCAGACAAGGGAGAGCCCAGAGAATACTGCAGACGAAGGCAGGGAGCAGTCTGCTCTGGGGAAAAGCACTGATCTCCCTCTGTACAGCTGCTGGCTGGCTGGTCAGTCACTGCCACTGCGGTGCCCTGGAAACTATCAGATCTCCCCCTTAAATCAGAGGAGAGCTTCTCAAGGCTGGGCTGTAGATATGATGCTATTTTGCAAATGTTTTTCCCGAGACTCTTGGAGCTTGCTTTTTCCTGGTTGCATAGGGCAGCCATGGACAGATCCAGGTTCAAATCCCTGACTAGCCCAATTTGGATTGATCTGAATTTCCCTTGGCCATGCCTTGACCACTGGGCTGTACAGTCAGCCTCCAGCACTGAGCCGAGTGGAAGACTTGAAGTGAAATGGCTCCAAAAACCGATGGGTTGTCCTTTTAAAGTGCAAGCAAGCAATATTCAAGTTGCTGGACAAACCTGGTTCTTCCAAATTAGCACTTCAATCACAGAGGTATTAATTTACCATGGAAAACAAGGGGTAGGGAAAACACAGGTTGGCCTTTGTCCTTAAAAGGGACATGTAAATGTCCCTCAACAGAAGTTTCAGCAAATCCAATTTTTTTCCACACATACAAAAACCCAACTCATCAAAAAATTTCCAGCCAACTCTAGCAAACAGCCAGTTCCCCACCCGGAGGTCTTTCACCAGGGAGAGACCTGCCACCCCACATACAAAAACCTGTGCAGAGACCACGGTGCCAGCATCTACGGAGCTGGGGACCCATCCTCCTCCGGCACCGTGCACAGAAGCAAAGCCTCACTCAGGAGACCCTCGTCAGAGGACGCAATCAGCAGATGTGCTGGCAAACTGCATTTAGGAAATGCAAGGACCCAGCAGTATGGAAGGAGGTTGTGGTGGATCAGGGCAAGCTAGTGAGGGTGATAAGAGGGAGCTAGTCTTCTTGAGGGGTCTCCAGAGGAAACAACAACAAACCTCTAAACCAACCACCAAACACACCTGGTTCTACAGAAAGTAGGGTTTCCTGCAGTCAAGTACAGGAAACCAGCAGGGAAAAGCTTTCCACACCCCAAGGATATGCTCTGTGCAGCCGGACACCCTGCAGACTTTCAAGGAAGCATCTCCCAGCAACACAGGTTTGTCCCCATTTTTTTCAGAACTGGAGAAAGCAGCCTCATCCAGACAAAATAAACCAGGGAGGAAGAGGAAGAATTATTCCAGCAAACATCAGCCTTCTGCTGCATCCCCGTCCTCTGGCTCTCAGAGCCAGAGAAATCTCACTGGCCTAGCACTGCCAAAGCACACAGTGCCCTCAGGAAAGAGCATCTGGCCTCATCCTTGCTGTCCCTGCAGTTGCTATCAGTGCCTGAACAGAGGGCACTGAGCGCCAGCATCCTTTCAATCCTCTAATAAAGCCCGAACATGTCCCTTGAGCATCCCTGTAGGGCAGAGCCATAAGGGGCAGCTCTGAAAAGACTGAACACCTTGCCTGGTAAAGTGCCTTTGCTGCTAATGCACCAAGGAAAGGACCGTGCCACTGGAGAGGGGGTGGGAGGAAATGACATGCTAGAAGAGCCACTCAGAGTCAATTCACAGCATCTGGCAGGCTGCCACAGTGGGCTGGCAGGCATCAAATGCCCCGTTTGTCAAGGGCAGCTTCCTCCGAATACAGTGCTCTTAACCTTAAAGATGCCTTTTCCTTGCCTCCTGCCAATCCAGACTCAAATTGTCAGCACTCCCATAGGACAGGCTGACCCGGGGCTTCATATGATGAAGAATGGGCACCTTTGGGCTGGGGTGTTACTCTGATTTCCATCCCTTCAACACAGGGAAAATGAGCAGGCTCCAACGATTTGTGCATTGGTCTCTTCAGGATTGATTCCTTTTAATTTGCTACAGAGCATTTAGCAGCTCCCTGGTCAATCCTCTGTCACGTTGGTGCTCCAGCTGCCAAGTGCCAATGCAGCCCACTCGTGCCCCAGGAGAGAGCTGTTGGCTTTGCTTTGCAGCTCTGCTCGGGCTGGCAGCAGAGAGCTCCCGGGGACGGCGCTCCCCGCTGTGGGAACGCTTCCTCCCCATGTCCTCCTGGGGCTGGCTGAACGCTGAGCTCCTTTTGCGCCATCGGCGATTGTGGGCTGCAGATGTGAATCAGATACCCCGCACGCAGTGGCTGTAATTAATGTCCCCTTCCCTATATACAGGGCGCTCCACACACCCAAAGGGACACAACCCCAGTATGGATCCGAATCGCAGATGGCGATGGTCGGCTGGGGTAGAACGTGGAGCCACAGACCACAGCCTGGCCCCCAGCTGCTGACCCATGCTTCTGCACACCGAGCTGCCTGTCGGCATCCACGGCGTACTGTGTACTCGGCTCTGCAGCAAAGACATTTGTTCACTGTTAATTCCTGAAGCGATTTGATTTTATTGATGACCCTGAGAAGCCTGACTGAAGGACACTGTAAGAATTCACTTGGGGCTGCTGTGAGCACTGTGAAATCTGGATCCAGACGAAGTATTTCCAGCGTGTTCCCTCCCAACATGCTAATGCAATTGAGGGCCTCAGTGCAGGGTGACACCAGTTCTCAGTGTAACAAAGCCACGCTCCCACCTCACCATCACATGTTAAAGCCGCAAAAGGTGAAATCCATTTTCTCCTGTGAACAACATCAGCTAGGAAACAACATGGTTGCCTGCGATTTTACACTGCTGGTGAGAGAAGTCACAGCTTCACAGCCCAAGACAGAGGGCTTTCCCCACATCCAAAATATCCCTTGCTACCAAAAGCAAACGATGAAACGATGCTTTTTGTTGCTGTTTACGGCACAAACGAGCCAAAAATTGGTCTGGGGGAAATTATGCTCCTCTTCAAGGCATTCACTCTACCCCTGCCCCATCATAATACCACTTTCCTTTTCCCACTGAAAACGTTCAAAACAAAACCTGGTTTTGTTCAGATTGTCAATTTTAGGCTTCTGCTATCTCCTCCTCCCCAGGGAAAAGAAGGAGAAGGAACACATTTAAACATTAATTAATTAAAAAGATCAAACTCTATTTTCCACTACAGAAAGTATACTTTCTTTTTTTCAGTTTTGAAAAATCAGGCAAAGGGCAAATCACCAGCTCAAATGTAAGTGATTTTGGGGTTAAAATACTTCTAAAACAAAGGTGTTTTGTATAGTTTGGAAAGACTTTCCTTGGCAGAAATACATTTTGACATGCTGCAAAGCAGAAGGGCTATGCCACATGGTGAAAGAGATTTCACGTCCTCCGGCAGAGGGCAATGGTGTCAAGGCATGACAATATTAAAAGGGCACTCATCTAATAAAAAAGCTTTAATAAATCCTGGAGCCACGTGTTAGTAACATGTTGGATTATTAAACACTGAAGGTTCTTTTTTTAAATCAAGTTAATTGGCATCAGCTCTTACACTTACTGTAGGAAACACTGATTTGATCTGTAGTCTGGTTTATAGTCAGTTTTACCTTCTTTCTTCCTTTGGGGCTGATCAGCCCCAGCATCATTACTCCTTGGTTTTCCCACATTGAACAGAAGTGATTTAAAACATATTAAACTAAAGAATTGCTTGAGTTGAATTTGTATATATACATAAGTCACTGGAGTAAAAATATTGTCTACGTGCAAGAAAAACACAGACAAAAAACCCAAACATAGATAGCAAACAGCCAGGAAGTAACAAACAAACACAGCCAATTCCTACAACAAAAGCTTTACAAAGAGTATAAACACTCATACTTCAGGATACAAAGTATATTCTCGCTAATAACTTTTCCTCCTGGGCAAAGTATCCCCTAAACCTAAACACACGGTTACTTTCACTTTCGCAATAGCAACTGGTTCTGATCCTTGCTGAAAAATGATGCAGGAACGGCACAAGTCAGAGCTGGTCCCTCCGCTCAGCCCACCTCAATCCGCTGAGCAGCTAGACCACAACCCCTGCAACCCAACAAATCCTTTTGGATTTGCATCCAAGTCCACACGTCTGAGCCGCTGTCTTGCACAGAAAACGACCGTGGGCATGTGAGCGCAGCGCTGTCATGCCCACTTTTCAGATGAGGAAACTGAGGCACAGGGCAGTTACGGCTCTCCCTTGCAATCACCCAGCACAGCAGACACTGGGGACAAGGGCTCTGTCACTGGGCTCCCCCCGGCTGCATGCGGGCACACCAGTGGCTGGATCCAGATGCTCTGTACGCAGCCCTGCTCCTGTCCACACCGCGTGGCAGGGGACGGGCACGACAAGGCTCTGTCTAAGATTTTGGTATTTGGCAGAAAAGGCTTGTAAAGCACAGCTAAAAATAAAGGTAGTAATAAAAGTCTCTTGCTCGTTAATTACTCTGTAAGCCATTACTGCCTAAAAACCCCATAACTTTAATGGGGGCTATTATAAGTATAGTAGCAAAACTGTGGAGCTAATTACTGTTTAGTTATTAAGCAGAACATAGCCAGAACTGAGTAATGAGCACGCAGAATTGCTTGTTCTTCGAGGATTTAATCAGGGGTGCTAACTTCAACCTCAGATTCTCCCAACTCATGGGAGAAAAGGACAGAGGCTTTGCAGCCCAGCCCTCCCAGAAGGCTGCACGCTACCGCAAGGGGCAATGCACCATCCTTGAGCTAGAGCCAATTTGTACAATGCGAAGCTTGAATTGCAAGTCAAGAAAGGGAGTGAGAATGATTCAGAAATGTTTCAGACCATTGTTACCAATCTGCCAGCTAGAGGAGAACCGGATTCATCCATGGGAATCAAAAATGTTGAGCCAATGCAGACTCGGTCTGCGACAGAAGGTGATGGTTTGCATCAATTCTTCATTCAGCATTTGTTTCCTTCTTTTAAAAAAATAAAATAATTCATGTGGCCAAAAATAGTGAAATAATGTGTTCTTCTTTTTTTCTTTCTTTCTTTTTTTTTTAAACACAAAAAATAGCAAATTCAGAAATATTGGAAGAGCCTGGAAAGGAAGCTTCGTTTTAGGAGGCTGTTTTTCCACTCGATACTTTTGTCCAGCTTCACCTGCAAACCCTAGTTCTGTCACTACACTTGCCTTGGCTACATACACAGGGGCCACTCCTTGGGTTTTCCAAGCTGTTAGAGAAACTGAGGCACAGAGATTGCAGAATTTCCCCAACCTTGCAACAATTGAAGCAAAACCTGACCTACTCTCCCCTTCCAGTCCTGAACCCTTGAGCCCTGTTGCAACAAATGGGATCAAGAACACAGATTATCTCACAGAAAAAAATAGTATTAACCAAGCTTCTCAGAACAACACTTAAAATTTAAAGCAAGCATGAGCAAAGTGGATCAAGGGAGCTCAACACAAGCACAATTAACTTCTGTAACTTATTGCCACAGGATACTAAGAAGAACAAGAACTTAACAGGATTCGAAAAAGGATTAGTTGTGTATATGAATAAACTGCATATCCAGAATTAGAATGAACCACCCACCAGTTTGGAAAACATATAAACCCTTGAGTTTCAGAGCTTCAGCCAAATTTTAACAAGCATCAGAAACTTTCTCTGCTCCAGATTAACATTCCCCCCATGCTGCTCCACCTCTGCAGATGCTGGTAGAGGTGGCCAGAGCTAGAAACAGGACAGGAGATGTGATGGCACTGCTCTTATGCTGACTACACTGCCTAGTTACAAGATTTCACTGCTTTCAACAGCAAGGCAGACCTTCTGTTAAATCCTTAAAAGATTTAATGCACTGTCCTAAATGTGTTTGCTTTCTTGTACAGGTTCTTACCTGCAATCATCACCACAGTGCCCAACTGCTATCCAGGATTTCTCGAAGATCCTTAGCTACGGACACTGCTCTTCCTTTCCTTGTTGCTCCAAAGACACATAGGGGAATGCCTTGGAAGGGGCAGGTATCCTTTTAATAGAGTGCTTTTGAAGAGGATTGAATCTGGGCTTTGCAATCTTCTTGTGATAAGCAAGGCAGAAGGAAAAAATGTGTCATGCACCTGGCAACAGAAAGTGGTAAGGTTGATGTGGATCCTTGGTGCCTGGGAGAGTCTCATCAGTCTTGCCCTGGCCACGCAGCAAATCCTGTCTGTCGTAGAGGCAGCGCTGCCCTTACTGCTTTCAGAGGATGCACTGGTCTACCAGTCAGGATTGGCAATGCTTGGTCCAGACTCTCTCTCAAGCCAGGAAACATGTGGGTTGACTCAGGTCTTGGATGAGAAAGCATTTACAGCACCCAATACTTCTTGATAAATGGCTGCACTTCACACATGGTTTTTAAAAAGCATCTCCATCAAGATGAAAAGCTGTTTGACTTACAGCCCACTTCCAAAATAGAAAGACAACTGGGTGTTGTTTTCTTAGGAGAAATGCTGTTGACACCCATGAAAAGTTGTTCGACTTTCTTTAAGGTTGCTTGTGGGTGAACGCTGAATGAGTGCTGGGAAAAGAGTGCTCCAACAATTAGCTCATTTAAGGACTTCTCCATCAAGTCTTCTCGAACTGGTGACACAACGATACTTTGAGTTATCCCCTTTGCTCATCTAAGACAAGATCAACATTGTCAGAGACAGACATATTTCCAGACTCTCTATTTCCACCTCTGCGGTCTGCACTGCACTGAATATTTTGTGCACCGCTGACTTCCATAGATTTTAAAAAGTGACAGTAACAAAGGATGACCCAATTTCAACATGATTGGACTAAATTCCACAGCTCCACAGTAGGCTTTGCATATGCTTTGTCCAAAGGGTTTGAAGACACACGTTTCCGCGTGATTCCTCATGTAAGAGAGGCAGCAGGCCATAACGACCAAGCCTCACCTTTCCAACCAGCAGGCTAGCCAAGGCCACTGTTTCAGGATCTACAAGGCTGAATCATTGACCCAAACATGTCAAGCTAACACCGGGCTCCCCGTGGACTTGCCTTTCTCCCTCTACCCAAGAAAGCCTAACAAGTTAAACATCCGTAACATAGCTGGGTGATGAAAGAACGGACATGGTTGTTAGAAGAAAGACTGCAACGCTTGCTAATGCTGTAGTAAGATTACCTCACCACCACAGCTTTTGTTGTTGGCGGCTGAGAGAAGTCCCAGGCTTTTACATACTGTCTAAATTCAGGGCGTGGGATTCCGTGGGTGCATCTGAGAACCCCGGGCTGGTGGGATATGCTGGGGGCTGCCTCCAGTCACATTGGCACCGGGGAAAGTTCATAAATATGACCATCAAATATGAAGAGCTGCGCCCAGCAAGCCACAAGCCCTAATTTTATCTCCCAGCTGGCTCTGCAATATGTTCCCAAATCCAGTCCTGGAGATGAGACTGCTCACCTCCCACCCACTGTTACCTCTTGACTCACCGGGGAGACGAGGCCGGGGGTGCGCAGCAGGGCCCACCGCCCCGCTCAGCTGCGGGTCGGGGGCTGCAGCACGTGGCACACACCTTTCAGCATCAGCTGGAAGGCAGATCACCAGCTTCGTACCTGAGTCCTGGCTTCATAGCCATTGGCACTTACTTTTAATTACTGAGCTCTTCCCTTTTTCACTCCTGAAAAAAAATTAAAACCTGCTCTATTTAAAAAGAGTTGTTAATAACCTGATTCTAATGCATAAAAAAGGGGAAAAAAAGAACCCTTGCAGAGCTAGTGAGCAAGCTAGCCCTCTCCCACTGCAGCAAGCTACCACTGTGCACCATAAATACCTTAAGAAGGGATTTAGTTTTCAAAAGCATAGTTTTTCTTTTTTTCAATAGCAAACATCAAATATCTTAAAGATGGGTTTTTTTGAAGGCTGGGGAAAAAAATATGCAGGCATCCAAATTCTCCATTACTTTTGAAAACACCAGCTGTTGTAAGCACAAGTCCCTGAAGACGCCACTGAAGTAAAAACTGCTTTGCAGGAGCTGTTGTCAGAGTTGCTTGATAGCGTGCACATGTCCAGGCTGAGAGGTGCTCCAGACAGGCAGCGAAGAGCATCCGTTGCTGTGGGAGCACAACAGTGCTGTTCCTGCTTAGGGGAGGCAGAGCGCTCCTAGCACGCTGTAAATTCACACGTGGTGTCTCCTCCGCACTCCTTCCCACAACGCCACTTCCAACACGTGCTGCTCACGAGGCAGATGTGGAAGCCTGGAATTAGTTGCTTTGTATTTCAGAAGCACTAAGAGCAGCCATGCAGGTAATTCGAGCTGAAGAGCTTCTGGGCTATAAATTCACACATAAATTTCTGCCTTATTGCAAACTACCTTTTCACTGCAGACAAGCCTGCAACAGGGCCAGGGTTCCCAGGTTAGCTGCTGCACCCTACTCAAGCAGCCTGTTTAAGAGTCCTTGTTAGCTGCTGCCCAAGCAACAAACCCTCCAGCATCGTAGCATACCCCTACGCTGCAGAAATATATTTATATCGTAGCAGCAGTGCTTGGAGGGACAGAGCCATTCACTGAGCCACAGAAGTATTTCTCACAGGTTTTCTCTCCTATGGCCTTGCGAGACAGATCTAGCAAAGATGCAGCAGGGCACTCAGAGCTCTCTCGGCAGACGGTCAAAAAATCATAGCCAAAACCATTACACCAACCTACAGAGAAAACCCCCAGGTCCCATCCCCATTAGATGGCTTCTTTAAAGAGATGAGGCTCAAATCCTTAGCCCTGCTCAGTGCTAGGTGGTCAAAGAGGGCATAGAAAGTCCGATAGCCTGTGACCTCTGCAAAAGTCACTAATGGGACTGAGGGATTAACATCGATTCTTTCATGCTACAGCATGGAAAGGGAAGGGGGGTGGATCTGGGATGATAAAGCAAACGCCCAACTATAATTCAGCAGCTTGCAACACAATCAATCGTCGCTTGCAGTTCTGCAGTCCATTAGCACAGCCACAAACCTACACAACCTTCTCATTGGAAACAGGAAGGTCATTTTAAAATTATCTCCCTTCAATTTCTGGTCCCTGCCGAAATTCGGCAGGATCTTCTCACCCTACTGTGCCTGCTGAAAGCAAGTGCACAGGGCTTCTCATAATGCACTCGTCCTTCTTCCCTCACCTCCTTTCTCCACAGCGAACACAGAGGCTTTTGCCTACCTGGGAACCTTTGACATGTCAGAATACCATGGCCTGTCTTCCATTTAAGAGGCATTTGGAAGGAAACTATTTCTTTTCTTCTACTAGCATAAAAACCCCATATACCAACCCAATAAACCCAGAGCTATTCCAGCATCGCCCAAGGAGGTGGGATTTGGCTCTTAGTTTGTCTCATGGCGGGAACGGCTTGGGCTAAATCTACCAGTTTGTCCAGCTTCCAGTCTAAGGCTGGTTCTGACTGTGGCTTCCCCCGTGGCTTAGTTATTTTGGCTCACCTGCACCTCAGCTTGCTCTAGAGGTGAGATGAAAATAGCTGCCTACTTTTGGACAGGAATCACAAGGCTCAAGTAGCTCACAGGCTAAATACAGAAATGGCACAAGCACTGATGCCTGAGGTGCTGGCAAAGCGCAACTCACACCCACCTGACGGCCTGGTGTGCATTCCTGGGGCAGGTCATTTCTCCTAAATTTAGAATCACCCAAGGGCCAAACCCAGCCCAGATCTTCTCTGTATGAAATGGAGAAGCCAGACAGAAGCCGGAGACAGAATTAAGCCCAACTCAAAAAAGCAGTGAACAAGCAGCCCTCGTAGGAAGACAGGCACCTACGAGTGCCTCTTCCTGCTGCCCAGCTCCCCAGTACCACTCACCAGCCCCTGCCATTTCCAAGAGCATCTTCATCACTTGCAAAAGCTTGATCTACTCGGCCAAGCACATCCTGCCAACCAACTAGTTGGGACACAGGGAAATATTCCCTGTGGTCCGCAGAGTGTCTCAGCACCAGGGTACTCTAATCTACAAGTGGCTGAAAGCATGCACATGTAATCTGACACAAAGAGAGATGACACAAAGACGGCTGATGGACAGACAGACTCCCTTGCAGGGTTTTACTTGCAAGGTGAGGAGCGAGACAAGCCCTTGGGGAGCTCTGAGAAACTAGAGGGTTTTGTAATGGCTGCTCTAAGAATATTGTAATCATGCAGTAATTACAGTGCATCTCAAATCAACCAGGCAAATTACATCGTCATTATGATGACTGTCACCAACCTTGCATGGCAGGGACAGAGAGGCAGGCTATCCCTCGCCCAAGGAGGGAACAGGGTTAGGAGTATCAACAGAGCTACACCACAGACCCATCACACTCCCTTCAGGCCTGTCCAAGCCATGCGATGGCAGTCTGGTAGCTTTCTCAAGTAACTAGCACCACATCTGTACTTTCCCAGGCTGTATCTCAAGGTACAACACTTAATTAGTCAGGTTGATTTTACCTTTTTTTAATTAAACAAATATCTTCAAGCACAACAGCAGCCCTTGTCATTTGATTGGAACTGTCAGTCTTTCAAATGTCATTCCTACAGATGACTAATCTTTAAAAACAACAGTTACTAAAAGCTTTGACTCAGTTGATAAGGAGCCAGAGCAGTAACGATGGTTGAGACAGGGAGAAATCAGTGCTGCCTGGGCTCAGGAGGGCTCAGTGCTGTACGTGGCCCTAAAGCCTTTTTGCAGCTTGAGGGACTGGGGCTTCTTGACAAATGCAGAATGCAGGCTATGAAAATGGGGGATGCGGCACGTCTGTGAGGACATCTTGGCACACTTGCTCCTCCTCCGAGTTGCTGTCACGTTGACAAAAAAAGAGAAAAACTTCCTCTTTCAGTCGCTCTGAATGTGTTGGTTTTCTCAGTGCAGAGTGAAGACCTTGTTTCATTCTGCCTCCTCCGCAGGCTCCCTTTTGAACAGGTTTTCCTGGACTCCCTGATCCTCCATATTCCCACATCTACCCAATGTAACACTGCTTTGGGAAGCATCCTAAGATTTCCAAGCTGAAAGTGCACCACAGTGTTAGCAGCAGGGGAGTGCATGTGCTGATCCCAACCTGAATGCGAACACTCGCCTACTCCACAACCCCTTTCCCCTCACAGACTGGGGTCTCAGCCTTGGATTGCTGCACAGTTCACAATTTGCTCTGTAACAAGAATGGCTCAGGCTGTCGGATAAGTTATTAACTTCAGCAGCCAGAGTCTCTTCTCATTAGAGCGTTATGGTACGAGATGCCTGGGTGAGACAAAAAGGACTGTCAGGCAGAGCACAGAGCGCACGAGACAGCGATGAGAAATAATGTTGGCAGCATTATTAAAAGATAAATTGGAGGAAGAAAGGAGGTGTATGTGTGGGGTGACAGCTTCAGAGGATTGTAGCAAATCCTTTGCCACCAGGGGCTTCACAGCTGTCAAATTTCCCAAAGCCAAGGACAGGGCAGTGGCAGGGAGACAGCTTAGGTCCCCAGCTCCACAGGTCAAAGCACCCCTTCCACACACATGTCCTGCTAGTGCAAAACCCCAAAAGTATTCACAGCAGCAATAGGTTTACGGCGTGCAATGTTTTCCTGACCTCAGCACCTCTTCACATGATTACTGTGACAATAATCCCAGTATCCTCACAATGCCATGGACAGTTACTCCTCCACAAAGGGCAGAAATGGGCAGCTCCCCCCGCTACCGTCTTCGGGCTTTTTACAGAAAGGCACCTTTTATTGCCGTTTTTGCTTCTTCCTGAGGCTAGTCTGCCAGGCTCGAGGCAGAGATAGTATCTACACCTCCAGGATCCAGACAGCTCCACCTTGCTGCCAAGGGATTCATCTTAGAGTAATTTTATTCACAGTTATGCCTGCCAGGCCCCCTTCTCAATACTCTTGGCTGAACACTGGCTGCTTGCACTTGGAGAATTTCAGAGCTAAAGTAACTAATAACTTCGAGTAACTAACTGTCTAAGGTAGACATGACTTCAAACTGAGCCACCCAAGAACGAGTTGAACTCTCATCACATTGCTTCACAGTCTCTTTTAACAATCTTCTGCCACGCCTGAATCTTACTGCTCAGGCCAAGCTAGCACAGACAAATCTATCAGCATCTTTCCTGCTGCCCAAAGAGCCTACCACTGTACAGACACCTCACTTGTACGCCCATGGCTTCCCACACAGGTAGAGCTGTCCTGGCCCCCACCCTTACCACTCAGATTCCACCCAATCTTTTCAATGCTTCCAATTTTAGCACTTGCAATTTTTTCCTGGTAAAAATCACGCCAGAAATGATCCTCACCTAACTGACAAACAGAAACAAATACTTCCAAACCCAAGCAGAAGGTCATTCCAGGAGCTGCACACGCTCTCTGAAAATGAATATGTTAAGAGTCACTCCTGGTGAATGTGCCACTATTATAAGAAAGACACTGGAAGAATTATTCATTAGTAGTGACTTCTGTAGCTCTAATCTCCATAACCAGCTGCCGTTCAACCAAGTGGATCACAGGCCATCTGAATAAACCTTTGAATGTCCACACAACCCCACATCACACAGCCAAAGTCAGCCTCTCCTGGGGCATTGCATCTACTGCAAGAGCTGAGGATGGGAAGGATAGAATATTCCTGTATCTCACCAAGGCTGTAGGGAGCATGCAGACGGAGAGTGCCATAAACTGGCTGGCAGCCTTTCAAGGGTGGCAGGCTTGTGCCAGATTATACTTCTCTCTCCCAAATTAGAAGCAAAACGTGCCACTAGAAAGTCAGGTGAAAGCTGTCTCTCAAGGAAGCAAAAGGCTGCCTCTCAGTACCACTGCGTGAGGCAGCATCTTAAAGCATCCTGCTAATCTGAGCACAGCCGTTGCCTCCCAAAAAAAGCCAGGGGTCCAGCCTTGCTTTGTGCTGCCCCAAACCTGCCTACTTGCCCTAGCAGACACACATCATGGGTTGCTGACCCTCAGCATAAACTGTGCTAGGATTTAATCACAGTGCCGTTCTCCTCCCATTCACACATTCACACCAAGCCCCTCATGGAGGCAGATAAATGGTATCATTACAAATATTTATCTTCCTCAGTCCCGGAGCCTGAGCTGGGCAGTGGTATATACTGACCGTAGGAGACACGAAAAGACCAAACAGGCACCCTCTCTGCCTCAGTCATGCAGGTTTACTATCGAAGCGTCATCCCTGCACAGTCCTGCCAGGCTTCCAGCATCCAGCAAGCTCCCAGTTCAGAAAAGGACTGCATCTTACTCCGTATGTCTCACTCCTCCTTCAGGGACCCAGCCCACTCACAGATCTGCCTCTCAGCAACCATCATGTGCATCTATTATTCAGAAGAAATATCAACTTATTCATGAGCCAAAATAGGTTCCAGGTACCGCATCCAGTCTATAACAAAATTCCTCCTGCAAAGCTGCTCTTTTCTCAACCTGGACTCAACCGAGAAGAGTGCTGCTCTCACTTTGATCCCTCCGAAGGGTTTTACAGCTTTGTTACGGTGAGGGACAGGAATTAACAACCCTGACAGGCCGCTCCCTCATCATCTGGTTAATGTACCTCGTTAATGGCTACGGCACAATACCACTCACCTCCTGTACACTCCACAAATTCCAACCTTTCCCTTGGGCTTGCAGTTCCCCACAGGATCAGAGGGATGGCAAGGCAAGGAGGGCATGGGAAGTGACGTGGTGCCCACAGGAGGACTTACCTAGCATGTTGTCACAGGCCCCTGCAGAATTATTCACATACCAGGGAGGCATCCAGCTACAGCAGGCATGCAGGGGGCTCACACAAAATAGCGAAGTTATGCTTCCCTTCCACCAAGTCTGAATCTGAATGTGGCAGTGCTGGACTGCTCAGGACAGTGTAATAGCTGCCCTGGGTTGGACGATGGCTCCTGTGCCCAATGAAACAGTATGAATTTCTTTCAGCATTGCCTCTGATCTACACATACATAAAAGCGTTCTGGAAATGCTACTCCTTTGCTGATGACAGGCAAGGCTGGCTGGGCAGGCACAGAGAAGGAGACAGGAGGAAACATGCAAGCTCGGTGCATCTCCTGTTGCACTGCAAGCATCCACAGCCGTTCTAAAAATGAGCAGAGCACATCAGTGCAGACTGCAAAAAAGGCCCCAAGTCCTGCATTGGAGCACCCAAAAATGGTATAGCACTCTGATGTGCTTCTCCTGTGCAGGGATGGGCTGAAGGCCTTGGGACAGTGGTTCCCACAGTACTAATTCCTACCATAGGACTGTTGCATCAGTACAAGGTGGCACTACGTTTTTGTCGTTGGATGGGGAAGACATGAGCTGAAGCTGGAAAAAGCTCACCTGATGCACTAGCCAGAAGCACTGCAGGGCCATCGGTGTCTCAGCACAGCTCCAGGTTTACTCTCCATGTCACAGTCTATGGGATTCAGATGGAATAATCATAGAAGATCATCTATTCTGGTCCCGTGTGGCCAGAGCAATGTCATTCCCCAGTGCTTGCTGGCTTTTGCTCATTCCCTGAGAAGCTGGACTCCCCCAAAGACTTTCCCATGCAGCCTCCAGTAAGTATAGCCCTGGCCCTCACAGGGCAACCTGTGTTAAGAGAAATGTGTTGGTAGACATTTCTTCTTTAACTTTAGAAGCTGCTAAACAGATGGAAAAACAAAGGATGAAATCTAAGAAGTTTAGCCAGAACGCTTCAGCACCAAGGTGGTATTTATAGACAAGCCCAGGGGGAGGTAACCCAGGCACCCACTCCACTGTCACACTGCGTTTCTCTGCAAGAGGCCACGGTGTGCTGCTCCAAGGCAGCGTTACTCGTGCAGCTTGCTCAGCACCCACACACGTATGCAACCAGACCCACTCATTCACAGCAGCACACAAAAGCATCTTAGCCCTCGCTTTGTGCCACCAGGACAACAGAAGAGTATGGGCTATGCAAAACTACAACTTATCAAAAGTGGGATCCCTCTCCTACCGATGGTGATCGGAGTTATGCTTTTTATTCACTGAGAGCTGGAGTGGGCCCCGAATCATGCTGGCATTATGTTATGATAATGCTGGAAGTATTATAAATGCTTTGCGTGCCAGACAAATCCTGGAGCAGGCTTCCAAATCCCCTCAAAATCCCCACTTGCGTCTCTACATTCATCCATTCACAAAATCCAGAGCAGAGCCTCAGCATCCATCCTTTTGCTCCTGGTCTCTTTCCAGCTGAATGGAAGGTGAGGCAAAGTCAAGGTATTTCTTCTGGATTAGCCTGCTTTTGTCTTTCAGGTGCCGAATCTGAAGAAGAAACTGTGCTAGGGCATTTAAGAATGACATCCAGCAAGGCAGCTGAGACAAATCCCATGCCCCTTTCTCCTGTCAGAAAGTGAAGCGTGTCTCATTCTCCGCGAGCTCTGGCCCCCATAACCACAGTGAGCTGCAGCACTGGAGAAACCGGGGCTCTGCCACCCACACAAGATAACGTGCGGCGTTCACGAGGCTGGAGGAATGAGACCTAGCAGCTGGCTGGGAGGAGATCTTTGTGCCATAGCTGCAGTTGTGGACATCTGGCTCCAGATGAATTCCCACTCACAAAAGGTCAGATGAGAGCTGCACTGACCGGCCTTGCAGTGCCCATCCGCAGAGGCCTAGGGTGGGAGACACCCACCCCTGCTTCCTGCGGTGCCATAGGTGTAGATCCCCACAGCAGAGCTTGCGTCTAGATTCTTTTTGCAATCACCGGGGAGAATTCATTTGGCCTATTTTAGATTAATGCCTTCAGATGAGAGGAGCTGCACCCTGGAAATGCCCATTTCTCTTTACTATACAGGTGAACCTACATAAGCCAACATCTGCATCTTCAGTACACTTAAGCAAAGGGTTTCCCACCTTTCTGGGATGTAAGCAGACTTTGTTCTCTGAGCTACAGCTTTCAATTCCCTATCCACTGAGCTTTGACAGGCTTCCCAGATGGCAGACAGTGCAGAAGAGCAAATTTTTCTGACAACCTAGCCCACCGGTCTAAAGTGCATAAGGCAGGAATGGAAGGAGGAAGTCTGAGCTCTACTCTCCATGTTGCATTAGCAGGGCACCAGCTGTTGTTATTTCAGAGAGGATAACCAGTCTCCAGCAGGCACTGCGGAAGGAACTCGGGGATCAGCGGAAAACTCTCTTCTGTGGGCTCCGCAGTGCACACGTCTTTGCAACAGCCCAGAGCTGAATGGAGAGAATTCTCAATCATGATGTGAAGATGTAAATCCCCTCCCCAGAGGTTTCAGAGATGGGTTTTTTTGTGCCTTTCTGAAGACTGTCCCATTCTAAGTGGCAGAATTTCTTCTCTGGGTTCCCGTATCTTTGCCAGAGGACTCCCTATGTGATCACAGGCCAATCACCTTTCCCTTGTCAGCATTTGGCTACCTCTCCATCAAAACCAAGCATGCAGTATTTCCTCTGTCCATCCTGTTTACTTACATGCTATGCTCCAGTGCAGAGACTAGTTGTTCACAGCACCAAGGACTCTGGAGTATCAAACCACGTCTCAGGAACTAACAATAAATAGCATTCCAAGGCAGCGTACAGGCTGGAGCTGGGCCAGCAGTGACCAATGCATTAACACACCCTTTGAGAGCTAATACATCACCTGCTCTTAAAGAACAGCATAAGAAGCGCAGGAAGCCTTGTGCAGAAGCTTAGCTCTTGTCCTGTCTTTAGGAAAATAGCTCAGATCCAGGCAGGAGGGAGATCTTGAGCATTTCCTATTTATTCTGCTGTCACTGCCAGGCATATCACATTGTGTTCCCCGTGGCTCGTATGGATAGGATAGCTGGAGGGATTTCTGAGGTACCACTGCAGCTGGCAAATTGCTTAAAGGCTCTGTGGTTCTCGGGCAGGACAGGGCATTTCTCAGACAGAAAGACAGAGTATGTGTGCATCTGCACACAGCTGTACAAGGGGAAGAACACACACTTCTATACACAGGCCAGGATGGAAAAGATAGGTGTGCAAAGCTGCCTGTGCAAGTGTGCTCCAGGCACAGGTATCTTGTGCGCAGGAGTCATTTTATGAGGCTGTGAACAAGGTGCCTTGGAAAGTGCCACTTGGTACTACTAACATATCCACAGACAGAGAGGGTCAAGAACAGGAGGAGGACTAAACTGGCTAAATTTGTGGGACAAAACCATTAGCACTGCAAGAGACTGGGATCTGCTCCCTAGCACAGTGAATTGTTCCCAGTTATTTCCTCAATCTCTCAGTGCCTCAGTTCCCTGGAGGTGTGGAGTTCCCATTAAAAAATGTAGGAGGATATATTCAATAGTGACTAATACGCTTAGAACACTTGGGGGTGGTCCACGTGTCTAGATCAGGATATGAAGATTAATTATGGGCCACACCCTGTGATCTCCACTCAGCAAAGCCCTTACCTTCTGAAGGTGAATCTACCCTCACTCTTCAGACCTTGTGCTTGGCAAACATCACTTCTCTGGCCACCAGAGAAGCAAAACACTGGTAGGTAACCGATTCAGGATCTCCACAAGCAAAGCATAAAAGACAACATGTTACAGAGAACAAGTACCCATGAAAAAGATAGTGGAGAGGGCCCTTCCAATGACATTTCTTCCAGAAGATGCTTTGCCTTTGGGTGGGTTAAAGCCACACCAAAGGCACCTCCAGCCATGTCCCCAAACAAGACTTACAGCTACAGCCCACCTAACTTTTCAAGGCTACTGCATGCAATGGAAGGCTGCAGAAAAAGTGGAGGGCGAGAAAGCCACAGAGGGCATCACCCACAGAGAAAGATGCTGACCAAGGCCTGCTGCCAGTCAGAGATCTTGCTGGTAAGCCCATATGAAAAGCCGCCCTGGAAGCCAGGCAGCCGCTGGCACTGCTCACCCCTGCAAGACAAAATGCACAGTGATGCAAGAAAGGACCATATCTTGTCTTCTTATGGATTCAAATCTGCCCACTGGGTTTTGTTTGAAGGAGAAAACACTGCTTTTGCACAACTTTTTTTTGGAGCTAGTAGAAATAGAACAAGGGTAAGAGAGAGCAAAAGCATTGCAAAAGGCAAGTCTCCAAAAAACACTAAAAAATGAATTGCCACATTTGCCCTAGTGTCCCTTAAAAGACAGTTCTTTTCATTTCCCAAGGCTTCTGCTGTTGTAACATGAGGGTGCTGGAAAATATCAGAAAGGCAGACGCACTGTTTTCCTTTCGGAAAGCATTATTTTGACATTGAGCAGCCAGCTTTGCACAAGGGGAGAGTGTGCGCTCATACTTTGTTACTGGAAGATTTCTTGGTCAGCTTAGGCCAGATCTCCTAGCTACAGCAATTGTTTGCCAGAAAGATGCAGCATTTCTGAGCATGACAAGGCCCTGCACACTGGAGGCACTCGCTGCTCCCCTTGCCTCAGAAGGTGCACAATTGCAGAGCGAAAACCAGAAAGACGCAGAACAACACTGCAGGTCAAGGAAGGAAAGAGAGCAAATCCAGGCATCGCTGTAGTTGGCTGGAGCTCAGTGAGACACTGCCCTGATGAGGACAAAGCCACAGGAAAACAGGTTCGCTGACCCCAGTGCCACCGCATCAGGCCTGTGACGCATACAAGGTGACAGTCCCTTCCTAGGGTTGGGGCACTATCCCCTCTTTGCATTCACTCTCCACTATGAGCCACCGCGATGGGTCAGGAAACTTTGGGAAGCCAACTAACAGGTGGGAAAGCTCTCCCCCTCTCCTCCTTGCCAACAGATGCATGTGGAGGGAGACCTTTACGGATGCCCTCTCACTTTGCTGTCCTAGAGAATCAAAATGACATGAGACTTGGGTCCCCTCTTCTGCACCTTCCTCAGGTCAGCCCGGCTCAGAGGGAGCCAGCTCTTATTACAACTGTTAGTGCATTGCTAACGACTCCAAGTTCACAGTGCTCCGCCGGAGAAGCTGACAGCATTTCACTAGAAATGCCTATGGGGGGCTGCAGGGAGGGATTTATAACTCAGCTGCACGAAATGGGAAAGAACTCAGAGCCAATGTCACCGATTTCATTTTTTTTCGTCTGTCTTTCATACACCCATACATATTCAACCAGGAAAATAAAATTATTGGTCAGCTACCTTCCCATTCTAGTAGCATCCACTGTCCTGCTGGCTTTGGCCATTTCCAAAGCTCTTGGTCCCTATCATAGAATTAACACTTCTGGGAGAAATATCCTTCTTTTTCACTGTCTAATTATTCCGTTCCTTCACCAGAACATCTTCCATATTCCTTAATGCTTTGAAGCTGACACAGAAAAGAGAGTTGGGTGCTATATACAGAAAGAAGATATTTTACCCTCTTTTCCCGAGTGCCTCCATTTTCCCACACCCTTTCGATCCCAACTCTGTCAGGTAACCAAGCAATCTCAACCACTGTAACCTTCAAGCCAAATCTTGGTCAATTCATTCGCATTGGAGATCTGTGTACAGCGAAGGACTAATTACACAAACAAGGCGAGCAAAATGCATCTCAGGTGAGTTAGGAGAATTTCCTCATATGAGCAAGGATTACTCATGAAACAAAATAATGGCTTGAAGCTCCACTGTACATTTACACAGCCCTTCTTCCATATTTATGCGCACGCACAAACACACCCAACCTCACTCATTCACAGAAGTTGGTGACACCTCACTGTAGATGTTCAGGGACACGAACAATTTAGACAAGTACGTACAGACCTATGCAACGGACTGCATAGTCTCTTCCAGTCCATAACATTGGACCATAAGCTCCTTAGATGTGTACACAAGCTCTTACGTCAACTGACAACACACTAGGGCTTATGACTTTCTGCATGGTGTGAAAATAAGTGGGGACTTCTGTGACATGACATTATCTAAGTGACCAAAGCAAATTCTTCCTAACCCCATGCCAAGATCCATCAAGAAGCCTTTGAAGGCAAGGGGATGGACAGCACAGAACAAATGGATATTGCAGCAGCAAGATCCTGCCAAAGATAGTGAGGGACACCCAGCCAAGACCTCTGCTTGCAGGGATTAACTGGATATGGGTTCCACAGCTGTAAACATCAGGTTCTTCTCAGTGTTTTCCCAAACATCTGGGCTAAGCCACCTCCCAATACTATTTGAAGTTGCCCTTTCTGGTCTGATTGAGAGAAACTAGGACTTTCAGGGTCAGAGACCCAGGAATTGAGTCAGAGAGAGGCCCAGCAGGGAAAGGAAAGCATCATTTGTGGACAGCTTCATTGATCACCATGGACTTTCTCCCCCATAATCACTATTTTTCATCCCCACCCACTCCCACAACATAACACAGAGATCACTTCTCAGATGGCAAAGCATTGCTCAGCCATCTCCTATTCCTCCAAAAGATAGCACTCAGAAAGCTTTTCCCTTTAAGCAGCCTCAAAGTTGGTTCTCACCATTGCTGGCACGAATGAAAGGGATTTCAGTTCCCCCTCCTCCTAAATCCCATCCCTTTCTGTTGCGAAGAAAAGGCAGAGGATGACCAAGGGAAGAGAAAAGCAACTCTCTTAGTCGCCTCTCACTTCCCTCCCGTCATTCTGCATGGATGCACCGGCGGGCTGGAAGGGCGCGGGGCCATTGTAGTCCCCACGCAGCTTCCCCGAGAGCCGCACGCAAGCCCACGAGGGGAGCCCCAGAGCAGGTGCAGGTCTGGGAGGGCAAGGCTGGGAGCACAGTGCTCCTGGAGGCGAGACATGGGCATACTTCCCCATAACCCAGCCAGCCTTCCCTACGCAAAGCAGCTTGGTGTCCTCAGGCACCCAGCCTAAAAAAGGGGGGGCAAAGTGATCTCCAGCAGCCCCCGGGACCCATTCTGCATTCTTTAAATACACTGGGAGGGGTAGCAAAATCGCTTTGAGTCTTTCCTGCTTCCTCCCACTCCCTGCCCGCTGCATGCACACATATACACATATCCCCAGCTCTGTGCATAAAGGATCTCTGTCCTGCTCAGCTCAGTCATGCGATGCCTGCAAGAGGCAAGAGTTACCTTATTCCCATAGCCTGAACCGCCTTCTCTCTCCATCGTGGCTGGGAAGCTGCTCCCGTACATGCTTTAATCCCTGGGAACAGAGGCACGATTCAAAGTGGCTGTTCACCCACCGGACTGTGCTCCCCTGAGCAACCTCCTCCTCCTTCTCCTCCCTTTTTCCTCGTTTGTTGGGTCCAGATTTTGTTTTTTTAAAATGTATTCTTTCTTAATCCAGGCAGCAACCAAGACACTCCTTCATTCCCTCTCTGTCGCTCCGTTTCACTCGCAAAGAAACAGCATTGGAGAGCTCCTTCCTCCTCCACTGCCTCTGTGGTCCTCCGGTTCCCCAGGTCTGTCTTTCTGCAGCGTGGCGTTAAGGGAAAGAAAGAGAGTGAAAGAGGGAGGGAGCGTGCAAACAGGGAGGAGGAGGACGCCAACAGGGTGCGGGAGGAAGGAGCCAGAGCGTGGCTGGCTGCTTTGTATCCAGAGCAGTGCCGACAGCCCCTTCCCTCCCCCCCACCAGAGGAGGACCTGCGCTGCTAATGGTCTGTACCAATTTATTCCACTTAGGCAGGGGCACTTCTCCCTGCGATGGCAGGAAAAGCCAGGGAAGGCTCCGAGATGGCCCCTTAAGGAATTGGTTCCTGCTCTCCTCATTCCACGGCATCACCCACTGAGTTTGCAGCCACAGGCTAGGGAAGACGCTATCCCAGCTCCACAGGCAAACGGAAAGTGTGAGGCTAGGAAAGGCTGGGCGTGAGGGAAGGGTCTTGCTGGTGAGGAGGCTCAGCACCTCTCTGAGAGAAAGCAGTGACCATATGCTAGGTGGAAAGCAAGGTTCCCCTCCAGCCTCTCAGGAAGGCAGGCTGAGCTCTGCTCCACTTTCTGCACGCGCCCTTTAGTGGAAGCACCCTCCACTCCTCATCGTGCATGCCTCCATGCCTGGACTGATGGCTCCCCAGCTGAGTCCACTGGGGCTTTGCAAGCAGTGTGTAACACTCGTTAGATCTCATGCAACTCCCCTTCTATCTAGCACCGTGTCTTTCCATGGCCCCACTCAGCCATCCCTACCCCACCAGCAAGGTACCCCCACATCCACCCTGGCAGCTGACTAAGGGCTCCGGCACTGGGCAAAGGACAGCAGGGACATGCTTCCCCTGTAGGAAGGAGGCTCTGGATGTGACTAGGGCTGCCCCTAATCTGGGGACAATTGCACCAAGTGCGGGGGGCAGACGGGACACTTCTGTGACCTCTAACAATGCAGCACGACCCTAGGGATACTCCCTGCCTTCACAGGGACCACCTGGAGGACGCAGGGCTTGAAGGGGCTGGAGAGCAGAGTAAAGATCTTACCTCCTGATACTGCCCTGTAATAGTTAACCCAGGCAGGGCTGACTCATGCTCAGCAGCAGATTTCTCTGAGATGGCTGAACACCACAGTATGTATGTCTCTGAATGCCACGCTCGCAGCTGGACAGTTTAACATCAGCCAAAAGTCAGTCCTGAGGTTGGGGGCGAGTTACCTTTTAGCTGTCCTGCCACCGCTGCCTGCTCACCTGCTTCCAACCACATCAACAGCCTCCATATACCACTACCTCTTCCTGGCTACGTGTTCCACAGTGGAAATGCACAGACCAACAGCTACAGCTACTCCTTTGTTACTCCCTCCCTTCCAGATCTGGTAAGGTTACAATGCCATGGTAACCTGGAGGTATAGGGAGATTTACTTACACTTTACCAAAAAAGGAACAACAAAGAAAAAAACACAACCTTCCAGTTACTGTGAAAAGCTTCAGTACTCAGGGAGCTGAGGTCCATATTGTGGAGCAATCTCAGTGATCTTCACCAGTAACTCCCACCATTTTCACCAGGCTTTTCATTTTGAACCCATAGCATTCAGACCCCAGTTTTAACTTCTGAATCTCCAGGGGTACCTGGGAGCAGAGATGTCTGCTATGTAGCTTGGAAGTCAAAGCATTACTCACAAATTAGCAAGCATCAAGACACACTGACAAATCCTAACTGCACCATCACAGGGCCACAGACAGTGGCTCCCATACTCTTTCCCCCCTTAAGTGAAGCAAGCTGGAGGACTCCACACATGGCCCCAAGCCACTGCCTTAGGTGGAAGTGAGCTTTGCTGAGACTCGCAAGGCCTGCACTGGACAAACCAGGGAGATGATGCCTCCAGGCCAGTGCTGAAGTACTGTCCAGGGAGAGTGATGCTTGAAGGAAGGTGCTTTATAACAGCCTCTCCCCTCACGCTGTGGATGAACAAAGATCAACAAGGACCGCCAATACAGAATCCTTCATGCAGAGCTAAAGGGACGGCACAGCCGGGCTAGCTTCTGCTCAGCCATCTCCTCTGCAAAACAAGGCAGTTCTTGTAATCAAAGGGAACACGGCCTTTTTTTCTCCTTGGTCTAATTTTCTGCAAGGTACCTAGGGAGAGATCAGCTCCAAAGTCTACTTGCCTGGGAATTTTGTGCCAATTCAGCTAGTACTAAAGGTTTCACTGAACTCTATGTCTATTAAAAATGCATAATGTCCACTTATATCAAAAGGGCGGATTCAGACCCAGCACTTTTCCAGCATGTTCCAGGCTACCTGCTGTTATGGCATTCAGGAGATGGATAGGAAGGAACTGTCCCTTGAGGCCTATATCAAGAGATAAGAAAGGGCACATTCATTGACTATTTCAGGGCTGGGTGAGAGAGGGGAAAACAGGGGAGAAGAGATATAAAAATGGTCCTGCCACAAAACTTAAACACTTAAAAAGTCAGGGAGGAGGGAAAGGAGATGTGCTACACCTGAGATTTATAAAAATTATGGGTGAGCAGTAACATTTCAGGCTCAGTCCTGCATCAGTATGTCCAAAGACTCACAAAGGTGAAAGGCATTCGGAAAAGTGTCAAAGAAGCTCAGGAGGGATATAGACACATACAGAGAGGCATTGCTGTGTCCCTCCCCTGCCCCCCTCCGACTGAAAATTACAGCCTGACTCACTCAGAGCTCCTTTTTGTGATCAGAGAAGCAGAACAATGGTGCAGAGATGCTGCTCTGACATTTTCCAAGGTTGTCCCTTTGAACCTTGGCATATCGACTTGTTTGCATGCTGGGTACGGAGTGTGCCACATCCACCAGAGCCAAATTCCAGGAGAGGGCAAACCTGCCAGCAAGAGGGGTATGGGAGGAGAGGCTCAGGCAATCCTCCTGAAGGATTTTGGGATAAAGGGGGGAAGGGCGTTGTTTGCCTGGAATGCAGAGTGCTTCACAGAGGATGCGAATCTGAAACACGTGGCATCACTGTTGACAGCAGTGTATATAAACAGAGCAGTATTTTCCTGCTCCCTCCCCCTTCTTATTATAGCCCAAAATACCCCGAGTAAAATACATACACACAACAGTCCACTATAAAAGGAAAACAAAGCCCCAAGTGTGCATGCACATGCACACTTAGATATTTTCTGGAGAACGTAGCATATATTCAATACCTTAAATGTCATTTTTTAAACATTAATGCTGTGCTTCCGGCTAGGTTTATGTAAGGTTTATTATCACAGGACTGGAGGCACAAGAAAACCTAAACTAGATGCTCACAGCCTGACACACTCTGCCTGCCTCAGCCCACTCCTTGACTGTGCTCCATCTCCCCCTTCCAGACTCCAAAGCCACCCAGCAGCAGAGCTGGGGCAGACACACTCCCACCAGGCTTTTTTCCTGGGAGGGGGCAGAGCTGCAGCTCCCTTTCCCCTTCTTCCCCGTGCTTGCGGCTCGCCATCTGGCACTGTCAGGAGGATCTCTGCTTGGAACCGCGCTGCAGCCAGGCACAAACACGAGCGGATGCCTCTCTCCGGCTAAACAATAACCTCATTAGCCAAGGCAGCACAGGGCAAAGGGAAGAGCACGAGGACAAATATTCAGCAAATAGCAGGGTACGTTTCAGCGGTGCACGCACAAGCACAGGGCTGGGCTGCTGAAAGGGAGCAGCGTAGCAGCTGGAGCAACCCAAGGGCTGATGCGGTCCACGTTTCCCCATCTAACCTGGCTGGCAGCCTCCCCTACTAGCCCAGTCACAGCTTCACTCCCTCCAGCAGTGCTGTCTTGTTTTCAGGCCACAGGCAGCCTGAACATGGGAACTACCTCGCCTCAGGCTTTCTGGGAGTTTCCTCAGCCCGTAGGCTGGGCTCCAGATTATTACCACCTTGTGGTGCCAGACTTGAGATACGACTATCTACAGAAACAGGACGAGGAAAGAGACAGGCCAGTTTTTGAAATGACATGCCTGAGCTCTTCAGAGCCAACCTTGACATTAGGAAGGGAGAACCTCATTTGATAGTCCCAATTACCTTGTCATGCAGATGAGAGGGACCCTAGGCTCTGAGAGGGGCCATAGAGGAAAAAACCCTCAAAGTTTGGCCCCTCTGCCAACCTTAGACAATTCCCCTTCTTCCCACAGGAGGGCTTAGCAGCAGTTGCTCATAACCACAAATCAAACTAATCACTCGTTTTAACTCTCCATGCAACAAAACCCCTCAGCCTATGCTCCCTTTAAGCACCACTGTCCATCCCACTCTCTGGAATGGATCCTTGCTCTGACTTTGGTTGACGTGTGCATACTGGGAAAAAAGATCCTCCAGCAAGCACCTGCTAGCCCAGTTACTATTCTCCAAGGGCCAAACAGAGGCCAACAGGTTTTCAAGCAGAGCATAAGCTTCTTATGGAGTGGAGCAACACATTCTGCTATTTGCACAGACCGTTTCCAGCACATGCTGCTATTGCCCTTGTTGCTGTGCTACGGAGAGCAATTACCAGCCTTTTAGTCTGTTGGGCTTCAGTGGGGGGGAAACTGGCAGATAGATAATTCTGTCACAAATCTACTCTGAAGCCAAGGTTTCTTTTTCTTCTGGTAAAGGTACAGCAAGCAATACTAAAAGCTGTCATCTCATCCAAAATCTCCTTATGTTCCACTCAAAATGTCTATCTCACGGGCTTCACCTACACAGGCAATCAGAGATGCTTCCTCATCACCCAGCTTGACTTCTGCCACCAGCCTTCGAGTGAGCAGCGGACAGGCACAGAACTGACCACTCAGCACTTCCCAGCTGGGCAGTGCCCTCAGACAGATGCAAGAACCAGACACCAACAACAGGCTTTGGAAGATGGGCAGGGCACTGATCCACCTGATACAATGAACGTCCAAAAGGACCTTTGGAGGAAAACCATCCCCTGAGTACGGCCCGTCTTTACCTTGAAGGCAAGACAAGGAGATGCTCTCTTCCCCGGCAGCACTGCCTGTCAGGAGCTGTTTCACCCCATCAAGGCTCTGTACGTGCAGGGAGGGCATTTATATGCCCTGATGTGTGGATTCAGCATGTCCTCAGGATGCGTCACAGATATGTGCAAAACACATTTAGGAGCGGGTCAGAGCACGCGTTGGGGAGACCAAAAGAAAAGCCGTGGTGATGTATCAGCAGGTGGTGCTCTCCCCTTCAAATCGGCAAACAAGTTAAGCCCTAGCCTGGTATTTTACCACTGGGATTTCCTCCAGTAAAGATACCTCAGCCTAACGCAAGACCCCTCTTCTCTGCGCTGCTGAGAGAGACAGAGCCTGCATCAGTTCAGAGCCCAGGAAAGGAGAGCCACACTTTGCACGGAGCTCCCCTTGGACAGCAGTGCTTCTTAACATCTTGGAAGAAACTCTTCACGGGCTAAAGACCCATCGTAGGTAAACCTAACTCAGGGGAACATCTAAAAGGAAATGGTTTAGCACATTGTTGGGACTTGGCAGGAGTGATTCAATAACCCCTAGACTCCTTGTCCAGCTACAGCCTTTCTCCAATCATTATCTTGGCCGGAATCCAAGGCAGAGATTGTTCAGAGAGTAGCGCAACCCAGACGGTGCTAAATCACATACATCCAAACTGTTCTCTGAGGGATTTTAATTTATCGGGAAGCACCCTCTTAGCAAACAAACATAAACAGCGATCCAGCTCTCTCCACGCTGCTTTGTAATTAAGCTCTGTTTCCAAACCTCCATCATACAGGTCAGACCTTGTCTGTGCTCTGGATGCCACGGTTTGAGACCAGAAGAGAGGAGAGGAACCAAGAACATGCATGCACCGCTGGAATTATTGCTGGGTCTCTTGGTTGTTAAGTGAGATAACCCCAAATGGGGACTTCCAGATGACAGAAGTCACAGGCCCTTTTTGTTTTTAGGGCTCAGGAGACTTACCAGCAAGTCCAAGCCAAAGGTCTGCATTTCTCTCTGCCTTAATACTTTAGCCATGCTGTTGACACATGCTCTGCCCCATTTCCCACTCTGTTGTCCCCACATTTTCTACCACTGCTTTGCCAGGCAGCTTTGGATCTTACTGAGAGAGAACTTCCTTCAAGAGCAGCTTGTGACACCCTGGGATTGCAACACAATGAACTGATAAAGCGAGACCTAGACGCGCATAAATAATCATAATATCTCACATGTCCCAAGATCACACAAGCAATTTAGACTCTTTTCGTGTCCTGTTTATAAATATTCATTTCAGAGCTCTTTTAAACCAACAGAGCCCAATGCAGAATTGCTCCAAAAGCTCAAGCAGCCTGCCATTCCTGTGCAGCATGCAGGCAAACTGCACTACTTCGCAGCCTCACCTCATCGTGCCAGCATGAACATGGCCCTGCTGCCTCTTCCCTACAAATATTCACAGACCATGACAGCACAGCAGGAAAGAACCAGCAGAAAATATCCCAGCAGTCATGTCCCTGCCATATGCCCATTCCCTGCTATTAACCTCCATCTCAAAACTATTACGTGACAACATGGGAATCACGTCACCTTCTCTGGGTTTACCCAGCTGCCACTAAACAGAATCACTTGGATCTATAAAAAACTTTTGTGTTCATGCCTGGAAAATAAAAATTAGTATGCAAACACAGTAATAAATCCTCTGATGTGCACATTTATGTTTTTATCATGTAGTTAATCAGGAAAGAGTATGTTCAGTTTAGATACAGCTCCACACTTTGCCTCTATAATCTGAATCCCAGAAGGGCCTTATAAAACCATAATCTGCAATGCAAAATCGCAAAGCATATGGGAGTGTCTATAGATTTTCCAAATCACCTGTGCCCTAATTTAATATGAATAACAATTAGTTTACTCTTATCAGTTAATTGTGCCCCTTGTGGATTCAGCAACACTGCATCTCGTCACCAAACGCCTTTGTCTGAGCAAACTTTAATTACACTTCCTCACTCAGCCCAGCCCTACTTGCAGCTTTGGCAACAAAGGCGAAATTGCTGTTAAACAAAAAACCCACCACCACTGACAACAAAAAGGGAGCGAAGCACACTGCTTTCTGATAGAATCAGAGAACTAAACAAAAGCAGTCTGGGGTTAGTAGTAGGGAGTGTTACTGCAGTCCCTCCAACTCAGCAAGAGCAGCTGACATCCCCACAGCATCCTAGATGAGCAGCATGAGGAGTTTCTCCAGCCCCAGACAGCGCTGACAGCCCTCCATCCATATCTCCGCTCCAGCCACTCCAAGAGGGAGGAGACGTGCCTCCCAGCCCTGGGCCCTAGCAGTGGAAGATTGGAGAAGGCTTTCATTTCACCTCCGGTGCTGTGATTAGCGGAGGATTGAGAGCCAAGGCACCAGGGCCCTATTTCCAGCTCTGTTGCTGACTCCAAATACGCAAGGCACTTAACTCTGAGCCTGCTTCCTCACCCATTTCAACAGCAAGAACATTTTCATTGATAAAGCTGATGGGATGTACACACACACTCACCCAATGCTTTGGTATCAATCCTGCACTGAAAACAGTGTAAATGCACCAGTAAGCATTGCAACATCTATCTATTGGCATGAGATACGCATCTTCTTTTCAAGGCCCAGAAGTCCCCTTGTGAATCATACAAAAAAACAGATTGAGGATGACTGTATTTCTACTTCCATTTCAAACACTGCAGGGTTTTGCACACACACAGGCCTTAAATCTCAGTTATACCATCACCTTGGCAGCAAAATGTTGCCTTTGCATAGTAGAGGATGCAGGCTACAAACCCTTTGGCAGAGATGAAGGAACAAGCCTGCAGCGCGGCAGATAAAGCCTCTGGTGTTAGGAATGTTCCCAACCCACTAGATTCAGCCCAGGAATGGAGAGGCGTCGCAGCGGCAGAATTAGATGTCGAAGCCACAGAGGATGTGCATCTTCACACTAAGGACGCTGAAAGCTCCAGCACGCTGCTGCTGCTCTCTCTCCCTAGAGGACTGGTACCACCGTGGGGATTTGGCGCAGATGCTCGCTTCCCCTCCACAGCATGAGGAAGTCCTGCAGTTTCTTGCCTCAAAGCCTTCAGAGCTAGTGTAAGGGAAGGCTTCTTCATAATCTATGCTGATTCCGGCTCCTGCACCGCCCTGAACACAGACAAAAAGGACACTCACCCTGCTCAAGTCAGGGAATCCATCACCTGCCACATCAAATATGCTCATCATCTTTCTACAGCATGACCTCTGCTCCTCTCTAAAATGGGATATCTCCACCCTTACAAAGGAATAAGCTGCTGTGAATACTTAATTGCTTTTATTATTCTCCTGTAATTGTTATCATGACCTTTCCATGCACTATTTTGGTGTGCCTCTCACCAGGTCATTATTTCTGAGCCACGGGCTCCAGTGGAACAGAAACATTAATCTCCTACAGACAGTAGATGCAAAGCTCATGGTGTTTGATCTCTCCTGGTAAAAAATGATGCCACAAGCTAGACCAGGTTGAGCTCTGGCATTCTGGCAATGCCATGAAAGATCTCTGACTTTTCCCAGTGGATCCTCCTGCCTCTCTCTTTGATCACCTCATTAGCTTAGCAAGCAGCGAAGAAAAAGCAACTACAATTACAAATTTTAAGTAAGGGCAAGTGTCACTCACTTGAGTAACTGGAACAATGTGAATGGGGAGCCCAAGCTGCAGCAGCCAGGATAATCCTGCAGGCAGCATTAGCTACTTGGACAGCAGAGTGAGTCACTCCCCAAACTAATTCCCAGCTACAGAGAAAAATCAGGTTTTTATCCTCCATGGAGGTTCAAGCAACAACACCTCTGCAGTACTCATTTCTGCTCCAACCTATCCCACACAGCACACTGCCAAACACATGCAGCATCGGTCAGGACTAGCTAGCAGGCGAGAACAGGGCCCGTCTTTTGACCATCTAATACTTCTCAGAACAAAGCTTGTGGCTCAAGCAGGGCCACACTTTGGCTGAAGGAAGAAGCTAGAAATATAAACCAAACAAAAGCTTATTCTGCAGACCTGCCAGGTTTGGCAGTGTTCATGCAGGTCTGACAGCCTCACCCTGTAAATAAATTGTTTCTTGTGAAAGCAGAGGAGCGATCTCATCCATCTCAGATACTGCAAATCTGTGTATGGCACAGAATTGAACTTTCTGAGAGACTGTATTTTATTAACAATGCTGTTTAAATGGCTACCAACTTATCAAAAAGCCTTCTCATAAACAGTAATTTAACATATACCCATTATTCACGCTCCTTTCCTCTTTCCTCCCTTGTCTCCCAGCTACTCATTCCCACCTAGAAAGAGAGAGACAAATTTCCTAAAGCAGACCTGCCAAAACCGAGCTAAAGTCCTGTTTCATCTGTGAAGAGACCATGCTCCAGGTGAGGGACTGCCCAAGTCCTTTCAGGAAAAAAAACAGCTCAAGCCCTGACTGAAACTTAAAGGATTCCAGTGCTTGCAGGAGCACACAAACTTAGAGCAATCTTATTCACGGCATACGCTGATGACATATGTACAGGCCGGAAAAGGCACAGCATTTGGACTCAAGCACAGACACACAAACGTGCACTCTCCCTGCAGGACACAGATCTGAGCTTTGCAAGTTGGGCCGTCTCCAGCACGTAGAGCATTTATGTCCGTGGTGTCTGTGGACGTGCGGGCTGTGCATGGCATTCACATCCAGCAGCATCCTCTGCCAAGGAGCTGAGCCCATCATTTCAAAGGAACACACTATTATAAAAACAACAAACATCTCACTTCTAAATAACCACTTTGTTGCTGAATCTCAAAGCCCTTTTGCACAGCTGCTGCAATGCTTCTCTCACACAGGCGTGACAGCAGAGACAGGAACGGGATCTCAACTCTTCCTTGGGCCACAGGGCTCCACTTGCACAGAGGACGTTTTAAAACTGGCCCAAAGAGTCCCTAGAACTGAATAAACTTGGATCTGCATATACCCAGTTTAATGCTGTGTCCGATGCTGACCCAGTTTCTCCTCCCATCTCCGTTCCAACAAATGCAGCTGTTCAATGCCAGCCTAAGACAAAGAATCAAAACAGCAGGGTTCAGAGGCTTGGTTGGTCATGATGCTTCACTTCAGGCCTGCAAGCTGTAGCACCAAGACATCATGCTATATTTTTGTTGCTTGTGACAGTTCAGCAGCTCATGTCCGTTCAGGTAAATTAAATATTGCCCTGATTAGTTCTGATACATGTGAACATTCCCCACCAGCAGCTGAGAAACAAACAGACAGGACAGGACAGGAATAATTTTTCCCTTGCAATGAAAGGAGCAAGTGCAGTGCTCCATTGGGAAGCGGTCCTATGAAGACAATCGTTTCTAATCTGTATGATGTACTGCGCTGTTCCCACTAGGGAAACTACTGCCATAAACACATCTGGATTAATGGAAAGGGGCTTCTGCTCACAGCCACTCCTGGGAAGGCTGCTCTTCAGTCCATACGCTTCCTGAGACCAAGCTCTGGATCTACGCACAAAGTTGCACACGCAAGCCAGCTTGTGCCCAGGTTGTTCACAGTGCTGCCCGTGTAGTCAAACCTTTGCTCACCCTTACACCATGGCCTCAGGTGGGAAGCCTGATGGATTCCCGTAGGTACCGGCTGATGGAGGGAGCAGCCACTGCCCGTCAGAAAGCATCAGGCTCAGGAGCTGTCGCCTGCATTCAGCTCCATCCTCCCTGCCGCCCTCTCGCTGCGAACAAACACTCTTAACTTCCCCTTTCAAGGGTGCGTCTACCCTCGGGCGATACTGATGGGTTTCATATTCTAAATGGTATGATTATTATTTTATAGTAAGCTGGATGGATGCAAAGCTTTATGAAGTGGGCCTGCTTTTCAGGGACCTACTCTACTTGAAGGACGTCACAATAAATCTGTGAGGGAAGGAAAAGATTTGGAAGTATCCAAATGCCTGGGATAGAGGATGCTCTTTCTCTCCTCTCCTCCCCTTGTTTCCCTTTTGGTCTGTCACCCTGGGGAGACAGCATCTTCTGTTTTAGAACGGGGCCTGTCCAAACAGTGAGTGTTTTGCAAAAAATTAATTTCATTACTCAGACCTATCTCCATGAAGCAAAGTGAGAAGGGCAAGCTTTAGATTTGCAGTGTGGTCAAGTTCCCAGAGTAGGTTAGTAACAAAACCCAAGCCTCCCGGTTGCCAGGCACTGCTCTAACCTACTCTTCTCACACTCTTGCACACCTCTGGACAAAGAACATACACATATTTCAGTCTTGCAGCTCAAAAAGCCTTACCATGCTCCTCTTCTAAAACAAGAGGGATAATCTCATCCCTCCCCCAAGCCATACATTTAGAGGAGAGGCTGAGTTTTGGAGATGCCAAGTCCATACATCTAATATATGAATAATGGAAAAGTCTGTAGCAGCTCCATGTTTAAGTTCACACAGACATTTGCACTTAAAGGAGACTAAAATCCCTCTGCTTCACACTTCCCTGATTGAATCCAGCATCCAAACTCAATACAATAACTCCAAGGGCAGTGAAACGTCCCATGCAACTGAAGTAAAATATTAACTTATATTTGCAGATTATTTCTTTTTAAATGTCCATGAAACATTACTCTCTTGTCCTGCATCTTTCAGCTCTCCCCTGGCTAAAACGCCAGTCACACACGCTATCTCAGCCCAGGCTGCATCTGAAGTAGCAGAAGTCAGCACAAAAGAAGTTTTTTCCCCTATTCTTCCCTTCTAAGGTAACAACAGCTCAGGACACTGCTAAAAGTCTGCATGCCCAACTCATCAGCTTATATGGAAAGAAGAAGGACCAAGCTCTACACTATTTGCCCCAAAACAGTCTCTTCAAGCACCCTAAAGTCCAGTTGCTATTTCATGTGGATACTCTTTCTTCTCTCCTCTGCTGGCTTGTCAGTCCAGGCCATCTCTGTTTACAGGACCTCGGTTGTACCCTGGTGTCAGAGCTGTCAGTCGCTTGCAGCAACTGACAGGCAGCCGTTCCGTTCAGCACAGTTGGCTGAACAGCCCCTTCCAGCACATTTTGTTATTCACATGCTCCGCCTGCTAATTGCTTTCTGAAATGGGGAAGAAACAGATGACGAGCAGAATGCAGCTCCTGACAAATTCCCCAGCACTGTAAATACGACTCACCTTGCTGTAAACAAGGAAATGCTAAGTGGCGGTGCTGGTTTGTGCTTAAATTAAAAAAAAAAGAAAGAAAAGAAAAAGGAAAACACACAATACAGAAAAAAAAAATCTCAAACTCCTCTGCTGCAAGACAGCCTGCACAAGGGTGAGAACCCCAATGTATTTTGTGTGTTTCACTCTGAAGACACCTGTGAGCCTCTGGAGAGCACATACTACGACCAGCACAACTGCAAGCCATTTCACCAGCGCCGATTAGCGCTCAGCAACCTTTTTGCTGTGCTGAAGATACCCAGAATCAAGCTCCCACAGGCAGGCTCTCTGTCTTCAGAACTACATCCACCAAAGAATGAGAGCAAGGAAAGGTTTAAAAACAAAGAAAAGAACTTTATTTCATTCAGACTCTAAGCATCTCTGTATCAGTTATGTTAGGTGAGCAGAGGCCTCTGCATTTTATAGTGCACAGCTCCACCACAGAACCAAGCATCTGCTGGCTCTTTGCAGGTATTATGCCTCTGCTGCTTTAAGGGAAATAAAATTTGCTCTTAAAAATAATGAGATTTAAAATTAATAAGCTTGGGGCTTTCAGCTTTCTCGATTGTGAATCTGTAGGCTACACTTTTTACACACTTTGAGATTTCTTTTCTATAGCCACAAGGCCTAGAAGCTTATTTAAAAACAAAAGCTCAAAGTTCCTACGTTTCCAGGAACAGAGACTCCACAGAGCAACATCAAATACCATTAGATCCACAATCACGTTGCAAAAATTGACAACACCAGTATATAAGCACACAGTATTACTACTTACTTCCTCATCTAAACTATTGTGCAGTGATACGGTTCAACAGCATGAGTCATTCCACCCCAGAGGCAATTGCATTTCAATACTAGAAGCAATACGAAAACCAGGTGCACACTCACAGCTGTCATTCTTTGGAGACAGAAGGTGCTGGAAGCACTAAGATTATATAGGGCTGGAAACAATGGGAAACTCCAAGAACAACAGATAAGTAAATGCTTTCTACAGATACCTTGCAAATCCTTGTAGAAAGACATAAGTAGAAGAAAACTTCCATATGTGGAAAATGAACTATGTTACTGTTTGGGACACAAGGACACCAGCTCTCATAGAAGATATCAAATAAAGTCAAGCAGATTAGGGAAAATGACCATGGAAATTTTAATTCACAGGATCCTTTTTCTGCAGACAGATGGTCATTTCAGCTTTCTATTCTCTAATCCCTTGTTCTGCAAAGTAAACATCCTAAATCCCAGATAATGTAGGTTTTACCATCTCATATATTTCCCACAGCATTAAGGCTGGCCCCAGCAATAGGATACATATGCTTAAACATCTGCATGCCTAAGTAATTTACAGCCACAAGAATCTCCTACCTGGATTCAGCAGAGAGGTGATCTCTGCATCCTGGCCTCCAGCCCCAGAAGCCAGCATGGGCCCCTGCTAAAGCAGTTACCTTTTCCAGCAGGCATCATGGGGATTAAAGGGAACCTTTTCCTGGGAACGGCCTTTCTCTGGCACAGCCAAGATTCCTCAGCCATATCTCTAAAGAGGAGGAATGTTGAGCACATTTTACAAGCTGCCATATTACCAAGATTCAGGAAAAAATACCACATAGCAAGCAGCATAGCAGGAAGTTTGCACAGTAACTGCCTGGTACTTCTGAGAGACACCAAGACCTCAGATCTGTTTTTTGTCCTATCATTTGACTTAAAGAAGAACCAACCTGCCAAACTGCCCTTTTGGAAACAACAGCAAGTAATCCAGGTTGCAGGCAGCAAGCAGTTCAGTACAACATTACAAGAATGAAGTTTTACATGATCTGCTTACCCTCCTAACTCTGGAGGTGCAGAAACTATGGAGAAGTATCAGAGAGAAAGGGGGCTAGAAACTGCCCAAAGCCAAAAATCAGACCTGAAACTGTGCTGGAAAGAAATCAGGTGGTCTGGCTGCCAGATTTTTGCTCCTGGACCCAGGCAAAAGAGCTAGTTTCTGAAGGAAGAGGGAGAGGAGCAGGAGACTGAAGAAGGCTTAGCGCTTAGAAATTCATTATCCGTTTCTCAGTTTTCTCATTTTTTTTAGCTCAAATGATTCACAAGGAGCAGTAAGCATCTCATAGCCTCACAGAGAGTGTTCACAATTAAACAGATATTGAAATGAATTTCATGAAATATGCATATTGTTTGCTTCCTAAAAAGCTGTGTAGATCAGACCATGAAAAGACCAGAAATTAAGGATTAGATCAACAGTCACTCTCCATTTACCCTCTAATGAGCCGTGGATGGATGTGGAACACAGGGATAGTTTGCAAGAGCTCTAAAAGAGGTATGAGCACCGGACACACTCTGCTGATATAAATCACGGTATTGAGAAATAATCCATAGCTCTTTGAGCCAGCTGAAGACCCAGTCTGTCTTCCACACAGGGCAAAATCTCAAAAAATGTGTTACTGCAACAAAGAAACCACACCGACACTATTAATATCGGTTGCATCAGCGAAGTCCGAAATGGGACTTCAAAAGATGTTGCACAGTGGCACTTTTTACAAGCTCCAGAGGCAAAGCAAGCCTTTGGGGAGCACAGGAGCTGCAGGGGCCACTCCAGCATGTTACGAGAGCAGAGCTCAGTGGCAGGGATAGGAAACAATCCCCCTTTCAGAGGCAGTGCCAGCCAGAACCCAGCATTGGATTCTCTTCCCCTGCTGTAGCAGCAGGATTGAGAGCCTTTCCTTCACCCTCCTGCCACATCATTTTGGGCAGGGGAGTAGGTTTTCATCCCCTAACTAGGAGGAGTCACCCTCCTCACACACTCAGCGCTTCAAACCTGCAGCCTCTGCACATGGCAGGATTTGCTGCATGAAAACCTATGGCACAGACCTGGGCATATCCTCAGTGATGTTCAAATGTAGCCCATCGCATCTTTGGATTGTTGTTTCTGACAGGCTCTCTCGTCTTGCATGGCTAATAGCTCATTGTTTGTATTCATGCACAAGGAGTAAATTCTTCATTATTGGAGAGATCTGACATGTACAAACAATTGGAGTAAATTGATTGTATTTTCCAAATCATCACACAGACTCTAATTCTATCTGCAAGGCGCACTAATTTGCACTAGAATTACCTCCTAAATTAGGAATTAGAGCTTTTGACAGAGAAGAGCAATGACTGTCCTTGTGTTGCAAGGCTAGCAGGGGGAGGGTGTGGGTCCCTCCCCAACTCACACCACAAGAGACCTTTTGTCTGCCCTCAGAGTCTACTGAAATGTGGTGAAGGAGACAGCTGATTAAACGAGGTTCCAGCATTTTTCAGAGAGGTATCTCATTGGTTTAGAGGCCCATTTAAAAGGAACAGAGTATTTAAATTTAATTGTTTTATACTTAGAGCCTACCTTTTTCTCATGCAGGAAACTGGGACTCTCCTGATCCCTTGAAAACTGGACATATAAGGCTCTACACATCTTTTTCTTAAATGAAGATGCTCAGTACAGAGCCCCACTGAAAATCAAATCTCAAAACATCCAGAAAGTGCATTTGTTTCTGCCGGAAGCAGACGAACAGGGTGCACTGTCCTCTTTCAGACATGAGGTCATCTCTGCTAATCCCAGAGGGTATGCTGTACCAGCTCATTTAGATGTAAAAGAGACTAAATCATTAAGTTAACTTGAATCATGCACCCAAGAAGCATCGCTGTCTCCAGCAAGGAAAGCGATCAGAGTGTTCAGCACTTTCCAAAATGCCAGACACAAGGTGTGTTTCTCAGACATTGCCTTCTCTATCTGAAACACAGCAAAATTTATACTACTTCCAGTCCTCACATGCTCCTTTCTCAGGGTAGGGGAAAACAAATAATGTGATAGACATCTGTTATATGGCTTAAACAGTGAAAGGAATACCATGTAAAGATATAAGCTAAATACACTCAGGTCACTCTGTGAGCAGCGGAACCAGAGAACTCTGAATTTCCTACGGAAATGGACTGAGGTTTAGGCACTGTTGTTTAGCGAGATGCATGCTCACAAAGCAGCTTTTCCTGTTCTTGGGACAGTTGCAATGTCTCCCACTCTGGAGAAATCTGTTTGAAATTTGCAAATGGTTCAAAAGCTATCAGAGGGCCAAAGACAGCAGGATCTCAGAGGCCCTGTCTTGTTTGCAAACCCAATGAAAACCATCTCAGAGGAATAAATGTAATTATCACCACAGCCCAGAGAATGCTCACAACTTAAGCTGGACCTGACACAAAGGAATAGACAAATAATGGAGAGAGAAGGGGGAAGGCAACACCGCCTCTCTTAGATATGCAAAAATATCCAGCTAAACCACAGGGAGTCACAAAACTGACTTTGTAAAGGCATGATTAAAGAAAAAACAAACACTAGGAGTTTTTTTCCTTTGCCTTTCAACCCCCGCAATTACAGAAACTTAACCTGAAGCACACTCTATCTGCAACCAGTTGATCTACATAACTATTTATGTTCTTAATTTGAACAGAAAGCTGAAATATTCATATAATCGCACAGTGCTGGAAACGGAAGATTTGTGGAGGGAAAAAAGATACTTCATGACTCTTGCAATGTTTGATGAGACAACAAGACACTGGGACAGCGAGAAGTACCAGCGGTATGACTGCAGCAACCACACAGAGCTGTTTAGGTCAGGAGAGATCATGTATATTCAGCAGTTATTTCCTTGGGCGCCTGGGTGTCCTTTCTCTCCTGCACTCCTTGTCAGGGAATTGCTGGATGTGGGTTTTCTGGAAGGTTCAGTTCCAGCCGATCGTGGTGTTGTAGATAACATGTACAGTGTTTAGGGGATGTGCGTAACACTGCCCTGGCACATGTTGCTGGGCTTATTGCAGACAAGGTGCTTTCTGACAGCCCAGGCCCCTCACACACAATGACTGCAGCAGTACTGGCTGCTGGAAACTGAGATTATTATGGAGACTGAGCTCCTATGTGGAGTATATTGTTGGATGACGATGTGACAGGACTGATGGTTTTTTTCTCTGCTCAATAACACAAGTTTCCTGGGATGAGTAACAGAACCATGGAAATAACACCTGAGGTCAGTCATAGGACTGGTAAAGCGTTACCTCTCCAGCAACATCTCTCTAGGACATATACCAAGTCACTACATACCCTAAGATGAGCCAAGATTGTACTTTAGGAAAGGAGAAATTTCACCTCTGAAAATGAAGTTTAAATCTGTCTTTGGTCCTGTGCTACCCACAGTCTGCCTTCAAGATAGTTCTGAATAAGCATGGAACTGCATCACAGTTCTGTACAACAGCTACATAGTTATTTCTACACTCACAACTTCATGCAACAAAGTGCACTTGAAAAAAAGATTTTCCTGGCATTTTACTTTTTTTGATCTTGGGAGTGTGCATTCCCGAAATTTTTCCCTCTGCCCACAACCATGAAGATGTGATGCTCACTACAGGGGACAAGAGGTGGGGAAGAGAAAGAAGCACAATGAGATTCTGGGAAAATAATGGAATTCTAGGAACATGAAGTTTTAATGAGAAAACAAACTACACAGGTGATGCATTATGAATCACAGTTCAGCAAGCTGATCTCAAGTGACAGCAATGTAGCTGGGAACAGTGGAGTGCTCTCAGGCAACAGGAGACAGGAGAGAAGTAGCATACATTCCCCTAACTTTTGTTAGAACAGTTCCAAGGCCATCTCTCAAAGAGTGCACAAATGCATTATACTCAACCAAAAATATATCCATAAGCAGTGCACTTGTATAAATACAAAGGTAACTGATTAGGTGCTTTATGGGGTGAGTGGGTTAGTGCCCTGGCTTTATTGCCTGTTAGCAGTTCGGCTCAGTTAGGATCCTGCATTCTTCTGATTATGCAGATACAATCTATCATATTGTTCCGGAAACTTGGTTAGAGCTGTGCTCGGAGAGATGGCTGCAGCTGCAGCACGCTCGGAGAGACACACATCATTGCTCTCTTTTATGAGAAGGAAAATTGGCCGTTGCTGCTCCTGCAAAAAGCAGCTGTTATTTGTTGTTTTCGGGGTGGCTGTTGGTTTTGGGTTTCTTATTTTGAGCTATTATGATGAGTTTGCCTTCTCTTCCCACTTAACCGAATTACACAGTGTTTATGTTTCCAATCCTCTTGTGGAGAAGTACTAAGCTGGCACGCCTGCTGAAGGCCAAGCAGGGGTGATGCTTTCCTCTCCTCAAGCAGAAGCACACCTTTGGGAGGAAGGATGCGCCTGTGGCTAAGACTAGGAGCCTTAGCCAACCACCTTAATTGCACCAACCACCTGCTGTGCAGCTTTCTCTTTCTGTGCAATATCAAGAATAGCAAATTACTATGCCTGAATTAAAAGCATGCAGCCTCATGGCTCTTGCAGGAGGAATGCAGTGCTGGCTTCATCACCAGATAACTATCAGTAATGATAGCCACTTCTGTGGCTCAAGATCTGGGCCGTTGCAAGGCCTGCTCCCCTCTTCAGAGTTGATGCAAAGCCCTTTGCTACCAGAACCAAAGACCTGGTAATGATGATGCAATGGTGATGCAGAGTGGTTCCCAGAGAGAGAGTTGCACCCTGAACTTGGTGGCAATACATTTGACATTTGATTGCTCCCCTCCTTACCCTGGAGTACTGGGTACTTGCTATTGCACCATTTTCTACACAGCAGAGGAGAAAGGGAAGAATGTACAACTATCCGAAATGCAAACTTTGCCTAAGTACAGTTTTCCACAAGGTCAGTCTATATTTGGGGCAAAGAAACACCTTACCTTTGTCAACAGCTACTACCATACCCTTCACATAAATCTGCAGAGCATTTGTGTGTCCAGACAGCGCCTAAACTGTCTCCATAGAAAACCCAAATGATCAGAGCCCAGCCCCTACTTTTCAACAAAGGGGGTGGTGGAAACATGCAGATTTGCCTTATACTGTAGGACAGAAATAGAGCCAGAGTTTTCCCTCCCAACTGGTCTTTTTTAATAAAACCACCTCATCCATTTCACAAAAGCAACTAATTTTAAATAGCACTACTTTTGCATTAAAAATGTTTCCCCTTCATAAAACACCACTGCTACATTTTTAATACAATGGCAGTTCATACTGTCTAGAAATATGCTGTAGTTTATATTTAAAGGGATCTTAAAAATGTTTCCAAGACACAGTTGCTATTCAAAGGCATCCTTCCTCTTTTTCTCCCCACATATGGAATAAAAAAGCTTTTAAAAAACCCACAAAAGATAACAATGGGTGCTTTCTTTTTAAATCACAAATTCAAAAAAATCCTTTTCAAATCCCTTTTCAGTCAGGATTATACAAGTCATCTGTGTCCAACCCACTGTCCAAGTTACAAGAAGTTTGATTTCCTCTCTGTGTGTTCCTAGTTCAGTTCCTGGCATGTCCACCCAGATTACTGACAGTAATCGACACTTTCACGTATCTTGATAAAAGTAAGCCCTAAATTCAAATTCCAGATCGCACAGGAAAAAGGCTAGACAAGTAGAGTCTCAGGTCCTGCAATCAGCTTCCTGCGCCCAGATCCATGCACAAACTTAAATGGGGTATTATGCTGACAGGCACTGGCAAACACATACACATTTGGCTGGAAATCATGGTCTATTCTTTTCTTTCCTAAGAAGCAGGATGTTTCATTAACTAAAAGCAAGTCATTAAGAAAAAAAAGGATAAGAAATGGGAAATCCAAAATAATTTTGTTCATTTTCAAATAGTGCTGCAATCACTCAGATGCACTGCAAAACACTGGCACAAAATAAATGTTAAAATGAGAGACTTACCCTCTGCTGCCAGCTGGCTGCAAACCTCAAGTCTGCTGACAGCAATGTCAGAAGCTGGTTGTATCTTTGCACTTGGTGATGGTCAACCCACGTGTCCAAGACAATTCTAGCTGTTGTCGCAGAACTGCTGTTCCCTATCAGCCTTAGGCTTCTTAATATAATATTTCTCATTTGCATATTAAATGCTTCAACTCCCCCAGCCTTCTAAGCAATAGCCCCTTTGCATTCATCTTGCTTGTATGTACTTTCTACTCGTGAAACCTCCTTTCCCTGGAACTAAATCCTCTGTTATTGTCCCCAGCCCACGCACCTCTACAGGCATTCTTGGCTTTGACTCACATTTCTACACAACCTGTATCAAACCTGATGCTCCATTTCTATTAATACCATTTTAGCCATCCCCCAACATTTTAGCTCAGATTTTTCCTTATGCAAAGTCCATCCAAACCATGAACACTTTTTTGAAGCCACTGCAGAACTGAGTGCTCAAGGCCCAGATAACGGTTGATCTCTGTATAAAGAGCTGGGACACTAGGAAAGGGAAGCAGCACATGTTATCAGCAGAGCCAATTTGCTGCATGTCTGTAGATGGAACTGTTGTAAATACACAGCAGCAAGGTAAATCTAGCCAATTTGCACCTGTAATAGTAGCAAAACATATCATGGGGAAAAAAATGTACTGTCAGCAAACTGGCACCTCTTTCCACCATAAATCCTCTTGCCCAGAAGCTCACTAACCTTGCTCACACCCCTCTTTCTCTCTGGGGAGGTCGCACAACTGAGTCCCACCTCATGGCTCAGTTGCTGGGGTGTCTCTCTGCAAAAATGAGGAATCAACAGCTAGGCTTTCCCTGATCCTGCCATGGACAAGAGGGCAGATAGAGATCGTGTCACACAACTAAAGGCCTAGATACTTCTTCCCAGATATTTTCTTCTTTTCTGTTTTTAAAAGGAGTGGGGCAAAGCTGTATACACTGGTATTTATTTTCCCTATGGGTATAACATGAAGCAGAATGAGGTGAAGTGATTTGCCTAAGGCAGCAGATCAAGTCAGTAGCAAAATTAAAAACTAAGTGTGTGATCCTTGACGGTCTGATGATTAGCCCACCTGACTATGCCACCTCTTGCCTGATCTGCAGCATGTTTATATCCCAGCATCATTAGTTTGTTGGTTTTAGGCTGGCTGAATTTACAGAGCAGTGAAAAAAAGAAAATATTTAGAGAAAGGGATATAGCGTTTGCTACCTGGGGATTCTGTATTAACTAGGCAGGGATATGGAGTTTATCAGACACAGATAAGCATCCGAGGAACTCGGGAAGAAGTATTCATTAGCTGGCGATATGTATTCCCATGCAGCAGAAATTTTTTCCTTCTGATCAGCAAATCACACCTTTTGCAGCAGGATTAATTGATGCCTTTAATGATAATGTAAGAAGATTATATTTTCCCTTTCTCTTCACAATTCAAAGCTCTTAAATACAGAGAACCAGCTTTCTTGAAATATCACTATGGAATTACCACTCTCCTCACATAAAAAGCTAGGGAGGCCATCAGAGTGGAGCAAGGGTATTTGTCTTAAACATATTCGCACAACAGCTCAGCAAGAGAAAATAGCAGCAGCAGATGAACGCTTCAGATTGCATCTCTGCTGAGGGCCTGTCAATTGCCATATATCCTGATCTAATGATAGTGCTCAAGAGATTAACAGATGCTCTTGGCTTTCTGATGGAGACCTAAGATATGACTCCATCCAAATACTGAGCAACACGGCCCTTTTGGATGCTTCGGGGCCATCGGAGCTGTAGCCAAGGCTGAGGAAAATGGCCATTGATCATGGGAATTGGCAAGCAGGGGAAAACTATTCTGCATTACACAAGCTCTGTCCCTAGCAGCTTCTTCTTGTGAAAGGGTTTGTAGCTTTAAACACTGGTATCCAGGGGATATTTGTATTGGAACATGCAAATTAACGAACGTTTCTCTAACACAGAAAACTCTAATTAGCAAATAGTCCATCCAGACCCAGTTAACCATTTAGACTGATTGACAGAGCTGAGCAGGTCTTGGAAACTGAGCTGCAGCATTTTTTAATAGCAGGAGGCCTAGCCTTTCAAAGTTTAGATACAGGGGAATTGAAAGTAAGCCAAAGTGAAGAAAGAAGAAACCAAAGGTATAACAGAAAATTGGCTGGGGCGGGAGGGGGGAGCCTTCTATGAATTAAATTATTCAACTCAGTCACTTCCGTCCTGTTAAACTTCTTTCCTGTTACTGAGTAACAGGAAAGCATTGCACTTTGATTAGTTTGAGCACCCATGATTAGGGATTCCTAATCCATCCCCATTCCCAATTTATCACCTACCTTGCCAGGGAAAGGCTGGGTGGCACAATGAGTGAGTGTTCTGTTTAGGTAGGCATCTTTAATGAGAACCTTTCTTGAACGATAAAGGGCTGATTCAAGATAGCTTTCACAGGACTTCTTTCTTAGGAAGAGCCTCAAACACAAACTGGTGGTGGGACTGTTTATAGCTCATGAAACATCCAGCCCTTTCCATCACAGGGTGATAAGTACATCAAAAATACCAAGACGACAGCTGCTTATGGGAAACTTAAGAGACAGAGAGAGACTATTTGTCTCTACATTTTGAACCTGCTTTTACAATCCCTTATATGAGACATTATTCTCTGTTAAAGTCTAGTGGATGATTTACAGGTATAGAAAGGACCTAATCTCTATAGAACTACATAGTTTTTGAGTTATTGCTAAAGAACCCTTTTTAATTCTAAAGAATCCTTTTGGTTTTACCCTTCTGAAATTCCACAGGCCTCTGTCAAGACATCAGTATGGATTTGTGAGGCAGACAAACAGCATTTTTTTAAAAGCAATAGGACAGAAACAGAGCTGAGTACTGGTACAGTGATTGTGTTCCTTTCCCTACTGAGCAACAGTGATGCTGTTTGCTACATCGCATGCCAGCCCCTGAGCCTAGGAGAGGCTGATGAGCAGTGTTGCTGCTTTCGTATCTGTACCACTTCACAATTCAGGGGAATCCAGCCAAGGGAACCTGAGAAAAGGTTTTCCTGGATAGGAACTACACACTGGAAAACAAAAGGAAGGCTGAATGTGTTTTGATGCTTACTGTTTGCGTACTGCCCACAGCATCCAAAGTACTTTGCGGACATGCACAAAGACACTGCTGCAGTCCTAAAAGACTGTGGCAAATCAAGATGTAAAGAAACAAAGGGCTATGTTTCTTCTTTCATGCACACCTGTGTCAGCCTGAGGGCTTTGATTTCATTGCCTCCCTGGACACTGGACTTTCAGAGATGTGACTGTCTATTCCACTGATGAATGTAAGAAACTGATCAGTCTCAGAGTTTTCTTGGAGCACAGGCTAGCTGAGCAAACTGACAGTGGGTTGTATATAAATTGAAGAGGGAGCTACAGGTAAAAAAAAAGAATTGTTTCCACCAGAGCATCTGGAATAAACCCAAGCTCAACAAAGAGATATCATTTCTGGGAAGCCAGACTGGTTTATTTGTCTTCATATCATTCATCTTCCTTGTTGCTATACCTCCACCCATGTGTTTCTGCTGCTCCCTGAGCCAACGGAATGAATAAAAATCCCAGGTTGAGCCTTTATTAGCGTGTGTAATGCAAGTCAAGCTGCTTTGAGGGTCCTCTTGTTGGGTATTAATGCAGCATGCCATTTGTTACACAAGTATTTTGCTGTGGCAGACAGAAAGTGACATTTATGGGTCTATCATGAGAATGAATTTCACCATCCATTAAAATGATGTACAGGTAAACACTCCATTCATTTTAAATCTATGAGCTTTGGTTCTTTCTCTGCTCTGGTAGATGGGTCCATCAATACAACTACTATTAGCCAAACTATTTGCTGGGAAGCGAGAACTACTGAAAAATGTTACAGGCCTGTAATTAAAAGAATCGTAGCTTGAAGGGACAGTACAGGAATTAAAGTTATCAGTGAACTCTCCTCTTATAGATCTGCATGTGTACAGCAGCTGTGACGCATCTCTAGAGCTCTGCTGCTGGAAAGGCATTGTCCCATTCAGTCACGAGGAAACACAATCATCAATCAACCGAACCCAAGACCAGGAGATCTACAAAATATATATTTACCATTCAAAGCAAAAAAAAGGACAATGTCTGGAAAAGCTATAAATCTGACAGCACAATGGATTTATAAACCTCTCTGTGGGGTACAGCCACTAAAAGAAGACAAAAGAGTGTAAGCTATTGACACCGGTTCCTCACCTACTAGCTGAAGTTGTTGCCTAGTAGGGCAGGTTGGTGTTAATCAGTCACCATGTCCCATCCAGGAGGTGGCCACAGCTGAAGGGGAAGTTCTTAACACAACATATTACAATGCTTCAGAATCCTCTGCTAGGGAGGATTTACATTACGTAAGTTTTCTAGAGAATTGCTATGAGAAATGCGCAAGGTAGAAGGAAAACATACTATAAATGTAAGCCACATCATCTGGAAAATGAAATACCATTGTTTATCCACTGTAATTGTAGAAATTAAGGTAATAACAATTACAATTAAGTGACTCATATGTACTACTGTACAATTAATTTAGGCTTAGAGGCAATGTTATTGTGTATTAAATAAAAGCCAAATGATGATATATCAAGTTGTCTCTGTGATTCAGCCAGTTGCATTGCTCATCTGGACCCAGAACCAGGCCATCTGCAGTGCAACGTGACGTTCAAGGAACCTGTAGTTATGGAAGAGGTCACGCTTCCTTTGATGCAACATTAAACCATGTCTCTGACGACCTTCGATGCTTTTTGCAAAGTCAAGTTGTTCATCTGGCTTTCTTGGGCAAATGCCAGCCTAAAAGAGTTGTGTTTGATCTATTTGAGCTTCGGTCATATTCGGTCACATTCGTTTGCCATTCCTGTTCTTTTGGAGTGTGTTCCTAATGTCAGTTTTAATAGTTTCAAGCAAAATGTGACGTGGTGCTATGTTGAACTTCCTATGTATATGTCAAATCTGGAGGTCCTTTGTATGGTATATTACACAGTATTATTTAGACAGAGTTCTTAGGGTTGAATTACACAAGGATCTCACATACTGGTCCAGCATGAGCAGTGTCACTAGTTCAGCACAACACAAAGCCAGGAGCCCCGCGTAAGATCAGAGTCATGCAAAGGCTCCCCCTCTATCCACGGACAGACAGAAATTATGCAGAAGCTTCAAAAGAAGGGCAGTAAACAGCTTATCTCAGCTGTTTACTGACAGTGAAACATCACAGTGACAATCACAGGAGCTATATTCTTAAGATAAATTGCAAGAGTTCCACACACACTTGTTGCATTTATGTGAATGCTTTCCCTGCAGGGAAGCCACAAAGAGGTTTTGCGAATATTTTGAGTCACTGAGTCTCTAATCCTCTCTGTCAGTTTTTAACTATTAACTTGCTGACACTCACAATAAAAATATGGTTGTTCATAGCAAAATGTGTGTCTAGCCCCACAAATCAAAAGAGAACAAAATGTTCATATGTCTCTTTTTAAATTGAATCGCTACATTTCACAGTCTAAATATTTCTAACTTGAGTTTATGATTTATTGCCTGCGGTCCCCTACTCATCCACTAAGAAGCAGAGAATTTAGAAGTTATGGCAGGAAAACTTTTAAGAGAGAAATATCTTCCTTTTAATGATAATATTCTTAAAATAAGTGAAAAAAGAGTACAGAAAAATCAATGCAAAAAAAATTATTTCTAAATAGGATGTGTTATAAAATACTCCTAGAGGCATCAGCAGGTCTAGTATCCCCATAAATATGTTTTCCATAATCAGCCAGTATTTAATTAACACCCAGGAACTGCCTGACAGAATCTAAATGGAATCTTTAAGACACTTAATTTAGAAATGTATTGGAAATGGTTGTCCTGGCCTGGCCATCCAGTTGTTTCTCTCCCATAGATGCAAAAGCTTTATCTCATGGGCAGCTTGTACAAGTTTGGGAAACCTGAAAAGCTACAATTCACTTTCAAAGTGGACCTATTTAATTCATTCTCCTCTTTCTTTCAATTACAACCCCTTCCCTGAGGAAAGGAAACTGAAGAGAACCTGTTAGCTGTGGCTGAAACAAGGAATCAGAAAGCAAGAAGGTAAAAAAGGGTATTTCCTAAAAACTGCTTTACGAATAATTAATAAAACTGAACAGCTCTTGTTATATCAGGCATATGAATTATTTTCAGAGTAGTCCTCACTCTCCTTGCTAATTTCTGTTCATATTCATTTTGACATGTATGTCTTCAACTGCCTTTGTATCAGCTAAGCTTTTTCTTTGATCTTTTTACTAGCAGGGGGCCTTGGAAATGTATTTTTATTAAAAAACATGCCCTGGAAAATGTTCTATTGTAAAATCAGTCCTGGTGTGGCAATCACTGCCTCACAGTTTTTGGAGCAAGGGTTAAAACGTGATACTTCTGTTGAAGACTGCGAGAGATTTGCTAGCATTTTCAGGAGGAAGAAGGAGAAGGGTTCAATTTGTCTGCAGAGCCTTACCAAATTCCAATAAAAATCCACCTTGCCAAAGATACTGTCTCTCAGAGTGGGTAAAACCAAACGTGAAGGAAAAACTGCAACCAGAGGGCAAGCATACCTCTCCCCAAGACAATCTCACAGTTTCCAGAGATGGGCATTTCAAAGATTTTTCACTCACAGGTGGCATCTTTGTCTTTCACAGGCCATGAAGGATTTTTTCTTTTTTTCCCATTAATTTGTGCAGGCATACCTATGTGTTTTGTCATTTTCAAGTAGGTACAAATGACCTACAAAAATTTGGCATTTCTTCCTGGATTCTCACTGCCTCTTCCAAGTTTTGACCTGAGTGAGACACTTCAGACAACTCAGGCCTTTCTCCAGTACTTTGTGATTTTGAATGCTGCCAAAACCCCTCATTTTAGAGGGAAGGGAAGGGAGGAAAGGAGTAGATGTTGGCAGAAATTATGAACACTGGAGAAACGCAGCTCCTGTTTTTATGTGGAGGGCCCGTGCAGCACGGTTAGCAAAGGGAACAGAAATGCCAGCTGACATGCATGCAGAACGGTCCCTAAAGAGAAGGCTTTTCAGAGCTCCCCCCTAGGCTGCGACAGCTCTTTACTAAAAGGCACTGCAAAAAAGTTGGTGAACTGAGGAGTCCCTGCACTCCAGGACAGTGGGCTTGATTCCCTGACACACTAATACAGTGCAGCTGGAGTTACCCTTCCCAGAGCAATATGTGTACTCCAGCATAGGGGTTGACACAAGCCGGAAGAGAATCAGGGCCAAGCTCTTCCACGCCCCGTTTCTCTCATTATTTTACCCCCGTGTTAGCCGACATTCTTGGCACTAGAAAAAATCTTGCTCTGGTGGGCATTTGAAATTCCGGGTGCTTTTCAGATTGAAACTTTGGCTGTTTTCTTTGGCTGATGTCCCATCTCATCTTCAATTTCCATTGCACGCAACCTGTGTATTAAAGTGCCCCTGCAGCTCCAAAACAGATGAGCTACGAAGATCACGTAAGACAGAACAACATGGCCTCAACAGATCTCCAGAACACGTTTAAATCTTTGGTAAAGGTCCAGAGTAGCTCCTAAAGGTCCCTGGGTTTTTACGCACCATTTCAACATAGAGGCTATTCTCCTCACATAAAACTGTCTGGATGCCCTGCCACAGTACCTTCACAGATGTCATCTCTCAGAAAAGCAGGCATCGCAAAAGCTGCAGCTGTTCACTGGTGGCTGAGCTGTTTCCAGGCAGCTGTGCTCAGCCTATTGTTTCCATTGCAGACAAGGGATGTTTGCAAATGTGTTCGAATTTCCCCAGCCACAGTGGATGTATCTATGCTAGATTTTTAACTGATTGTAATGGACACAAGATAATTTACACATTATAAAGGTTGGTCTGCAATGAAGAATGATTGTTTCTAGCCTTTGGAGTAAGGGTTTGAGAAACAGGCATTTCTTTTCTATGAAACAGAGGCATTCAATCCCATTCACAAAATGGCTACAAATAAGAAACCAGTGTCAGCTGAAAGAAAATTATCTCAGGGAAACTCATACTGGTCACGTGTGCTTTTTCACTTTTTTTGGCAGCAGGATACGATACACACACCGCTCCAAGCTCAGAGCATCTCTCTGCCATTGGAAGCAAAGTCAAGCCTAATCTCAGCCTGTGGGCTCAGTTTGTCTGCAGATCTTGCTCACATACTTACAAAGCATAACATAACATAGGCTAAATGTCCAAACCAAACCGTTCACAAGGAACCTCTCATACTTAGGGACAGAAGGGGAAAATACTCACACAGCAGCATTCAGACCAAGGATACAGAGGTGATATGGCATTTACTATTACTTTGGGAGCTAGGACTTCAACTCTTTCCAGTCCACTTTCTCAGCAGTCTTGCATCACTTGAACAGGTAGGGACATTAGCAGAAACCATACTCTCACTGTGGTCTAGCTATTCACAAAAAGAAGACATTTCTGGGCAGTGAAAGAACCTAGAAGAATGGCTCAGAAAGCGTCCCTAGAAAGATTCTGCAAGACAAGGGTCAGTACACTTACGCTGAGATGAAAACATGGTGTGCCCAAGGCCGTGAAAGGGTCTGTGAGTTCCTGTGTCACTCAGTGATGAAGGTACCCAGCATCCGCCAGGGGTGGGTCCAAATACCCTGTTTAAAGGACAAACAAAAAGCTGTAGTCCCAAAGGTGCCAAGATCACACTTTTATGATAGAAAATGCAACTTCATCATTAATTAATTCAGTTCTGCAGAGCACTCCAAGATTCTTACATAAGAGGTACCAAATAAATCCAAAGCATTAATAACAAAATGTTCAGTCTTTTTACAAATTAATTAATTTTTGATATTTCCTTAATGAGAAATATTATCTAATGAAACTAACACACTACATCAAACAGACGCATACTATTCAACAGCTAATCCAACAAGAGAGAGTGATAGGAAAATGTCTTTAGGGTTTAACAGAGGAATAACAAACAAACAGGCAATCACATATGTTTCACTTCATTTAATATCTGGTATCTGTGTGTGAATAAACATTTCATATTGCACCTTTTGATGGCTGCCACAACAATATTTCAAAGAGATAGTTACTTCTTCACAAGAAAGTGGAAGTTGCTCTTCTGTGAGAAAAGATAGATGAAAGACAGCTTTGCAATAGTTCCAGCACAGCCCCAGACCTTTTGAACCGTTAGGATTTATATGTCATTAAATAATTAACTCAACGATGCATGAGAGAAAGTAATGCGACTCTCTGTAAAAGACCTCAATTAATTGCTTTCATTTCGGCAGACACTGAGTCTTCATGATGAGATATAAGTGAGGTGAACTTTATTTCAGAGATTGTCTGATAAATGCAGTCATAAGAAAAGGGAAAAATGACTTGTTCAGGTAAGACTTTTGTTTGCTGGAATGTTTTTTGTGCTGCAGTGTTTTTGGCTTAAATTAACTGATGTAATCAGATGCCAAAAAAAATGCTAGAAGCCTTGCCCTTGTGCTACTCCATTCGCTTTGTACTGTTCTCTCTCCTCATGAATTGCAGGGACAGTAAGAGGCATATCAAGGCATGTCTGAACCATGGATTTTTAATTAATTTATCTGCTGTCTTTTATCTTTCAGTATTCACAAGCTGGTATAAGCAATTTGGTTTAAACTGTCTGCCGCATTCTGCCACGTCTCTTGGGATTACCCTGTAGTCTAATAGGATATAATTCTTAATAGTGTAAACTTTTCTGTGCTTTATTTAATCCCACAAGTTTTATTCAGACTTTACTGCATCACCCTTAAGCCCCTTCCTATCTTGGTACCCACCGTCTTTCACAGGCTGGTCCTGCAGAGACTGGAAGGAGGAACTGGAATGCTCAAGTCTTAGACTCAATCCCCAGGGCATCCCACTATAATAAATTAAGTAGTTGGACAAGCCATTGAGTAGAAACAGAGAACAGTCCACAACCTACTCTCTGACCTGACCTCCTACAAGCCTAGGGCCAGCTCCAAGGGCAGGCAAATGTGATTTCAGCTAAATTTAGAGTAAGGCTCGCTCTTGTTCTTCCAGCCTGTTGCAAATTTGGTGAGTGGGGAGAGAACTGCTAATGGTAAAAAAATGCAGCAGTGGAATATCCACTAGCTTAGGTTTCTGGTCAAAGGTCTTAAGCTAGAAGGGAGCATTTCTAATCCCAGATTTAACACTGGTGGAAATGAAGTCACTTAACAGAATCGATTTCCAGCCATGCAATTTGTGTGCCAGTGACCATGCCCTTACCTCAGCCCACGGTAAGAAAACCTGCACTTAACCCTGAGGAAGATTAAGATTATATGATCCAGATGGGGCTATTTTAGCCAGGTTGCTGCTTCCTTATTTAAAAGGTTACAAAAAAAAAAAAAAGGCTAATCTGGTGCCATCTGCTCAGGATGAGGTGAGAGGAATTCTGCCAGCATCTTATGTTCACCCCTGCCCGCTGGGTTCACACGGGTATCCATTCCCACTTAATTACGTGCTGTCACATTTACTGCTGTTGCCTTTGAACTGGCACCCGAAGGCTGGAGAGTGGCTGGAAAGAAATGCTCTTCTGTCTTCAGCAGATGGCACAGCCTTGGCCAGCAGGAGACAAGTTGTGGTGAGTGTTGAACGGACGCTCTCTGCCCTGTTTCCAGCAGCTCCCTGCTGAGAGGATCAGGCTGTCTGGGAAGCTGGAGCTCTCACCACTGGGAAATCTGTTCTCCAGTACAATCTCAAAACAAATAGCTTCCCAATTTGTGTGAGGAAACAGAGCAGGCTACTACCAGGTCTGTACTGTTTCTGCTGGGGATGGTGCAGTAGGAAGAGAGGCGGAGAAAAGCTGATCCTGCAAGATTTTTGCACACAGACAGGAAAGAGACACCAGCATCAGCCTACTGCTCCCAGACTGAAAGTGGCTGTCTTCAAGCCACGGTCAGGAGGAGAAGACACATGCCTCGGATCAGGATGACAATTTCAGAGGTGGATGTCACTGTGTGGGATATCATTCTCCTGAGGTGGGAGGATACACACGGTAGCATGAAAGGAAGAATGCTCTGGTTGTTCTTCAGAGCTCAGATTTTTCACCTGTCCCCAACTCTGCAAAAGGAGGCGGGTCCTGACCTTCTAGGAAGCATGTATTGCCAAGCGTAGTTTATTCTCTCACCTTGGCCACTTTACACCTGCTCTGCTAGTAGGCAGCACTGTCAGGTCAGGAATAATTAAGTCATACTGTGACTACTAGATAGTCATTGCTCACTTTCCCACAGTCTCTGTTTCTGTGGTAAAGCTACCTACTTGCAAAGACAAAAATCACCTTGATCATGACAGTGAAAGAAAAGGGTGCATCTAATGGGCTCTTAATTGGGTGGGATTGACAGGCAGTTGAGGTTCTCCCTGCTTGAGGCTTTGGAAACCAAAAGGAACGGACTCTCCATGCAGCCAGTAACATCAGCTGTGGTCTTCACATGGGCTGCCTGGAATGAGCTTCATTAATGTTTTCCTTGGTATAATCCATCATCCCTTCAACAATGCATTTCTGACAGTTAATTAGACTCCACAGAGTGGAATAAGTAGTATCGTGTTTGGAATTATAATCCATTACTGAAAAACAGATCGTATGAGGCATATCACCAGCCGGAGCTCTTGGACATCTTAAGTAGTTTTTATTCCAAAAGCTTGGTAAACTATGTTTAGTAAACAATTCTGCAGCATATTTGCAAATGGCTTCATTACAAAGAGGAGTCAGGAATCAGAGGCCACCTGTTCATTAGCAAAACCCAAAATAAATAAACAAATACATAAATAAATTCAGCCCCTCTGAACAAAGGTGAAACCCAAGTGTCATTAACTACCCTGGATCACACTCAGCACATTAGAGATGAAATCCTTGTCCAGCTGATGCCTGTGGCAAAGTTCCTGCTGATTTCAGTGGGGCCAGGACTTGACATGAGAAGTCAGTTACATGGACTAGACTGCAAGAAAGATGCAAAATGCTGCAGTGGTGACCTGCTTCATCTAGATTACCTGGGACATTTGTTTTTTGGAAAGGTGCTGTTATTCACTAGGTATGCAGAACAAAACCAGGAATTTGGGAGTGGCTTCTAAGCACAACTGTGATAAAAATGATCACACTGAATAACATTAATAATAATGATATTGGATTCCTAATTTTAGTGACTTGGCTAGGTTAGGAAATCCTAAGCCAGGAGAGCTCCTGTGGATGCACAGCAAAGAAAGTAATGTTAAAATAGAGGACAGAACTGGCTCTATGATGAATGGTATGAAGCAGGAGAGATGTTCTTCGAGAAGTACTTTGCCTGCAAGTGCTCAGGTGTCCACTTGCTTCAGACATGCAACAGTGCTGCTACCTTGAGGCTCCTGAGCACAAGCACACTGTTTTTACAGCTGGCAATCCGATGAAGTGTGACAGGCAGAGTAACAGGTTTAAACAGACCTAGACCACCGCTTTCCACACCTGGCATCATTTCCCTCTGTCTTCTCATCCTTAACTGGTTTTTAATTTACTGCTTATCTAGGCAGCATTTGAAAGATGTCCCAGAACTCTCTGGACGCAAATAATCAGTTGAACATGACCGTGAATCTTCTATTTGGAAAGCTCATACAGCCATCTGGAAGTATCCTCATCTCCAGATGTTAAAAGGAGAGCTAGTGCCTTCACCTTCTTACTCAGCGGTCTCTTACAACTCTGCCCACATATCATTCGTGCTGAACAGAAAACACAGGGGAGGCTGCCTCAGGAGCACAGTGCCAGGGCTACTGCTCAGCATCCTTGGTTTTATCAAACCACAGGTGTGGCTCTGCCTAGTAGTTAGACCAGCTGCCAAGGACACATAGCTGCCAAGGACTCCTACTTCCAGTGTTGAATTTAAGTTGTCATGAGACTTTGGCCAAGTCACTTAGAAGAACAAGGGCTCCCAAAGCTCAGTTGCATGAAGATCAGATGAGTGATCCCTATGTCTTTTTGTGAGCCAAGCCTAAAATGATTTTAAACTACCGTCGTTTTCTTCTTCAAAGATACCCGTTCCCTGAGGCAGAGATGCTCCACCTGTGAATGCAGGCCATATATCACAGAGAGACAATTTTCTGGGCAAAAAGCCTGTTTCTGATGTCCTTCTTTCTAAATGGTCCCTCAGGTGTCAGAGTAAATGAACTGTCATGGTGAACCACAATCTTCCCTCCTGCCGCATAATGAGCATGTGTTTGTTTAGATGAGCAAGTAGTAGCAGCCACCCCCAGCAGCCTTTTTTTGCAAAGTGCTCCTTGAATCCAAACAGGGAGCAGGATGAAGGCTTTTTGACTACACATGGATAGTTTAGCTGATCTGCACACACAGAGAGAATCTGGCACCGCTGGGATACATCAAATCTTCTCTGTGTGCACAGATTATGTATATTGCTCATGCAGCTATGGAGAGCTTTGGTGTACACTCTTCTCCTGCCGTTAAAAGACGATCTGAGAGCTGACCAGCCAGTTGCCCACTGAGCAATTCGCTGAGAAACTGTGGAGCGTTGGCAGAAGGCTAAAAAACACAGCTTGTTAAAGAAAAACTAGCAAAGCAAAAAAGGGCACATTTTAATATTATAATTTGTTTGTTGCAACAGATTCAGTGGCTAATTCTCATTTCTCCTTAATCTGAATTGTTATCACCAGAAAGCCACGAAGAACCTGGGTTCTGCATTTATACTTATTTTTTACAAAAAAATTTTTTGTAACAATGGCCTGGGCCACAGAAGCTGACACCAAGTGTCTGCATAAGCTGAGCTATTCTGGAAACCTTAAATGAGACTGCACCTTTAACTTTGAATCCGATTTTTTTTTTTTCATTTTATTATGCTCAACTCCTAGACATTTTTATAACAATGCAAGCTGTAGCGCAAGCAGTAGAGAAAAAAGTGATCAGAACTGGAGCAGAAGATTAGATACACAGCTCTCAACGCTACTGACAGTTATTCATTGATTATTTTGGGTGCAAATTGTATTGATTATGGTAATGAGAAAGCCCAGTGACAAGCCCAGTGATAGGCAAGCTTCCCAGGTCAGCATTTGTATGTCTGAATGCTATTTGCAAAGCACTGCTGGAATTCACACAATTATGAACTGGTGCAGTTTCCATCCCTGAATATCCCAGTGCATGTGGACCACTGATGAGAGTGCTTAATCAGATAGAGCTGTGCATTTCACGCATGGAAAAACTGAGGCAGAGGAAAACCTGCTTTGTCCAAGAACATACACTAAGGAAGTCCCTAGCAGAGACAAAACTGAACTCAGATTTTACAACAGATTTTACAAACCGAACTCAGATTTTACAATTCCCTAGCCAAGGCCTGTTACAAAAAGAGCATCTTTCATCAATACTGAATGCCTCCAATCGCATTATTTTCATGCTGGGGGAAACGAACTTTCCAGTGTAAACTTTGTCAAGAGTGAATTGATGAGAGGCTGTTATTGGAAAAGTTACAAACTACTTCTTTTGCCACTCTCTATTGTGATTCCTGGGAAAATAGGTCAGCAATTTTTCATAGGGATGTTCTGAGGACAGATACATGAAAGATTATAAGATGCTCAGATACAAACGTATAAGATAGCAAATGAAAGCCAAAGTGTAATTAGAATCCCACAGCAAATATTACCAGTATTGTATTTCCTGTGTATTTTTCTGTAGCAACCAAGGATACCTGATATTTCTCTTGAAGCCCTAGCTCTTGCATTTATGTCAGTAAGTGTGAATTTCAGCTTTCAACTTCTCACCACCAACATATTAGAAAGAAAGGGTTTTTAGCATCTGTTATCATCTTTTAAGCACAAGAGAAGAAAGACCTGTAGCTTTGTCTTTACAATGCTGGTAAATACTTTGTGCCTGTTTTACTTACCAGAAGGTTACACAACATTAGTGCAGAATGAAAATGTCATGCCAGGCAGAGAGATAACTTTCTTCTGTAGAAATTCTTTCCACAGTATAAATAGAGATCTTCCCCCATAATTGCAACACAATCTCGATCTGCCTGTGGTGACAAAGGAAAAAAAAAAAAAAGCTGTTTAATTTAATTAGAGTCCATTTGAAAACCTAGTAGCATGAAATAATTTGATATACAGAAATAACCCTCACCAGCTACAGACACCATTTCATTGTGTCTTATCTTGGGATAACAGTAACACTTAAATTTCAGACCTTAAACTGTATAAACAGTGTGACTAGAGATAGCCCTAAGAACATTTAAAATGACGTCAGAATATTACCACTTATTCAGCTCCCTCTTCTCTGTCAGGCAAAGATGCTAAAAATGCTGCTAGAGTAACATTCACCCTTGAGGAAATTTACTGCTAATTCATGTCCATCCACTCAGCAGCAGTTACCTTCTCTCCCAGTGGCAGCATCTCACACTAAATGCTCCTTTTCTTTTGGGTAAGACCATTGCTGGCATAAGGGGGCAATGCTATATAAAGAATGCCTTAAAATTATTTGTGAGGTATAATGTTAAAAAAACTTTTGATTCATACTACAGCAGGTCATTACTAGTCCTACAAAAATGTAGGACTGAATCAAAAGTCTATGGACAAGCTGGCAAAAAAAAAAAAGCTAGTTATTTTTTTGACAAAAATCTTGAGGGGAAAATACTCCCCCCCAAATTTCCTTTGAATACTTTTTTCGCTTGTTTGCTTACTGCTTTGCTTACTTTGGTCTAATGAAAATTGAAAACCCTGAAGAGAACAAAGTTGCTGCAAACCAAAATATTATCTGCTATTCAAAAATGAGCTTTTCTTTGTTTTTACTAACATATTTGGCTTCCAGTACCATTTTCTAATTTTGGAAAGCAGAGAAACAAATACTATAACCATACATTCTTCTATTGCTTTGGCATTTTTTCTTCCAGAAGTAAACAGTACAAAAGAAAACACAACCTTTCTTTGAAGGTAAGATGGAGCCAGCTGATTATCTAGGATGATCTCTTCTATATCACGGATATTGCATTTACCATGATATACATTACATTTACCTCTACGAAATCCAGTAATTTCAGCTAAATTAAAGCATTTCCGACTCCTATGGCTAACCTGTGGTTTGCCACAGCAAAGAGTTCTGCAGATCTTTTAATTTGACTTCTAGTAATGTAAAGTTAGGCAACCCCCTCCCACACTTCTTAGCTTTCAAAAGGAGCAAAACCTGTTTCTGTGTGACATTAGAACTAAAGGTATAGAAGTATGCTTTCATGTATGTGTGTATGTGAGAGACTATTTATATATGTGCAAGCTAAAGCGACAGGAACCTTCCCAACTATAAGACAGACATATACACAGCTAAATCTATAAAAACAGCTTGTATTTGCATTTCTGTAAACAGGTACTTGCACGTGCAAGAAAGATACAGAACGTAAACCTATAAAACACTGCCTCTGTGTGTGAGAAAAAGACAAGGGAAGGGGGGTTAAATCTATAAAAAATACCTCATGTGAGTAAGAGAGAGGGATAGAGAGATTCAGAAGTAAAAACACAGAACCTTTCTTCTGTATGTCATAGGAGAGATCTGGAAATTAGCAGCCTCTGAGACAGGTGAATTTTCCCTCCTCCTTACTTTCTGTTCCCATCATTTTAGTGTGTAGATCACTTCAGTGAAATCTAAGATGTTTTTCCTCTTAGGGATATTTTCCTCTCATAGCATTATAGCATAAGAAATTCACTGATTTCCAAACATGGTCTAATCTGCAGGGATGTTGGGAACGTGCAATTTAGAGCCCTGCGTGGCAGACATAGATTGCTGAGCACACTGGCAAGGGACTGAGATTCTCCTTTTGCAAAGGTTTCATGTAACACTTATGATCTAAGGTCCGTTCTCACACGTACCCATAACTGCCTTTCTAAATGTGCTCTGAAAAACCACAAGGAACCCCCTTTCCCCAAACAGCCAGACTCTCCCTGTGTATTAGCCAGTGAATAAAAAGGGGCACAAACATGGCTGAACCTAACATCTGTACTGAGTCTGAACAAAAGCTTGCAAATGCTGTTTATGAAATACTGAGCCATCTCCTGCCACTGCCTGCCAACGTGGATGGCACTGAGCAAGGGAGAGTTTCGGATAGCTACTCATACATTATTATTAATTATTAGTATTTACACTGTGATTAGCATCCAGCAGTCTTAGCCAGGGAGCAGAGATTGCACTATGCCATCTCCTGCTACAGGTGCTTTTATACCAGTCACAACATACCTGGGGTAAGGCTCTGAAATGCTAAAGTGGATCCACTGTATTGCTGGATGTTGCTGATTCCTGGTTTAAAAAGAAAAAAAAAAAAGCCATCAGAGTCATACACTAGTTTCCCATGGGAAAAAGAAAACCAACAGAAATTGTATTAATATCTGCAGACCAGACTGGGGGTTACAGGACTGGTTGATCACACCATTCTTTTTCTGCTCTTAGTTTGCAGTGATTCAAACCCTCTCCCAAAGAGATGGTTCAGAATAAGGTTCAGGTCAGTACCCAGATGAGGATGCCGCATAGAGCAGACTGGTGCTATTTATTATTTCTGTTTTGGAAGAGCCCAGAGGCCATAATCAGCATCAACACAATCAGATCACGACCCGGGGCAGCATAAATGCTTTGCAGCAGTGATGTGGCACAGCTGGCATCAGGTGTGGCACAAGGGCTGAAATTGGACACCAGGTCCAGCAAACTGTCAGTGCTTATCCCACTTCTCCCCTCTTCCTTCCTGGTCTTCTCAGTCAGCTTCCCAGACCCTCTGGACCACAGGCTCCAGTGCAATTGCAATGCCTCCACACAGGCTGCAAACATGACTTATCCCTCCCCGCCTCCTGTCAAGTTGCATCTACATAAACCTGCATTTGTCTCTGACAATAGCCCAGTTTTCTCTCTTTATTTATCTACCTGTCGACTCATTTTACAATCTCTCTCTGGACAGCCACAGAGCAAGAGACAGAACCAGATGCTATAGCATGCACTGAATGCCAACTAGCTTGGTGGAGTGTGCAAGCATCCTCATGCAGTGGAAAGGTCCTTTTGTAAACATGCCTTGTGATCAAAGGGCTGATGCTTGCTAATATTTTCAATATTAATAATCTCCCAGCTGCCTCACTCCATTCTCTGGCTCCCTATTTACCTATCCTTTATAGTTCACAGAGAGGTAGAGTTTAAAACAATAAGCTGGTTGAAGGAAAGGAAGGTTGTTTAAAACAGGAATTCACATGAAGAATAAACCATATTGACGTTGCACAGAAATGCATCAAATATGTATAAAATCACTGTATTGTCATATACTGTGCCTGGCACAGATTGAGAAGCATCTGAAGATACGTGCATGCATGCATACAAAAATAGTTACATCCACACTCCTTCAAAATCCATGTACTGCATATGTTCATGCGCCACACCTCCTTTCCTATCCCCCATGCAGATATACATGGAATCAGAGAATGAAAACATGAGTGTGTTTCATCAGTCAAACAGAAAAATTACTGCCAAAAATAAATGCATATGCAAGCTACTCCCAGAAGAAGACATGTAGTTGGCTATTTTGTTTGATGGTTTGTATGTTTGCGAAAGAGTAGCAAGAACTCTAAGGAAGCCAAGAGAGAAGCTATGCAGAGGCAGAATTAGCAGCAGTAGCAGAGCTCTGAAAGACAGTGAAGGGAGAATATTTGGGCCAAGTGCTGGCTGAGAAAGACCCGAAGATGCAAGGAAAGGAAATATTTTCTGTTGTTTGACTCCTGCCGTGCTCTGTGAAGCAGGACGTGCTACATTCTCAGTCAATCAACAGGACAGCATCAAAGACCCCTGATTCCATTGCCAGTCTCTCCTCCTAATAGATGTCCTTTTGCTCAAGGAGAAAGCTTTAATAAAAGCTGGTTATAAACTATGCATACACTAGGAAAATGTCATCTGTCACTGAAATACAGCCAGTACTGGCATGGCAAGCAGTAGACCTTGCAGCAGCACACTGCCAGACAACCAAGCAGTTTGGCAGAGGCTGTAAAACATACCACATCTGTCTGAAACTGCAGGATTGATTTAAAGTGAGTGGAAGGAATCCAGCCAGGCCACAGCAAACGCACTGAGATGAGCCACATCTCAAGAGAGAGTCTGCTGGGCTCTTTGCTGTCTGCAGGCTGCCGCCAAGCCGGTTCTTTAACTCATATACAGGAGGACACTTCCAGCAAGCACAGCACCTGCTAGTGGAAAACCATGGTGCTAGTTCGGGTGTCCTTCCACACAGCGCTTACCTGCTGAGTCATTGGGTTTTCTGAGTCCAAGTGCCCATGCTTAGGCTGTCGCAGCTGCCACTTTGTAGAGCTGCATAACTGGGAGCTGTTTAGACAAACAATGTTTCTACGCCATCAGCCACTCAAGCTAGACCTGCAGCAAGGCTCTCCAAATGCCGTACAGTCTATTTACATGTACTCTAATTTAGGACACTGCTGGCAATTTGGTGCAGTTTTGCAAAAGTACCGTATTTTGAATCTGTCATTTTTATCCCTTTGAAATATATAAAAGAAAGCACATAAACAAAACATGTAACGTCTATAAAATTTTATATCATTTTATTACATTCTGGAGACAAAATGTGGCTTACTGCATGGGTACCTGCTTGGGGAGTCAAAGCTATTGGAAACAAGGTCCATTTTTCATCCATTAGAGCCTGACAATGTCACAAAAATAGGACTAATACTGACTTGCCAGCAAGGGTAAAAATTTATCACTACAAATATTTTGCTTTCCTTCTTTCTGGTACTTAAGGGCTTTCTAAACTCAAAGGTCAGACAGAAACTGCTGAGAGGAATCACAATCAGAGAAAATGTTTCCAAAGGGGGAGAATCTTTCTGTAGGAAACACATGCCCAGACTGACAAGAAATCATGCCCATGGCTTTATATCATCCCAGGACCTTGCTATGTGCTAGCTGGAAAAATGCACTCCATTTTCAGATCCCATTTTAGTAGCCAAATTTTCTAGCATAATCCATTGAGAATTTCAGGCTATCTAAATGCCTAGTTTATCACCACATCCCTAATATATGCAAAGCACACTGATTTTATCTATTGCTAGAATATTGCGTTGCATTGCTAGACTTGCACTTTAGAAGACTGCTTATATAAGTTATCATTTCACTTCTTTCCCTCCCTGCACAAATAAATACCAGCATTTAAATGCAGTAGGTGTCATGTCAGGACATTAGGACCAGGATTTTAATTCCTGATAGATGAGGACGTGGGCATTTCAGAAAGGAAACCAAAAGATTCTTCCTCTTGGCCTCTTCGATACAAGAAGACCGCAGACAACTAGGCACCAAGACTGTGATTCACACCATCAGTCCTTCAATACTGGGGGTCACAGAGTGACACTCATGTTAAGTTTCACAGAACTGGCAAAGCTCTGGTCAGCAGTCCTTGATCTATCCCCTCTGCTAAAGACAAGGCTGGAGGAACTCAGAATTGACTTGCCAAAGCAAGAAATCCGTGCAGCTCCCCAGCATCCTGCCCTCAACACTAGCACACATCCATCAGCTGCCCCAGGTATTCACAGGACATTTTTTCTGGTTTAGCAGAGGCTGTTCATTAAGAATCCCCATTGCACTTATTGGTGAAAAATGCTCTTCCAGGACTGGCAGATGGGGAGGGAGGAGAGGTGCCGTGTGAAATCCAAACATCTGCTCGCTGTTCTTCACCCGTGCTGTGCTCACAAGACAGACCCCATGGAGGGAGGGAAGGAGAGGATGGCGTTGACAGCAGTTTACTCAAAGACGTTTAAAGCACAGAAAAGTAGGGGAGCTTGCTTGGGAACGAATGTAGCGTGATTTTTTTTCTTCAGATGAGTTTAGTCTTGGTGAAAGGCCTCTGACTAACAGCCCAGGGTCCAAAATGTGATAAATCTGCAGAATTCTACAGAAAAGGCAGAGCTAGCATCTCCCTGGCCCTCACAGAGCTCCCTCTGCAGGTGAAAGAGGAGCCAAGCTCTTTTTGTATCGCATTTTTCATATGCTTTGGAAAACATTGCATAAATCCCCAGTGACCGAGTGCACAGAGACACATTTACCGGGAGGAAAAAAGAAAGCTGCAGCCCTGTGCATACTCATGTTTCACTGTGGCATATGCTCACTGCACCGTACACAGCAGGCACCAAAGAAAACCCTCCTAAAAATCCACCTTGCAACGGCATCTTGCGATGAATATGTGCGAACTTGTGAATACATAAAATAAAGTAGTGGGGGAGGGGAGTGAGGAAAGGGCATCGCATTTATGATGAATATAGGTAAATTATTACTTTTTTCATATGCATAATTAAGCTGTGGAATTCACTACCAGATAAAATAGAGACCAAGAGGATTTTAAAAAGAACTAATATAAATACTGAGCCTGGCCACAGCTGCTATAAAAGATAAAGAAAAGCATTAGAGGAAAGATCCCTCTTTGCAGCCGAGTGCATGCCAGCCATTTAGACAGGACAGAGGATTAGCTAGATGCTTCCACTGGACTCGGGTAGCACTCCTTATGCTTCTGTTTGCTACTATACCTACTCCTTCCCCAGCGCCTATGCTGGGTGATGCTAATAAAGAACCTGATTAGCATTCAAGGACCAGTTGTGCCAATTAGGCCCAAGTACACACTGGGGCTGGGTCCAAGCACTCACGCTGCTTCTCCGGCTGCCAAGTGCCTTGTGGTCATGCTATGGAGCGCAGCCACAGCGTCCCCTTCCATTAAGAGAAAGCAGAGGACATGTTCCTGCAGCCAGTTAGGGGAGCAAGCTGGTGCAGAAGGGCTGGGGGACACAGCTCTGCCCCATTTGATATAGGCTGGATCCCTGGCAAGCTATCGGTGTTTGACCTGTGCATCAGAGCATGACTAGCCTCTGATGAGGCACCATGCGGATCTTCACAGAACAAAAGAGGTGCCGCTAGCTGTGTCTGTGCTGTTTTGTGGGCCTCTAGGGCACTGCTGGATGCTGCCAAGTCCTGGTCGGGCTCTGAGAGGCATAGCCCTGCAGGAAGATGAAATCCCTTTGCAGTTCACAGAGCAGGAGCATAGCAGGAGTTAGAAAGGCAGCTTGGTAACCATATTTTCTGGCCTGCCAGGCTGCTTGTGGCAGAGGCTTAGACAACTCCTGACAATGAGGCAGCCACCGTCTGCTTAGGACCTGGACAGAACTGCGATCTTTGCAGCCAGCTAGTGATAAAAGTCTTCCTGGCTTGCCAGGTAGTACAGTGGGACCAGGGCATGAAAGGAGGAGGGACAGAAGGTAGAGAGTTCTCTAAATCAGCTATAAATTATAGCAGACACAAATCTTTGGTGATAGGGAACAGAATTTATCATTTCCAAAGGAAGGAAAGGAAACCCCATCCTTCCTGAATGACTGGAGGGTGGGCAAAGAGAGACATGGCTGCTGGTAGCAATGCTCTTTTCTTCTCTGCCCTGGCACTCGGCAATCATGGGGATGTGTCAGGGAGTGGAAAATGAGAAGTGCCGTCTTCAAGGGGCAGGTGAGGATATCTTTATATGTGCCAAGACCAGTAGATCTTGCTGGATTCCTTAGCTATTTCCTCACTCCTGAATATCAAATGGAGTGACTATCAGACAGAGTGGTCATGCCACAAAGCAACAGAGAAGGTCTGTGATGGAGCAGAGAAATAGAATAAACAACAGGTATACTTCCTTGATATTTCATTTTGATTGCAGAAAATGAGTAGAAAAATGTGTACTATGATCATCAGTTTATTTTTCTTTTCAAATCTTCTTTCAGCCAGGAGGCAAACAATTAGTCCTTTGCACAGAACTAGTATCAGAAAATTATAGATAGCTGTCCTGCTTGGGTGAATAAAATATGTCCTGAAATAGCTACAGTCTCACAGCCATGGCTCATAGCTATCAAGAATGCCGGTCAGGGTTAAATCTCTCTTTCTTTTCAATTATTTTGTCATAAATTAAAGCCCAAATGACAATAAATCATGCTATTAAAATTAGAATGTCATTTGCTTTTATCAGAACTAAAATTAAGCCATACACACACTGAAGATATAACAAAGAAGGAGAGGGAAAGAGCAAGAAAAAGGTAACTGATTTTCCTTATATTTTGGTGTAGTTGAGATAAGTCACGAGGTCTGCATCTGGAAGTGGGTCACAGGACTTTTTCAGACTTAATGTTCTGGTCTAGACAATTAAAAAGAAGCCCAAACTGAGACTCCTTAGCAGAGATCGAGTCTGACTGAGAGCAGTTCTCAAGACTTTCTCTGAATCACCTTAGCACCCTGGAAGAAAGGCTCTACAAAGCTGCCTCTAAAGTTTCCACTTCTGTAAAGCTCTGGGAACTTTGCAGGTAGTTTTTCAGAATCTGCTTGCATTTAGGCAATTGATAAAATTTATTGCAACAATAAAAACTGAATTTAAAAGACTGAACTTTTTACTCCTTCCTTCCTCTCTTCAAATTGAAGTGTGACACCTGTCTCTGACCTTTTCACACCATTCCCATTCTGTCTTCAAGCAAAACTGAAGCTGACTGCATGCATTTGGGTACATGTATATGTGAAATGTTGACAACCAAGCCACACAATTTCTTCTACATAAAACTCAGATGAGTCAGACCATAAAAACCATGAACTTCTGGGCTCAGTCCAGGACTAAGCTGCCCTTACGACAGTGTTATCAAACCTAAAAGAAAGTCTGGGGTTTAGGCCAGGGCTACAGCATTACAACAGCAGCAAGCTTGACATGGCAGATTTTCTCCTTGCAGTGTAAATATTGAATGATGCTCCTTTCCAAGAGCACAGAAGACCACAATGCCAATGTTAAGCAAGCTTTGGACTGGCCAGCGCTCCTCTTCAATTCTTTTATTCAATAATCTTCCTCCTCCCACATTCTGAGGTCTACAGGAGAAAGAGCTATTTCAACTTTAAAGAGAGCGTGAAATGGTATTTACATTTTCACAAGGCATTAACCTTGAATCACCGGACATCCCATCGCCTGAAGGAGGTGGTGTATTCAGTGAGAGGAAAGAGGGAAAACAAATTGCATCTGCTTGCTCAAAGGCCAAAAGTAGCTAGAGATATGGCTGCTCATTAACTCCAACAAGAGCTAAGGCATCGAAATAGACCTGAGCTGCTTGAATTCTCTGCCTGGCTCTGCTCTGTATGGTAATATTGAGAGAAAGAATTATGAAAACATAATGGGAAAGCAATGAAATATGACCAAAGTCTTGTAATGATGAAATATAATGACTCATAATGAAGAAGAGGCAGAAGGAAAAAATAACAATTCTTGTGAAACAAAAATAAGAGACATGAAGAGTAAGAGAAGGAAGTGGGGAATGAAGGAGAAAAGAAAGGAAGCAGCAGCTGGAAAGGACTTTTAACTTTTCCACTTAGCGTTTTAAAACCAAAAAGCAATTACTGCCAGGCTGGCGTTGCCTTTCTGCACATTAACTCCCTATTATGAATAAAATTAATGAGTTTAACAAACTCCTTGTCCTCCTAAAGTTGTGCTCTTCATTATTGGTGTTAATAATGCGCCAGGGACTCTGACTCCAAAGCTCAGTACCATGTCCTGATTTTTTAAAGTTTAAAAAAAAGAAAACAGAGATAAGGTGGGGAAGAAGATTTCAAGAAATGGAAAATTATAATGTGACTTGACCCAGGCTGATGCACTGCAGAGTGGATGTCATTCTGTATTCAGTGGCCTATGTGGTAAAATGGCAGTCTGACCCAATGAGGAGGATACTTCCACTTTTGCCCCACGGGGGAACCATGCAAGAACCAATTCCAAACCACTCCAAGTGGTACAGGGCAGATTTAGAGTGCTTGAAAGGTAGGCAGACCAGCAGTATCTTGCTGTCTCATCTCTGCCTTTCATTTGGAAACAAAGCTATCAGGGAGGGGACACATATATAATTTAAATGGCATACAGGTGGCTGTGGAGAGAAACCTCCTCCAGCTACAGAAAAGCCTACAAGGCTTTGCACAGTGGCAGATGGTGCCGATTGCTCACTATTGCCATGAGGGATATCTGTCTTGCAATAAGAGATTCAGAGCTGATTGATTACTACAGCCTGAGACCCGAAGCCCACCAGGCAGAGTGCAGCATCTCATGTCCCAGCACTGGGACTGTGAGAAGCCACAGAGGAAAGAATGCCAGTTACTGAGGATGTTGAACGAGGGCTGTCCCACTGTAAAGCTGTGGAATTTCTTTCCGAAAGGTCAGATGGCTGGAATATGGAAATTTCTGCAATGACAAGTGAAAACCCCTCACCTATCTACCTGAATTCACTGGGGAAACCTGGCTGAGATGACAGCAACTCACAAAACAAGCAAAACTTGCTATGAGATTTATACTGACACCACACTGGGAGGGCCCTGCATCTGCAGAGGAACCTCAGCTAGCAGGCTGGCATCTGTGCCAGAACGCCTTTTCCAAAACATGGCCTTTCCACAGACCAGCTGGAGAAGTTTAAGATGTTGTCTCCCTACCTCACAGCACTGTTACTGCCCTTCTGTCAGAAGTTACCGTCCCTGCAGCTCAGCAGACAGATTGCTTCTTGAGAGCATTCCTTGACACACTTCAGTCATAATCGGTCAGCTTAGCTCAAATGGCATAAATGATATGTTTGCACTAACCTGGCTGAGTCTGATGGAAGCAGCTTACAGGGCACTCATGTGAAACATTCCTCCCACAGACAGGCAGACAGTAATCTTTGGTAGAGATAATGGTTACAATTAGCTGGGGCAGGGCTGCAGCATTCAAACCTACAGAGCTCTGCAAAATAAACATGCCCATAGGCTTACCAGCATTAGGCTCTTTGCATCAGACATTTGAGGAACAACTAACAGCTGTAGGGTCCTATAATACATATGTTTTAACTTCCAGACTCCTGTCCAAAACTTAGGCAGGCTGTAGATCTGAATAGTCCAAGCCAGTATAGCTGTGTACACCGAGTATGGCCTGGGTTTTCTAAACATCCTCAGCCAAATGTACAAGCGTTTTAAGCCAGTTTTAATGTTGCCAGCATGGCATTGTCCTTAAATTTCCTGTCCACAACACGTAGGTTTTTACTTCTGTGAAGTGAACAAACATAGCACAGATCCTTCACGGATCAGAGCACAGAAACACATTTTCTTTTCAAAGCCTTCTGGGCAGAGGACTCCCTATATAAAAAGCCAGAGTTCACCAGGCAGTGGCAGGTTTAAGTCACCTACCTTGTCCTCTCTGCACATTAGAATTTAAAACCTACAATAAAAAGGCTGAAAGGGGAACTTTAATGAAAACATTTTATAATCTGTTTGAGATTTCAATTGATTCAGCCTCCTGCACAGCAGCTAATGTTTATACTGCACTTTCTGCACAGATTTAAGCACCGTCGATGCCCTCACACACTTTTTTTCTTTTAGACAAATTGTTTTCTTTCCTCAGCTCTGTTATTTCCTAATCGTATGAAAATTTCACAGCCTTTCTCTCTTACTAAATGACCAGGGAAGAACTTGGATTTCCTGAAGTCGATGGTCTTTGCCAGAGGGTAAATGTAAAAGAGATTAGAATTAAATTCAGATGCCAGACTCCCGACTGTCACCTGCTCCAAACTAGAGATAACCAGGTCCCAATCCTGTATAAATCCAGATTGGCACTGACTGGTGGTGGTTGGGTAACAGTATGAACTGAGTTTGGCGAGGCTCAATCCCAGTGTGAACAGACAGGTCTCTATACCAAGAAATCCCCACTTCAGGTGGCACTAACTCAACTCCACTGGTTTCTGCTGACCAGAAATGGGAGTCATTTCCCAGCTGCAGAGGCCAGAGGGGGAGGTTTGAGGCATCGCGATGGTACAAGGTGTGAAGTGAGAATTTGCTCATTTTGTTCCCCTCCTGCAGAGGATTCCAACCGCTACAACTGCTGCATTAGCACCTTTCATCAGCTCTGATCTATTTATGAAAGTGTTTAAAGCACAAAAAGACTAAATTTCCATTCAGTGCAGACATCTCTTTGCTGGAAAATGTATTTTCTTTCTCTCTTGGGTAAGGAGAGAGCTCAAGGAGCCATCAAACAAGAAGCAAGATCAGAGCTGGGTGTCATCCATAGAAAATCACTATTCAAAATATAGTGACCAGGAATGCACTACTATAGCCAGGCAAACATATTCAAGGCAAAAGGAGTCACGTGTCAGCTGCTGCAGAGGGTGACATATATTGCTTGTTCTCATTTATAGTCCCTCTCTACAGGTAACTAAGAGACAGCAAGTATTATTGCTTAAAATGCAGCAGGTATCAAAGTATCCATTTAGAGGTTTGGCTGCACTGGAGAGGAAACATAAATGAGTTGTAATCCCACAAGCAAAGCACGCAGGAAGAGGAATAAGTAAGCCTCACATAAGCAGTACGCTCTTGTTCTTTTCCAATTCCAAAAGTCAAATGCTGCTTTTATTCTTGAAAAAGCCATAAACCGCCAACCACTAGGACGCAATGAGCTTTTAGTAAATCCTGGGTTTCAGACAGGATACCAGAAGTGGGCTTTTTCTACTACTTAGAGATCACCAGTGCTAAAATTAAAAGAACCTATCAGATTGAGAGAGGGGAAAAAACCCCAACCTTAAATAATACCTTTAATGGTCAAGTTCCAAGTTCCAGCATGCAAACGTTAGACAATTTCAGAACCAAGCTTACCCAGCCATGTTTAGTTCAGCTCTCTCTGCAGACGCATTATGATCAGTTTGCCACTAGAGTGTCCTGCCATATCTTATCTCTGTGACGCCATCCTCATCCAAAGCTGATTCTATCCTCGTCCAGTAGACATGGTGCCCCGCAACTGAGCAACTACTCAGGGTTTTGTTTTACCTTCAAAGCATTTTGTGTGGCCCTAAGCCTTATTTGCAGCTTGCTTTTCAAGCCCTGCTCTGCATGCAGAACTGTTCACTTCCTCCCAATCTCTTCTGAAGTGCTTATCTATACACATCTACACAAACATGAGTGGATTTATATTTATAAAGCTGAAATGGGAGTTCATGTGGAAGGTTACTATCCCTGCTTTACACTGTGTTCAAACGGGGAGGAAGGGCAAAGTCGAAATACAAATGATCTAACGTTTAAATTCTCCTTTAATTTTGTAGTCTGCTTTCAGACACTTAGTCCTACGCAGCAAAGGTTTGCCCGAAATGTGCTTCTGCCCTGTGATTCTGAAATGAATCTAAAGGAAATATGAAATTCAATGAAATTTGCATGTTTGTCTTCCCTAGATACAACTCAAAATCTCTAACGATGATAAATAAATACATAACATTCTGCTGTGCTCATCAGGAGAGTTTTGAAACATTGCAAAACAAAGCAAAATGTAACTCTAACCCCTTGAAATTATTTCCATCCTTGGTAGCTCTTATTTCACCCAATCTAACACAATGAAAGTTTAGAGAAGAAAAATCCTGTACTTCTGAGAAGAACCTGAGTTTGCAAAACAGGGACTTCAATTAAAATGAAAACGTTGAAGGAGCTATAGTCCACAGGTGCTGTCCCTGTGAACAGACCTAGTGCTTTGTCCTGTTTTTTTTTTTGTAACATGGCCAACTCATCGATGAGGGATGTTGTAGCTGTCAGTGCATGGCTCTGTGCAGTGCCCAGGGAGCTGGGTACAGCAGGACAAGCTCCTGCACAGCGTCTAACTTGGTATCAGAAATGTGTGAACATGGCCTGGGGGCCTTCCATTGCGCTGAAGCCAGGCAGCTCCTCTGGAGCTGTATGGTAAAGCACACACTGATGCCTGCATCTTCACTGACTAGATTTCAAACTTGCTGTAAAGAACTGGAATCTGCATAGCTTTCTGACTCTAAAATTTCTTTGGAGGCCTGATTCTCTTTTGCCCTGTAGCTTCTTTACACTTAAGGGGGGTGAGATTTAGTCTAACTGTAATTTACTGCAATTTTAAACCCTATTACCCCCTCAGCATGGTGCTGTATAAATGCAATGCAGGGCCTTTAATTTACTAGATAAAGGTATTATTTGAGTTCCTTTCATAGCCTAATTATTACTTAGCAAATATCATGTTGTGGTGAGTATTTGTGGATAATTCTCAGATAATACCTAATTATATGGCTAACACTTATAATGATGGGAAAGCCTCAAATATTCAGAGTCCGGATATTTGAGACTATCCCAGAACCCCAGGTATTTCCAAGCACTTGTAAATGGAGCTAGGATTTATGGGCTTTTCACTATTTCTAGCCTGTGAAACAGCTCTTGCTACAATGTTTCAGACTGGTCACTGGAATTTGGATTCACAGGTAGATACGGACTGCTTTGAACTTCTGAGTGACCTGACATAGCTCTAAACCTGATTAACTCACCACATAGCTTGAGTCTGTGGATAATTTATACGATTGAACAGGCAGACTTTGCAGGAAATATACTCTCAGGGGGAAATGGTCTGTGCTAAACGGAGAAAAAGGTTTGACTCAATTGAAATTTCTAATTTTCAAAAACATGATGGGACAGATAGGGCATGGAGAAGAAAAAGGATTGCGGGGGAGAAGTTAGTTCTGTTTCTCTCAACCCCTGTGAATTTGTAACTGTTCTTTGCTGCAAGCACTTCCCTGCACTGCTGTGATCTGCAGCATGTCGAATTGCTGCACACAGAATAGGACCAATCAGATACACAAAGTGTGTTTCCTGTGCGCAGGTCTAAGAGCAGAGCTAAGCTCCGACCTTCATAGTTCATGAAGTTAGTTCATTAAACCACCCGTGACATCTTGGGCAGCCTCAAATGAAGTTTAGTCTTATCAGGTAACAAACAAGCTCTTGGCCTCCTGGACTTGAATCTATGAGTCAATACCTCTCCCAGCTGAGACTTTAGACATAATGATTAATTCACTGCTGGCTGCCTGGGTAAATGGCGACATAAATACAGAAGAAATGGTGCCTAAACAATCAGATACTGCAATCTGGAAAGGCACAGAAATGCAGAGGTACATGGAGAACGGGAAACAGACAGGCATAAGATTGTAAGAATTGTTTTGAATGGGTCAGAGCAAAAGCCTTGCTGGATCACAGCCCTGACAAAGACCAGTAGCAAGTGTTTAAGGAGGAACAGAGTACGTTTAGAGCAGTGCCAGACCTCCCTTCAAATTCTGGCAATCATAGGCAGACTGCAGTTAGATCATTGTATTTTATCGTTATTAGTGAACCTGTGTTTTGTGAACCATCTCGTGAAGACAAAGAAATGGACAAGGCCAAAGCTTTGGTGACTGTTTTTATCACCTCCTGCTGTTGTCTTGTGTAAGTGTTAGGGGGGATGCCATCGTCCAGCGGGTAAGGTGGGAGAGCTTGAGAACCTCACTTGTGGGGTGGTTGCAACACGCGATTTGTAGCTGGGAAGCCTGGGTTCCCCTGGCAGCACCCCCTTCGACTCAAACACGTCGCTTCATATTTAGCCTTGATTTACCCCTGTAAAATGAGTTTAACAGACTACTTCATGAAGTAGTCTCAATTAATTAGCATTTGTAAAACTGCTCTGAGATTCCCAGATGATAGGTTGGCCTGGAATGGCAAATTGCTAATGATAATTAATAGTTATTCATGATCTCTTTACAGAATTCCAAATTATTTTCTGAGGGGAAGAAAGTAGGAGTAGAGGCTCTCAAGACAGAGATCACTAAAAAACCCCACGACAGCTATACCTCCCTGCCTGCCCTGCCTCCTTCCCCAGCATTAATAGGAAGAACTGACACCTCTTATGAGCAGAGGAAATGGAAGGTAATAAAGGCCCCAGGTGCTCCGGTATTCACTACACGTTCTTCCTCTGGCACGCAACGTAGCTGGGGAAGGGTAGGAAGGGGGAGTGAGACAGCAGGAGTGGATGAACAGGGGTGTTACATTTCTTTCTCAAATAGATGCAAAGGCAGCCCTAATTAAACAGATGTTCTTAATAATACTCTGACAACTGTCCCTGCTTTAATTTGCTTCAGAGTAAAGATTAATATAACAATGCAACAATGCTTTACAAGGGGAGAAAAGGGAGCTGAGCTAATACAAGGCAGTAGCTTACATGGTATATTATTGCTTTGCTTTCTGCTTGTCTAGCGAATATTTACCTCCTCTGGGAGCAGTTTTCATATTTATTTGATGGCTCCTCCAAGCTAAAGCTGACTTTGTGGTGGATTGCAAAAGGATTAATGCCAGGGCCAAGAGGTGTGCTGGGTGCACAGGCACATCAGGGATCTCCATGGTGATTCTCTAGCCGGAGGAAAGATCCCAGTGGTGCTGAAGTTAGCAGCGCTATTAACCACAATCCGTGGTAGCAGAGAATGAATTCCAGGCTCATGTAACAGGAAATTTCTGAAGCAGTGGCAGGCAAGCCGCAGAAGATAGGAGATTGCTTTTGGGCTGATCCTCGGACCAAAGAAGGGGTTTCTCTGTGCTGCATAGACTCAGTGTCATAGGCTACATGAAAAGAGCAGAAACAGGGAGCCCAGGCAAGCAAGCCATAGAGAATACCGTTCCTGAATTCTTGGGAAGGAGTCAGAACTTCTGTGCAGCTACTCTCATCTCACGTATGTGTGCTGGATTAGTTTAAAATGAGAACGGCTGTACTTTTGCACCTACTTTCGTTTATGCAGGAGGCCAATAGCCGCAAGGTAAGACTGTCACATCGCCTCTTCTAATCATCCTGAGAATGAACTCCTACCCCGGTGGATACAGAGTATCTCCAACACCACATCTTAGCTTTAACACACAGGGTGACATAATCCTGGAGTGATATGATATGAAACATATACTCCCAAGTTGCTCTTTACTTTGATTATAACTCTGGGTAGGCTTGTTACATAATAAGACAATCCTTTGCTGAGCAATATCTTCTTTCGCCCAGTTTGAATTTCACAGAATTTAGCAGCAAGAAACCAAGCTCTCTCAGGTGGGAGAGCTGTCTCTAGTATCCATAGGTGAACCTTTTTTTGGTTCAGGTCATTCGAAAAGGGACTTTTCCACAAACAGAAACAGACTACAAATCTTTGCTTTTGAAAATAAATTCATGCCTGAATATGATGCTTCATATCTAACAACACAGCATCTCCTAATATTATATGTGGGCCAACAGACGAGCCCTAAGAAAAGAGAGGGAAAGCACTCCTGGATGAATTGTCATCCATATCCAGGTGCTCCTCAGCACAATAAATAGGTTATTATGAGGGACCGTGGTTTCGGTACCCTGTGCCTGAACCGAAATAGCCTGCAGAAATGATTTGGCACCTCTGCAAATCATGTCTGTCACTGCTGCGTGTACTCTTCGATGTCAGCTGCTTTCTCAAGCTGTTTTCCTCCGTTTGAAAGACACCCTGCTTGCAGATTTCCTCCTGGCACCTTTATGCTGGGCATAGCCTGGGGCGGGGCTTAGCTTGAGTTTAGCTGTGACCCTGGGCTACAGCTCTGCATCTCCCAAATCATACATGAGCAAAAGCACATGAAAGTCTATGTGTGTCACAGAGCTTGACTCTGACACTTTGTTCCTCAGTGTGCCAAGTGGATGTTCAAATTATCTCGTTCCAGCAAGAAACAAACACAAATGGGAAACAGCTGGCTTATGGATCACCTCATTAAATTTTCCACCCCAAATCTCTTCCTTCCCAACAGCTAGGAGAATAACTATGCTAAACACTGGAGACACTGGGAACACACACGTGCTGCCTGGCAGAGTGAGAAGCTGAGAGAGAAGGAGAGAGACAGAGAGGGGGCAGAAGCAGAGAGCAAGGAAGACATCAAGGGAGCAGAGACACGAGGTGAAGAGGGAGAAAGAGAAAAGGAGGGGTCTATGGCAATGGAAAGAAGGAAGGAAGAAAAAGACTCACTCCATGGAATATGAGTTACCTACCATTCGACTATTCTTTAAATATTTTAAAGCTCTATTTGTTATGCAATTTGTGAAGCTGCTTGCGATAATGAAGCCCTTAGACAATAACAGGGAAAGCCAAAGAAAAGAGCAGAAGCTGGCAGCTATGTACATTGCCCTTTGTTGGAATTAATGAGGCTTGTTTACTTTCTGGCTGTTTACAGCTTTCTGAAATGTCAGATGCTACCCAGACTATTTTGGCAAAAAAACCGTCCCCCCCACATACACCCCCTATACCTGTGTGTCTTCATCCCTCTCCTGACTTTTCACTCCAACCCCCTATACACTGATGGATTTTTGAATGTAGTCTCAAAACATCTTTCACACTGGGGACTCCAATTCTCATGAATGGACTCATTATTAGGGGTAACACATCATTAAGGCTGTAGCGTTCCTGGAGTTGTTACACTTAATGGCGTTAGCAGCACACAAACAATCACCATAGCTGAAATGACTGTGTACAGGAGAAAGCTCTTCAGACCTTTGCAGCTAAGAGGTTCCCTTGGTCTCTGCTCTCAAGCAGGGACAAAGTTGTGCATGTCTGCTGGAATTACCATGGCTAAATTGATGGATGCTCCAGGCTTGGATTGACCTGGTCTTGTTCTTGGTAATTATGTTGCATTGAACGGGCCAAGAACTATTCCCAACACTCCCCACCAGCAGCATCTTTCTGCTGCTACTCCAGTTGCCTCTTTCTTTCGTACCCTTCTGTCTCAGCTCAGCTCTAGTGTCCTGGGTACAGTGAAGAAGAGAAGCTTGTCAAGCAACCATCCTAAGCCCATATGCCCCAGGCACACCTCAGCCCTGGTGACAGAACAAGAATTAATACAGCGTTGCAGGGGCAGGCTGAATTATTTAGTTGCCCCATAAATCAGTTGGCTGGAGTGGTCTGTGCACAGCAACAACACTGGCCATTGCTCATTATTCTTCTCCTTGCTAGGGCTGCCAAAGAGGCTCTCAAAGGTTAATGACAGAAAGCCCCTTCGCATTCACAGATGCTTTGTTTTCTGCTTCCAATCATCCCTCTGTATTGCTGCAGCTAAGTTGATTCAAAGCCTGCAGAAACAGAGGCCCTGGGGGTGGCTGAATCATGGCCTCCCACACTCACCACTAGCCCAGACCTCTCAGTCAACACTGGGAACAGATCTCTGCTCTCTACGCTGGGCCCAGCCTTTAAGTCTCGATGGGTGGGAAGGCCTGAACTAGCTCCTCATCCCTTTTTTGTAGCAACCATTTTGACACTCAAACTCCTATTTCCCTCCAGATATTTGTTGTTTCTCTATGTGGGCTGACTCATTTAATACATCTTCTCCTGCTTGTGTCCTATCAGAGGTACGATGGCCGTTTGTACAAATGCGCTCAGCTCCACGGGGACCCCTATCAGCCTTCCCTGTCCCTGTGAGCAGTGATGCTCAGAGTGCCCCTGCAACATCCCTAGCCTGCGCAGCGTTGCGGCACGTTACATATGAAATGAGGTTTCACATTAACAACCTGGGTTAGTATTCCAGCAGAGAAAAAGCATGTACAAACCTGCTGCATGTCCCTCCCTTTTCAGGGCACAGGTAAGCCTCATAAACTAATGGAAAGCCCTAAAAATATGCAGCCATGGTGCTCTAACTCTGCTCTACTCTATGGCAAATCTGTCCCTGACTATGACTGTTGACTAGTAAAGAATAGTCGTGTCTCTAGGTTAGTCAAGGGCCTCAAAGAGTTTTACAGGGATAAATAAATCCAGTTCTTTTAATTCCAGAAAGATCTCCCCAGATACACATTGCCGCACTGAGCTGTTTCTCTTATATTGTCTGTGCTGCCCATATGCGAGTCCCTTCCAGCATCTCCAGGTGTGGGATCACAATGGAGAATGTGAAATTCATTCAACATCTTTAAATTATATTGAGTTACTGCAGGGTCTAAGAGAGTTCTGCAAAGCACTGGTTCTAACTCAACATTATTCAATTAGTCCATTTTGCTGATTACCATCTGGGTCACTGTTGTCAGGGTTACAGCTGGCTTAATATTCACCCATAGATCATATCTGAAAATACACCTGGGGATATGGGGATATTAAAAAATAACAGACCTTCAATGTAACAGGATTTCAAAGCATTCCCACAGCTGCTTTACTAATCCTAAAGTGAAGTTCAGTTCATTAATTTTGCCCACCTCAAGTAAAGTAAAAATAAAAACATGTTTTCATGTGATCTCTGCACTGACAGTGGATGTGTGAGGCAGAGGAGGGTGGCCTGGATAACTTTACCTGGCATACAGTGTGCGCATTATGCACTGGTGTTCACACAAATCTAATGATTTCAAGGGATTGTGTCTCCTTGTGCAAGATAGACAATGTCTGAGGGCTTGTGAGACTTTGATTGTGGAAATATAAGATCCAGAGAGCATATGGATGAAAGTGATTGTGTTTGTGCTATAACTGTGTGTAAACATGCACAAGAAAGAAAGAAAAGTACGAATATTTGTATTTGCTTGCGAACTTGGGATTGTGTGTCTGGCTGCATCTACAAGCAAGAAAACATGTGCCCACAACAGCCTGTGTGTTGGAGAGATTTAACCGGCATGATTCTGTTTGTAAGATCGTAAAAATGCATGCAAGTGCAAAGAGATGGGACAAGCGAGAGAGTGAATTGGCTCATATGAATTTGGGATGCATGCCCAGGTGTCATGGTGTGTGTGTGACTGTGCATTTGCTAAGTAGCAGCTAAAGGAGGTCAAGTTTGGGACAAGCCAGTTGCAAAAATAGGATCATCAGGAGGCCAGAGCTTCAGGTGACAAGAGCACCAACATCACTTGCAATTCAAGCCCAAATAAGCCCATGTCATAGAAGTACAAAGGGTTTGCAGCTGAGCCCTGGCTTGCATTACTCTCCAGCCTGTGGTCACAGCGAGTGCATGCAGCAGTCGTGTCAGCACTGATTGTGTTATACTCCAGAGAGAGAGTGAACTTCCAGACAAGTAATTTGTTTTCTAAAAAGGCTAAATCCTTATTTCTTCTGAGATGTACCATTGGCCTGAAGTTCCCAAGGTCTAAGCAAAGCCATCAGTCACAGTCAACTGGGCCTGGGCTGTAGGAAAGAAGCAGGCCATATCTTTTAGAGACAAGTAGGTACATAGGGACGAACTGCTGACCTGGTGGAAAGGCAATTGCTCTAAACAAATGCATAATGGAAAGATGTAAACTGAGCCCTATTTCACTTTCAAGGAGAGGACAAGCCAGCTATTTACTGCCCTAAGAGAGAACCTCCTTCTTCACTGTCTGTAGATGCATGAGTCAAAGACCATAATTGGAGATACAGCAGGAATAATAAATGCAAATTAGGTGGCATTTCCCCAAACATTCAGTGCTGCCTGACTGTGTTTTGGAACTGATTTACCATACAACAAACTGGACAAACACTGAGCATGTGTGTACTATCCCATCAATTAATTGCTCTTGTATCCTTCTTCCCTGGCTGTTGAGGGAAGCTTACACCCGGTGCATTTAATGTACAGGGTCAAGATAAAATTCCAACTGCTGTGAAAGTCCAACCTCTGCATTGTGACTCATGCCACCGGGTACCAGCCCATGGCATAAACGAGAATGACCCAAAGGCACTCCAGTAGTCAGTAATACTTTGAGGAGGAATCTCAAGGATGTACCCCTACAGGGCCATGGATGGGATGATACAGATAGCTATGCCAGCTGCATGTGCTTCTTGGAACCTGTCTGCAAATGGATAATCCAGTTTCTCAACTGCTTTTTGCCACAGAAGTAGCATAAATTGCTGGGGCATGGCCCAGAGCTTAGCCCAGTTTCCATGTGATCTCTCTCCTATACGAAAACTGAAATCACTTTATCCACCACTGAAATGCAGCAAATTCCATGTTGGGTGGAATATGACAGCTATTTAAGGATGATGCTACACAGTCTGAGATAGAAAGTGAAAGGAATTGTAACTCGTGCAAACCCAAGGGGAATGCAGATAGGAAAAATATTAGTCTGCATAGGGAAGGCGTCCCAGATCCCTAGTACTCAGACATTCAGTTTTATATCCAACCAAATGGCAGTGACTGATACGACCCTCTGTGACCATACTCCTTTGCAAAGGATCTGATTAGAGGTACTTAATACACTGATGTTCTTGTTGAACAATATCCTTTCTAGCAGCGCAGTAGCATTTTTTTTGAGAAGTCCCACCCTAAATACTGATCAAACACAACCTGCTTAGCTCAGTAAGGGCAGCTCCATTAAAAATCTGTCTAATGCACCAATTTTCCCTTTTTCTAGCCCCCGTCATGAGCTCATCAGTAAACAGGTAAGCAGAAACTTGATTAAAAATGTGAAAAAAGATTTTCTCCTCTACAGGAAGATTTAACGCAGACCTGTTTTAAGCTCCTTCCCACAATAGGTTTTCACAACTTGTTGCTGTCTATCTAAACATAAAATGTGCTGCCCAGTCCAATTTCTGTTCGTCCCACTAATACATCAACTTATCTCAGCATTCCGGCATCTTTTCAATGGTTTTAATACCTGGCAAAGATTTATGCAGAGATGACTCATGGTCAGATATCAACAAGCAATTTACAAGCAACGTTTCAAAGAGATTCTTGGAGGAGGCAGAGATCTCAGTTTGTGGCATGAGTGTTCGATTATTACCCTCTCAACATAGCCCCTTCAAACCAAATAGACAATTACCAGATGTAGAACTGAAAGCAGAATAGCTCGAGTGGGTTGGAATCAGCAAAAATCTACTGGTCACAAAAATCTGTACTAATGTAGAGTTAGAGAACTAATCCCTCTCTCTGTGTGCACAAACATCCTCTGAGGAGGGCACCTAATGCATCTACTTCATTTTTTTCACTACTGCTGCCAAAGCCTCTTCACTCGCTGTTCTGACCATGTAAGACTAATGTACAGCATCTTTGGGAGCCTTCAGGACTCTTTTTATCAGATCCCTGTACCAAACATGCTCTATCTGACCACTGAATTTAATGAAACTTGCTGGAATGAAATATTTCTAACATCAGCATTCTAAGGGTTGACGTTGTCTTGATAATGATAAAAGAAATCATGTACATATTAGGTTTTCTCTTCTCCTTTGAAATGTAATCCTAGGGCTGTGTGTAAAGAAGTAATTGTATTTGAAAAAGAGAAATGGGACCATGTAAAGTCAAGCTTTGAGAAGCTCTCAGCACAGGCAGAGAAGATTTGAATTGGAGTCTGAGGCACAGAGAAGGATAGACGGTGAGAGACAGAAGACAAAAGGTGATCTGGAGAAAGAGTCACATAGGTCACTGGAATAGCATCATACACGGAGGGATGAAAGAATGAGAGAAAAAAACATATTAGAGAGATGTATGTATCCATCTATGTACACATATTTCTACATATTTACCTACCCACACTTAGTCTTTCTTTCTCTTCTAGCCCCCTGCTTCTTTCTCTCTACACCTTCCTCTCTTTCTAAACTTTCTAAATTCTCTTCCAGTGCATCTCTGCTTCCACTGAAAAGTGTTTCTCCCTCCTCTCATCCATTCAATCCATCACAAGCCAATTTATAGGTATCTGGACACAATGAAATTCCAGTTCCCTGGTACATGAATAATCACCTCTTTTCATGTAATCTCAGGATTATTCATTTCAAAGGGAGGGAAATAAATTTAATGAATTTTTATAAATGCTGATATTTTAAAAATAAATGAACGGGGTGCAACAGGACTTTATTAAAATACAAAGAGGTCTCATTCCCTTCAATTATTAACAATGTACTTGTTCTCCAGAAAAGTACCCATGAAAATTTAAAACAGATGAAAATGGTTGTTCACTTAAAACTGCTCAGTTAATCTGTGAGAAATGTTTTCTTCAAAGGCATTAAATGAATACTGCAAGGTTTGATATGCGATAATCCATCATTCATGTGGCACAAACATGGAGATCGATAAAATGTTGTGTCAAGAGGAGAGGTAAACATGGGATCTCTGGAGGATTTCTGCACAGAAGGCTTGTTTCAATTCATGGGATGTCCAAAATCAATATTAAGCCATAGATTTTACAAACTGGACGCCTTTTTGTTTTTTCATTTATAACTCTGCAGTCTCAGCTCACATTTGGAAGCTGAAATGGCATGAGTTGAAAGAAGAAAACTGTGTCTCAAAAGCTTTGGTATAAATTTTCACCAAAGGCAAGAAGATAGTTTTTGGCATTGAGTTTGGGAATGGCCAAATCGCTGGGGTTTTAGGATAACCACTACACAGTCAGCCCGGAAGGAAATTTGGATGTGGATTATAGGTCATATTGGATTTCTCTCCAAAAACAAGCTCGAAGTAAGATTAAAAGGTCTGGCCTAGGCCAAGTAAGAATGGAAACCCACCTAGGAAACACGCAACTGGATCTGCCTGTGGCAGCCGAATGCAGACCTTTGGGTCAGGTGTTTTCTTGCAAGCTACAAGTAGTATTAGCAGGACTGTGCACCTGCTTGAACCTAGTCGGTTTAGAGCTTGAACTCCAACTTGAACAACCTTGTTTTTATTGCTTTCATTGTTTGCATTAGAGTAGGGTCAAAAGACAGCCACCTGACACCAAGGCCAGTAGAGCATATGGATGTTGCTTTTGTTCTGAAGCCAAACAGGGAAGGTCAAAGACAGGCCAAAAGGCCAAAGAAGGCCAAAACAGGGAAAAGAGAGGAAATCTAGTATAAAAGGAAAGTGTTTTGCACATGGTGCCCGTTGTACAAGTTAAGTTTTGAGTACAAGGGGTTCTTTTACCCAGCGTGATTATTCTTGAGGCCGTGCATAAGGTTTATTTCTGTTTTTATTTGAACAAAAGAATTCTTATAAAAGACTGTTTACTTATGATGCACGGTGTAAATACTCAGAAAAGATGTGGCTAGGAACCGGTGCAAGCCCACAGGCTCAGAGGGTAGAATTAAAGGGATACATTCACTGGATTTCTTACCCCCTTACTCTTTACTTCCTGTCTATGTTTCTGCAATTACTTTCCTTTCCAAGGTGAGATTAGGCAAGAACAAGGCTGCTGATCTAAGCACACAGATTAGTTTTATCTCTTAAGGATAAGGCTACTCAGCTCATGATAGTCTGTTATCTGTATTCATAATGAGCAGAGATGTAATGGAGAATCACCAGACTGCAGTGAGTAGCCAAAGTGAATTGTAAGCAGCTTCTGTGTCTCTTTGTTTAGCTTGCTCTATGGTCTGATTACCAGACTGGGCAAAGAGACGCCAAGTAACACCCATCACGGCAAGGACACAAAGCCACACGTTTGAGCCACTGCAGCCAGGGGCAGATGCAGTTGGCCTCAGCTAGTCTAAGCCTAGGAAAAGAAGAATGAAACGGTGAGGAGACAGTCAGTCTTCATTATTAAATTATTAAATTTATTCTTAAATAACAAGACTGGTAACAAAGAGTACTGAAATATGGACAAGCTACCACGAGGTAAGATGCAAGAGAAGACCATGTCTGTTCATATCTTTATGGAGCTAATGATGGAAACAATAACTGTTATGTCAAACTGGCTTGAAGGCAGAAGGGACCAAGAAAGAAGATGATGATAATAAAAATCATTTTATTTCTTTCTGGGTTAGCCTGAACAGACCTGCATCGTAGTGGTTTGCTGGGTGAAACAGGGGTCTTGGTAATCTGACCTTCCACATCCTGCTTAAGCATTACACAGCTCTTTAGACCTCATTTAATGTAGTAATTCCTTCCTGGTGCATAACAGCCCAGATACATGGTTTAAGTGCAAAGGCTAGGGAATTATTTGCAGAGAAGCAGCAGATTCTTTTGCAGTTTCTCTGATCCAGTATTGAAACTGCTACCATGGCTCCAAATTGCTCTATGCTGGCGTGTAGAGACTGTGAACTGTCTGCTCTCCTACAAATCTGGGCAGAGCAGCAATATGGAGAAAAGAACAGCTAGAAGTGCACAGGGCTTTTAAGTGTCTGTAACAGCATCTTTGGTTGATTAGAGAAGTGTTCATGTTAATCATATCTCGTGCTTAATGAACTAACACAAATTGCATCAAGCAGTGACTCTTCTATGCAATATGCTTACCCATGATACAAACCTCCGCAAGAAAAATAAAGTGAAACGACCATATGAGGCATCCCCTTCCTTCACTTGAATGATAGATCTTGGAAGGTTAAAATTAACAGAGTGTTTCAAAGCTACCAATGAAATACTATAGAGCGCTACACACCTTCTTTTGATGGGGGGAAAGACAGAAACGTATAGACTAGGAAATTAGAGAAAAGAATAGACAAGAACAGTGTAAGCAACATAAGAATACCCATTTTATCAGCTTTTCTTCATGTACACAGTGAATCTTAGCTCTAGTGAGTGTCTTAACTTGTAAAGAGGCAGCTTCATCTAACTAGTGAGTCCTGGGTTTTGTCTTGACTTTTCATCATTTCTGGTATGTTCATTGTCAGTCTATTCCCGGCTCTGTTTCTGACTCACAGCATGAATTTGGATACATTTATTTCATTTTCTCCATGCCTCAGCTTCCTTTTCGGTAACATTTAACAAGCTGAAATCACTGATATGTGTGGAGTACTTTGAAATTCCTGAATAAAAGTAAGAGACTAGTTTCTCCTATAAAAGCTGACCAAATCTGTGAATGAATAAACCTAGGGTCAGATAACAGATTGGAAAGATATTTGTAAGAGATAATGGAACATTTATTTATAGAGCCATCAGAAGGCCAGACCTGGTCTTCTTGTAAATGGGAGCAACAGTCCATTTCTTTGGGCTCTGGGCCAGTTTATACACAGGCTGACACATTATTAAAAACAGAAAAGGTCTATTTTCCATTTCTCAAGGCAGGCTTTTTCATTGCCATATGCTTCTGCTTCTCTATCTAGCTTTTTTTCCAACGATCTGATATGATTCTGCAACCTATTACTGTGTTCTTCAGCTAAAGAATCTGATCCTAAAAGGATCAGGGAGAATTTCTTGTGCTTCTTGGTGCCTTTACACAGGCTTTTCTTGTCAGTTTTCGCCCTAGCACCTTGGACACTGGTGGCACACCAGTTTTTTGCTTGTTTGTTTTTCCTGTGGCAAAGAACCATCTAGTTTTCTGAGACCTGAACAACTGGTTCCCTTTTAAAGCCCGTTGAGCGAAATAAAAGGATCTGTGACCTTCAAGGTCTGACCAGTTGACCTTATTATCCTAAATGAATGCTCAGTGTTTAGAGTAGCTAAGAAACCTTATTCCTCAGTATGCTACTGTGGATCTGCCTAAAAGCAATTGCCTAAGGACATTCTGGCTCTCATGTTTGCCTCAGGATCAAAAATATCCAATGGGCAAGGATTATCAATAAACACCAAGCTGCGGTGCTCTGTTAGCTATCTCTTTATCAATTTTTGCCCACTTTTGCTGATGAAATTGCATTGCTAAGTAGTAATAAGTCCATTAGACAAACATGACACTCCATTATCCCCCATGTCTTCTTTGTCTGGGGATGTGAGAAGTGGAGGGTCGTTACAACATTTTGCTGTTTTCCCTGGGCTAAATCACTAGCCTTTTGGAAGTGACTTGATGGCTTGGAGGGAGAAAGGGGAGTGCACTGCCTTGCATATCACTGGTTTGTGTTTGCTTCGTGACTGTGGTGGTGCCACAGTCGACAGTGGCGGAGCACCATCCCTAACTCATGGGTGTACGACAGCCCCACTGCATCAGTTTGGTGACATCAGTGACATGAAAATGCATAGAGCTGTTGATTTTATCTAGGGTCCAAAAGTCCAGTTTTATTACTTCCTCAACCAAAAGAGATTCTCTGCTGAGGGATGTAATGACTTGCTATTTTCTGTTCCTAGTCTTTATGCCTCTAGAAGTGTTGGCTGTCTGACTGCTCCAACTGCTCAAACTCTCTCTCTAACTGAGAACCTAAGCATCCAGCCTCACAGTCAGAAGACCTCAACTGCCAAGTAGAAGTGGACAAGGGGAAGACAAGTGTTTCCATACTGCATAGTTGCAGGGTGGAGCTGAAAGCACATTCACGGCTGAGCTACAAAGAAGGAAGGTGCATGAATCCTTTCAGATCAGAATGGAGCAGGCACTCACAAGCAACTTGCTCCTATAGCTTTTGCAGTTTTGCTGAAGTCCTCATAATTTTTCCAGGCACTTCTGCTGCAGTGCAGCTATTTTAGCCTGGTCAATGGCTAAAAAACAGCCTGATGGCAAAATACTGAGGTCCCTTTGTTTGTTTCACGGAGGATTTTTTCCTCGCTATATTCTTACTGAAAGAGAATGATGCTGCACAATATCCCTAGATTTAGGGAATCTGTCTGCCAATTCAGTTCAGCCTAAGCCAATCCAATCTACCCATCCATATGCAGAGATATTCAGGAACACACTTGAGAGCTGGAAAGTGAGAAAGTAATAATTTTCTGACCTGCAAATATGTTGCTGTGAACAAGGTTAACTGGAAGAATTCATCATCAGTGAGCAATGTTTTACTCATGGGATTTTCAAGGTTGGGGACCGGGCTGCCTGGACACTGTATCATTTTTATCATGGCACTTCTTCATTTTTCGTTTTACTGTTAGCACTTGCCTCTTTCCCCTCCCTCTCTTTTAATTTTCATCCTTTTTGTAAATGGTGCTGATTTATTTGGCCTCTCCATACCTCTCTCCCTCCCCTCCTCTCCATTTAACTCTCCATAGGAAGAATGAATTTAAAGTAGTGGAACTGCTTCTACCCTGGACAGGAGGGTTGTGCAGTCAAAATTGGTTAGTGATTTGGAAGAGCTCAGATGCTATGGTAACAGAGGCCACAGAGGTATTCAGACAGATACGATAGCTGTCATTTTCTTTTCACTTCCCGTTCCATACACCTCCCTCGGCAAGGGCTGCCTTTGAATTTTGATTTCAGGAAACCCCAATTTTAAGTGCACATGGTTTCATATTACTGGGGTGTGTGTATGTGTGTGTGTGTGTGTTTGTTTGTTACTATAAGATTGTCCAAATTACCAGGCATTGAAAATATCATAAGGTTTAATTTTCTTCTAAACAAGCAAAACTGACAATCTGATAAATTTCAATGATTTCCATACGAATGGATGTTCTTCAAAATGAAATCTAGTGGGTAAATTCCATGTAGCCTGGGATTCCACTGGGAGCTCACTGCACAGCTACCGTATGCATGAACACCTTTCATCCTGTATAAAAACACTCACAGACCTTAAATGCTTTTACTGCTTTTTATGTGCACAGGAAGATTATAAGAATGACTGTAAAGAAACTAAAAGTTGACTAAAAAAGGAGAGCAGATCATACATCAAACTATTTGTTCTGAACCCTTGGCTGATTAGGAAGTTTGAACATTTAACCCCTTCCAGTTTTATTACTTCCTCAACCAAAAGAGATTCTCTGCTGAGGGACGTAATGACTTGCTATTTTCTGTTCCTAGTCCTTACGCCTCATAGAAGTGTTGGCTGTCTGACTGCTCCAACTGCTCAAAGGGCATTTTGTTGAGCTATCTAATAAAAAACTGAGTTTTTAAAGTTCAGTTAAATTTCAAAGACTTTTGCAAGTAGAAAAATAACTTCTTTAAAATAACTTACCTTGAATTTCTCAACAAAGAAATTAATCTGCCCACTCACCAAACTTTGCTGGGGACCTTCCCTCAGTTTCCCTCAGCCTTTACCTTTGTAAATCCTTTTCATATCAGCTTTGACAATGTTCTCATCCTAGCTGTTACCTGAATCCCTCTGGAAGTTGGATAGCTGTAGAAGCTCGATAGCACCTGAGTTGAAGTCAAATCCCAGTCGCAAAATTCCTCCTAGCCTCTGCAATGGATTAAATAAGCTCAGTATAAATCCCTAGCACCCTGTGCTAAGCCTTCTTCTATGTATTTTGGACAAGAGTGAGTTAAAAAAACAGAGCTGAAATTTCCAGTTTTGCATGTCTGCCATTGGAGCGGATTCACTGCTTGGGATAATTCCTCTGAATTGAACAGCACTAACCCAGGGATGAACCTAGCCTACAAGCCATATGATGCTATGCACTGTAAATCCTCCTTCTCATTTCTTGCTCTGGCTCCACAATATTTATTGTCTGGGCTAGTGAAGCAAGGAGCAGTGTCACATGTGCACGACACAAATATGCTGTCAGGGAGCCTTACACCTACTGGCCTGGTTGACTAGAATAGGGACTCAAATACTAGCAGCTTTTATCTAAAAGGGGACGAAAAGCTCCATTTCCAGGATGGAAGGCATAATATTGAAATGACCCATCACAACTGATGTACCCAGATGGCTTTACGAATGAGAGAGACAGGAAACGGATTGACCAGTTCACCGCGTTTAAAGCAACAAAGCTGAGGAGTAAATCCTCATGCTATTGGATCCCACTTCCTGAACAGGAGATATACCATACCTACTGCTTGGAAACAAAGAAGTAAAATAAAAATAAAAATTGAGGGTTGTACACAAGACTTCCTCATATTACTTTAATCATAGTACAGTACACCTCCGATGAACAAGACAAAGACCAAGAGGATAGATGGACAAAGAAAGAAAGAGTTAATCTTCAATGCCTGAACTAAAACAGAAACTGAACTGACCTCAGCAGAGAGCAAGCACTGGTCAAGCACACTGGTATCCAGGTTACATTTTAATGCATTTTCATTTTCATGAAGTGAATTTAGACAGCTGATAAAATGCTTTGGGAGCCCTCCGGATGAAAGCTGCTATGGAACCCTGGTAAAATTCTCATTACTGCCTTGTTGTTCTTTGTGTGCTTATTGAGGTAATTTCCTGCTAAGACTCTGGTATTAAACAAAATTATACTAAGCACCTTCGCAAGGTCACTCTATATATTTAATTCTTCACATTAAAATTTCTCATCTGCCAGGTCTGTTGATTGGTTTGTCTGTTTAATTAGTTACAATGGCTGTATGAGTTGGGATTCTGTTGTCTGTCAGCATCACAAATTAGCATATCCATAAAGCAAATGACAATCTTTCTTTTAGGACACCCATCACATATAAACGTTAAGTGACAGACCCCATAGTTACATGGCAATTGCTGTCTCCCTACTCCTGGGTTCCTGCTCTACACCCTTCTGTCTTGAACCATGTCAAATCCATGTTTACAATTTGATTTCAGATTTAAATCTACTCTGGCTGATACAACTACAGAAAATTTTCAACTACCTATCACACTTCATTAAAGTTCAGTGCGTCACAGGTCACAACCCGATTATGAATGTGGGCACTGCCGTACTAACTGGAGCATGCCTATCTACCTCAAATCTTCTTGCTGGCAATGGCCAGGATTCAGAAGCAAATACAAGAGAATAATAACAGGAAATTACTGAATAATCAGACCATAGGATAAGCATCTTCCTCAGCACTGCCATTTGGATGCTGGCTGATAACCTGAGGCGCAATACTGATACGGTGACAATAAACTCTGAAAGAAGTCCTATTCTCTCCACAGGGAGCAATGAACCGTCTGCCAGGACTCTGGTGTGATATGGCTGGAACTGTAGGCTATGACGATAATATCTGAAAATTGCTATTGGCTAACTCTCAGAAAGAGCTGCTCTCTAGTGTAACTGGGAATTGTTAAGCTCGGTATTACTGTCATCATTTATGTAGCAAGGGAAAAGAATTACTCAGTCGTATGAGGGAGGCCTACCACAGTGTTCCCTTCTGGCTTTAAATCACACATATTTAATAGCTATGCCTCCTTTTGGTTTGGCACCTCATGGTTAGGGCTTCAGATGGTGAGTTGGGAATTGTAAGATCTGTTAAAGGACCGTGCTTTACCTCTGCATCTCTCTGTGTAAAAATGAGGGCAAAGCTTATCTTGGTCACAGGACATTAATGATGATCCTTTATTTAGTTAAATAATTAGGACTAGGTCTTTCCCTCTTGTAGCACAGAGTTATACAGACAGGTAAGTCTTAGGTTATTATTTTCATCACTTGAGATCATAAGCACTCTGGGACAAAACCTCTTGTACTAATTGCAGTAAGGTCAGTGGAGTTATGATGCTGATGGTCTAGCCCTGTGTTCAGCTCTGATGCTAAGCAGTCTCAGGTCTCTATGTGCACTGCCCGCAAACCACCCTGCTCCTTATGTGGTGAGGTCCTGTACAAAGCATTTGTTCCCCTGCATTTGCCTTCAGCGCCCCACTATTTCTGCTCACTTGGCACGCCCTCCTGGCTGGCTGCTCCCTGAGCCTTTTCTACTTTACCACAGAGCAAGCATTAAAGGAAAGAAATAGATATTTGCAAATCTTCCATGTTTTCTGAGTTGCCTGAATTACCCCAGCACTAAGGTGTATGTGTGCAGATGCCTATGTTTCCCCAGCGTTTCCTTCAGTGACTATGCTCAGCGCTTTTCTAGCACAGAGCCAAGGATTATTCTAGTGGAATTACAAGAGACGAAGCAACTCCATCTCTGCAGAGAAAACAATTTCACAGAAGACTACACTAGGTTAGGACAGGAAGCAGGGACACAAAGGCAGTGAAAAAGAAGCTGATCTCTCTCTGGCTTGCCAGATTGAAGAGCCAATTAGGGTAAACCGGCATCCAGAGTATTTTTTTTTTAAGGACAGAAAGGCATGGAAGCGTGAGGTGATTTGATTCCACATAACTTTCTTTGCCAGCTTAATTACCATTGTATCTCCATCCATCCCCTTCCTGGGCACTTTATTCTTAATGTTGCTTTTCACTGGTCCCACTGAAAGCCTATTCTGCTTAGATGATGAAGGAATGGGATGTGATTCAAAGAACATAGTACACAGATATCTGGGGAAGCAGGAACTGGGAAGCCTGTGCACCTTAGCTACTAATTCCACAGCTGATTTGGGACAAAATACACGTTCTTTGTACTTAAGCAGCCTAATGACATAAGGGATGGTCTTTGCTGTGGTTTTGCAGAATTGAGATCAGCAGGAAACCAGACTAACCCAGGTGGGAAACAAAGAGTTGGATAAGAAGTGTCAAATATTTGACCAATGCAAAAAAAGCCTTATGAAATATCTTGCTTTTGCATTGCACATAGGACTGCTCAAGCACAAGTTTGGAAAAGACTGATAAATCTCTTTTTGACGGATTTCCAGCTCAAGATGTGTGGTACATGTAACTTAAATATAGAGGTACACGTACAAACCATTTATTTTGACCTAACGTGGCATCTGTGATTCAGAGGGACAAAGACAGAAGCCTACAGCTCTATATCATCATCCAAAGCCTGTACTCCAGCTCCGAGTTGTCTATCATTTATGCTTTGCAAATATAGGCAGCTGGTTAGCTGCAGGCTTCATTCGTTCTCCAGAAAGTTCCTGAAACACAACTCAAATCCTAGCACAACACCCAGTATGGCTCCATCCAATCAGGTTGCATCAGCCTGGTCAGGGACAGTTGCAGACCACAGCACGGTGATGCTGTGGATGGTAAATGCGTGCTTCACAATTCTCAACCTCCTTAAACCTGACAAGGAGCCACATTTCAACTGGCTATGCAGCCTTAGCCTGATTTCTTCAAGTAGTTAATGCAGACAACTAGAAACACTCGGAGATTAAATTCTTAACATCTAAGAATGACTTAAAGAAACCTCAAGTGAATAAACTCCCTCAGTGCTGGAAGGGGAATCCACAGTGTTACAGGGCATAAGCAAGAAAGAAACACACCCTGTTCTCTTGCAGGCATTACAGGCATGATTTACAGACATACAGTTTGTATGAATGGGTGGAAGACTAGACCCAGGAGACTAAGCCCTACCTTTCTGTGTAAATTAGAAACAACTCAAGTGAAATCAATGAAGTGTGAAACATACATACAAAATAAATAAGTTTTTTTTTTTTCTTTCTTCTTTCCTTCACCTTATGAAGTGAAATACATTTGAAGAAGCACCTCACTTCTCTGGGGTTCCCACTCATTCACACTGCAATGATGTGAAGCTGGAACACATTTCTTGTATGTGTATACAAAGCACAAAATAAAGCTTTGAGATGGAAAACCACATGACAACTGATGACCCATAACGACAGAGACCTCAGGAGATGGAAAGAATGCAGGGACCTTTGGGAAATCTGTTTTCTTCCTGTATTGCTTGTACCATACTCTGCCCAGCAAGACCCTGATCTCAAATTCACCCTCTTCTATAAAGGGAAGGTAATGCAACCTGGGCGACAGAGTGCTATTCTACATCTTGAGAAAACTGAGCTCTTTTCTCACCTCTGTCTGGGGCCTGCTTGCCTTGTGCAAGTTAAGCCTTCCTCAGTTTCTCCATTTGGAAAACAAAGATAATGATCCTGACCTTTGTAAAGGTGTTGGCAGTAGGTGGACAGAACGTGCAACCTAAGAGCTTGGTAGTACTGCTATAATACAAATAATGGTAGTAACAACAAGACATTTTGTCTTCCTCCCTTCCTGACCTTCCTCCCGCACACCATTCATGCCAGACTCTCTCCGTGCTCTCAGCTCCTGCAGCTTATCATTTTCTATCCAGAGACACTGACAACAAAAATAAAACATTTTAACACATGCGATCTCTCTGTCTTCTCCCCTCCCACCATCCTTTCACTGCAGGAGAGAATGATCGATATTTGAAATGCACATCTCCACCTCTCTCTCCGAGCTGTGACGCTTGCTAGCAAAGGAAAGGTTGTGATGAGGCTCTAGCACCATTGCTCACAGATGTGATTGATGATGACTGTGCTGGAGACTGGGAGAAGATTGGTTTCTGGGGCTGATTGATAAAGTCTATCATGCAGCATGAAACACTTGGGAAGAAAAATAATGGGCCATCTGATTCTTTCTAACAGTGAATATTTAGTGAGAAAAGCTTACTGAGGGTTTTTCCTGATCAATTTGTAATTATAGAAACTTGCTTTTAAATATGAGTATCACCAGGTCTTCCCTTTGTTAAGCAAGATTGTCTGACCAGTTAGTTAAGGCAAAGGTATGTTTATGGGATATCACAGGAAGCCACAAACATTCCTTTCTGCCAGAGTGATGAGCTGGACTGTTCAGGCAGTCTTGCTTAGCAACAGGAAGACCCAGTCAAAGAACCCATTTAAGGAGTTCACTTTCCCTGGCAGCAAAAAACCATGAATTAATGATCGGATGGGAGATAGATAATGCTGGGATTGAAGTTTTAGTGTGTTTTCATGTATATTTCATAGACCTGTTTGCTTTTTGATGTTTAAAGCTCCTTGATTATTCTTTTTAATCCTTTTTTCTAGATTTTCTTAAGTGCCAGTTGCAGCCCTGATTTCAACTTGTAGGCTGGAGCAGGTGAGCTGTTCTTCCACAGCTAACAAAGACAGACTATGCAGGGGACAACAGATGATCTTTAGACATTGTTTAAATTTGTGACAGTAGCACATGAAGTTCTTTGATCTGACAGTGGAGTCACCTCGACTGCTGGAAGGGACTGGTCACTTCATGTAGCTGAGAAATGCAAACCATCACAGAGGAAAACTGCAAATGTTGTTGTCTCTTTCAAATTTACTTCCATAATGTAAAATTCTCCAGAAAGATGCTAACTGTACACACAAACAATTAATATTCCCTGTGTAGTGGTTCAAGTGATTGCTCACCTAACAATGCCACCTAAAAGGTCTTTAATTGCTTTACTAATACTCAATTTGTGGGAGCTGCTTACTACTCAGTCATAACTTGGCAATTACAAACGGAAACAAAATTTCCGTTTTGCCCCTGGATAGGGTGAACTCTGAGCAAATAGGAACTCAGTAGCTGTGTTGTACTCAGCCTCAGAGATGCAAAAGTAGGAGGAATTACCAAAATCAACAACAAAATAATCTCTTTAATCCCGGAAATTTTTTAAACAGGTTTAAATAATTGATACGCTGTCAGAAGCAGCCTGAATCCATGGAGGGGAGATTAATATTAAACGAGAATACTTCTCTCTCTCCATATGGGAAAGGACGGCAAAGTCATAAAACAAGTCCTTTGCACAGTACAATTAGCATAAGGTAGGTAAAATGCTGGCGAAATTGCTCCAGTTGCTTCTTCACTCCAGATTTCAGACACAATCTGACCAGTGGCATGGTGAGGAGAGAGGAAGCTTCCCAGCTCTGCCAACTTTGTTCTTACAGGAGATAGGAACTAGGAAATATTCAAAACAAAAGGAAAGAGAAAAGAAACTATCTGAAAATCTGTATTAATAGTTTCCCTCTGTGACCCTGAGCTTTATGGGTATTAAAGCTTGGCAGCATCCCTCTTGCCGTCTCTCCTGTGCTGCCCCGCTTCCAGCAAACAGTTTTTGGCTTCCCTGCGCTCTTCAGCCTTTTGCCACACGTTGGGCTGAGAAGTGACTGAGACACCCGCCACACTGGCATCACCATGTTGCAAATCTGTTGATCATGGCATCTGGCCAACCACTGAGAGCCAATCAAAGCCGATGGCTCCAGATTACCTTGCGATAGTTTCCCACTGATGGTCCTTCAATAAGATATGGTGCGGCTCCCTGAAGCCAGGCAGATCACAGGAAACGCAATTCATTAACCTTGCCTGGGGCAAGGCTGGCAGCATGTGCAACCCATAATACAAAATGGCAGTTACAGTGGGAAGTGGAGACACAACCGCAGACAGAGCATGTTCCACTGTGCTAACACTTCACTTTTTCAGTCATGTTAGTGCAGATTAAATAAGGCATTTATATCCATATCTACAAAGGTATTTAGATGCTCAAATGCTGCTGAATTCAGCATCACTTTGTCACCTTTGTGAGTCTGGGTCTTAAGCCTTATTCCTGCAACATAATGCAATATGTTTAATGCTGAGAAGGTCACTGTTCATATCAAAGTTGCTACATTGCTCACTCTCTTACCAGTCATGATACTTCTCTGTCTTCATATGTACTCCTCATTGCAGTAGTATCTGAAGCTTTTCATGCAAGTTAGAAGCCAGCAGCTCTGTCTTTGTCTCTCTCTTATCTCTCATTCAGAAGCAGGATTACTATCTTCAATATACCTATAAAAATAAGTACTGTGAGATTACTCAGGAAAAAAGCAGCCTCTCTCAATGATAGGTAGCAATGCCAGGTCAGACTAGCAGTTACAAAATGCAGCAGAAGAAAAAGAAAGGAAACATATATCACTGCAGAATCCCAGCCTGACTCTCAGGAGACGTGCTGGAACAGTGCATTGGAGCCTTGTGCCAAACGGATGGGTTTTGCTAGGACAGTGAGTGGGATTGTACTAAAGGTAATGCTTCCCTTAGTATTTAATGTAAATAGCCAGAGTTTTATTAACCTGCCCCCTGAGGTACCTAATACGGATCATGTCAGAGAAGAGAAGCAATAAGGAAATGAATAACAACTTACATGTATTATATATGCATGATGATAATCAATACTACTTTACACTAAAATGGCAGTTGGCATTCAAAAATCTCAAAAAAAAATGCAGTAAGAATTAATTCATCAATGACCTGGTCTTTAGAGGCACTTCAGTATTATTACATGCTTTGTTCAGTTGGGGGACTTTTTGGGCCACAGGGAAAAGACAAGACTCGCCCAAAGACACATAGCTCACAGTTGACAGGGTTGCAAAAAATAGCCCAAGTTCCTGTGTTCAAAGTCTTGTAGTGATTAATGCCTAGTGGAAGCCATTATGTTCATACCACTTAAAAAAGGCCATCTGCTTTAAGACTGTGATTCCTAGATCAAGTCCAGTAATTGTGCTTTCTTTAGTGCTGGTCTCTTGAAGAACTAAAGATGAATTAGGTGGCAGAACAAGCCATGTGTTAGAGTGATTTTCAGACCAATCACTCTGAAAAGTGTCCCTCAAAATGGGATTTCTCTTGGCTTGGGACGCAATATCATACATTGCCTTTAAATCCACAGAAGGCACGCAGCACAGACAATGCAACAATGGCAGTATGGAGCAAGGCTGTTAGTGAGTGATGTGGCAAACTGTAATTGATACCCAGCGGCAATTTACAAGCATAGGCAGCCACTCTGGTATATTTGATTTAACATAACACTGATGCTGCTGACTGCTGATTGACAGCCTCCTCCATCACGCACGGCAATTGCTGGGAGACTCTGCAACCGTGTGGTTCTTGCTGCTTGCCATCAACCTCTACCGTAGGAGGCTCCCAGCACATGCACAAGATACCCTTGTGCCAATGGAGAAATCAGCTCCCAGGTCAGACAGGAAACAACACAGAACCTGCTGCAGGTAACAGAGACTGACGTCACTGGGAAAGTCACCAAACGGGAACTGAAAAATTGGAAAGAGTCTTAAATTCTCCAGCAACAGCTGAGCAACTGTGCTCTCGGTGTAACTCTGCACTTCCCTGAGGGTTCCTAAGAGACCATCTCACACACATCCATTAAACATGCTGTTATTACAGATGGCAGGGAGACGAAGGATACTTGGCCCTGGGTTGAAAATGTTATTATTTCCTGATCATTAATACATTGAGTGGCTTCTTACAAGCTGAAATATTGCAGAAAAATGTGAAATGCATAAAGAACAGGGCACAAGTTCACTGTAAAAAATTTTTCACCCAGGGACTGATTCCAGGCCATGTGGTTTATGGGATGTCTTAAAGATACAAAGGCCTGTTCTGTAGACACATGTTATCTGCCCAAGTCTCTCTCCTACACGCTGACACCAGTGCATACTTCATACTGGAGATCAGCTTAAGTGCTGAAATAGCTCTTCTGGGACATACTTGTTGACTGCAAAGTTTCCAGTGCTTACAGATGCACTGTCTCTAGCAATATTTGGTGCTTTTTCTAAAAAGCCTTGGCTCCCACAGTCATTAGAGTACCTGAGAAATTCAGCTTTGAGGCAGAATAGCTTACAGACACGAACTCTGAACATTTAAACCTCTGCAGGTAAATACTGAAGCCCCGGCTGCTTCTCCATCTTCTTTTTTTAATTTTAGGATTTGCGGGATCAGATAAAAAGCTGACTCATGATTTTTCAATGCTTCAGGCTAGCAGTTCTGGTCAGCTGCAAAGGTCCTTCTCACATAGACTGGCATGTGCTTGTTAAATGCATCAACTAATTGCAGCTCATGGGTGTCATGCAGGGAAAGACACGGGCTTTGAAGCAATCATGGCTCTACCCATTTTCAGCCAAAACGGATGCCCGGCTGTCCTGAAGTAGCACTGAAGTCATACACAGTGAAAATCCTGCAACTCTGATAGGAGAATAATTGCCTGCTCTCTCAGTACTAATATATTTTTGGTTTCTGGTTGGCTGCATTTGCATCTGGCTTTGCAGACTGCCTTCCCCTGAAGCGTCTTTATCGGATTTGCTTGGTCTCATGACTTGCTGCATTTTTTAAACTGAGTTCTGATAAAGCCCAGGATGGCTCAGTTTGCTGGAGCAAACCAAGGTACAGACAGGAGTATGGGGTAGATCCAGGCTGCCCAGGTGTGACATGAAGAACCTGGAATATACTCCAGGCTGAAAGATATGTCACTAAAAGTGTTCGAGCTGCTCTTCCCTTCCTTGCAGATCAGCAACAGAGCCTTGAGCACAACCAAAGCCCACGGCACAAACACTATAAATAAGATTAATGGGGCCACTGCTGGTGACATCAGAGTAGAAATTAGCGAGACTGGCAACTGCAAAGCAATAGCAAACTGAAATATTTTCAACCCGAATGCTTTCTGGAAATGGTCTTTTATCTCAGAGGCTGAGTCAGAGGCAAGTAAGGGGGCAGATGACTTGCCCCACCCAGCCTGCTGTTGTGGGACTGTCACTTCTGTCTCACTGCAGGATAGAAGGAATTTTTGGGAGCCATTTCTGATCCCACATCTCAGACTACAGCAATTTTCATTTTAGGACAATGTACATATTCAGACAGCACAGGAAAAGTGGTTTCTGTGGGTATTTTTCACTATACTGTGATTCATACTGTGGAGTGCGTGGGAAGGAAATGGTGTCAGGTCTTTAATAATCACAGTGTCACGACGCTCCCTGCAGTGGCTTCTCCTCAATATGGTAGGCATTGCAATGCTGCCACCAGAGCCCCATTTCTCTATTTCCCACAGCATTTCCTGGGAAGGGACTAGCCTCATTGTTGCTCTGTCCTGCTCCAAAACTAGGACACCTGCATCTTCTTGTGTCAAGTGGAGCCGGAGTAGCCTGTTCAGGACTTCTCTCCCTTTCTCAGCAAACATCTCCAACAAAATCTTAGTAGCAAAACTGTTTTACTGCCAAGGTGTCATTCTGCTGGGATTAAAACTGCTCCTAGCCTTTGGATGGGTCTTCCTGAATAATAAAGCCTGCGTAATAAAACAGTCTGTTAATTTTACAGCTAGAGTATAAGTATGAATTGTGTAAGAAAGCTCTTGGAAGCAAACCAGACTTTGCTGAAGTGGCCATGAGTGTCTTCAGCATAGCCATGAAATAGCCAGAAAGCAAAGAAAGTGCAAATTAGGCAAGGAATGCCTTAATGTAGAAGACAGTGACACAGGCTTGCTTAATCTAGGTAGATTGAAGTGCACAGGAGTTAAGGACAACAGCACTTCAGCTAGCAGCTAATTTTCCAGTGTCTCAGGCAGGCTTCTGCTGACTGTACTAAGGGCTGTGCTGCTGCAGTTTTGATTCTTTGGTGCCCAAGCTCTCTAGTGTAAAGATAGCTTGAGTACATCCAGATGTGCCACATACACAGACCCCAGCTGTGTATGCAATATCAGCATGGCTTTTAATAGCCCTCTGTGGAAGATAGAAATGCTGACATGTAACTCCCCCAATCATCTGAGCTCATCTAGGTGAGAGTGACTTGCATCTCCAGAGCCTGATACTGGTTCCTATGTCAGGCTACCAATACAGTCCAAGCAGTGCTACTCCCAGTCATGCCACACCAGGGTCAACCACGCACATACGTGCTGTTTCTACATTGGCACAGTGATGGCAGACAGTGAAACTCCTTATTATCAATCATGCACTGGATGCCCAAAAAGGATAGAGTGCCTGGCCTGAGGAGATGGCAACCAAGCTCCCAAGAAGATGGCAGAAGCTGCATTCATGCCTGTGTTCCCCAGGCAAAGCTGTTCTGTAATGCCTCCAAAAGAAGCAGGAAAAGAAGTGGGAATCCTGCAGAGCACTGGTTCTAACAACCAAACAAATCCCAAGACACTTTGTAAAAATAAATGACAAAGGGATAATCAGTGACCTGGTCATTAATTTAAACAGCCATCAATCCTTTCTCTGGAAAGAGTTTTCATTGTTTTGAGAGACAGCCTCAGCCTTTTGCAAAGTCTGACCACAGTTCCAAAACCCAAATTTTCTTCTTTGTTGGGCAAACTGACATTCTTTGTGTTGCTTGTTCCCGACTCTTCTCTCCCCTGGCCTCTTCTGCTGCAGTTCATGTTGCTTGGCCAAACCTTGGCAGTGCAGGAGAGGAAACATTCATCAGTGGCAGAGGAGGGCTGGCTCTGACCTTTCCTCTCGGCTGTTTACAACAGCTGTCGAGCTGTTTGTTGAAGTCCCTGACAAGCCGTCTTGCCCTTTTCTACAGTCTGAGATTGGGTCATCAGGGATGAAGCTCCTGTCTGCACACGAAAGCTTGTTATATTATGTTCAGAGTCAGAAGGCAACAGCATGCAGTGCAACAGATAGCATCAGCAGAGTCTGATATGCTCCCTAGTGAAGGACTGTAAGGTGTCAGGATATGCCTGATGGCAAAGAAACCAAGGTCCAAGACTTGATATCTCTGGGACATCACAAAAAGATGACAAGGAGGGAGAGCTGTGAGGTTAGTGTGCTAGTGGTAATAAACTAGGAAGCGCCAATTAAAAGTTATCAACTTGCCATCTTATGCTTTTAATACACTGTTTGGTATGTTTGGATTAATACTTATACTATGACAGGAGCTCTGGTTTGGGAGTTGCTCCAGCCTACCTTTGTAAGTACAATCCCTGCCTTGGAGAAACTCCCATCCCATAAAACCCGGTAGGTAAGTTGGAAAAGGAGAGAAAGGCACAGGAAACTAAATGATTTTCCATGAGGTCAAAAATAAAAACCTGTTTGCCTGTCCCCTAGGTCACTACTATCTTCATAGTGCTTTGGCACCAAGAAGAACAAAGATTTATTCTTTTTTCAGATGGATTCTAATTTTTTTTGAGTTTAAAATAGAGATAGAACACACAGATAAATTCTCATTTCTAGGCAAGTTCAGACATGGAGTTCGATCCAAATGTTACCTTACAAATTCATGTGGCCCAATGCACTCCTCTTTGCATTTCTCAGGTTAAATTACATAGGTTCTGCAACAAGTGCAAGCTTCACAAGTTAAACATACTTGATTTTTTTTTTTTCATAGTTTCATCTACCTGCTGCTGTCCTTAATGCAGGATTAATGGATGCAACGCTTTGTGGTCGGTTTATGTAAATTGCTGGTAGCAAACAACAGTCATAATACACTTTGTTGCAATGAAATGCAGTTTGTAGTGAAATCTATTATAGTTCAAATATAAATTAATTATAATCCCTTCTGCTGTAGTGAACCTTCATGTATAATTAACATTTACTGTAGGGGAAAAGGAAAGGAAAAATCCCCATCTGAATGTTCCAGTGTCAGTAATAATTTCCACTTCCCTAATGTCTCTCATAGGAAGCTATATTACAGTTTACCTGTCCCCCTACACAACGCAAGTCGCAGCTGTCTTCAGCTGGAGCCAAAAGACGCTGCTGCAGCATGAAGAAAACACGAGCAATTTCAGATCACGCTGTGTTCTGGTCTCCAGGAAATACGGACAGCAGCTCCTTCTATGTCTGCTATATCCAGCGCAGAACTTAGGAGAAGAGAGTGGTGAGAAAAGGCAGCCTTGCAGGCATCAGTAACCATACCACGTCTGGCGAAGATGTTAGACTCAGGAATGAGTTTTTAGACCCAAGCTGCTGAAGTCCATGTGGCACGTAAAGGCTGACCTTGCCTATGGGACACAGGCACAATCAGACACCTATAGCCCAACTCGTCGGCCCAGCAAGGAGCTCTGCACACAACTGCACTCTAACACTCTTGAACAAAATATTTTTACTGGAGTTGAGTTTGCTCAACATGGCAAAATTCACTGCTCAAACACTGTAATAATAGCACTGCAATTTACAGGCACTTCATTCAGCCTGGATCTGTGCTTCTAACAAAACTGGTTACTGACTGCTTAAGGACTTCTAAAACAAGACTGGAGGAAGGTTAGAACAGCTTTTGTGAGAATAGGAAAGAAATGTTGATGGCTCAGTGAATTTGTTCAGGGCATGAGCCTGCATAAACGCTGGGAAACTAAGGCTGGTAAATGAAAATTTGGAGGATCCTTCCCACTTATGACAAAGCCTCCTGCTCCCAATCTCTAATGAGAGCCAATTGGTGCTGATAAATTTTACATACTAGCTTTTTGCTTGTTCTGCAAATTAAGCAGAAAAATTGCCTATTAAAAGGAAAACTGGGGCAATTCTTAAAACTTAGTGTAACCTATTTAGCGGCTTAGGTCAGATGCAGGGCGGAATCCAAAGTCCTTATTAAGTTTCTGCAGGGAACAGCAGTTTGCACTGCTGAAGCAATGTCTTGCTTCAGAGACCCAGCAAGAGCTGATTTCAGAACCACATCAAAGCTGGTTGGTACCACAGGGGCTTGATTAATTCCTCTGCTGATGCTCAGGTAACTGTCCTTCAGCTCAGCACACTGCTCTCTTCTAAACATTTTCCTGCTGTCTGACTGGTTATCCACACAAGTATTTGTTTAAGCCAGCAACAAAGATGGAAAATGCCAGGCTTGAGTCTTAGAGCCTCTTTTTAGCCAGGTCCTGTCACAGCAGCTCAGTCACAGTGCCTTTCTGACCCAATCCTGCCCTTTAGCAGCGATCTCCATAGTGACATAGACTGCACCAGGCTTATTTAACCCTGAAGGTGAAACCCACAAGGCCTAGCAGATCTAGTCTTTTGGGGGATGTGAGCACCACCTCCTGACTGATTTCACTCTGGGGCATAGGATGGCACCAACTTTTACTTACTGCTGGGCTTGGCTGCAATCTGAAAGTGACTCAGTCCCAACACATGCAGATATTCAGGCCTTGTTAAAATATCCCCCCAAAGCTTTCTTACAAATCACCGTTGTATATTCACTTTACATATCACTCTCTCCCTGAATGTTTATCTTCATTCTCTGTATGCTGACCCTGTACAACTCCCCCAGCTGCATTTGCCTCCTTGTGTTGATCCCTCTGTCTTATGACTCCCACATAATGCATACTCATCCTTCCCCATATCCCTTCCTGCTCTGCATAGGCTCCATTCCACTCGCTTTCTATTCCTCTTCCTCTACAGTGCTTCACAAAGCAGGGCTCAGAGCTCACTGGAGACCAGCCTGGTGGGCCGTTAATTCTCTTTGCCAGGACCCATTCCCTCCTTTCCATTGTTCTATCTTTGTCATAGCATGTTTTTTTTAAATTGGCTCTGGACTGCAGACATTTATTTGCACACTCAGAGAGATAAAGCTACCAGGAAACTGGCAACAGGAAGCAAAGCAGTTTGTTGGTTGAGCTGGGCTGGAGAGCACCTGGCTGTAGGTTAGGAACAGCTAAGCTGCTGCTGGTCACTGTTTTGTTGCCCTTTTCATCTGCGGTTATTAAAATTAACACCTTTTTTAGGTTTTGCTTTTAAACCATCTGCTTACTTCATCCCCTCCCCTCCCATTAGACAAGATAGTAGCAAATTTACAGAAAGCTCAAATTACAAACTTGGCTGCGAGTCCTTCCTACTTTCTCCTAACTGGCTTATTTTTCTTTCTCTACCCAGAGCATCACAAGACAGCCTCAGCTCCCCAGATGTTTAAGAGGCCATAAAACCTAGCATGCCCTGGCAATGCTGCAGTCTCCTCCACCTCAAGACGCTGACCAGTGAACAGTCAGCATTACCCATCAGCAAAGTCAACAGCTGATAGCTCCTTACTCTTCCTCCGCTGGTTTTGCCAATAATTGGACCTTGTACGTCCTGTCTCTCTGCTGGGCTTCATGCAGAGCCCTGCCAAACCTAATCATGAACACACATATTGTTGCACCGTATTCCTGTATTTGCATCTGCAGCCTGCTGCCTTCACCATCCCCCCGCTCCACTTCATCCATATGAATAAGCAAACACAGAGATGCAACTGAACTTAATGCAGTTGATTCCGTCTACTCCCCTACTTACTGACAGCAGGACTTAGCAGCTCATTTATCTGCTTCTGATACAGGTCCCCTGCGTTTCATTAGCTGCATGGGATCCCCACTTAAACCCAGGGTGTGCTTTTCTTCCTGCTCTCTCCCTGGGTGTCTGAGTGCTGCTGAAAACAAGTCCAGTGTCTTAGCTAATCAATGGTATCTCCCAGCCAATCTCATGCTCCTGACACATGTGGGCCCCTTGGTTATCCTTCCCAAGCTGAGAAAAAATTACCCAGAGATTTGTTCAACCCACAATGTGTCTCCAACACAGAACCAATGCAAAAAAAAAAAAAGGAGGAGGAGGGGGCAGGGGAGAGGAAAAAAAAAAAGGAAAAAATATCAGTAAAGGTCGCCAGATCTAACCTTGGTCTGCTTCAAAAGCTACTTGTCCTTCAAGAGCAGCATCCAGAAAGCGCAAAAAATAAGTGGTATCTGGACCTGCATAACAACGTAACAGAGTCCCCTTCAGCATTAATAACGATACAGCCATTGTCGGCTCCAGCAACTATCAGGTCTCGCAGGGATAAACGCAGTGGCGACAGATACTGTTTATATCTTTTGATTCTGGCTGAGTCTGCGCCAGTGCTCTGAAATGTCGGAGCCTCTTCACTTTGCATGCACGCAGAAATTAACTAAATAACCTCTGCTGGCATTAAATAACCACTGCCCCTTGGAGAAAATGTTCTTAATTGACAAGGAGAGGTGGTTCTAGTAAAGGCTTTATTGATAGACATATGCAGAGGGACTAACACACGTGACACACATTTAGAAATTCTTTCAACCAAAGAAAACAAATTAGAAAAACCAAAACATATTTTCCGCATTTTTTCTTTTTTAAACTAACCCTTTCTTTTTTCCACCACCAAGATCTTTTATTTTATAAATATGCCAAATTGTAATAGAATGGATAACCTCCTCCTGCTTCCTCCAAAACAAATCAATGTTTCCTTCAACCTGAAACACATATTTCCTTCTTTGTTTTCCCTCCACCCCCTGGGAAAGCAACAAATGCTTCTTTCCCCAAAAGTGTGCTTTCTGCTTTTCAGCACATTGCTGAATATAAACCCTGATTATTTACACAGCTCCATTTATTACTTTTTTTGCTAGGGAAACCAATGCACAGCAAGGCAAACCTGTTGCACAGTTAGAAAAAAGCTGCACAGCAAGCTCCAGTGCCCCTCTCCAGTGGCAGCTCTCTGTCTACCAAGCTAGCCACTGATTCCTGGCTGTACCTCGCCCACACACCCTATATCCACTTGTCACGAACATTGCTCTAGTTTTAAAGCTCATTTGTGGCTCATTTGCAGAGCCCTAGGAGCACAGGGAGAAAATGCTCAGCATTCTCAGGGCACAGGCTAAGTAAGCTGAGCTTTCACGATGGAAAACAGGTAGTTATAGTTTGACAAGGTTAGAGCTAAAAACAGAGTATTTTACTCTGATATTTCCGCCTCTGGCTAAGCAGAGAAGGAAGACTCGCTTATGGTCATTCCCTCCTGCCCCATTCCTCAGTTTTTCTACCTACTGAGCTATACCAATTGATCAGTGCCCCTCCTGAACCTATGGCAGAGATCTGGCAAGACATTTCTAATGGTCTCCTAGCTCCACGCTACCTGAGCACATTCCTGTACAATCAGGTAATCATAATCCCACAACTCATGTTATATTTATGACTACCCCACACATTAACACTAATTGGTGAGAGCAGCAGCATAATTCCTGGTAGCCAGTTCTGCTGATTACATAGTATGTTACCAGAAGTAGCCTCATATTCGTATCACTCCATAAATTAACTTTATCTGCATCAGATCCACAGACACAAAACATCAACATGAAGTGAGAAGCAGAGCTTTGGAACCATCTACAAGAATGAGAGAACTACTTCACCCTGATTTTTAATTAAAATGGGCTTAGCCACTTCATTTTATTTATTTTTTTGACAGCTATCTTCCATTTTCTTCCTAAATACAATCTACTCCCATTTTTCAGTGCCATTGTAGGGTCAGTGACCAAAGTACAGAAATAAAAATCACATGACTGAATTACCGCATTTTCCAAACACTTAGCATTTTATTGCGAGTAGCTAACTGCATTCAGAGAACATCTGCTTTCAGTTCCTAGTGCGATCTCCATCTCAAACTGCAGCTACAACTGTTCCTAAGGAGCACAAAGAGAGAGGGCACAGCATTAAAGACTGACCTACTTTCATCAGAGTTGTTGTCAACCCTTTCCCTTTTCTCTCCTTCCATTCACTTTGCCCCTTGCAGCCTTCCCTTCCCAAACTGGCTTCTGTTTCCAGAAAAAGCTGCCATCACATGGACCTGCAAAGAAGGATAAACTGGAGGCTGAAGGGAATGGCAGGCTTGCAGTAACCCCACACCATGAAGCCACAAGTTCAAATCTACACATGTGTAATTATCCCTTCTCTATTCTGAACTTGCTGAAATGAGCAGCAGACCTCCTTGGAGATTTCAGAGAAGCTCTTAAGAACAGAGGTCTAACCGTCTCCCTGTCTTCACACTGCGGATAGATTCCTGAAATCCTCATGGATATCACTGGAAAGGAATAAGCTGCCCAACGAATCCTAGTGTCTTTAACCAAAGCTGTCCCTGTCATCATTTTCTGAACGGACTGGATATCTGTAGGATGAAAGCAAAATACCTCCCAGTGCTGGAAGAGCATTCCAGCTATTCCCTTTTTTTCATTCTGCATTATAAACTCAAACACTAGCTAGCCAACTGGCAGCCACCTTCACAGAGAACAGCAAAGCCTTTTCTTTATTTAAAGGTTGTGTATGCAGAAAACAGAACAGCATTTCAGTATAGGATTCCTGACATAATGAGAGAACTGGCAGTAAATAAGACAAGATGAGAATCAATAGCTTGTGAAGGAGAAAAGGAACATCAAAGGAAACGCAAGAATACAGAGAGGAAAAAGGTAAAAAACCCTACTTTTTTCTCACAGAAACTAAATTTGTAGGGGTTTGGGCTTAATCCAAGGCTTGAAAGAAAACTAGAGCACAGCTGTCACTGATTTCACCACCCTTTGGATCAGATCCTCTGTTTTTTTATTTTAATTCAAACTTCCTGCCCATACTTGTGAAATAATACATGTGATACCTTTGGAAAGGAACAACAGTAAATCCCCCCTTTCCTCCCAAGTTATCGGCGTAGCAAAACCAGGCTGAACGGGCTCAACTATACCACTGAGACAAACCCTAAGACAGCAGTTCACACATGTCAGCTCTGGGTTTTCTCCTGATACTGACAACCTGCAGAACTAAACAGGGTCCCTTCTTCGCAGCTCAGTGGTAATTGCAATTAAATGGAAGGTTTGCAATGAAAGCAAACACGGTAATGGAGTTAATTTTAGCAAACCACTAATGACAATACACCAGCCTCCTTTTTTACCCTTATGGCCAACCTCCTAATGCGCCTTCTCTTGCTTTATTGAAATCATTAACAACTAACCCGCTGTCCTCCTTTTGGAAAACACATTTCTTCCAGATTCTGCTCCATGGGGATCTGAAAGAGCTTTTCCAATCAACAATTCATTGAATGAAGTCTCCAGAAATCTGCTGTTGTCCTTTCCATCCTGAGCTGACCTTGAGCTATTTAAACCTAGATGGATTTCAGCTCCATAGTCCCACCAGCCTACAGATCCTCCTCCCCACCCTCCACCTGGGATAAGAGAGGCTTTTCAGAACATGTTAGAGGAGGTCTGCTAAATGATGCATTGAAAAGAGCTGGAGGGAAAAACAACTTTATCATCTTGTGGCTTGAGCAGAAGGGGATGGGATTCCTCAGTGCTTTAAAAGATAATGAAAAAATAAACAATTCAGTCAGAGAGCAATGCAAAAGGGAGAATTAATAGTTTTTGATGGATGAATAAAAACAGGTTCAACAGAGAGCAAGGCCCCAGGAGAGTCCTAGGCACTGCGTGTTCAGATTAACGCAAATTCCATTCTAGTACAACTTCTCCTTGGAAGAGAAAAGGGTAAAGGAGAAAAACTGTCCAGCTGCTGAGGAGGTATGCTATGAAGGAGCATGGAAACAAGACACTGGAGAAGTTACTGTTCAGAACTTAGATGCAGCAAGTTAAATAGCAGAAGTTCTTGTGATGGTCAAGGCTGCAGTTCATTCAGTGGTCCCTGAACCGAAATAAAGTTTAGCATTTCTGATCTGGCTTCTGGTGAAGATGTTTGTAGTAGACACAAGATGGAACAAATGCAATAGCTCATGAATGCGGTATATCCTCGCAGCTGCTCGCAGTCTCCAAGCATCAGCAGGAACTTCAGTGGTGGGTCTGGGTATGCTGGCAGAGCTCCAAGGGAAGGGGCTATATACGTCTTCATCATTTGGTCTGAACACCAGTGAGCAACTTTCACAAATGCCGTTGCATTCCTCCAAAACCACTGCCTCTGCCAAAACAATGCTAGAAGAGCAATTTATCCACAAGCCATCAACATCCAAAAAGTTGCCAAATGCCCCGCACAAAGTCACAATGCCAGCCGGACTCTGTTACTGCGAGACAAGAGACCACAGAGAGCAGAAGCCAGAAAAGCTGTTCCATTTGCTTGCATTAAGGATCGTGATTTGCCTAACCCTGTGTGATGGATCACAGGAGGAGACGCTATTGAAAGGAAAGGAAAGGAAAGGAAAGGAGGAAAAAAAAGGGGCAAAATATGACAAACCTTCCCAGCAGCATCCTCCTCCCCTGCTGAGCAGTTATCCCCTCTGCCCTTGGAAACATGAAGCTACATTACTTAAAAAGAGTTGGGTCAGCATCTCTCAGTGGGGCAAGCCTCCTTAGTTCAGACATTTCTCGAGCGCTCATTTATTCAGATCTTTGTCCTGCTGGAATAACAACTAGCAGAAGAACAGATTCTGCACCTGCACCACCCTGTGTCTGGAGCTATTCAGTTGCTTTAGAAATCTCAGGAATTAAATGCAAATATTCAAGGAAATCCCAAGATAATGTGGCACCCTATCTCCAGCCCTCCTCCAGGAGATGATTTCCATTGTTCTGGGTTGGTACGCTTTTGTATTTGATGAATATTTATATAATAACATATTAAAAGCCAAAGGTAATAACTGTGAAAGAAATGATGAAAGTACAGTGCTGGGTACAGAAAGCCAAGCCAGCAATGCCATTATACCTGCTTCCTTATTCCCTTCCTAAAAGCATAAGTATTTTAAATCTTTCTTAGTGGGGGTGAAAATTAAGGAACAAACAAATTTCCAGAGCTCGCACAGGCAGGACCAGAGTAAACTTCTACCATACAATTCAACATGATTATAGTTCAGTAGTATGAAAGGTTATAAATCCCTATACAGCTGTGCCAGTGCCTCTGAATCATACCCTGCCACAGCATGGTTATTCCACAAAGCTCTGCCCACGTACTACAATTTTTGCCTGCAAGTAGCCTGCTGGCTCTGAAGTCCTTTCAGAGCTCTGCCCACTCAGCCCACACCTTCATACCAGTGTCGTATTTGGCTCGCATTTGTTGCCATATCCCCTCTCACCCTGCTAATGGAGTCACTCTACAAGCCTCTTTCCCGGCTCCCTTGTCTTTCTGGGGTGCCAACCCTATTCTAGCAAAAGGCATCAAAATACTCAGTGAATACCAAGCAGCGTTTTCTAGTTTTCCACAATGTTTTCTTGTGCTGTGCATTTAAGTAAGTTCGTGAGGCTTTCCTTCTATCATACAGTCTTTAAAAACCGTATACCAACCACTGCCTAACAGCACAATCCCCCCACAAGTTCACCTTGCACACAAGTTGTTTTCTGGTCACTCGTGCAGACAACCCTCCTCCATATACGCATTTCACATGGCATTAGGCAATTTATTCACAAAACCAATGACTCAAAGACTGGGACTTTGCCCAGTGCGAGTGAGAAACAACAAACCTCACTCAGTCACATTGCTGCAAACACCCCTGAAGCAGATACAGTAAATTTCTGCCTCAAGCCCTTCCGGTTACAGGCTTGTATACATCAAACAGTGCCATTGGACAGCGCCTGGCAACTTAATAAGCAATAATATTTCCAGAAATTGATTGCCACACCTCCTCTAGCACCACAGCTACCAAAGCCCCCCCCCGCTCAGGGGAAGCCAAGTGTCTGGCGCGTGCCCCCCTCAGACCTCCTCCACCCACTGACCCCCGTGTCCCCCAAAGCCCAGCACTCTTACCTGGGTCTTCAGCCACTCCTCCTGCCGCACCTCCGCGCTGTCAGCCCACAGGAAAAAAACACCCTCACTCCTCTCCTCCGGGGCGATGGCTTCTGACAGAAGATGAAAGTCGGGGGGAGCCATTCTACACCGCATCACCACGCCGAAGAAACATCCCAAAACTCAAGGGGCTTTTTCCATTTTTTTTTTTCCCCCGAAGGCATCACCTCGCCCTTCCCACGCTGGTGCGGAACTGCTGCCTTGAGAGTGCCAGGAAAGGGAGCGGCCCCCAGGGAGAGCCACTTTCGGCCAGGCAGCTCACGGGGGCGGGCCGCCGCGCCGGGCCCTCACACACTCCGCCGCCACCGCCGGCGGCACGCGCTTCCCGCCCGCTCCACGTGCCGCTCGCCCCGCCCACTTGCCGCTCTGCGCAGGCGCACGCCCCGCCTCCGACACGCGCAGTAGCTCGCTCCCGCCGCGTGCCCGTCGTGTTTAGAACAGAAAATGGCGGCCGGCGAGGGCCGGTGGTGCCGGTCGGTGCGGGGTCCGGCCGGGAGCCGGAAAAAGGGGCGCCGACGGTGGCTCCCATCACGCATGCCTTCGTGGGAAGGCGCAGGTATGCTGGCAAGCATTGGGTTTTTACCTCAGCTAGGCCTCCCTTTCCCGTTTGGCCCCGTGGCCTAACCCACCCCTTTGTCTGCCCCCGGAATGTCTTCTCCTGGCTTGGGGCGCCTCTCCCTTGCTAGGCTGCACCTCCGGGGTGCCCGGGAAGCACTGGGGAAGTAAGGGTGCTGTGGGGATGCCCCACGGAGGTGGCACGCCAGAAGCAAGGATGGATGGAGCCATCAGTCATGGTGCTATTTCTAATCAGCTGCACCCCGGCTGGTGAACAAATGGCATCTCATTTGCAAAGCTTTTGCTCTGTTCTCTCATTAGCATAAGTATTGTTTTCCATTATCCGTGGTGATTCACATTAAACTAATGCAAATTCATCTGTCATCTGAATATATCTGAGTAAAGGGCAACTGCGAATTCAATTAGTGACTATTTACCCCTCTCCTACTTAGCAACTAAAGGTGCACAGTTTCCTGTGGAAGTTGCCTGTTGGTGTGGTTTGACCTGCCTGACCTTAGTGCAGTGGAAGCAGACTTGTATCTGTTTGCTGCATCAAATTTGAACTTGTAGATATCGATACTGATAGCATTAGTAATTCTGGTTTCTGAGATAACTTGGGCTTTTACTGCGACTCCTTGACTTATGATAAATGGTGTCTTTTATCCTTACCCTGACTCAGTCATTTTGAGATCCACAGTTTGCCCACTAGGTTGAAATCCATTGCTATTTATGGTTAGCTTGGATGATTAGAAGGGAAGATAGTCATCCTAGGTCTACATCGAATACAAGAAAAGAAGTAGCTGTGAGCTGAGTGTGCTCTTTCATATGCTGCATGGACATCCAGCTTCATGTAATATTTTTGTAACTGCAGGAATTTAGTTCTGGAAAAGACCCTCCACTTTAGGTCATGTTATTGCACAATATTCCCCTCAGTTTTACACTACAATTCTTTGTGCTTTACCCAGGACAGTTACATTTGCTGGTAAGTTGTTACCATGGTCCTCTCAGTAGTGTTGGCCTGCCAGTGTTGTAGAATAGACCTCTTCTTCCTCCAGAAAGAGGAATTTAAATGCTGTACTTTGTCAAATGCTAGGGCATCCTCCCAGACAATAATTGCTGCTGAAATGCATTATCAGGTCATACTATGCTGCGTGGAGAAGGTGATGACAGCAGAGTTGCTTGATACTTCTCCTTCTGGATGCTCTGAATTGGATGGGGTGGGAGCTGTAAGGATAAACAAAGAGTCCATGAAGTACTTTCTTTCACCACAACCACCCAGGCTATAATTCCCCAGGGCGCATACTCTATAAATTCCTTTTCACTGCTGGCATGTTAATGGCACCTGGGGAGATGTCACTTCAAAACTAAAATGAGCAATGACACACCGAGCAGCAGAAGGTAAATGGCTTTTAACTGGATAACGTGTCAGTTAAAGGCTAAATTATTTTCCTGCTGTCACTTCCCTTTACTTTGCCGGCTTGTGTTATGGGCCGTTACTGACAATGGTTGAGAGAAGTGATGCCCTTGGCCCTGGGACACGCTAATTACCTTTGTAGCTATCTGTTTATGGTGGAATAATAGGCAGATGGAGCTGAAATCAACTTCCATTCTTTTCTCTAGGATACATGGAAGTGACTTGCTCAGCGAGATATTCACCACTTACGTGGCGATATCTTTCACTAGCAATCACTAGATGCTTGCAGTGTCTCCTAGACAGATTTGCCAGGAAATGAAGCTTTCCTAAGGGTGGTAAGTGTTTCTGGTCCAGGGTCATTGTTTGGGCCTTCTAGCCCCAGAAGAAACATGTAGGTCTAAATATAGGTCTGCATAGGTCTACTGCTACTGTAGGAGTGGTACTTTGGGGGCAAGATATATCCTCAGATACTCCTCTAGGACATCAGAATGGGAAAGGGACCCGTAACTTCCTGAGACTGGATGTTGGGGCTTATAGGAGATGGTAATTGGAATCCGTTGTGCTAGGTGCTGTATTAAGATGTCTGATGCTAAGATAAATAGTGCTGCTTTAGAATTTTACTGGGAGGTTGAGGGAAAATTTATGTGTGCAAGTCTCAATGAGTTATATGGGTGAGTCATTAGATGAAGGTAAGTGGTAAAAGTAGCATTAGGTGCTATAAAACTGATCGAAACCAGAATGTTAAAGAAATTCTGAAAATTAATATATTATTTATACAGTGATCTTAGTATTGAAAAAGCTATACTTTCTCAGCAGACTAATTGTTGTTAAGTAGCAGCAGAGTGGAAGAATTGATCTCTGGGTTACAAAGCAGCAAAACAAGAACTTTCAGCTTTTACTGTGTGGGTCCAGTTTGAAAGCTGCCCCTGCAGAAATGGCCCTGTGGCTCTGCTTACATCATTGATACCAGGTGGACACAGTTTGTAGGAGATGATTTTCTCACTTGCAGATGTTTTGAGATCTGCAAATCAAACTAGGCCTTTTCTGTATCATCATGCTTGGTAGTGAAGGTTCTGCAGGGTAGATTAGGTTTTATCTACACTTGAAAAGTTTTGTTGAGATTTAGGAGATTTCTTGCTGCTCTTCTATATTTGAGCACTACTGAAGTGGCAGTAAGTTCAAGGTACTAAAATCAGTATTTCCTTCAAGCTTTAGTGGATCTTATTTGGAGTTAGACTAGGTAATGATGACTCTCTTCTTACCGAGTTTAGGACCCGAGTCTTTCATCCTTTGTTTAAAATGCCTTTATGGGAGGTGGGTGAGGAAAAGCCCAGGGAGTGAGTATTGTCGTGCAGCAGAGCCACTTAAAATGCTTTGAGTTTCTTGTGCCCATTGAGAACCAAAGATCCCTGAGCATCGGAGTCCAGCTTAGGAACCTGGATCAAACAGGAGGTATTCAGAGTTATTTCAAATGCTTGGAACGTGGCAGGAATCTTTTAAGTTCACTAGCAAACACTTGGAAAACCAGATGGTTTCTTTGCAACAGAACCCTGAATGTAACAGGAAAATAGAATACTTTCCCCTTCCTCTTTTAGCTGGAGAAAAGAATCTTAAAAATGCTTTGCATGTGTGCTAAATAAATAAATTTTAAAATGAACCTTCTGGCCAATCACAGTTTAGCTACCCTGCAATTAAACAAATCCACAAACTGGCAACACATTTACATCTCATTAAGGGGAGGCAAATGCAGCAACTGCATGAAAATTTAGAAATTAGACACAATTACCATGTTGGCTGGAGGCAGGAGGGGGGAGCATTATTGAGGGAGGTTTTTAGGAGAAGTTTGATGGTTCCTTAATTGGCTGCTGCCTCCCCAGTCCCACCCAGCTCTGCTGTTTAAATGAATTTTTCAAAAAAGAATCATTGATGCTCTGCCTATCTCTGCAGTGCAGCAGCCCCGAGGAGTTAATGAAGCATGACCTGCAGAGGTCTGCCAGGGAGCTGCAAACCTCTAGGGTGCTCCCCTGGCATGGCACTGGGCAGGCTTCCCAGTCACCGAGGGACGAGCCTTCGCTGGCACTTTTCATGGGGTTTCAGAGATGTGGCTCAGATACACTGACCCTTTTGCTCTTGCTGTGCTCTGCAGCTGCATCCATTCACGTGATCAGTTGTTTTGAAGGGCTGACATACTTAGAATTGTAGTGCAGCACTTGCCAAAGGTAGAGGGTGCCTTTCCATTCACTTTGATGGCTGGAGCATTTGGCTGACACCGGTGGTGATGTCTGCTAGTACAGAGGTATTTATTGTCTTTGTACAGCATCCTTCCTCCTTCCTTTTTCGTCTCTAGCAGTTGCCTAGTTCTGCTGTATATTTCTTAAGAGGTGCCAAGTTCCTTCCTCCTCTGTTTCTTAGGAACTGATATAGTGTGTGTGTGGGATGGTTTCTTGAATAGGTGCAAATATTAATAACATAAATAACAAATGCTAAGTGGTAATTATGCACAGTTACTGGAGATAAGGACCATCTCAGGCATCACTTCTGGGAGTAGGACCTAGGCTTTCATGGGGAGTGTCTAGACCATGGGATTCAGGAGCCTTTCCACAATAATACTAATTAGTCGTAAGACTGGTGGTAGGAATGCCCACCGGAAGGTAGAAACTCTTTAGAAAAGAAAACCACAAGGCTTTTCAAAAGGAACAGTGAGACAGGGTGTTCTTTTGTGGTTTTTTTGGGGGGGTTTGTTTTAAATATAGCAAGTGCAAATCTTACAAATTGCCTTGAAAAGGATTCAGCTGCTTCCAAAACGGAGGTATATTTTGGATATATGACTTGTGCTTCAGATCCATAAATAAAAAGTTAGTATGTCTTGAAGTTACAGCTAAATGCTACTTAGGTGTTTCTTTGTATTTTTGGAAGATGTGAGGTCTATGCCTTTCCTTTATGAAACATACAGTCCCTTAGCACAGTTTTCTACGTGGCTTCGGCAGCAAAATTCAAATTGGCACAACTGAAACAAGTTAATTGGGGAATGAATAGAAAGTCCTACAGGCTGGCTTATACCCCGCATACCAATTGATACAGTTTGGTGCAGGGGAAGACAAAGAAAGAAAGGTTTTTCCACATGTCCTCAGTTGATCCCTTGAAAAAATGGAAGCAGTGCAAATGTAAAAGTAATAATTAAAAAAACTGTGTAACTTTGCTTAAACTGGAAGCTTTTAAAAAATATGGGCTGTGAGGTTCAATTGACTTTAAGCAGCTTAAAGTTTGTGTTATCAACATCAATATGCAACCTGCACTATGCTTGGTTTTTTTTTTTCCCCCTCAGTATTTCTTTGGGCATCTTGTTGAGTTTTTTTTCCCTTGAAAGTACTTTGAAATGTGCAAGCTTTGTGATAGCTCAGGTATCTGTGATCCATCAGATCTGTCATTTTGCTAGGCACTGTGACATTGAGGAGAAGCTTTATCATTAACATAAGAATTGAGGAATGGTGTTGAACTGGTGAATTGATAAGGAATTAATGACATTGTGTCGAGGGACTACTGATGAAGGGTGTAGGGGTCTATAGGGAATTTATATGTTCGGCTGCAGATAAGCAACTGTGTTGTCGGTAATTCAGGGGACTGTGTGTGCAGCAGTGGACAAGTTCAGAGTTGAAGACAGTTCCCGTGGCATTAATCATCAAACTGTCATTGAGTTCAGTAGTATTTTACTCCTGAAGTATGCACAGCCTTGATATGAATAATTAATGTAGGTGAAGTGCATGGTTAAAACTATGCTTTGGCTGAAATGTAGGTGTCACTTAGGGGGCTATAAAAGCTCTCTGAAATCCGCTTTTTACTATCCCTGACATATTGCTCTATAGCTCTCTTCCATAGCAGTATCACGCATAGCAGAGGAAAGGCATACAACTAACCAGAAAACCGTCCTGGCCTGACGCTGCTGCAGTCTGTATCCCAGCCAACTGCCCTAGTGCCTTTCTGCATTCTATGTAAAAACAGCACATAGCTTATTCATAAAGTAACTGCCTAGGAAGGGTTAATACAGATCTGTCAGAATGCATCAGAATGTGGCTTCTGCTTTTGGCTGATGATTGGGGTTTCTTTTATTTTAATTTTTATTATGAAGGCGTCTTGCTTAGGCAAAGAGGAGTGGGCTGCAGATGTTCCTATCTTGTCAATTCATACCGCTCTTCCCTGCACGTGGATCACAAGGATCTCGGGAATAATTCATAGAAATGTCTCCTAGCTTAGCCAAGAGAAGCAATTTCAGCTGGAACAGAGTACAATCCATTTCACCCTGGCATTGAATAAAGGGAAGAGTACCTGCTATTACTCTGATTTTTAGTTTTTTTGCAAATACTCAAGACACTATGGTGATGTGTGGAAGGATGAAATCTAAAGATAGATGTAAAGGGTATAAATCAAAACCTCAGGTGTAGTCACGTGCAGACTCCATGGAAACTGTGCTTGCAGTCATTATTTCCTAATGGGGCAAACCAAGAGTTTCAGATAAGCAAATCTGGTCAACTGTAAGAATGAGGTTTTAATCTTTCATTTCAGGTGTCACAGTACAACTGCATTATAAACCCTGAGCTCTTGCTTTTGGCAGCAATGGGTATTGCTGAAGATGTGTTGTATATCTAAATAAGTTGGAATGGGAGTGTTTTCTTAGTCTTTTCTCAGCGCTCCAGTGCCATGCTCTGAGGAAGAAAGCAGTAATTGTCTCCTTGCACTGTATTTTTTGTGTAGTGAAACAAACATTGTGAAGTGGATCCAAGTAGGTGTAATTCTCTCATGGATTCCATCTTTTACTTATTTGCAATAATTCCATTAGATCTGGAAGGCCCTGGTTAAGATAAATTCTTGCTGTGCCGGGTGCAGTTTTATGAAGAGTGGGGGAGGAATTGTGAGAACAACAAATTAAAACTAATCTCATCTCCTAAAATATTTGATTACACAAACTCAATTTATTATGCAGAGCTGCCCTTTTAAAAATGTGCAAGCTGGTAAGGCAAGCAGGGTTGTACAAAGAAAGGAATAAACAGAACAAAACAACAACCCAAGACTTGTTCTACAAGAAAACAACCACCTTCTGTAATCTACTGTAGTAATAGCTCGGGAGACTGCCCTAACCTTGCTGTCAGTTAGTATGCTTGGCACACTCAGGGCAAAGGATTCTCTTCTAACTCAGGGTCCTTGCGGCATGCTCTGTGGTGTCTTGTAACCCAGGAATCTCTGAAGTTAGCTCTTTCCCATACCTCAGATTGAGTGGCCAGTTGCCGAAGTGTTTGGACTGGAGTTTAGATACCTTTCCACAGGAGTAACCAAGGGCCTGTAGTTCTGGACTAGATGAGTTTCTCTTTTGCTTGTTTGTGAAATTTCTTCATGAACGCGTAAAGAACATAGATAATTTGTGCACATGGTGTTTGGTGTTTATGTGCTGCTTGTTCACCCAAACCCCTTATTTGTGTGTCTCGGGATGAAAGAGCTATTTTGAAGCGTTTCTATTGTAAAAGTACTCATTGCCGTATGCCTTGTTGTTTTAATTGATCTTGGAGCTTTGCTGCCTTGGGTAACCCAAAAGCAAAGATTCACTGAAGACTGTGATCCCTTCCCCTCCGAAACACTGCTTTATTCTGTGAGGAAATGAGGTTTCTCCAAAGATGATTTCAAATGAGAAGAGGTTATTTATGCTTCCTTTTATCTCTTTCCTGGTTTGAGCAAAGGTGAGAGGTTCTGTTTGGTCTGGGAGCTGCCATGGAACAATGGGGAAATAAATTCCATGCTGGAATACAGCAGCCCCTCCAATCAATGTACTTTCCAATTAATTTCTCTGTATAAGCAGGACTTCTGAAAACAGTGTGCTGCTGTTAGGTCTGGCTTTAATTTATTTTGAAAAATGCGTAATTATCAAGCTGTGAGCAAATTGCCATTCCTTTCACCTGGCTCCTTTCAGAACTCATTCACATTCAGAGGAGCCATTGATTAATGAATAGAGCAACAGAGGACAAGGATGATCCAATGCAGCCACGGGCTATGAACTGCATACAGCAGAAGTAATGCTTCAAGGGAAGGTATATTAGAGCCTGTATTGCAGATCGCCAGATGAGGCAATGCTGCCCTTCATTGTGGTAAAAGACAAGAATCAGGTCTTAGGAGATGAACTTCTTCCCATTCCCACTCTTAGGCAGTGAATGAGGCCTGCTTCTTAGACACTCCTCGTGCTGCGTTTATGTGTTAAGCTGTCCTAGCGCATGATCAAATACAGATGACAAGCCCATGTTGAATTCTTATTTTCTTAAGGGAGAAAAACGTTAAAACTCAACAGTTCTTGTGGGGCAAGGACTTCTGTGCTTTGTACAATGCAGCAATGAATGGGATAGTTGTAGCTTCTCCTGCATTCGGAAGGACCAAAGGTTTCTTCCTCAGACATGCTTCTGTAGAGCCCTTTTTAGTGTCCCTTTTTTCCTTGGCTATGCCTTTTCCCCACTTGTGGGACAAAGAGGAGCTGGCTGGTAGCCTTCTGTGTTGTTATGTATAATGACGTTCTATGCCTTTCTGGGGGACATAGATGTACCCACGAGGCTCATTCTGCATTCCCACTTCTAGAGGTTTATATGTGGCTGTTGTGCAACTTCCTTCAATCTCATAAAGCTAGATTCAGAGGCAGCTGTGTAAGGGACACTGAGCTGATGGATTTTGTTCCTCTTCAATATGAAAATTCTGCATCTTTCACTTCCACTAAGTTTTCAGTGACTCAATCTTTTCTTCCAGCTTCCATCCCTGGACTTATTAGAATGACAATCAGAATGCCTTTGGGTGTCATCTGCACATCAGCTAGTGGATGTGAATTTGCAGAGGTTGAGGTGAACAAAAGTGTTTCTTCTGGAGTGCAGGTTAGTGTCGCTTAAACATTGATACAACATACTAATTGAGTACAAGCAGCAGCTATGTTGTATCCCTTCTGCCTTGTCCTCTTCACCCCTGATCATCTCAGGTGTCACTCACTGTAGGTTTGCACAGACCCTTTTCTAGCAAATAGAAGTTCAGATCTGTGTGGGTTTTTTGCTGCCATGTGCCCTCCCCAAAGGAGCGGTAGTTGTGATGGTGATTTGATGTGATGTGAAAACACCTAACTGCTGGCAGACAGACAGTTTTCTAAATGTTTCTTTTAGAGCTCACTGAACAGCTATCTGTTACGGGTAAGTTCAGAGCACTATTAAGCCAGGCTGGACTGAAATTGTTTAATGCGGAGCGGGGGGGGAGAAAATCATATGTGCATTTTTGTATAGTCCCCCATGTCATATTTTTCCTTTGTTTTGGGTTTCTTGGGGTTGGTTGTTTAGGGGGAGAGCAGATGTTTTTTGGTTATGTTTTTTTTAACTTCTTTGGGCTAAACTGCAGAAGCACTGAGAATGCAAAGCTTTTAGTAAGCCTTTGCCAGAATTCAGAGCTTTGCAGGATTGCGCTGTGATCCCTCTTACTTGTTGGAGACTTTATGGCTTCCTGTTTCTGCAAGAGTTAAGAACTGTGTGTTAATATAATCAGGTTCTAACTTAATAGCCCTCTAGGCTGAGCAAGCTGTAAGCTGATACCATGAGAAGTAGGATATCAGTTCCAAAAAGGGAAGGAATACTTTATTCTATTGAGTTTGCAATGAAGGAGAAAAAAGAAGAGCCTAGCATCTGAGACCAGCAGTTTCTTAGAACCCTGCTACAATCCATTTAACAAATTGTTGCTCCTGTATCTTCACCCTAGTTGTTCTTATTATTATGCCTGTTATCTGATGGTTATTTAATCTATATTTTGTAATTACTTCCCTTCTGTCTTTCACTCCAACATGCATTCATTTTCTTGTTGCACTAACGCAATGACCTACATTATCCAAGCTGTAAAAGTCAATTATGCTGCCTGTGATTTTTCAAGTGGCGTTTAGCAAATGGGTTTGTGTATTACCCACCCGTTACCTGGTTCCTGTCAGGAGCCAGTTTTTCTCAGGCACCTCTTAAAAGCATCTGTGGAAATACAACTGCTTTTCCAAATCTGGATGCAAATTGCACTGCTACAGTTCTGAGAAGGAATACAGAATGTCCTGCCCGCTCATATGGACAATAACGAACATGCATTATAATTTGGAAATGAAGCATTGCATCAGTTGTCTGTTTCTCACTGTGAATTGGGAATATATTGTTCCAACCTACTGTATCATGTTTCTGTGCAGGTTTCACACTGTACTTGAGTGTGTGGATTTTGCATCTCTGACATTTAATATCAGGCTTTAAATTAAAACCGCGTTTGTGGTATTTGATAAGTAAGAGGTATCGCTGTTACCAAATGGATTGCAAAATCATCCGTACCCAACAGACAGTTCCCAAGGGGCGGGTGAGTGGGGGAGGATTGTTTGTTTTTTAATCAAGCCTCACTCATTAATGCCTGAAGCTTCTCTGCATATAGATCTTCACCCTCCATGCCTTTCCCTAGCTTCCTGTTACAGTATTGAGATGTGAGCACATTACAGATGAAGAAGTTTAGAGCCCATGCTAATAAGCTCTCCAGGCCTGTGCTAATTTTGTAGAAGAAAAGGAGGTATCAGAGGGAATTTGTTAGACAGAAGTGCAATCATTCTAAAACTCCTGGCTCTTCCCTAGTACGAATGATTGCTTTATTACTTCAAATCACGAGACAGCTTACAGCAGTAGCCCTGTAGCATCACTTCTCAAAAGACCCACCAGCCGTTTGGCACATTCATGTGCACACATATCCTGGTTGAGATACGCAGGTAATGTGTATGCCTGTCACACAGGCACTCAGACATGCACATCTATGCACATGTTCTCATAGGGACATGCTTTCACAGGGGCGAGACGCCCAAAGATAAGGATTTGAACTTGTGCACAAATACTTACTCAAATGGGTATGCTGTACTTTAAAACAAATGTGTATCAGATGTTGATGTATATGTTTATTGACTGACACACTCAAGAGGCGTACGTTGTTCTTCGAGCATTTGGTGACAGTAGGTATACACATGTATAGTCATGTGGACATCCACTAAACACGGATATACATGCCTATGTACTTTCAGGCAGATGTAAATGTGGGCAAAAGGCTAACATACTATTGCCTTGCCTGTACTTGCTAGAACAAAACAGGCATGTAACAATTAGTTTTGAGGTTGATTGTGGGAAGGTGGGCAAAGATTGTTGTTATCACTGCCATATGATATTAGTGTTTCAACTCAATTTGTGACAGTTGGATTACCATGGCCTGAACCTCCTCCAGGACACAGGGCTGTCTGTGCCTGTATTCTCTTTTCATTGGACTTTGTTAGGCTCTTCATTGTGGCATTCTCAACTCCTCCATTATGGTTGCTATATTTGCTATGACATCTTTACCATGAACTGTGGTATACATGTGCAGTTTATTCCGCCTCTCAGTAATAAGTTTCAGGCTGCAGAAACTGTAGTTCTTGGGATGATGCTTATGAGGGATCCCTTTTTTATAGTTAAATGTGGAAAATTTCTTGGGAGAATTTGTCCTTTCCCCACTGCTTTTTTTTTTCCTTACCTCCTTATGCATTATCTGTACATGGTCTATACAAAAAATTTAAACTTGAAGGAGTGGTTCCCTGAAAGCAGTAACTTCTGCGCTGCTCAACAAGTACTCATAGTGAGGTTTTCCTGTTTTAAATGTGGGAAGTGTGTGACTTTTTTTCCCTCAGGCATTTGGGTATGGAGCTAGTTGTCAGTGTGCCACTGTAATCTCTAATACCACGTTTGAGCACAGCCGAAGTACCAACTGATTTAGCTTCCCTTTTTTCCCCCCCTTCCAATTCCTTCTGTTAAAAGCAGCTGTTATTCCTTCATTTAAGATGGAGAATTAAGACAGAGAAAAATGAAATGACTTGCCTGAGGTCACTAGCAGAACTAGGAACAGAATGGAGGTCTTGAAAGTCTAAGCTCAGTGCTTTAATTGGAAGCTCAGATCTAAAGGTTAACATTTGCATATGAAATTTTTTCTTTTTTGAGGGGTGATGCGGTATCTTAGGTTCTTGAGGGAGCATTCCAGGTGGTGGATTGTGAGCTAGTTTGCATCTGGTTATTTTTTGATATCTGGGTTTTTTGTTATAGCGATTTCTAAAGTGGTTTGGAAACATGATTATTTTAGGAAGTTACAAATGAATATGAGAATAACCAGAAGGCCCCCATGAAATACTGAGTATACTGGAGAGTAAAAATAAATAAGTACATTTTGGCATCATTTTTGAGCTTGTGTTCTCTCTTGTAACCCTGTCAGCGCATGAATACGTGCCTGGGGCTGCCTAGCTGCAGACAACAAGGAAGAAGGTTTAATAGTTCTGCTGTAAATGTGAGAGTGTCTTGTCACTGGATTTCCACAGATTGGTTTGGATGACTGTAAATGTCTGAATTCTAGTATGTGCTCATTGGGGGGTGTTTAGCAATCAGTATCCTCAGTGCTGTAAGCCCAGCTGGGAAGATAGACCTGTACAGGAGCTAATGCTACAGAAAAAAAAAATCTCTTTCAAGAACCATAACAGCAAATTTGATTTCCACCAGCCTAGTGTTTATAGACTGGTATTCTCTCCTCTACAGGAAGCCAATCTGAGCTTTCACAGGCCTCCTGCTGGAAGAAATCAAATAGAAAAATCATGCAAGGTTTGCAGTAGCAAAAGGGCAGTTAAGGACGTAACTGGTTGTGCTAGTGGGAGGTGAAAGAAATAAGAGATATGGGAGAATGGCTCAGCGGGGGAGGAGGAACAAGTTGCTGTCAGCTTCGCTGCACTTTTAAGAACTCATGGAAAATGCTGTGGTCTACTCTGAGTCACCTTACCTAAACCAGGTGGTCTTGTTTGATGGAGAGTGGGCTTTTTGTCTGCTGCGTGGGGAAGATAAGGAAAAGGCAATGCCAGAATGCTTGAAGAAGTTATGTTCGTGAAATCATTGTTTCAGCATTCCCCAGTACAGAGATGAGCTAATTCTACCCAAAGCGAAAGTTTTTACCAAAATAGTTTGATGCATATATTTATTTTTATTGACTTGAGAATGGGGAAGAGTTGGCTTTCAGTGGAAAAATCTGTAATCCTCATCTTTTGCTGGCGAGGTTGGCACTGTGCCCTAAAGCTCTGGTCCCCATGGGTGCTCTCTGGCCACGCTTGGTCTGCAGAACTGGTGTCCTCTGCAACATCCCTCCCCTTTTCTCCCCTCTCATTCATTGGAGTTAGCTGCCAAAGGAAACTGGGATGTGCAGAATGATGGTAGACAGCTAAGTCTTATCTTGGTAACGGCAGCCAGCCACTTTCGGAGTGTGTTCTGGAAAAGCAGGACGTAATTCCTGCTGCGGACAAAGCAGATATTCCCACCCCCGTGTAGATTGCCAGTGAGGCAAGCCGTTGTTATCGAGAACTAAATCCTTTGATGCTTTTTAACAGATGCAGGGACTTTTCTTATAACAGGACCTGAACGTGGCCAGAGGCATGTATTCAATTATGAACCTCTTTGCAAATGCTGCAAGCTGATTTTTGAGTACTAGTTAAGTGGAAGTTTTCAAACCAAACCTGAGGGAAGCATACTTACCGCAAGATATTCGGTACTTTAGACTAAGACTCTTTCTTTTTACCTAAGATTAATTTTTCAGGGGTGAGATGCCCACTGGCCCAACAGAATAATTATATATTTCCTCCAAATCCTCCTGTATAAAAGGAAGAGAAAAATAGGTGTGTCGTACCAGGAAAAAGATGCATGCTTATAGCAGATAAGAGTTGTACTTTACAGAAAATGTCCCTTTGACAATATATCTTTGTGAAAATGAAGGCTTTGACTGCAAATCTTTGTGCTTTTTGTTCTGAAATTGCAACCTTGAAAAAATTTAATCAAAACCTGCTTATTGGGTAAAAGGCATTCAGTGAAGGGAAAAAAAAAAAAAGAAAGAAAAGAAAATCAAGGAAAAAATTAAGTACTTTAGTGCTGCGGGAGGGCGGAAGGGTGAATGGATTGCTGTTCCTGTAGGAGTTACGGAATAAATAAATCATTAGGAATACTAAGACAGTTTCCTCAGAACTACCACGGCCTTTACTAGTGTATCTCAGTCCTGTTGCTGTTCCTGATACCAGAGGGAGCGGTTTGGCTTGGTGCAAAGCTGTTTGCCTACAGGATGACTGAGCGCTAGGCATTTTCACTCTGCTCTTGCTGGATAGGCATGCATTTATACTTCTATGCATATTGTTAACTCTAGTATTATATATATAAAAAATAGTTCTTAGTAACTGATGTGTTGTAATAAGCGCTATACAGAAAGCGTAGCAGATGTGGGACTGAGGCCCAGCAAAATTAAACACAATGCCTCTTTTTATACTGTTACTTGAAAAATCCAACATTCTACCCATCTGTCCTGAGTCTGGGGCAGATGCTTAACTAGAAGACCACATTCTTTATGTAGTCTTATATTAATATTATGTGTTATTGTTACATTATTCATCTGTTTCTTTGGTGAGCTGTAAATTACGCTGGCCATCTTCCCTCCTCTCAGAGACTGGTGTTCCTGGTGTGCCCTGTTTTCTCATGTATTAATCTTATCAACGTGAAAAGCAGCATCCTCAGCTGGCGCTTGTGGAACTGAAAGCTGAAAAGAAGCCTGTGGTATTCTGCAATATTCTGGGTATTCCAATGATACTCATCTTTCGATTGCTCAAAAATTTAACCCAAATTCTTTGGCCACTTAATGTAGTGTTGGTACACTTTTAGCTAGTTTGAAAGCTGGTGAGGTGACTCGACAGAGCAAAAGAGTTGCTTTCAGGAAGGTCGTCTTTGGAAGGAGTAATGAGTGAGTAAGATCTAGGAATAAGCTGCTATGAGACATTGAATCTTCTTCCTGACTGCTTCCTCCATCTGCACAAAAAAAGAGCTAACAAGGAACTTCCAAAATTAATGCTACTTAGCTAATGGAGGTAAAGGTTGGCTCCTCCAGGACATTCCCTCTCCTCTTTTGTAAACAGTCACTCTTCTACAGACTGTCACAAGTCTGGATGGTAAGTAAAGTTGATATAAGATGTGAGAGATGTGGCTCTTAATTCATGCAACGTTCTGAAGTACCCCATGGACCTTTGCACTGGATGGGGAAGGAGTTTCAGGTTGCTAAAGGGGATTTGTTCTTGCGTAGCCTGTAATAAAACAACAGCCTCACTTCTGATTATTGAGATTCTGTTTGGCAAGACTGAGTATGTTTATACAAAAGGTGCCATCAAGACATTGTTACCATTCAAAATCAATACAGTTTTGGACTTGTTTTTTAGTAATAATAAAAAAAGAATAATTACGTGGACCTTTATTTTTTTAAAACAAAAAAAAAAACTTCCATTACAAAAGCTAAATGAGATAAATAACCCCTGACAGAGCAAGAAGACGATCTCACTAAATTGAATCCAGTCAATTTTAACATTCACAGTGCTAGAGGCAATTTTAAACAGAGTGTAAACGTAATGGAAAAAACATATTCCTGAAGCTGACTTACAAAACTCTGTATTTGGGCCCTTAATGATGATAAATCAATGATCTAGAAAATAAAATCCCTTTCCTATTAACCAGATGGGCACACAAATTCTTCTCAGACTTTGAGACGTAAGCACCCAAAATTTTCAATTAGCGTTTCACATCCCACTACCTTATAAGTATAACTAATTAAATTGGAACATAGTGCAGACACACATATATAAACTGTCTTTCTCTTGCTTTCTCTCTCTATAAAATAATGTCTGTCTGCTGATTGATACAATTCTTTAACTCGGCTGAGAGATTCTCTGCTAACATCATAAGAGACGCGCTGAAGCAGAACTCTGAAATTGAATTACAACTTTTGTATTGAGTCAAAGAGCAAAGTTGTGATTATGAGGTCCTGCCTCTGCTATTTCTTCCCTCTGAGCTCAGCTTTCCCAGGCTTTTATTGTGCCGAGAGGCTTCTTACCTCCAGTACCGTCGGGTACAAGTGTCCTGTTAGCTGCCTGGCATGCTCTGCCTTCATTTGCCTCTGTGGTTGCAGACAATAACTTCTGAATGGCTGTGCCCAAATCAGAGCAGAAAAGGGGTCAGGGAAGACTTGGGGGAGCTTGGGCTGAGTGGAAATTCTCCTGAGTGACTTCACTGCCGTAGCATTGAATGAGTTTCTAGTAGTCCAAACTTCATGCTAGCTCTGGGAAAAAATAGCTTCCATCTAGTTGTGTACTGGTAGGCTGGGTACAGGGTAATGGCTGAGAGATGGCAGTAGGATCTTGGTTTTGCTTTAGAAGAATCAGGTGGTACTTCAGCATCTCGGAAAAACAAGTGGCAACTGAGCAGCTTAATACTGTGTAGCCAGACTTGTCCACCAGTCTGTTAGGAGAGTTAGTAGATTTAAATATTTTTTGTCTCTTAAACATACTAAAACTTGAGAGATGTAAATTTAAAAAATACCAACATTTTCCAAAGTAAATGGGCATGTAGTGTTGACTGTCTTAATGTGACAATTGCAAAGAAGGAGTCTCCTTGTATCTAGAATGGAAAACAATATTGTAATTTCCATTAGTCAACATAATAGATTTGAACTTGACCAAGTTTATGTAGATTCACAGATTTCAGAGATGTCATCCCAGCTGCACCACCTAAAGGATTTTGCTATGCTGAAGTGAAAGACGTAAGTCAATTTCTGTCAAAACATGAGAGTTTTGCGAGTTCCATTTGTTTTACATGGCATCTCATGATAGTTTACCTAAAGTGCAGTGGTTATTCCCTGGGCGTTTCACTACTGCTGTGCTTAATGCAGTGGGCAAGATATTTGCTTATGGAAAATGTTTATTCTGGGCAATCTGCGTGCACAGAACCAGACAACAGATAACACGCAAAGGAGGCACAGCTTCAGAAATTGTGGTTCCAGTAAGCTGGAATTATTGAAGTCTCAGTGTAAACCTTAAGGAGAAAACAGCAGGGGAAATGGAAACTTGAGATATTTGAAAAATGTCAAAATTCCCTGGAAATAAGAGGGACAGCACTGTCTCATAGACATTCCTCTCTCTTCAGCTTTGTAGTACATTTAAGCTTCCACATGTTTGACGATGTGAATGATTAAAGTAGGGTATAAAGTCACTTTTTATAATAGCGACTGTCATAACTTTACAGTTTCCTGTGTGTAATGACAGTGGAATTACATTCCAGTTTTGATTTCAAATATGTAAATAATGCTTATCCTTATGACTAGAAGGTTAACTTCATGACAACATAACAGCTTTGGATATTATTCTTAATGAAGTGCTATTAAACTTTAGATATTTAACTACATCATATTTATGTTATAATTATCCCTACTTGCTTGGTGCGTTTCCAGTCACATAAATTAGTGGCAATTTCAAAAAGGCTCATACAAATGCATTGTATACTGTAATTGTTGGGTAATTACAGTGTAATTACATGGTTATGAAATATAGTCCAGTATAACTTTTCTCTTGTTTTGGCTCTTTTTTTTTTGCACTGCCCACAAGGTTCCTGAATAGACTTCATGACCATGCCTTACACCTTTAAGGCAGAGGGCCTTTGAATACCAGAGGTGTTGAATCATGGCTTCCTATGGATTAATCATCATGGTTAATTGACTTCAGCACCCAAGAGATCATAGGTCTGCTGAAAGCTTTTTTGGGCCTGGGGCTTTGGTGGCTTTTGCTTTCTAATGAAATGCTGTCATCGTCCTTCTGAGAGGACACTTGCTGCTTGTCGTTGCTTCCATTTACCTGTTCAAAAGAATTCTATGGGGACTTTGTTTTCTGTGTCTCCTGCCCCTCTGTCATGTTTAACCAAGTTGTCTCAAATTTATTTGGAGACTCAAAGATGCAGATTAAGACATAAAACCACAGTAAAAGCTTAAGTGTTGTTTTCATGGGAAACAAGGCTAAAAATCTGTGTATTTTCAATAAAGCCGTAGGCAGAAGAGTCCATTTATCCTGATTTTTATTACCTGTTCTAAAACTTTATTTTAATGCAACTTCAGGGAAAAAATGTTCTAGTCTGACTCTGTACCAATTAGGGTAATGGAATTACAAATGAAGTAAAAATATTTGCTGTAGTCCATGTGCTCAGAGGCATGTTCACGGGTATATGCTCATTCCCTTTCTTTAAACTGGGATCTGTAGCTGCTTGACAGAATTTCAATATGAAATACTTTGTCTCCTCCAGTTATTTTTTAACATAAAACAATGTGCTCTGAAACCTTCACAATGCCTCTTTAAACAGCCCTTCTTTCTTCTGTTCATCATTGGAGAGAATGTTCCCTTTTGTGTGCCCTGCAGTATTCAGAGGCTGCTGGAAAACTATTCCTGTGCATCTTGCAGACTCTAATGGCTGTGAATATGGAAGGAACTCCCTGTGTGCCTCCCAGATGTCTTAACTAAATGGACAGGCCTCCCTTTATTCTGAAAGTCTGTCCTTGGTAGGCATGGAGGTTATGTTTGTACTGGTGTTTAAGTCCAGAAGATCAGATAGGGCACATGCAGCATGGGAAAGGCTAAGTCTCTAAGATGGTCAAATAAGTGTTACTGTGGCTGTAACCAGGAAGATAAGCCTGCAGCATCTTTGTGCTCTAATTGATGCATTATCTGCTTAATCATGAGAACTTGCTAGTGGAATTAGGCTTTTTCCAAGTCTAGCTAGGAATAGCCATAGTCACATTTTTAGTGGGCTGTCAGTCCAAGTTTTGATGTTCTAATTTTGCACATGCAGAATCCTGGGGACAAAAAATACTATTTTGGAAGCAGTCAGGCATGAAAAGAAAAAGGTTGTTGTATCTGAGCTAATAGAAGAGACCTAACACAGAAAGCTGATAGTTCAGGGTGTTAACTTCTGATACTGTACACAGAAACACATCCTGAATTTCTATTCCCCAATATGTTTTCACATATGGTTGTAATTTACATGACATTTTTGAAAACGCCTTCTATGCTGCTGCTTCAGGTTTCTTCAGATATTTGTTTTACTAGCCTGTGATAGGCAAGCACTGAGACATTTCTTCTGTTCGCCAAGCTGTCTCTCACACGAGGGAGCAGGAAACTTGCCTCTAGGGTCGCGGGAGCTCTGGCTGCAGTGGAAGAGCCTGTGGGCTGCTTTAGGTTACAAACTTCTTCCCTTCCTGCAGCTGTAAAGCTCTCAAGCAGGTGCCTTACTGGTTTTAACAGCAGCTGAAAATTTTCTCATGCCAACTTCTGTACCTTTTTTTTTTTTTAACCATTTGAACAACATAAATGCTTGACTATTAGGCAGCACTTCTTCCAGAAATCTTGGCTTTCCTAGATCTGAACAGGGGAGGTTAGAGTCATATTTCCCCCGCCACCCCACCTCATTTCCCTCATACATTTTCTATGGATAAAATTGTCTGGGGCCTTATTCTATTGGTTTCTAAACATCAGGTGCACTTGGGAATGGGCCGGATAATAAAATAATCCTGTTCGGTATTGACTGAGCCATAGTTCCTTTATCCCTGTCTCTGACTGGAGTGAATCCAGCAGAAACATTTCCCTCAAAGCCTTATTAATTACTTATCCTCCCTATGTTAGCAGACACCAATAAATTAATAAATCACATTGTTCTGATGACCAGCTGACTGTAACTTTTCAGCGATGATAATGTGGAGACGTACTTGATTTCCAGGTCTCTACACCCGCAAGGTCGTTGTGATTACCGTATCAGTCAGATAGTTATTTCTCAGAGCCGTTGACCCTTACATCTTGTCTTTGATGCTATCTGATCTGGTTTTTGGAGAACAGGGCTGACTTCAGAGAGATTGTTTTGCTTGAGTGATGACTTGAGCAACAAGGAGGTCACACTACAGCGACTCACTGCCCCTAATGCTTGACCTGGTCTGTACTGAGCATTGAATTAGGCTCAGTAAAGCCTTTCCCCAATACAAACTGACAGGACAGTAGTGGGTCAGTGGGGAAAGGGATAGGCTTCCTAAAAGCACTGGCAAGGGACTATTTCTTAGATCAGTATATTGACTGATGGCCTGTGTGTGCTATAGCGTGATGCATCTTTATGCTGCTGTACTTGGACAAGTGGGTAGAGTTATCTAAAGCATACTTGTACTTTAATCCAGAAATCAAGGAAAATAGCGAGAGGCATTTGAGCACACAAGATATTGGGGGCACAGCTAGGAAACAAGCCCAAGTATGCTGCTTCTCAAGCTAGAGCATTGCCGTTAGACAATTACACCTTTCCTGGTTTTATGTACAAGCTGCATGCCCACGTAGCTGATTTCTTTAACAAAAAAAAACAACACCCAAACCACAATGCAGTGCAGATTCCTATTCACATTAGGAGCTTTGTGTGCATTAAGAAAGGAAACGTCTCTAGTCAGTGCAATACAAAGGATTAGCAGTGCTTTAGCCCTGTACAATGATGAAATACAAAATGAAAAGCGCGCAAGTACCTTCCTGGGACAGTTCCTGCAGCAATGAAGTGGCTTCTTCCAGTGAACAGCTAAAGCATCCGTGGTGCAAACGAAAAAAATCTTTCTACTGACATGATTTGATCCTGAATTTCTGTTCCTGCAACTTTCATGCAATAAGAAAAAAGGAGAAGCTTCAAAGCTAATTTCAGCAAAGGCAAGAAAATTTCCACTCCATCTGTAATTCCAAACCTGCCTGCTGAAACAGCAATTAGTCATATTTTCACGATAAAATTTCCCCATCGTGTGGATGTCCAGATGGGCAGGCTTTTTCTCCTCATGCTTAATGTAAATTAGAGTAGGGAACTGGTAGGCAAGGCTCCTGGGTTCCATTTCCAACTTTACCACTTATTCCCTGTGTGACCTATGAGTAATACAGTTACTTGAGCTTATGCTTTGTTTGTAAAATTGAGATAATTATATTTTTCCTCTGGGGGGAGGGGGAAGCTGTGCTGAGGAATAAATCAGACAGTTGAAAACAGGGTAGGAGAGACTTCCAAAAATTCTGAATGCTACCCTGGTTCCCCCAGCCATTTCTGATGCTGTTATGCTATGAACATGGTGTCGCACAAAGCCAATATCCCATGCGAGTTTATAATCTAAAGGTTTAATAATGCAAAGATTTAGGCATTTAATGGGAAAACACATAGTTAATGTTAAGCTTGTTCTAAGCCCTTGCAGGGTTGAGCACAAAAAGACACAGAGGGTAAGAATGGTTTGTAAAATGATTAAGTAGTTCGTTAGAGTAATAATGGACTTGGATCTGGCTAGTTTCACTTGCAAAGGTTTGATCAAGCTTTGTTGTTTGTTTCTATTTGCAATATGGTTTGAGAAGATATAACCGAAAACGCTACTGTCTAAATTTATCCCACGTTGTAATAAACTGGAGCACGTAGAGTAGGAATCTGGTGCCTTGAGCTTTCTCTGAACTTAGTGGAAAGAGAGAGAGGTGTGCAGTGCACAACTATCCCATCTGAAGTCTCTGCTTTGGTTATGGAAGGAGCCTGGAGTAATTAAGATGCTAATGTGGTCACCTCAGGGGACTGCTGAAACTAAGGAGTGATAAATGCAAGGCGATATCTATAAAATAACAGACTTCTTTTTTTTCCCCAGTCACTTTGGTAAAGGCAAGTGACTGTTAGAAGCCAATGCAAAATGCCTAGGAAGAGAATATGTGCATGAGGTAGGAAGCAGGCACATGCTATTAATGGAAGGGTCACGCCATATTCAGAGACACAGGCTGCCATTACCCTGCTTGTCACAAGGAGAAAATACTGGAGGAAGATCTTCAATGGCACAAGGGCAATTACATGCAATTTGTATTGCAAGCCTGTGAGAGCTGAGTGGTAGCTAGCCTATCCTTGGGTTTTTGAAAGCCTCCTTCAGTTCTTGAATTAGAAACAACAAAAAAAAACCCCTTACAGATGTGTGCATGCGTGCGCGCGCATACACACGCACACACACTCTCTCGCTCCTTTCACCAGCATTGAAAGGACTCTCTTACATCTTTTAATGATTCTTTTAAAATGTGCCTGTGCTTCTTGATTTCCTTGGCCTCATAAGGGTAGAAGCCAAGAGAGATATTTCATCATGCATGTGCCATGAATAAAACAGCTGTGAAAGTGGAATTCTTTTTTTGAAAAAGCATTTGTTTAATAATATTCTGCACGTAAGCTAAGCTGGATAAACTGTGTAAAACTGGGAAGTTAAGAGTATAGCAGTAGCACAGGATTGCTGCAAAGGTGTGTGATACAGCCCCCAGCTGCTCTTCACCCCATCTGATGGATTTTCTTTTCAAAGAAAGTAAAACTTTGAAAATCCCTTCCTACAAAACCCACCTGCTGTGCTCTAGCTTTTAATGAGCTGCATGACAGATTGGAGGGAGGTCCCTCGTGAGCTTTTTCCTACTGCTCACTCGCATACAGTAGGTTGGATTGTGTCTCCTAAGGAAACAGGTATTTTCATACAGGCTATAGCAGGGCTACTTTCCCGGAACCTCCCTCTGTCTCTCATGTTTTAAGTTTGATAAATTCAGCCACAGTGTGTGTATTTATACAGTCGGTGTATAACTATACCCTGACTTCCACACAACCTCTCTTTATCTCCAGAGATCTAGGCCCCTTAAAGAAAATACTATTTTTTGCTAGCGGCACATAAGCATCAATTTACAGAATTTTTCATAAATGGAGCCTTCCCAAGGGTTGCATTATTGATTTACTTTTGACCGAGCACAGCACTAGCGTCATGATCAGAAAAGGCTACTCTCAAATTGGGAAGTTCTGGTGTTCCTTTAACTTCATTATCAAAACATTCACTCTTTCCGAGGTCTGTAACAAAGCAGCCTACCTCTGCCAGAGATAAATTTTGTTTATGATCTGAGTTGTGTCTCTGATAATTGAGACCTGAATGCCAGAAAGTCATAAAAAGTTCCCTGTGGTCATGAAGTTCCCTCTAGTTTGCTTTTCTTGCACTAATAATCTTCTCTTTCCCACATTTTTCTTCCTGTTAACCACAGCACATCGAATTATCCAGTGCCTGCAAGAAGCTCTAACAGTCCTTCTGTATCTTATGGGTTGTTAGGACTGCATTTCATTAACCGTAATAAACCAACATGCAGCGTTTACCGGAATAACAACACATTGTACAGGCAAAGATAAGCTCCCGTCAGGAAGTGTCTATAAAGCACAAGCAATTCCAGTGCTTGTTTTTTATGTTTCTGACATTGTTGGTGGAATTTCAATTTTGTATCCTGCAAATGCAAGCGGTGCTTCTGATAGTTATGTGCTACTGAGATAGCACCTGGGGACTTCTGAGTAGAGAAGCATCCTTCTTTGTATTTCCTTGTCTGTAATGGCAGCAGTCAGGGAGAACAGCCCTGCTGCGCAAGGTGCTGTATGAAATAAACCAATGCCACGCAGATCTCAGCATTTTAAAAAAGCTATAGCAAGGTGTGAGAGTGGAATAACAAAAAATTGGGAATAACTTGGCGAAGGGCTGCAAGAGCTAAACTGATAGCAGTGAATGGTGAACAAATCACACTGTCTCTGTAGTGAGAGTAATTCATCTTTTTCAGTAGACATCATCCCGCAACGAGCACAAAATTGCTTTTGAGATTTGGAAATAGGCAAAACGTTCGGCAGCACCTAAATTCAGGGTGCAACATTCTCAGTACATGAGTATTGAAAGTAAGTTATTCGAACTGAACAGAGACTTGCACAAGTTAAGTGTATTTCTGTTTCAGTTCACATTGGGTGAAGGGGAGCGTAATCCTGCTAGATTATGGTCTGGAATAAGTTTCACTTCAACTGGAGATTCTCATTACTTTTGCTGTTGTTTTTATTACTTGTTAAAAGAAATTTTAGCACTGAGGAAAGACTGACTGTGCCAACGGCTAGGCAAAAAGAGGACGAGAACACAGCTGTTGCCTCAAAGCATTTTTATGTCAGTTCTCCTGTAGTCCTCTCTCAAGACATAGATATTTAAAGCGAGTCATGGGACCATTTAATCACCTAACACAACTTTTTCAAATCTCAGAAATACTTGTTTTCAGATTAACGTGTTGGTACTGCTCCTGTGACTCAGAATATGTTCATCTCTCTCTTACCTTTGAGATTAGCATATGTCGGGTAGGGAGGATATTAAGTCGTTCCTTTATTTGTCACAGAAACAATGGAGCAAGTCTTACATTTTTCTCGGAGCCTGGAAAATTTTATGAGATTTAGGGGTTTTTCAGCAGATGATAGAGACAGATGATGCCTTTTCACCTACTGCCGTGGAACTGAAGTTTTCTAGGTGCTTGTCCTCTCCTACTATTCTGTCTCAAATGTCATTGGAGTACTGGAGAATTGCTGGTGGAAAGCACATGTCAGATCAGGACTAGTTGATGCTTTGTGTAAGACTCTTCTATCAAGGGGAGGAAAATATAACTTTTCTCTGAGATTTGCCATTACCCTCTCCTGACTCGCTAGGCCTTCTGCCTTTCCCTGTGCAGCAATGATTGTTCTCAGCGTTAATGGTATGTTGGCGACAAAACTCATACCATCCTTTTTTTTTCATATTCCAACCATATAATCAGCTGGAGTTCTGCTTCAAAGGAGAAAACTACAGAAGTATCAGCTGGTTTCTTTGCTGTCAGCCCCTCTATATCAGGATATTTTATGCCGTTTGTCAGCATGGTTTCTAAAAACCTGTGGCTTTAGGCTTTGAAGGAGTCCAGCCTCTCCTAAAATTGCTCAGGCTTCTTGCGGTATAGTTTACATAATTTGTGCAGTGGGCTTTTCCTTAAGATTGAGAGTCATAGGTGATTCAAATGTAAGAGGACTTCCAGTTTTAATCTCCTCTCCTCTTCATCAGCATGCTGTTTATAGAGGCAAAGCGTATCTCTATCAATCTTCCTTACAACTCCCCTTTGCTTTGCTCTTTGGACCATACCCTAGGGCATAAAATAGTGTGGAGCATTACATATTTTGTGTGTTAATAAGCAAAAGAAAACCAGAAAAAAGCAGCAACAACCTGTGCAATAATTTGTTCCAGCATGGGCTGTAACATTATTAGCTGATTCCTTTGGAAAATTACCACCAGTACAGCTTTGCTGACTTGCACATGTATAATGTATAAATGGAGCCATCAAAGTTTAATGCACCCTTAGCAAGGTACTTCCTTACACTCCCTGTGACACGAGTTTCATTTTTTTGTCTCAACCGTTTATCACACTCTGTGTGACACCAGTGCAATATAATGAAGTGCAACTCGGCTATGCCATCCACAGAGGTAATTTTTTTTCCTCTTGTTCACTTTTCCACCATGACATGCAATACTCATTGATGGGTTTTTTTACAGCCTTGTGTAGTCAGGTGGCCTCTCTGGATTTATCCTTAGTACTACAGTAGTGCCCACAGGCCCTAACCAAGGTCCAGGTTTCTTCTCTCCTAAGCCTTCATAATTACATACACACACAGAGTGTAGTCTTTGCCCTGAGGAGGTTGTGATTTAAACAGACTGAACTAAGGAATGCAAAGATGAAGTTGTTACACACAACAACAATAGATGAACAAAAACAAGCCTAGATATTTTATTACCGGGGTCTTCTGTGACCACTAGATCATACTTTGTCCAAATTTTTCATGGTATAAAACCAAGAGAGAATGAATCTGAAATGATGGTAAGTGGAGAGAAGGAAGAGATTAACAGCAAAATAGAAAGTCACCTAGGTGAGAGAAATACAAGGCTGGACTCTATAAAAAGAAAATGGTGTTACTTCCCATTTAGATTTCTGACAGAAGCATTTGCAGAAATCTGAATACCATGATTTAGCGACATGTTTGCCTCACGATTAGAAGCCAGTGTGGCAGATTAATTCTCAAAGCCACAGTCTTCATATTTTAGGAATAAATCCATCTATCTCTGGAGAGTGCACAGTTGCTTCTGTACATGTAGTGAGGACATGCAGAGAAAAAGGAAGAGATGCAGAAGGTTCAGTTTTGAGAGTCCATAGCTGGATAGTGGAAAATTATGATAGGATTTAGACACAGCCTCAGGAAAACCTGGGTTTGCTGCATAACTATGAGAAATCTGTGGTTTTACACACCTTGTAGTCTGGAAGTCAGTAGTTGTATGGTTTTACCTGTGACCTGAAACTCTAGGACGATGAAATCTAAAGAGGAGAAAAAATTAAGTGGGTATGTGAAAAGACATACCTCAGCTTTGTAGCATCCAGAAGCCTGGACTGCTGAGCTATGTTAAATAACCAGGCTGTTTCCAGAGGGAGCTCACGTGGGCTCTGTTGGTTTCAAAATTACCACTTTTGGCATAAACATCAGGGATCACCAACAGATGACTGCGTAAGTTTAGATGTTTATCCTGTTAAATTAAATGCATTGCATTTACCATCTTCCTGAAACATGATGTATGTGTTAACTTGCACTGTTGGGTCAATATTTTCTTCTTTTTACGCTAACATATCCAACAGGAACTCCAGGCACTGTGATAGTTACATTGAGATTTTGAGCCATGTATTTTTGGACTAAACTGGTCATTGACTTCATAGATTTCCTCACTTTCTTCCCTCTTGCAAAGAATTATGTTCTGCTGCAGCTGAAGAGCTCTTTCTGTAATGTCAAGCTCCCTTATATTTTCAACCCCCAGGAGAGTTCACAGCACTACTGATACTTTCTACAAACCAGCAGGTTTTGATTTAATAAGGAGTAATCGTGTTGTTCAATGTGGATTTATTCCAGGATAATCCAACGGCTTTTCAAAATGGAACCGCACTATTTCCGTAAGGCTTGGATACAGCGTGGCTTCCTGCCTTTCGTTGCTGCCCTCCTGTTGGCTGGAATCCTGCTGCTTTGTGCCGCAGACCTCATCTCCTTTGCCAGCTTGGAGTCAGATTTTGGAAGCAAGAACAACTGAGTTCTCTTCGCGCTGCTGTTGTGAAGTTATGAGCACAAGCAGTAGGTAACCTTCATTGCTGATGGGTACATTTCATGCTGCTCTGCTTAAATTTGTGTGAACTATTACATTTTCGGTAGCTGTTTTAGCTATTCTTTTAGCTTACTCTAATTCCATTTACTTCATTCCATTAAGCCCACTGGTGAAGTGGTAACAGGAGGAATCTTTGCACAGATTACTAAGTGGTGAAACTGCTGTGGATTCATGGGTGCTAGTTTGTACAGGGGACCTGATAACTAATCTGCTGGCAGGAAATAGCAAGCCTTGGAGGCAGCAGCAGCAAAAAACTGTTGATCAAGAGGAGTTAAGACAGGAAAAGAGGAGGACAAAATGATTCCCTTTGTAAGCAGATCCATCAGTAGACCTGAATCCGGTTTGGAGGCCACCACCCAAGGGCAAACAGTTCTGTAGGCTGCAAAAGTGCTAGTGGTGCAAGGAAGCAGCAATACCTCCATGCTGTGTGAGCTGAGAGAAAGGCAAGCAGGAAAAACCTTTCTTTTTCCTCTTCCCCACTACCCATTATTCATTTTAAACATTAACCTTTTAGGGAAGTAGAAAACAATCACATATACAGGAAAGAAAAATTGGTTTGGTCTTTTCTGTAATGGCTTTCTCAGCTCCAAGAAAACATGAAAGTTAATTTTTAAAACAAAGCCAGAACAAAGGAAGGCTGGGAGTAAGAGGAGTGCGAGGTGGGTTTTCTTCTTTCCTTCAACACTTTCTGAGCTACAGAAGGATCAGAAAGATCAGATCAAAACTCAGAAGCACAAAGCACTTGATTAACATGGGGAGAAGAGTAAACTTTTCGCTGTGGGGAGAAGAGCAAACTAAACCAATAAGGTGACAGAAAACAGTTATTTCATTTTCAGGTTCCTTTTTATTGAGGTAAGTAATGGATATACTCGTTTCTCTTAGAGTTGTCAGAGCACCTCTCCAGTCATCTCTTGCATATTTAGTAGCAGAAAGGAGAAGGAGAAAGGGGTGAAATTTATAGAACATGCCATTAATTACTGCTTACCCTTCTGTTTTGATGGCAGCAAGTGATGTATTTCTAATAGGCGTGCACCACAGGCACGGTAAACAGACAACAAGCCTGAAACAGTCTCAGTGCTGGAACAAAAATTGTCAGCTAAAAAAAAAACCCACAAACCTGTCAGAAGAAGTTTTATCAGAAGTCAAATAAATTCAGTTTATGACCTTTCTTTATGTCTTTGTTCACTTTCACTGATACGGTCACAGATTTTAGTTTAGTCAGGGAAAGCTGTGGCATTCAGGTCTTGGGAGATGTGCAGCACAAACTGTAGCTGAGTAATAATGCCTGGAAGAGTTAAATGCCGTTAGAGAAGTGATCACAGAGAGAAAGAAAAATAGAGGCAGTACAGGTCTGGGCCATGTGTCTTTCAAGGGATAGAAGCTTAAATTTGAAATGGGTGGCACGGTTTGAAAAGAAATGCCGAGCACCTAACAATGCTCCTTGAGGTTATGGAGGAGAAATCAGGGCACTTATTTAGAATTTAACTGTAGTGATTTGGGCTTGTTTTTGAAAGTCTTGGCTTTGAGGTATTACCAGGTGCAGTGGGGAGAGGTTCACATTCTGACAGAGGAGAACCAGAGAAATGGGACAGAGCCAGGTCACTGAAAGTAAACATAGAATAAGTGCATTTTCCTCAAAAAGCTCTTAAATTACTCAGGTTCCTAACACTACCTTTTTGAAGCAATTTAAGCACTTGAGAGTTAGTCGCATGCTTTTGGGATGTTATTTGAGTGACTTACACAGCAAACCAGTAAACCTAAAAGAAGTTCCATACTTGTGTTTTACTTACGTACGCTGTTTCCTCTGTCATAAATTTGGGCTGACAGCATCCAGGTGCTCCTGCAGAGAAAAAGCAGGCCAGTTTCTTCAAGGATTTTCTCTCTCCTGGAAATCCTTGAAGAGCTATCCCAATGTAATACACTCAAGCCTTTGGAAGGCTAATAAATTGAATGTGTGGGTATGGGAGGTGAGCTCTTTCACTCCTCAAAACCGATTTATTTATAGTGTTGCCTCTGAGAATTACCTCCGTTCCATCATGGATCTTCTTGCTAGGAGTCTCTCAACAGTGTAAGTAGTTCATTCAGAAATTTTCCAGAAGCATCTGCCTTACAAACTTGGCACTTCTGACTCTCTCTGTGGATTTCTGAAGCTTCTCCCCACCTTTCCCTGAAGGGCACAGCCGAAGTATCCATATACAACATGCTCTGGCCCTTATCTCAGCTGGGGCTGGTATGTTCTGCTCAAGCACTTAAAAGAGGACAGCATGCTGTTTAACTCTATCCCAGCCAAAACCAGGACACATGCCAAGTCAAAAAAAAAATTGTTAAATTGTACATAATAGGTGACTGTTGGACTGCTTTAATCTGACTAAAGGACTGTGCAGTACAAAAAGGAACTTCTATCCCTGCTGGTTTATTATCAGATTATAGAAGCTCACCAACATGCTATTTGGAGTCTGTGTTTGCTTTCTTTCATTGAGCCCGCTGCCAAATGGAGGTCCTTAAACCTTCCCAGGGGAAAAGAGATACCACCACACCCCAGTTTGCATGTATGTTAATGACAGGCCTCCTTTTCTCACGCATCTCCTTGAAGAAACGCATAGGATAAGGAGTAGGCTGCAGACTGAAGTGTGTACACTATCATTTCTGTTCCCCTACAAAGAGGTGCTTATTCTGGGCAGAGGTATTTCATCTGCTGTTTCATACATAGCCAGAAGTTCCCCTGGCATTCTTTTGACATCTCATGGCATGTTTCACAGGTGCTTAGATTTCAGAGAGTGGGTAGGAACATTCTTTTTACCCGGAAAGCTGAAAGAGTGCAGAAAGTCAAGATTTGTACCTTTTCATTTTTGGAACTTTTCACCAGACATTTTCTGTTCCAATGAGATAAGTAGAGAGCGCCTTCCATTTAGAGTGATGAGCAGCCTTTTCCTTTTGACGCTAGCTCAGGTTCCAGAATTAGTTTGTGGGAAGAAAAGAGTTATAAGTCACATGTTCAGCCAACAGTATAATTAAGCCAGGAAGACAGAAATGAATAACTAAGTTGATGTGTATGAGTAAGTGTCAAAAGATTTTTTGTATCTAGGTGCTAGACATTATTTGCCTCAGCTTTTCAATGTCCTATCCACTGTAAAAGGTATAACTGATAATTCTCTGTCTTGGGAACTCCAGATACACAGAAGGCTTTTTCATCGTCTTCTTTTGAAGAAGCAATCCTGATTCATTGTCTGTTCTCACAAGTCGAGGAGGATTGTGTGAACTAGAGTTGCTTATGCCAAAAGAGACGACAGCAACAGTGGCTCGATAGCCTGTGTAACACGAAATACACACAAGAGAAGAGGGGTAGTTGGCTAAGGCTCGGCAGTGGGATCTGGGTTAAGCTACAGGTATTACTGCTACAGCAGCAGGTACTCGGCAGACCAGCTCCCCACAGGTTCAGCAAGTGTGGGAAATAAATACCTTCTTTGGCAAAGGTAACTGACTTAAGGTCATCCTATCTGTTGTGACAACACAGTCGGTGCCACTTCTCCAAGGCAGCTAACAGTTATTACAAGCAAATAATACCAATGCATCTCTTCTGCAGAGCCTGGTTTCACTGGGATCTTTGGCAGAAGAAGATAAGCCTGCCGGTGTGTTACTGCTCTGTTAACTGTGCGCAACTGGTAACTGACAACTCCCTCGTTGTCTAGATGAGCATTTCCACTACCACTTGTTCGTGTTTTATGAATGTTGTTAAGTATTTAGTAGAGATACTGCATCCCTTTACCCACATTCTGTAATTATATTTTGACTTGAATTACGCATCAGGAGGTGGTGCAGTGTCGTATAGGCTGGAGTCACAGAGAAATTTAGAGGAAGGCTTCTTCTGGCTGAGACACTTGATTAATTCCTCTCCTCATTCTTTTCTCCTGAATTCCACAAGGACCTGCACCTACAAGCACAAGAAGCTGTTTTGCCGGTACCATTACAGCAGAGCAAATCTTTGCTAAGGAAGTTTGCCTGTTCTGTTTGCAGTCATGAGTCGCAAGTGCTGTAGTGAGAACTTGGTTATTTCATTAAGAAGCACAACAGTAACCAAGGCATGCCAAAAGCATAGTCAGGAACATAATGAACCCTTTCTTCAGCCTACATGCTTAATATTAAGGGCCTCATACAGATGCAGATAGTTTGTAATTTATCTGTGAGTATTCAGTGTCTAGGCCATTGCCCCAGGCGTGCACTTACCTGACCACAGATGTGGCCAGTTACTAAGCTTCCTCTAGAGTGACTTGTTAATGTTAAACCAAAACAGCAGTGCAAGCTACCTTACCAGTAATAGATAGGGCCTGAAAGCAGAATTTCTCATAAAGGCAAGGGGAATCAATTAAAATATGTGTTTTGGGAGTCATAAGAAGTTGCTTATTGATGGGTATGAATGCCAGAGAGTTTATTCACTGAGCTTGTAGTGTGGAGCACCTGAGTTCCAGTTTCTATACTTTGTTCTTAGCTTATTTTTGCATTGTATAAAATCTAGTATTACTCTTGCACTCTCATAGACCTTTATGTAAAGCCTGTGTTCTGCCTGGCTGTCTGTGCCAAAGATCTCTGATGGATCGGGACCTTGAGCAGAGCCAAGAAAAGACTGAGAAGCTAGGTGAAATAAATGGCCTTTTGTGTTTCCCTGCAGGTTTTCTCCTTGCCAATTTGTAGACCTATATAGCAAGTCACTGTGTATAGTTGGCTGGTATAACTATGAAAATCTGTTAGAGAATGGGAGCATGTGTTTTGCTTAGTGCTTTAGAAACTCCACATTAGCTGTACTCTGCGATAAGCTTCATTGCTTTTTGGTAGTATAAAAACTATCTTTTGCCTAGCGGTTAGCTTTTAGGAGACTTGTGTTAGTTTTCCCTGAAATTCTGGATTTGAACAGTGTCCCATGCCAAATCTTTCTGGCAGTTGGTATCTATGCTCAGGCAGACCAAAATTGCCTGGGCTTTTCCCTCTTGCTTCTTGTCCCATCATTTTTCACACTCTTGGTTCTGTGCCCTCTGCAATTGGCTCCCTATTTTATTCAGTAGAGTCTTTCTACTCAGTGGTGGCTGCTTCAGCCTCCTGCCCTTTAGGTTTCTCAGCAACATTGATTCCTTTCTTCTCATTAAGATTTCCTTCCATTTTTTGGTTCTCTCAGAAGGGGATGCAAGAAAGCCAAGAAGAGCCTGGTGCTTATTCCTTCAAGTGCCAGAATATGCTGGCTAATTGAAAGCGGGGGGCGGGGGGGGGAACGGAAATCAAGTACTTTGCAGTTGCACTACAGCAGCTCTCAGTTAAATAGATATATGGTGTTCATAACTATTAGCTTTTTGCAGTCACCATCATGCTGATTTACGGCATTTCTAAAACAGTTTCTGGTTTAAACAGGCAGCATCAGTAATTGGATTTTTTCAAGAGGTCTTTTCTCAGAGATTCTGTTCACAAAGCAACAAGATGGCTGTCTTGTGCTGTAAGCTCACACAGAAGAAAGGAATCATGCTGGGTCTTATTCCTGTCAGAATATTTTCATACAGTAGGCAGCTGAATTTTAAAAAGTTTAATATCTTGCTTCAGCAGGTAGGCAGGACAAATGCATGCAAGCTAGTAAGATTGCTCTTGCCCTGTAAATGCGGTTTCTGTATTACTAATAAGTTTAAGGGGTGGTGCCTGTTCACAGGAATGGAGTCCTTCTATGGAACAGCTCTTCAGCTTCCAACAGCTTGTGATTACTGTGTATGATATTTTCTGCAGCTACGTAATGGCCTTGCTTTTCTTTTAGTATGCTAATGCTGAAAATAAAATAAACGTAAATGTTTTTAAAAATCAGATAACTTTGGGTATATTTTGATCCAAATCAAAAGCAAAGAGTGTTCTTTAACACAACTGGGGTTTTTTTATTGTCCATATGAAGATATGGGTGAATGCAAGACGTTCAAAAGCATCTAAGAGAGTACTCACATTGTTAAGCTTCAGGTCATTTGAGTAGTCAACACACAGAGAATAAATCTATGCTAGATTATTTTCCCTACACTAAGAGGCTAAAACATTTGCCTCAGACCTACTTCCAGTGCACCTGATCCAGGTTAGCCCTTACATTTGCTAGTTAATGGGTCAAAGCTGATTTGCTGTGATTTGCCCAGAAAGAAGTAATAACATTATCTATCAGCTGAAACATGTAGCAGATAACAGATTTTAAATCAGTTTACCAAAGCCTCAAGTTTTAGGTTTTCACTGATGTTGTAGAATCAAAGCTGTTCCCTATTGCTGTGCAGCTCTAGATGTGATACTCCATCACTGGTGTTGCTTCTTTCTGCTGATTTCCAACAAATATAAAACAGAGTGCCCCTATTTATAAACCTGCTTTTCGAAATGGACCTCTACAGGAAGCACTAAGCACTGCAGCAAATATACCTGTGTTCCAATGCATTCCCTTAAAAATAAACTATCAACTTACATTTGAAGAACCGACAAAGAAACAAGTAACTACAGGAAATGCCCTTCGCAATAAAGGAAGAAGAAAAAGCAAAAACATTTTCCTAACAGCAAACTGGGAAAGCTGTTCAACACTCCTCAGTTCTGTGTAAAAGCCTTTGCAACTTCAGGCTGTTCTCGAATCGATTTTGGTAGCCACCTTTAGCATCTTTGCCACCTCCTCATAGTGAGTTCCACCTAATGATTTTTTCACTATACACTATTCAAACATATCCAGCGCTACAGCACTGAACTGTTGTGTTGAATTGTGCAGCGAGATTGATTGTGAAGACTTTCAGTTAAAAGACAGGTTTCCAAAAGCACCCCAATGCAGGGAAATGTAACAGCCTAATGAAACAGAGCAAAAATCCTGACACAGACCGTTCCACTGTATCTGTAATTTTATATAAGAGGTTATTGCGCACTACTACCTGCTGAATTCAGAGCATACTCCTCTGCTGTGAGCAAGTTACAACGTAGATGGGTGGGTTATTCAAAAGCTGGGAAGGAAACAGAAAAAGAGTTTACCCAGGATCACAGTGCAGATCAGTGGCAGGAGAACAAACAGGACCATGTCCTTCAAATACCCTGTTCACACTGGGTCACACAGTCACTGGCTGTTGCTATCAAATTGTGATAGTGAAGTGTGTGGCACTTCAGGAAGATAAAAATCTCTCAAGATTTTGTCTTAAAATGAAAGCCTAGGGTAGTATTCTGGTAATCTATTCTATTCTGGTAACCTATTACCACATTTAGTCAAAGTTCCTTACCTGGTAACTGAGGGAATCACAGGCTGTTGTTATGTGATCACCTTTGCTCAGGTATATGTTGAATATTGAAGCACATTTGCAAAATGAAAAACAGGGTTCCTCCTGAATTTTTAATGAACTGTAATGGATGGACACAGAAAGTGTTATCAGTTGTGCTCTAGAGGCAATGGCAAAAGTAAGTGGGATGAAAGGAATCAGCTGAGTTGCTCTGCAAGCAGAATCCTCTGCTTGACAGCAGAAAGTCCATCTCAGAAATACAGCTCAACACTTTGAATCATCTGTTTCCACACTCAGGAAGTATGACACAGATTCTGAGCTGGTTTATTTCCCTGACTTTCAAATTCCTTATGATTCAGTGCTCCGTTGTTCAGGGCCTCCGCTCAATCAAGATATGAAACCTGCCTTAAAAAAAAAAAAAAAGACACCCGTGCCTAAAAAAAACCCAAAACACAAAACCAAAAGCAAAACAAATGAATCAATATATGGAACCTGCCTTTAAAAAAAAAAAAGAGGCACCTCTCTGCCATGGGGGATGGAGGGAAAGAGACCTAATCAACAATAAATTGAACCAGCCTGTAAAAAAAAAAACCCAAAACACCATGCCTTAAAAAAAAAAGAAAAGCACACCTCTGCCTTAAAAAAAAAGACACTTAATCAACAATATGTGGAACCTGCCTTAAAAAAAAAAAGAAAAAAAAGACATCTAATAACTATATGGAACCTGCCTTAAAATAAAAAAAAAGACATCTGTCTGCTTCGTTAAAAAAAAAGAAGACACCTGATTGCATTTAAAAAAATAAAAAAGATACCTAATCAACAATATGTGCAATATGTGGAACCTGCCATTTAGGGGGAAAAAAAAAAAAAAAAGAACCTGCCTTAAAAAAAAAAAAAATCAAATCAATATATGTAACCTGCCTTGCTGCCTTTAAAAAAAAGACACCTCCCTGCCTTAAACAAAAAGAAAAAGAAACCTAATAAGTACATGTAACCTGCCTTTAAAAAACAAAAAAGACACCTGATCAGTACATGGAAACTGCCTTTATACTTCTGTGCTTTAAAAAAAAGAGACCCCTCTTTGTCTTAAAAAAAAAAAAGCCTAATGACTATATGGAACCTGCCTTGGGGAAAAAAAGAAGAAAAGGGAAAAAGGGACACCTCCCTGCCTTAAAAAAAAAAATAATGTGTGGCACATGAGTTTAAAAAAAACACACCTCACTGCCTTTACAAAAAAAAAAAAAAAGACATATATTCAACAATACATGGAACCTGCCTTATAAAAAAAAATTGAAAAAAAAGACATCTAATAAATATATGGAACTTGCCTTAAAAAAAAGAAAAAACCTAATCAATATATGGAACCTGCCTTTAAAAAAAAAAAAAAAAGATACCTCTGTGCCACAGTGTGTGGGCAGTGTGATTTTGTGATTTTTCCCTCCTGATGACTTGAAGTGGTTTTGGACTTTGATGTTACCATGAGCATCCTTTCCTGCAGGGTGGGTTGTGCCCGTGGTCAGGATAAAGGGGTATTGGCAGTGCTCTGCCCAGGGACCATCAGTGCGCCTGGGGTTTGTTCTCAGCCCTGTGTAGCCCCCCCAGTGCTGTCCGGCCCCCCGGCAGTGTGTTAACCCATACAGGCACTGCCCGGTCCGCACTCCATGGCCGGGTAGCCTCTATCGATGAGCAGCACCGTCCTGAGGGGCTCAAAAAGTGCACGCGGACATAAATAAGTCCATACAAGATCTCATCGAAATTGCCAAGAGCGGCTAGTTTAGCACACCTTCCAAAGGGCTTATTGCAGTCGTGATGCTAGTGGATAGCTTTGATACCTAGAATAACAAATATGCTAGTCTTTTGGGAGGGTCTTTGCTTTAAAAACTTCCTGTAATGTTTTTTTTGGGGACCCAGAGATTACATGAAGCAAATGTTATCCTTATAGGTCATTAGCATCCAAGGAATTCTTTTTGCATGAGAAGAGGCCGTATACCAGATGGTGCTTCTGAGCACATGACGAAAAACAGCTGCTTTCCTACTTATTTATTTCTTTGCTTGCAGAGCTAACTGCTTTTGATTAAGGTAGAGGTATAGAAAGAGATAATGCTGTAACTATTTTTTTAGTTTTAATTCTGTCGCAAGAGAAGTGCTAAGGTCCACCCTAAGTTAAACATGGTGTTAGCAAGATATGGTGATCGACAATACTAAAGCATGTTACTGTCCCTCTTCACCTTACATAAGCTGGGGATGCGCCTATCAAGATGAGAAACATCAAGGCAGAATGCTAAGCTGTGGCTGAAGGAGGAAGACAAGAATGGGGAATTTCCTCCTTCCGTTCATTGTGGTCCAGCTGGGAATAGGATGAAACTTCTCATCAGTGCCTAAAAGCAGTGCTTTTTTTATTAGCGGCAAGGAGAGGCTTGCAGTTAAAAGCAGCATAGCTACCTTAGGCAGTTTGGGGGGAAGCTGATAACAAGTTTCATGAGCTCAGGCTGTTGGCTCATTAGCTTGCCTGGCAGACCGGCTCACCCTCCCTGCTTCTCGAGGGCAGGATGTGATTCTCTAATAGGCTGGGATGCTTCTAGCAAGCCTCTGCAGCCCACTCCTTGTCTTTGCCTACAAGTCAGCTCCCTGTTTTTTTCAGATCCCAGAAGAATTTTCGTTATCAGCCGGTTTCTGTAGCAGAACAAGGTTTGGCATTCTGGGGTGCCTTTCCTCTTCATTAGTGCAAATATGCTTAGGTCAGTTCTAAGACATGTATAGGAGCCACATAGATGGCACACAACTATAGTAATCAAATTAAAGACCATTCTCCAGTCTCAGTTACTTTTCCTTAGACTGTACTTCCCTCTCTCTTCCTCTTCAGGAGGCAGCCCCATCAGAGCCAGAGCATGCACTGTTGGGCTTCCTTGTTTCTCCTGTCCTGCAGGGAGCCCTCCTAGTTCTCAGTAGCATTCTCTGCAGCTGTGGGTAGGTAGCAGCAGCCCATTTCCCCTCCCTCCCTTATCCCCCTGTCAGCTGTAGTCAAGGCTTCATTTGAGACAATGAAACTAGCTTTTGTTGACTTACAAACACAAAATATACGCAAAGTAATGGCTTCGAGTAGCAAAACAAGAGTCCCTTGTTTACCAACCCTCCCACACAACACCCTCTATTACCATTATGCATTTATAAACATCTAGTGTTTTTATAATGTACTCATTTACTTTGATAATACTAATGCACTTACCTTGGTCCATCAGGCAGAGCAAGTTACTAAAAGCAGGGGAAAGGAAGTTAAATAATAGTAAGAAGCATTAGGAAGATACAAATTTGTACATTCCACCTTTGCAGAGTTTCAAAAAGGAAGCTATGGCAGACAAACCCCCAGCGAGCAGCAGAGAAAGACAAGCCAAAGAGAAATCTCACAAGTTGCTTGCTAAGGGAACAGAAACATTTAATTTCCCCTTTCTACCACTTCCAGAGGGAATGCCCTCTGTACTCCACCCAGGGCTGTAAGACAGCCAGAACTATACAGTAGACATAACAGTTTAAAGATGACAAAAAATATTTTCCTCTTACTATATGCAAGTCACACTTTCCTTATTAGTCATTTTTTGAGGGTACGGTACTGGGCACTTGATAGTCCTTTTGCAGTCCACAGGAAGCCTCACTCTTGGCTCGTAATTGCATCAGGCTTGACTTTAGCTTTTTCTGCCAGGGACTTGAGTTTCTTCAGCCACCTGCGGAGAGGGCTTGGCTTGCACAGCTTATCACTTGGTCTCTTGCATACCGCTGAGTTGCTTTCCACTGTTGCCTGGTCAGTCACCACGTCTTCTGCATCTCGAGCTCCTGTCTCTATAGCGGTCTGCAGAGGCAAGTCAGTTGTCACTCCTGTGTCTCCTTTGGCTTGCTGAGCTGTTGCAGGTCTTTCCTGAGTCGGAGCACAAGTTTGTCTGTCTGTACTCATCGTTGTAGTGGGCTTGTTTTCAGTCTCCTCTGACTGTTCTACAGAAGGCTGTGCCTCACCAAGGTCTTGCAGCTCTGTGGTTCTCACTGTTATCTGTGCCACAGGCAGAGAAGACGAGGCTATTTCACTTTCTCTTCCTACGTCTTTGTTCTGCATCCCTGTAGCAGTATCTTGTGATTTCTCCTTCGGAGGATGATTCACACTGCTCACAACACAGCCCCCAGGGCTGTCTGGGCAATAGGGAGATCAACCGCTGTATTTTCTTGTACAGTTGCCGGCCTTTCAAACTTCCTGGACTTTCTACAGCAATACCTCTTGTGACTGATTTCATTCCCCATGATCAAGATGTACAGCAGTAATCCTGCTAGCAGCCTTCTCCAAGGAACCTTGAGGCTTTGGGATACTGAATGACTTCGGCACGAACAGAGCCTTTACTTAGAAGCAGACACAGAGCCAAGTTTCATCCTCGTTACTGAGCTGATAGACCTGGGCCAATCATCACACCTGCAAGATAGTAGGAAATTCATTAGGACCCACACCCTAGCCCTGTGTAAGAGCACATTTGCTGCTCTGGCCCCGTTTTCTGAGGAGTATATAGATAAGAAAGAGCTTAAAACTTGATGTGAAAATTTCTTTCAATTTTCCCAGACTGTCAGGAAGCTTCAAAACGTGGATTCGTTGTTATCTACATCTGGAGCAAGAACAGGAATGTGACTTTAGGTCGTCCTGTGGCTAAGCACTGTTACCACCTCATTTTTATTTTGACTGGGAAAGTGCCCCTCTAAAATGAAGATCAGGTTCACATTTCATTTCAGAGTGGGATGGACATAAGTTGCAGGATTTATTGGTTTTAAGTCAGTCTTAGTTCAAGAGACAGTCCTGTTCAGTCTTTTGATATCACTAAGAGCATTGAGGAAGTCAGTTACTCGCCATGACTCTCGGCCAATACTGCACTTTACAGTTATTAGTTTATATTACCAAAGTAAATACTATTTAGGTCTCCTCTTATTTCCTAGACCATTTATTAATTGTAGAAAGAGGTTCACATTTAGCCAGCGCAGCCGTTCATAGGCCTGTTAGGATATGGAAGGGAGGAGAAAAGAAAGGCAACATGTCTCCTTATTGAGAGATGAGAAACACATGAATTTCAGGCCCTTAGGTCATTATTTTATCAGTCATTTACTCAGTTTTTAGAAACCACAGCAATGCCATCACTTCAAACAATAATAAGGGACAGTACATTTTGAATGCAGAGAAGAATTTAGCTCAAGTTGTGTTTATAGAGTGCCATTTTGAAACTACAGCAATGTTAGAAAAGAGATTACTTTGCAGAGAAAGAGCAGAAGAAAACTGTGTCAAAAAGGGAAAGAGGGACCCACATACAGATCTGTCTATTAATTTCTTTTGAAATCTATGTCATGCAGATTAACTGTCATTGCTAGAAAGAGGCAAACACAATTTAAACTCATAATATAATTAAATAGCAATAGAAGTGCCCTGTTTCTGGCAGAGAAATTACAAAGTAAACATTACTTACACCATATTTCCAGCATCACAACTTCTTAGCCTTTATTTCTTATTCAGGGTGGTAAGGTATTGCTCTTAAGTAGGGTAGCCAGTGTACCAAACCATTTCCCCACAAGTCACAGATCATTAGTTCTCTTAAAGTGCTGTTTCACTACAAATCCTGTGCCACTTTTTATAGCTAAATATTTAAAGTAAAATAGAACTGCCACACAACATGATATGATTACGGATGGTTCTGCAGAAAGCTTAACCATCATAGCGTAGAATATGAGGAACTACAGAAAAACAGATCTATAATTTAGGGATTACAGTTTTTAAAGTGAAGCTAATGGATGCAAGCAGTTTTGCTGCACTGTTTGAGCTGCTTTTATGGGTAGAATCTGTAAAAATGTGTGATTCCATGCCGGTTAGGCACTCACTTACAAGACTGCGTGGACTTAAAACTACATAGTTGTAAGAACGGAAAAGCAGGAAAGACTAACCCAGCCACCTCTACTGTGGGAGAAAAATCAAAATATGAAAAGACAGAGAGATGCTTTTTGATACCAAAGCTCGAAAGAAGATAGCTTACAAATAAATTAATGTTTTGTCAGGTTGACTTCTCAGAGTAAGCAATTGCTGTATCAACAGCAATGATTTTGTGTAAATGAGTATAGCAGGGAAATGTTTCATGTGGTTTTGGTAGGGCAGTATAATGCTAGGAGAGGAAAGGAAAATAATAGTTTATTCTCTGGTATATTTACATTTGTTAGATGGTGTCATCAGTACATAAGTGGTTCAGAATATGACAATTGACAGATTCTACTGCCGGTGTCTGAAGAGAGGTTTTATTTGTAGAGCTAGGCATAAAGATGTAGATATTCATTACTCTAAGTACAAATACACCAGTTATTTTTTATATGTAGTAAAATTGTTTCCCCTTCCTCATCCTCATTTGGCTATTTCATACTGTGAATGTTTGCTCTGCTGTTAACTCCACACTCTTGCCGCTAGCAGAATTTTGTTCAAAGCCATCTCAGACAGAAGAAAGTATAACTACAATTTTGCCCGAACCTAAAGATAGAGCTCTATCTCACTAGGGAAGTCAAAGAAGACCCCCAAAAATGAGAGCAAATATCCCTCCTTCCCAAAAGAAAAATACCAAACGCCCAAACTTGTGTCATACAGTGCCCTCACTCACTTTCAAAGGAAAAGCCCCCAAACAGCTCCCAGCACGTAAGAGAGCAGATGGACTTTAAATAGGGCAGGACAGTAACACTGAATTGCTTCCCACCGACACCTAATTGAATTATTGTTCCCTTACACCATCTCTGCTGCCTAAAAATAAAAGATGCGGAATTGTTCATGCTCCATGTTTACAAAACATCATATAATGTTCTTTTGTGATTCACATCATAGGTTTCTGTGCATTTAGATATTAGCTTCTTTTTTTCCCCGAAGTATTTATACAGGGCTGAAGGGAAATGTGGTAGGGTATATCTTTCTGCAAATTGACAATAACAACCCATATTGTAGACTGAGCAACAGCCACACTATAGGCTTTAAGAAAAATAACTTGTAGCTTAGGTGTTACCCTTAGGATCGTAGGCACAGTACATCTTCCTCGTGCGCAGGATCAGCAGATCTCAGGTGCTTTTCATCTGTTGTGAGGTGTTGCTGGCTGCATGCATTCTGCAGCAAAGGAGGCAGAGCTGGTTGAGACTTGTGATCGTATTTTCTCCGATTGAAGAGTGCTTCCTGTCGGGAAGGGTGTTTTTCTCTGGCTTTTGTTTCAGAACTTTTCTAACTTTCACGTTGTGGTTGCTTTTGGTTGTCAGATCACTGGCAGATTTTGTGGCTTTAAATCTGGGCTTCTTACATGTTAGGGAGAGAGAAGTGTGTAAGGAAGCACGGGAAATATTTTGTTTCTGAAAGCCAGGAAGGGATACAGTATCTAAAGTGATACAAAAATGTTTTGTATTGATCAAAAATATTGACCAACAGTTGCAGCCTTGGATAAGGGAAGCGTTTACTTTTTGACCAGCTGTTTTCAGAACTTTTCACTACGTTGTGTAAGCAGTTTAAACGGTTCAGGAGAAACAGACTTACTGTGATCAAGATGGTGATGACTTTTTACAAAGGTCCTTCAAAAAAAAGGGAAACATGTACTGGAGTTCCTTACAGCGCAAGCAGATAGCAGATGTTAGGCTCCTAAAAATTCCTGGGTTTTTATTTTCTCAAGTGTGGCCAGTTTGTATTTTCAAGGTTTCCTGCTGAATGACAGAAAGCTTTATTTATAAAAGTTAAAAGCAAAGATCCTTGGCATCAGGAGCTAAGATTTTCAGGAAGCCAAAAATTACATTATAATCCACACCATCCACGAGACAGTTATGTGAATTGGTAATGCTACTTTATGCTTATTTACAGTGATTCATAGTTGATTTACTAGTCGAAGAATTTGCTGCTTATCATCTTAAGAGGGCAGCCTAGAGCCTGGGAACAGAGCTGAGTTATATTCACACCATTGCATTATTAATAAATTCTCCAGTTAGAAGTTGCCTAAAAAGATGAGACAAACAGCAGTATAACTTGTATTCACTCATCAGGGACAAAGGGAGTTCAGTGCTCATGAAGCGGAGTCACGGATGGCTTGTAGACGTGCTGTGCTAGATGGTACAAATGTTCTGCTGTTACAGAATGGTCTTTCCCTGTTCTGAGGGTAGGAATAAGAGTTTAAAAGCATTAAAGTGCTTTCATAACTTAAGTCCTATTCTTACAGGAGTCGCATTTGAAAGTTTAGCCCTTTTTATTTTCAGCAGAGTTGGAATACAGTGAGCCCAGTTAGTGTTAAAAGATTTGCAAAGAAATCATCAGGAGACAAGTAGCTTCCATTCTGAGGCCAGCAATATCAATATTCAGCATTTTACCCAAATACTTTGCAAGATGAAAAGGGCAAAAACATTAGTTTTGACATTAGAGTCAATGCAAATATCAGAAATCAGGTACCATCTCTTCTGACATATGCAATTAAAGCCATTAGAATTGCCAAAGTAAAACTTCCCTGAGTGTAATTTTGGGTAGGCTAAACCAAGACAATGCAAACCAGGACATCTTGAGAGTAAAGCTTGGCTTTACAGTACTTGGGGCACATCTAAAAAACTATGATCAAGGAATGCGTCAGAACCAGAATAGATATGTTGTAAGACAAATTGCAGCTATTATTCTCATTTACCAAGGAACATCTTACATTGCAAACATTCAGCTAGGTGTAAATGAAGACAGGCATCGCAAAAACTTCTCTCCCCAAATTCCTGCAGTATGACATCTGATGGAAGATTATTCCTTTCTGCCAGGATTTTTCCGAGAAAGGGAGGAAGGATTACTCCTTTTCCAGAGCATGAACAAAATGTCCGTGATTCAGATTGTAGGTTCATTTCCCAGATTTGCTAATTTGATTTAAATACTAAAATTCAAGTAAAATTGAAGTGCAACACAGTGCGTGAACATTTGTTCATGCAAATTGGCGATCACCTAACAGCACATGATGTAGACTGACAGATTAACAGCTGTACAGCAGTCAGTCTGAACTAGGCTTGTGTTTAGGGATAATGTTTGTGAAACTGTAACCTGCAGTATTATTCTGCATGAATACCATTTGAGGTGAAAATTGATCCCTGTCACATCTTTGTTTCAGTGTGTCAGCAACAGTGTCATGTAATTATCCATTTTATTGTGACTCTAGATTAGACCGATACCTTCAGTCTCAGCTACGTACTACCACCAGTCACAGGGGGAATAAGAGCTGCTGAATCACTCTTAACGCGGTTTCCTGATGAGTAGTGAGATGCAAGCATTTCCTAAATCATAAGCATAAAATACAAAGACAAGCTTATTTTGAAAATAAATGATTCTTTAATGTGAGAAAGCAAAAATATACTTCTGCCACAACCAGAGATCTTTGCTCCAAGTTTTCTGAAATGCTTGCCCAAACCGGGTGACTGAACATCACCCTGAGAATCCTTTGATGTGATTGCCATCACTTCCATGATCCTTTGCAAACAAACTTCCATCTACTTTTTGCCTTAATCTGTCCTTGGTAATTTCTTCCTTTCTGCATTTAGCACTTTCCCAGCCTAAGAAGAGTGCATGTCCCTTTCTCTACACTTATGCCGTGATTCTCTTCTTGAATATTCACTGCTTTCTACACTCTTTCTGCCATGTTGTCAAACATCCATTGGTTTTCCCAGCAACTGCAAAACAGAGAGCAGATGATAATACCAACCTTTTGAAAATACTTGGCAATTAATTATAGTTGCTGATCTGAATATTCAAGATAGAGGCAGAGTGATGCACAGAAGCTTTTGTTGCTTTTTGCTAGCATTGTTTCTTTTTCCGTGATTTGGCATTGGTAAGGAGGAGCCTGCCCACCCACTAATTGTTAAATCTAAATTCTATGTAAGGAGGGCATCAATATTCTTCCAGACTAAGCAGCAGCAGCTTTGTTAGAGGCAACCAAACCCAGGGCAGCTTGTCAACATAATCAACTGACATATGTGCTTTTGGGATTCTGAGTAACAGCCAAGGGGAAGGAACATGCTCTGTGTTATTTAAGTGATGGGGGAAGAGACATTTCTCTGAACAGGGTCTCCATTCAGATTTGGGCATAAGGGAAAATATATTAAGGAAGTCTGGCTTAAGTCGATAGGCTCGCAGTGTGGCAGCCTGGTCCTTTGATTCAAAGGAAATCTTTTTAAAGGTAGGCTATCTTCCTGATGTGATTAAGCACATAAAGACAGTAAAACCAATCATCCTTTAAAGAGATGCATAGCTATCAAAATCCTCATATCCTGACTTGCCTTTAACTATTACTTTTTTCCTCCTATGGACACTGTTATTATAGGAAGCATGCAAGAACACAAGAGCTGGAAATGGTTTCCTTAGGGAGGATCTTACTCTCCTTTGCATTGTAGTTTTCCAGCTGTCTAGTACAAGTCATTATTTCGCTTTTAAATCCCCATGAGCCTCTAGCAGAATAATTTGGTGCAAAACGGTTGAAGCAGAGGGAAAGGAATTAGACTATATTATTTTTCTGGTTCTCTTCAGTACCACATCATTTGTAAAGTCAGTGATAGTTGCTCAACTAGTCAGGTTTGACAGGAAGACTCCCCTCTGTTTAGGAGCTGTATAATTAGAGACCAGCATTGTATATGCAGTGGCCTGAAATTTATTTATTACTTGCAGGAAAATGACCACCAGAAGTTTCTCTTGTTGGTTACAGTCTGGAGACAGCTATTTCTGTAGGCCTCCTATCTGACCTAGTTCACCTCCATTCAACAAGCACAAACCATAAAGCAGGCAGCCATTAAGAAAACAATATTTCATAGTAACAACTGTTAAAATGCACCCATTTATTGATTCCAATTGCAACACAGACTCCACTGTCCACAGAGCATTTCAACACAGTCAGTTTCTAATAGTAGTAATGACAGTCAGAGTGGGGTGTACAGACAAGTGTAATTAATATATCTGGCTTGTTTGTCAGAAAAGACTTAATCCTGTGCAGTCACACATAGGGAGATAATTATGAAGTGCATAGCCCTAGCGAGGGTATATGTGCATGTGGAGAAAAAAGGAAGAGTCATCTACATAAATGTACTTTTTGTACCGAGATACACTTAGCTTATGTCCTCCCCCAGGAGAGAAGGAAGGAAGTTGGTGCCACTTGCAGAAGACAATATACCAGCTTTAAGTTTAGTATCACTTTTCAAAGCAAGCTTTACCAACACCCTGCTTTCTGGGTCCTTTAGAGTACAAGCACCCGTTGGTATCTTAGTCCCTTGCAGGATCAAGGCAGCAGATTCATCACTTGGCTGCAGATAAGCCGTCAGTCTGCTCAGGGGTTGCTGCACCAGATCTCATGTGCTCTTTCAGTGCTCCTCTGGTTTTCCCCCATTGCTAGCTTTGATCTTCTCCTCTTCCTGCAGAGCAGCCCAGGTTTCTGCCAGGCAGCATGAGATCTCTTTTGATGTCTGCCCGTCATCGCAGACCTCAGCTATTTCTTCAGCTTGCTCTGGTTCAAAAGCATTTTCTTCCATATCTTCAGTAATAGGAACCTCTGTATCTTGTTCCACCTGGCGATCAGGTGGGGCTTTAGCTGCACAGCATACTTTCTCTTCTACTGCCTGCTCTTCTGCAGTTCTCTGCACATTTGTAATGCCCTCTCTTGTCTCTGTGGTCTTCAGAGGCAGCTCCGACTCTTCCGCGGTACACAAAGTATCTGGGGAGTCAGCTGCCTTCTGCACAGGCACCTCCTGATGGGTCTTTCCAACACAAGTTTCCTCTGAAACACACACAACTCCAGCCTCTTGCTCTGCACCAGTCAGCAGCTCAGACTCCACTATAGCAGGCTGAACCTTGCCAGGTCCACCTGGGACATCTGCAGACACATGAACTTCAGCCTTTACTGTAGTCTGTGTAAGAGGTGTCACTTCATGATCCTCACAGCCAAGTTGCTTGTTGGGTATACAGCTGCCAGCAGGATGCAGAACAGCTTCAGTCTTACTGCTCTCTTGTGGGCTTCTCCTGGCAGTCTGGGCTTCTTGTTTTGTCTGTTCAGCGAGTTCCTGGTGCTGCATCACCTCTGTGCTAGGTTTGGCTTCAGGGTCCTGCGACACCTCAACATCTTGTGTGTCCCTAGCAGTCACAGAGGGCAGGGCCTCAGTGTGTTGTGCACACAGAGATGCAGCCTGCTCTCCTGTGTCCTGTTCAGCGCGGGCAGCAGATTCACTTTCAGGAGTGTCCAACGCCAATTCTGCAACAGAACGTTCAGGGCCATTTGGAGTCCTTCCTATACGTGCTGAATGAAAATGGTTCTCCCCGGTCCATGTTGATGCATCATGGAACATACGTGCGGTCCCCGATGTCTTTTTTCCTTTGGCCTTATAAAGAATGATTCTCTTAGGAAACACGCGGAGCCTCTTGTTCTTGCCCAAAATACCTCCCATTGCCAGAGATGAAAGGAGCAACTCAAATAACTGCCGCCTTCTGGAGAAGCTGCCACCCTACCACGAGTTGCACACTGCCTGAAGATGAGTAGGGAGCTCTGTCTCTTAACAAAGCAGTGGCTTCACGCCTGCAAGACATGGATATTTATTAGCCCATATCCATTTGGGGGAGTTAGCTGTCCAGTTCTCACATAGTAGTAGCTGTCAGAGATCACAGAAATGAGCTAAACGCAGGTGGAATTGCACATGACAGAGGGGGCACAGAGACCTTTTAAGATATAACAGTCTGAGGAAGAGGGGAAAAAGATACTACCCGTCAATCAAACCAGACCACTCTGGAAAACAATTACAGCTTTTAGGAGCCAAGCAGACGCTGCCGTTTGCTATCTTTCAGCAGGATGGCTGCAGTGCCAATAGGATTCTATTATACTACAGACCTGGGTAGCAAAGCTGCCAAGTTTGTTAGACTCTAGTCGCTCCAGTCAAGGAAGCGTTTAGACTACCAGTAATAGATGGGGGCAGGAGGGGAGAGAAGCAAGGCAGGCAGAAAAAAGTTACACATTAATTTAAAATTCACAAGACACAGCATGGTTTTTTTCCTTAATAAGACCATTCAAAGAAGGCTGCAAGAGGCACAAAGCAAACCAAAAAGTAAAAGAACATCTCCCAGCACAAAACCAACTCTTGAGAAATGAGTAGCAAGGTCTGCCTTAAACATTTACACAAGTTAACAGTAACAAAATTACTTGTACTCAAAGAGACCCAGACTCTAAAAGTGTGCATGAATTAAAACAAAGAACCCATCCCATAAAAATCAAACAGCAAGCCAGCTGATCGACTCATAGACTGCACAAAACCACGCCGTTACCACCCCTCACTCGAAGACCCACATCCCCTTCTTACCAGCACGACTCCACAATCCCCACTGAACACCCAGCACCTGAAAGGCAAAGCCCCCAGGCTGGTGTTAAATAGGAGGAGGTGGTCACACGCAATCTCTTCCCCCTTTGACTCCCAATGTTAGTTCCAGCAGGTTGTGAAGTTCCCTTACACTGTATTTTCTATTTTTCCCAGCCATTTCATAGCCATTGGAAACAGCATATGGCTGTACTTCCTAAGGGCAGTTGATACATGATTAGCTTCATTGTGGTCATTTGATAATTGGCATTGACTACTTAAAATAAAACTAAACATTAATATGGTGCGGTCATGGACAAGGAAAACTGACTGCTGTTTATAACTTGTGATGCTAAGTAGCAGAATAACAGCCGTACTGCAGGCTATGTATGAATAGTCCCTTAATTTACAAATTATGTTACTGAAATTGTAGTCTCCTGTATTATTTTATATTGAGCAGTTAGGGGTGAAAAATTATCCCCCTTTCCACTTTTGTGCTGTCTTCAACTGGTCGAGTTGTGCAATTAGCTATTTTACAGTGGTTGCAGATTATTTTAATGTTTCCAGCCACAGCTGATCACCCTCTGTTGGCGTTAACATTCCTGTATAGCCCTGGTTATGTTTACTGACTGGAAGTGAGTTGTGACGTTAAATAGGTCACATGGGCAAAACACAAAAGTAAATATCCATTAAAAACAAACTAATCCCAGAGACATCAGCATAAAGGCAGATCCTAAATATTCACTGCTAACAGCAATGGATCTGAACAAGACCAAAAAGATCAAAATAGCTGGATTCCAGGCTTCTTTTTTTGTTACATAAAAACGCTTCGAACCTACATTTTTTGATGCCAGATCTGGTTCAGCATCCTATGCTTTGCCAGCTACCATGGTTCCCTTAATGCAGAAAACACAGAAGGAGCTTTTGGCGAGGTAATTCCGTGCGTGCAGCCAGTTCTGGGACCGTAACATGACAACAACCACATCTTGCCTTTTAATGTGGTCCAGCATCTGTTCTGCACAACAATAAGCAGGCCTCCGCATCTCAGTGGCTGCACCGATCGCATATATACACTGGCTGTAAGGGTTTCACCTAATATCTGGGGTTTTTTATGACAGCTTTTCGAAAACCTTTTTTATATACTTCCTATTGGGCTTCAGTGGAACTGAAATACATAGGCAGTTCATGATTTCTTTGACTATTGGAAATTTCTCTGAAGTTAATCCATGATTTTGACGCGTGAGATAAAACAGATAACAATACGTGTGTCAGTAGAGACTCTCACAGATCAGCTGAAAAACTGGTGCCTTTGGGAACATTGGTGCTTCACAAAACATTGTAATGGGAAGGAAATGATGCATCCACAGCTCACCACTTGCTTCTGTGTGGGTGAATGTTATTCATTGCATTGAACGAAGTTTTACAAGTGTATTTCCAAATGAGCAAAGAGTGATTTGCTCTCTGTTAAGAGACATCATAAAAGGCACAGAATGAAAGAAACCAGTAGATCGGTTAAAAATTGAGGAGAGATTTTTGAGACCCTACCTATGTTAAAAGCGTACACCTTTGTTTTGAAAACGTTACAAGATCTTTTGAGTTAATTTGTTGATTATAAGTGAGAAAAAATTACTACTGCAGATGTTGTAGCTCCTTATTTCAGTATTCTGTACAATGGGAAGACGCTTAGTCGTTAGCTCATCACTAGGTAGTTGGAGTATTTCTGAGATTCAAAGTGTAAAATTTCTTACCCTCGTATCATTGTGAAAAATTGAGACATTGTAATAACAAAGTCCAACTTACACCTATTTGAAACAATCCGGAAAATCTCTTGCACGTGAGACACTACAGAAGATGGTAACGTAATGCACAGAAGCGGAGGAAGGAAAATCTTACTGTCAGAGCAATCGCACCTTCTCTCTTGACTAGGTTTAGTATTTATTCCAAAAGCCTTTTCTGATCTCTGCTACTTTGATGTATTTAAAATGACTGTTCTAAAAAAACGTACACTTCATTTTTTGACAAATAAAGAAAAAAAATCATAGACCTTACAGAGAGCTTGGCTCAGATGTCAGCTCGGAATGTGTTGCATGATTGAATGCTGTACAACAGGACGGTTACAAAGCCTTTCAGGTGGCATCATTGCTTATAAGGAGCATGCTGCAGTCAGTTCAGGACATCAGTCTGTGTTTTGGGGGTTTTTATTGCACGGAGTTCAAGCTGCTCCCTCTTACTAGAACTGCCTCTTCCTTCCAGCGCACATGGCAGGGCCTCTCAGTACATTTTGTGTGGCGTCTAGGTACGTTGGATGATCTGCCCAGGGGCTTCTCTCATTCACCACACAGCTGACATTACACGAGAATGACAGACTGCGTTTGAAAAATTTCTTCTTCAAAGAATGAGAAGGGCTTTCCAACACCGAGCTCTGCAGCATGGCTTGGATGCCAACACTTAGCTTTTCCCGATGGTGCATAACACGAACTTTACTGTAGAGTTTCTGCCTTCCCCTTGTTTCCAAGCTAAGGAACCACACGCCTGAGACTTCAAATGGTTAAGAAACATTTTCTATAGCACAGCTACTTCTTATAACCCTGCTTAACAGAATTAACTTAGCAGCTCATAGGCAGGCATAAATGTGATTGAGTCTGATTTCTCTTAGGGTTGCTTACTCAAGTCTCTCACCTGCCTGCAGTGAAGCTTTGTTACTAGGGGAGGTTGGGAGAAAGAATAGCAGTTAACTTGCCCAGTTCCCTGCTAGGCAGCCCTTAGACACAAGCATTAACAGCAAGGACTGTGTGACTTTTGGCAGAACAAATCAAGACCGACAAGCAAGTTTAAAAAGATGAGTCGTCGGTCAGCTTTGCAGAAGTGTGTTTATTTAATAGTTTCCCTCTTTCTTTTAGGCCCAAGAAGCCCCTTCTTTAATACCACTGTAGAAACAGCCCACCTGAGCCACAAATACAGGTTTACTAGCTGAAAGAAGCCTTTTAAGGAACAGAAAGTATTACAGGCACCTCTTCCTTTGCAGCTTATGGACTCATAAGTGAAAGAAGATTTGTTTGGCAAGTCTTACATATAGGATGCTTGGTCAGCCTAAGTGCAGTTGGAAGGGTGGAAGTCAAAGTGTTTAAAAAAATAGAGGCTATCCCTTTACCAAAACAGTTTCCTCAAAGCATTAAGTTTCATCCCCATCATCACTTGACACACTTAACCCTCACCTCCTCAGCTTTCAGCTCTGTGCAAGCAAAACAAAACCAGCATGATACTTTGTCTCATAATTTTTTTTTTTTTCCCCCCAGCATCCTTTCAAGTCCTGTTCCTCAGGCATACTATAATGCGTAAAAGAACTCTAGTGTGCCATCCTACCACCCGCCCACATACACATCTGGGCACTTTACTCCATACAGTCAGAGTTTGTTAGAAGGGCTTTTAAAAAGGAGGCGGTCACCATTTCTGCTTTGACATGTATAGAGAAGAGCGCAGAGTAGTTTCAGTCATATTCTCCACTCTCGTTAACGCTCAACAATTAAAACATATTCAGTATGGGTTTTTGCCATGATCTTAAAATATTTTATTGGTAGTATAAAGTTAGGAACATTAAAAGTCAGTAGATTTAAGCTGCAATACACTGACTTATGCATTCTGATCAAGACTACATTTTTTTTTTTAACTTCTGCATAAGCAGTACAGATTACATGAATGCTTCCACTATTACAAGAGATACAAAGAACAAACCAGAATTAGTATTTCATCACCCTCCTGTGAAAATATTTGTTCAATATTGACAATAAACCAGGGACTATCAATTGTACAAGAGAACTATGCAGGGAGGTAGTTCAGATATCTGATTATTTTGAGGTAGCAAGGGAAGCGGCTGTTAGCCTCACAGAAAACATCTGACTGTGCTAGATTAGAGGAGCATTTGTCTACTCAGTTCCCAGACTCTTAAGGCTGAGAGATGAAACCTCACATCACCATACCACACTGGGGGAATGCAGTGCCCAACATTACTTCAGTGAAATCACAGTTTAAGTGAATCAGTTCTCTCCCAGTAAGGCACGATCTCCTGAAAAGACAACTACTGAAAGTAGTAAGAAACAGAACTATGACTAAACTATAATTCAGGAGAGTATCTGGAAAGGTCTACCGCATACTTCGCGTATTTGTTTAGCAAGACTGCTCTCTAAAGTCCAGGACACATTTTGCAAAATCCTGAGTTCAACAGCTTGAGTTAGTTACTTCCTGTAGCTGCAAATCCTAAAGGCAGGTACATCATCCTTGCCATTGAACCCAATACTTGACACCAAGCCATTTGATCCTCGGGTCTCTCAAGCTTCAACATTTTCAGCCTCTATTTCTCCGCTACTCCCAAGCACTTCGCACAGTGAGGGTGCCACATGTGGGAACTCAGCCTCTTGCTTCACAGGTATCTGAACACAAGTTAGTGGTTCTTCTAGAAGCCCTATTGTTTGTTGCATGATCCTGTGCTGTGGCTCTGCCTCACTTGCTGCAGTTTCTGCATCATATTCCCTGCTCTCCTCATCTTCCAGTTCACCGAGGATTCCATCGCTTGGCTGGCATAAAGCCTCGCTCAGCTCCACAGGCTCTGCACAGCGTAGGCTCTCCATCTCTTGTGCAGTTGGCATACTAGATTTGGTCTCCTTCCCTAAGAAGTCAAGCAGCTGGTTTGCTGGCTGTAGAGATCCCACTTCTGGATAGAGGGACTCCCACGGAGTAGCGTATGTCTCAGCCATACCGTTTCCTACGGCTTCCGAAGGATCTGCTGCCTTCTGCGTAGCCCACACAGTCAGCAGAGATGCTGTCTCTGCCAGACCTGTAAGCTCAGCCCTCTTAGTGGATCGAGGACTTATTTCGGCAAGTTTAGCCCTGTCTGTCTCCTCCACGTGCTCAGCAGAAAGGTAGGTCTCAGTCTCCTCTGCCGTCTGCACGGCACATAGCAGCAAGCTCCTTCCTATGAGACTCTCTCCAGTCTCTGCAGGAGGCTTGATCTCGCAGCCTTGGCCAGCTGCAGTTTCACTTGCGATTTCTATGAAGTTGAGAGTATTTCTTTCTTGGAGAGTTACTCCAGCACATGGGCTATCCTCACTACCAGCCTCCGCCTGTTCATCAGGCTGCTCTTTATCTGCAGCAAGCTTAGCATCCTGAGCGGTGTGTGTGACAGGCTGGGCCTCGGAAGCATGAGGAACAAGTTTTATTTTCTCTCCTGTGTTACACAGTTTCTCTCTTTCTCGCTGGTTGTCTAATTGGGTTAAGACTTTAACTTCTCCTTTGGTCTCCCTATCTGCAGGGGCCACCAAGAAGTCCGTGGAGTCCCAGGCCGCCTCCCATCCCTCAGTCATTCCCCTGGGATCTGCAGCAGAGCAGGTCTCCGTGTTCTCCTCCTCAGCATCAGCCGATGGCCGTCGGTCCTGGCTCAGTGACTGCACCTCTTCAGAGCCTTGTTCAGAGACTTCCAGGGCTGCTGTGGAAGGCTGCATATCAACACATATCGATGTTTCCCCCGAGGTCTGCAAAATCGGCTTGGTCTCACTGGTCTCTTCGTTTGCTTCCTCCGGTTCCCATTTCTGACATCTCCCACAAGTCACACAGCAGATCTGCTTGCTGAAATCGCTCCCCATGTTATCGCTCAACAGAACCTGCAAGAAAGAACATATCATAACTGCGTATCCTAACTCACAACAATGTTTCCTTGTACACCAGATGTTAGTTGGTTTAGCTCCTGCAGAGGTCCGTACGCTTGCAGACAGACTGCAGAGTCCTGCACGAAAGGACAGGCCACCCTTTACATCAGAAGCTGATCTGACTTTCGTACACCAGAGAACATCTTCCAACCACACCCTGGGCGAGTGTCATTAAGGTAAAAGTGACAGAAGCACCGCTATACAATCAACCAGCTTAATGGTAAGAGATTTGCAGCACTAAGGCAGTTCAGAGTTCTGAACTCCGCATTTAATTGAGGATTCACATTTGCCACCCAGACATGTTTATTAATTGGCAAGGTGGCAATCAACACCAAGGAATAGCTGCTGTTAATTCTGTCAAGCAACATGGTTCAGGTGCAGCATGTTTACAAGAGCAACTCCTTCAACTTGAAGGAGAAATTGAGTTTACACTTTCAGCTGGAGTCCCTACAAAATAACAACAAAACCAACCAAGCAAGCAAGCAGTCTTTGTTAATTAGGATAAAAGACTTCTACTGCCCACAGTTGTTCTCCACAGAGAAAAATATTTTACTCTAGTTGAAGCCGCATAGGCTTGTTTTCTTTCCAGGGCTAGTACAGGAAAAAGTCAGTTTCAGACTATGGGCTAATCAAGACAACACAGCCACACCATAATCCATTCATAATGTCGTGCACCAAGGCCCGAGTATTTTGGAGCACCACATTTTCCAGCTTAAAAGCAGGCATCCAGCCTCTCCGCCAAAAGCGCAGCATCATATTTACAAGAACTGTTAGAAACAAAAAAGCTCAAGGCGTTAAGTTAAGCAAAGTGCCCTCAAATACCAAAATATTTCTGAAGTTCAAGCTTATTTTCTGCCTTCCTACTGAATCACAACAAAACATTGCTTAAGAACCAGCATTCCCAATACTCACATGGTTTCTTCCAAGTTCCTATGTACGCACTTTCTTTAAGAAAGACAAGAGAAAGCAGACCACGTAGCCCTCTCAACATGTAAGTACACCCCCTGAATACTTAATGGAAAACTAAACCAATGAGTGTACTTTCATTAGAAGGAACCTGTTTTCAATAACACTTCCAGCATTTGAAAAAAACCCCCACATACTTCAATTTTAGGATCCAAAGTGTGCTAAAAACCTCACAGGATGATCCTAGCCTCTTCAAATTTACACATTTCCCCAATACATTTGATCTCACAGCAGGCACCATAATTAACTTATTGAAAAACTAGAGAGCTGGATTAAAGATATTAGCTTAAAATGGTTACTTACCAGCCTACCAAAAACAACAGAACACAAGAAAAACCTCTCCAGTACCTCTTGGACCTCAAGCTCAACTTAAATAGTACTGAGGCGTCACACAAAACCACTTCCCCCAACTCCTTGAGCATCAATTCCCCGAATCTTTAGTTCCCTCCCATTCTCATTCCCTTCTGGGAACAGCTGTTATGGTTATATCCTTTATTTTACAGCTGAAGGTGTTTTATTGGCCATTTCGTGTTGCTTTTTATCAGAGGGTAAAGTGAAAATAAAATGCAGCTTCTGTTTATTGCAAACGAGTGGTCACTGGCCATACTCTGTAACAAGACGCTGTTGTAAAGCAAGACAGGCAGAGGCATACGCCGGAGAGTGGCGTTGGGGGAGCAGGCTGTGTCAGGCACTTCGGGATTTTCCTCGGGTTCGCCTGCCATCTGCAGAGGGAGCGACTTCTGAAGTGTCGCTGGCTTCGCTACAGTGGAAGTGGGGTGGGACATGTTCTAAGCTGGTCTTCTGACGCCTGCGGCACCAGTTAGCGGGCTCTGAAGTATTGGGCTGACGCCTACATGAAATGGAAAGGCCGACTCTTGAGTAACAAATACAGACACAAGGGGACTGACAGCCCTCAAGACCCAGCGACTGTTGCAGGAAGAATAAATAAAGTTTTCCTTCTGGATGTTTCTATTTCCTAAATAGGTCCCTGCGTTTTGTGATTCCCCTAGTTGTGACTGCAGACAAATATAAATCGTTTGAGGGCTTCTCTTCACCTCAGTGCTCAGAAAGTTTGAAATCGGGGTTATGGCTGCATTTTCAGTCCGCGTGGAATTTTTCCTCCGTTGTCTGTAACCTCTGTTGCCCGCCAAGAAAAAAAGATCAAATCTGTCTTCAGCATTAGTCATGTCCTTGGAGATCTTACCTGAATTACACATCCTTACTAAGTGAGGAGAGGGCACCCTCGAGGCTTTTGTATAACTCTTCCTCGCATACATCTATGCATTTTCATAGTTCTTTTGCTTAGTGAAGAACATAAACACCCCGAGAGTGAACCTGACCGGGCTCTGCAAAGTGCTGGGTTGGTTCTTTCTTTTTCCCTCTTGGCTCTCAGGGCAGCCGCTGTCTTGTACAAGTTTTCTGACTGTGGCTCTTAAACTGTCACGGATTTCTTCCGGGTGGGCAGAAATTCTGCCTCCTTTCGTGATGTACTTTTTTTCCTACCTCCACAGCATAACACGGGTGTTTCTGAAGGAGCAGGCATTGTCCGGGCCAAAGCCAGCACAGGGTACGGCACAGCACTGGTAATAAGCACAGTGCTAGTGCAAGTGAAGTCAGATGTTCATTCATTAATACTAAAACCGGACAGATCCATTCCATTAGCACTAAATAGTTGCTAACATAATAGACATAAAAGGTGGCTTTTTATTTATGGCTCACCCTCAATCTTGATTAATGGGGGAGGGACATGATCTCTTCCCATGGGAGGTAAATTTGAGACAAGAAAATACAAGTATTTCTCTTTTTAAGTTTTTTTTTTTTGACAGCTTCTAGCTGATTCAACAGTTTTCACAGGCTCTAAGGAAGTCCTTGGTTTACTTTCAGTAATTTTCTTATGACTTTTACCACCTCTAAGTATGATTAGTTTGGGCCAAATTCAGTGAACCTGCCTCATCAGGCTCAGTCAAAAAAAAAAAAGCACTGAGTCAGAGTTGGATAAACAGCAAACCATTTAATTAAACCTAGAGAGAACAGTTGCCTATTTTAAGCCTGTTCCCCTCCGTGAGCTCCCTCCACCTTCTCTTTGGCCACCTTCCGTTTTTTTTCGTGGGGGTAACATCAACCCCCTTGCAAATAAAACCACCGATGACAGCACGTGTCAGTGATAGCTTGCATCTTGCCAGCTACGGTGCAGGCTGCATGTTTGACGTAGATACAGTTTGCATATCCAAGTAACTAGAAAATGGAAGCAAAACACTTTTACATAGTGTTGTTTTAATATTAGAGATGCAGTTAAAATTGAACAGTGATGCAATTATGTTGTATAAATAAAAAAACAGCTTTTCTGTTACAGGGTTGGGAAAAAACTGTCCTTTGGGAAGGAGACATAGCATTGATGCACAAACAGACTTCCTTGCCTTCAAGGAGAAAGAGTACAGCTTGGACTTATGCAGAAGAGATTAGGATAGAGCTGTCACACGCACACATGGAAGACTGGGAGATGGGGAAAGCTAAGTAATGCTTTACAGTCCAAGGACATGAAACTTCATCTCAGTAATGGCAACAGTAGGGCCAGTAGCTAAAGCACTGAAGTCACAAACCACCCCGAACTAAGGGCAAATGAGTTCAGTTTGCGAACAGAAGCATCCACAGGACATACACACTGTATATGAGAAACATCCAAGCATATTTATGTACAAGACATGGTTACATATTTAGTAACTTTGAAATAATCATGTCCTACAATTGCACACACAAGCAGGCAAAGATACAAGACTGTCCTATGGGAGAATCAAGGTAGGTATAATTACAGTTTCATTACAACTATTTAGTTTCATTGTTGACCGCTGAAATCCATGGCATTTTACATACGTAGATGTACTCCAACCACTTATTTCTACACCACATGGGACACATGTGACTTTTAATGACAGTCTGCCAAGTTTCATGCTCCTACATCAAGGTTAAGGTTCAAGGCTCTCTCCGATCACACTGGACTGCTTCCAAGTGCTGTCTTTACTCTTGCAGCACACCTTGGTCATTCTCTTCCTCAGGCAGGGGACCCTTGCCAAGGCTTCTGTCACTCATTGTCACATTTCTTGGTGCCTCCCCGCAGCATCCCAGACTTCTGGAGTCTCCCCTTCGGCCTCCGTCACAAGCTCAGCTTCACAACTTTTTTGAATTTAATGTAGTCTCAGGTTTGCATGGGAGACTGCTTAGTGCAGTGACCAATACAGCAGTTTTACAAACATTTGGTTTCTCAGAGAACAGCAAAAATCTTCCTTATACTGTATTTTGTATTTGTTCCCCACACTTTCAGTATCACAGCAGCAACGTGCCTAGAAGTTGAATCAACTATAAAAATATCTTAAGTGCACTTAATATAGGAGAGATGGGTCCCAGCTGAAGCAAAGCAGCTTCTGGTGACTAGATCAAGAATTACTTCTCACTCACTGATAAACAGAACCTCATTAGCATCCACATACCCGAGCCACTTCTGAAAAAGCAGTTGTCTGGTTCCTTTGGGAAAGGTGCAAGGGCAGAACAGCTGGTCAGTCATTTTTATTGTGACACTCAAGATGCTGATCTGGAGAGGGAAAGATGGGGGAAGAGCATCAAGCTTCAATCTTCTCAGCAAGCTATCATAGACTTGTAAAGGAAATGGTGCACAGATCCCCCACGGGGTATCTGAAGCATCCAGTCAGTCAGGGAAATCCTTACTTTCGTGCACAGAGACTTTCAACCATAGTACCGAGGATCCACAATTTAATAGTGATGATGATTTACTTTGTATAAAAGTTAATGTTCTGTTACACAAGACAAATATACATAAGTGCAAGTATTTTCAAATGGAACATGGGCTTTGCCTTTGTGGGGCAAGTAACAGTACAAGAACTCACCTACTTCAACACATCAGAATTGCTTTAACAGCATGCTTTGACAAGGTATTTTGACAGGTGCTTAATTACAGCAGTATTTCACTAGGCATTACATTTCCCCTTTATTGTTCTACTAGCAGGTGGCACAGGAATGCCTATCAAGTAGAACAACTCCACCATGTCATCTGCTGAAAGTTAAACAGAAAGCAAAGCGGTTAAGTATGACACACTTCCCTTGTTTTAGCACGCACCCAGACAAGCTACAAACCCCGTGCCCAAAGCTCAGCCCACTACTTCTCCACGGGTCCCTGAACATTATTTCCGTTCAGTTTCCCCTCACACCGTTCCCTCTTGCAGCACATGCAAGGTCTCATTTAATGCCATTTAAAAATATTTTTACATCTATGTGTTTGTGACTTATATTTACGTATTGTAACCTTGGTTTACAAGTCTTGACATGTTAAAATAGTAAAACAAACAGGAGAAGTCTTGTTTTACATGTTTCCTTTGTCTTCAGGCACACTTTTGCATTTACAGCACTGGAGAAAGATACACACACTTACCCTATCTAGTAGAGGCTAAAGCACTTGTCTTGGAAAAGCTTAATTATTTGACTCAACAGACCAGCTACGAGGGGATGCATTGCTGTGTCAGAACACTCGCACAGATCTGTTCTAACAGCACATTAAGAGGTACAGACGGACTCGATATCCCCTGCCAGGGCAGTCAACCAGGCTGCCCACAGGCGCTCCGAGAGGATGTATCAGCAGAGAATCGGCTCCCCATTCCCACACTTTCCCACTCAGCCTCTTCCTTCAAGTGTGTCCGTGTGTACTGAGTTTAGTGACCATAATCAACATCCCAAAGCTTTCACTACAGAGAGAAAGAGCTTGATTTAACTGCAAATCAAGCCCCGTTGCTAAGCTTTGCTGTGACATGCCTGCCCAACATGAACTTAGCACTTGAGCTCTGTTCACACTTAAATAGATGAGAACAAGATCCTGCATTTTGTGTCTCATGTAGCTCATATCAGACCCTGTTCTCACTCTGCCCTAGTAACTCAAATCTCCATGTGTTTTGCATACAGGTAAGCCAAGCTAGCTCACTTAAGACTGATCCAAGAACTAACAAAGCTTGGAAGCCTACACTGACTGGAAGAACAAGCAGTACTGAAAGCAGACATAACCCTCTCTATAGACCAATGAACATTATGAGTGAAAAAGTGTTTTTCTCCAGAAACCTTGAAGCACATTCCCCACCTAAGTATGTACTGGACTAAAAAAAACCAAAAAACCAAAACACAGCATCAGCAAATAGATGAAACAGCTGTGAGACAGCTTAGCAGCATAGTAAGTGAAAGAAGGTATTCTTTAAAAAAAACCTGCTTTCAACAGAAATGAAACTTGAGAGAGCATATGGTTCAAAAAGCTTTGAAGAATCCATGTTGCAAACATCTCTTCCTCTTCAAGCTAGAATGTCAAAGTGTCAGTTTGACAATCTCAATTAGAGAGCAAGACCTCTTTTCACCTTATTACAGTTATCATCAAGGTCTCTGTTGTTCAGTCACTGCAAAGAGACCACAGTAACTGCAGGAGAACTGCATTAGCTCAGCTTTTAGACTGGTCTTTTTCCCCCCATCCGTTATTCAATGGGACTCCTTAGGTCTAGTTACAGCATCACAGAAAAAAGTTACTTTGTTGTAACTGGATGACTGAGACAGGTTGAAAACACTCAAACTAGAGTGCCAGCTACAGGGCTTAGGTTTCTTCAGGTCCTGCATTGATTTTCATGACACCGAATCTAACCGTGGCCTTCATACAACTGCACTTACATTAAAGCTGCAAAAACTGTAGAATACCCAAGCACCAATAACCAAGTCTCAGTAGTACCGGGCTTGATGTGTTAAGGAACTTCACTGATGGTCTGGAAATATTGCACATAAAGTATTTATTTTTAACTCAGTCTTATCTTCAGATTTTAAGACACTTCCATTATTTACATAACTTCCCAGAAGGCAGTTACTCATACAACAATACAGGCAGAACAGAATCAGCCCAGTTACAACATACATCTGCTAGGAGGAGGTAGTTCAAGTCACTAGAGAGATCATCCAGTACAGGCACGTGACGTTAGGAAGGCCATTTATGAGCAACAATATGCATACCTGCTATCGTCCATGTACATAAGAACATATTGCTAAGCCTGCAGTTAGACACAAAAGATTATGCAGTTGCTGCGAAATCCCCCTTCTCTTCCAAAAATCAGAAAGTTTATTAAGCAGGCATGGCAAATCAGGTACTGAGAGACTGTCAGATGACACCCATCATCTTCTGAAGGCAGCAATCTGAAGCAGAGTAAGCTCCAGTCTTTCCCACTGCATGGCCTGCAATAGAAACAGAGCACAGAAATACAGCCTACCTCTCTCAGGCCAGCAGAGTATGCAGTTTTATAGAAAATTAAATCTGCCTGGTTTACTCCCAAACTTTTCTAAGAAAGCTTACCAGTGCAGGGACCCCTCCTTTCTCCAAGGCTGCAACCTGCTGTTCAGAAGTCGGCACCACTTGTAAGAAGCATCACTGTCAGGAGATGCCTTTTGTTCACAAGTCTAAACCCACAAAGAGCGGGTCTCAATCTGATAAAGCAGCTACGGCCTTCCACCTGTGTTGGATAGAAGACACCATGGGAGAACATACACCACAGCACGGACATTTAATACAGGGGGGCATAGTGGACAACATAAAAATCTGACGTCCGAGATCTGGTAACATACTAATAATTGTATTGCACAACTGATTCATTTAATACAACTGGGATAGTCTCAAAATTGTTAGAGAAACTGTCTCTGGAGAACAATTGCAAACACCTATCAAGATCATCCTAATACAAGTGAATTATGTTGGCAGCAATACAAATCACCACCTACCAATGCAGTTTCTAAATCTGTTAGGGGAGTATACATCCTACTGCTGACAATAAAGGAACTGCTAAATGCAGTTAGGCTTTTTTATTATTTATTTGTTTGTCCCTAATTACACTTACTTCTATACAACACTGATGGCAGTCCATCAGCATTTGTTCATTCACCAGAGCATTTCATGATGCCAAGTCAGGCTTAAAAATAGACTCCTATGTGTTACGGAGCTCAGTTTGGATATGATTTCTTGCATAGAGTGTGGATGGTTATGTGGATGAATTTATCTTACAGCTCTCCAGCTTGCTCTTAGTTTCCCAGTCCACTAAAACTACATCTGTAATCATGCAGTAGATTGCAGCAGGCTATTAGTTTAGAAAATGATCTGTTTAGTTCAGCATCCCAGGCCAACTTCCATGTGCATGCAGGATGGTAAATGATATATCCTGACCAAAACTTCTGTTTAGCTCCTTTACATCCACATGCTTATGGACACCAGCACTCTAGTTTGAACCCTAGCCCTAACACTCCTGGAGGGGCAAAACTCAAGCTTCCAGCAAGGCAGAATCTCACAGCTGAATTAAAACCACATTAAAACCACTTTGCGGATCGAGAAGAGGTTAAACTGCTTGCATAGATACAGCCGCAACTAAACGGCTCCACTACTAGCGTGGTCACTGTGCCGTGATCTACATTAGGAGGTACTTCCACAGGGACAAAGAGACTTCTGAGATAATGTACTGTTAAAAGGGCACAGAGTCAGAAATTGGCAACAGTACTATGTCAGATAATAGCCTTATCCCAAATTTTAGACTCATCTCCTCTTAGCAGCTGTCAAGTATCACTTGTACACAGCCAGAAGGGCTGCAAAGGAGTTTTCTCTATCAATTAGATGGCAGCTTAAGTAGTTTGTAAAAGACAGGTCAGTTTAGGATGACAAGCCTCTAACTGGAAGTAGGATGCTGATGAACAAGTGACACATGGAAGTAATAATTGTGTACATTTCTGGATTTGGGGTGAAAAGCTGCGTTATTTTTTCTTCCAGACTAACAAGAAACCTAGATGATCTCCCAGCTTTCAAAGGCAAGGCAATATATGAGGTCTACTTTTTGTGATGAGGCTGGAATCCTTCCTATTATCTTACCACTCATTTCTGGACTGGAAAGTCAGACTCAGCATACCATAGCTAAGACCAGGACAGGTGCATGAATTACACTTTCCAATACATCCCGCTTTCCTGGATCTGACTCCTGCCTCTCCAAGGACTGCTGTTCCTCTATTAACTGTCAATTTGCAACTATGATAGCATGACATTTTAAGGTAACTGCTGCAAATGCATTTACATTGCTTGATTTCAAATTGATGTACCTCAATTCCAACCATTTAAAAACTCTAAACACCTGTCACTTAAAATTAACCCAATAAAAAAGTTGATAAAAATCCTAGTATTGCCAACAAAACATCCTGCACCTTCTTTCTCCTGTGATGATTACTTCCAATTCGGAAAGCTCATTTTTCCTTACTTATCTTAGAATGAGTAGGGAAGTGTCTTCACCTACATGGTAAATATCAGTTCTACTAAGATGTGTCACACTATATGCTTAGAGAGCAAGAAACTAAGTGCTACACCCTTAAATGTGGTTTAAGATTGTCACGCAGTTGCTGCAGAAACTGCACCCTCAAGAACTCTAAAATACATTTTGAGACCTATCACGTAATGCTAATGGTGATATGAATCACTGCCTAATTAGGCAGCTTCTAACAAGCTGAAGAGACCAGCAGCCTTCTAGTATTGTCCTCTCGCTCCAACATATTCAACTTACCAGATTGTGGCTAAGCACACATGCCAGTCTCCAAAATTTGGTCTAAAAAACAAATGCATCTATTCACAGCGGTACCAAATTCTGCAGCCAGTGCTTTCACAATCAAGTGGTTGTATCTTTCATATTGTTAACTTTATTGTCCCTTGCTTAAGCATTTCAAAGTCGGAACTAAAAGAAAAATCAATAGCTCAAACTCCTATATTCTTGTATTCCTCAGTACAAGAACTTACTTGGTGGCTTTCAAAGTTACAGAGCTAGAATTATAGTAAGCAGAGAACACATGCACCAGCTCTCACAAACTGATTTAAGCAGAAAGCCCAGGTCTTGTAAAAAGGCGTTTGTGTTTAACATGTTCCAAACAGCCCCTATAACAGGGATGGTTACTCAGTGTGTGAAGTTAAGCATCTTGAAGTCTCTAGGCCAGGGTTAAAATTCAGCTTTGGAATGAATACTCCTGTGAAAATTCAACAGCTGGTCAGCCACCAGCAGAAAAATCAAACCTGTTGCTTTTCCTGTGTCTAACCAGCACGGCACACTATGCCACCCACCCACCTTTTCTGCATGCTTCCCAAAATAGCTATGCTGTGACCAAACGTTTGCTGATTGAAAGAGTATCCCTAACTGCATCAGCACGCTCTTCATGGATTATTGTGAAATTGTCTTTCATGGAACCACTGTATTGCAATTTCAGATGGTAATAAAAATAAAGAAGAATCCTAACATCCCCTAGATAAACATAAACGTACTCTGTGCCAGCCAGTAACACATCTAGCATAAAACCCACAACATCCTACTATTAGATTTTTAAAATGTAACTGAGTTTAGGACTAACTGTATTGCTTGAAACCATGAAATTAAGTTTGAAGCTTTGCCATTTATATCAGGTCAGAGCCTACCGGTACTTTCTCACTTTTACCCAAGTGTCAGAACTTGCTGAAGTACAAGACATTATACAGATAATTTACGCAGAAATCAGGGTAGCACTCGCCTTGTAAAAGCTGCAGTAAGTTCTCTGGAGAACAACTCCGCATCCAACAAAGATTACCTCTATATGGGCAAACAACACTTGCAGCGATATAAACATCTTCTCAGGTAGCCCCTAATCTAATAGGGGATTACATGAACTGCAACTGCTGATGGTTTGCTTTGTTTTGCTTTTCCCTGACTACAGTTATTACCATCGAGTTACTACACAAAATGTATAGCAATTCATAAATGATTGATAGCTATAGTAAGCTTTATAGAGCAAAATAGCAAACTGAATTATGCTGGTGATTTTAAAAGAAAGAACTAAGAAAACTCCTACAAATACTGTGATACCTCTGAATCACTTTAACATTGAAAATTATTTCTCAGGGATGTTCCACTCGATAGCCTGAAGAGGCTCAGGTATTAATGAAAACCAGGAATTGTTAAGTATACACACATCTATAACTGACTTTGTGCTGCAACATTTCTGCCATGTCATGCCTTCAGATGACAGTTCTTGTTCATAACCAGCACATGCAACTAAATGGATAGAGGTTCTCCGTACGAAGAGCAGCAGGGAACATACAGAAGTATTAAGCAATTAAACAGGACTGCGAATAGACACCATAACGTACACACAGCTTTGGATTCGACATACCTGGAAGTGACAGCTTCAGGGAAGGGGGCTGAGAAAGCAACAGTTCTTGTCAGCGCTGCCACAGGATGACAGAGGAAGTTCATTCTGTCTTTTTCAAGTCATTCATTCACTGCACAGAAAAAAGTGCTGTAGTATAGGTGAAAACATGCAAGATACCAAAGTTTTTGCTATCTGTAGAAAGCGCATTTATGATAAGAAACGTATTGCGGTTGGGCTGTACTTCCACAGAATCAAAAAACTTGAAGTTAACAAAATAAGCTAAGTTGACAGTTTTAAATCAAGAGTAAGTTTGTTATCTACTAAAACCAGGCCAGAATTTCACCAGTAGAGGTTTTTTTTTAGTACGATGAAATCATCAGCCATGCTTTTAAAAGCAGAAGCAAACCCAACAGTTCAGCTGCATATTTTTAAACAGAAGAAGGGTGGACGAAGACCACAGAATTTTTGTTGATAAGACAGGTTACAGAGTGCGTGCAGAGGTGGCAGTGGTGAGAAGGGCAAAAAAGGAGATTCCGACAGAACAGAGAGGGTAACAACAACCAGCAGTCAAGGGGTTGGAAAGGTGCAAACTGAAGTTGAGGGAAGAGGAGAAACAGCTAACGTTGTTCTAGATAGTATTAAAGGTAAAGGAAGTACAACGGGAGGTAGGCACAACTAGCAAGCAGATATTGAAGAGGTGGTACCTGCACAGTGAATGGCCTCCTGAGGGCAGCACGGCTATCTTGTACTTTCAGTTGTCAAGCTTCACATTTTTCTAAAACTTCATCCACCTTATCTGGAACTGCCTGGGTCATTGAAATTGAATCCGAAAAGAGAGATTAAAACTTTAATGGAGAATGGATTGGTGACATTTCCTGGGGCTAACAGGGACACTCTACAGAAACACTTCTCAGATAGGAAGAACCCAGAAACATAAAGCCTCCCAATTAATTGAACACAGAAGGAATTGCAAGAACAAAGCCACAAAGGACTCTACACCATGCTTTTTCCCTTTTCTAGCACACTAAATGAAAGCTGGCTTAGAATAAATAATAACAGAACTGTCAAGCAATTTTGGAAAGAAAGGCTGGTAGAAATAAATAGAACTTCAAAAGGTAAAATGACATTAAGAAGGGCCCTCATCAACACAGCAGAGAAAAAAACTGATTTTTACATCAGTAAGTGTCTAGAATTGTACGGAACCAAGGGGAGAATATAGTCACAGAGCTTATGAACCTAACTAAACAAGACTTGTATCTCACACTTGAAGCTTGCCTTTCAATCTCACCTTGTTTGCAAGAAAGAGCTTCTTTCCACTTAGCTGCAATCTTCAAGCCTTCAATGTCACATCCATTAGATCATTATGAACTCCAGGCTTCGTTCATGAAGGGTTCAGCTGAAAAGGCAAAGTCAGTCCCCACAGGGCTTGCAACTGCTTACGCACAGCACAGGGCACGCAGCTTGTTACACAGCACTGCTCAAATACCGCAGTGACTTGACTGAAACATCTCTAAATGGATGATGGAAGTCTCCTATTCCAGCGGCAGCCATACCGGCTGTTTACTGAAGACACACCCAGACACATTTTTGAAATTATTAAAGAAATTCCTCTTTCCCATATTTTTTGGCATATTTAACCAAAAGCATCCTTACAATTCAAGAAACCAGAGATTCACAGCCACGATTTATAGCATCAAGCATACATCTGGCTCCTAATCCAATTACTCCTCACCTACTACTATCCTGTAAATGGCACACAGATATATGCTTTGGTTTACACTTAATCTATTTTATATTCAATTGTGAAAGAAAAACCGGTTCTTCCAAGTGGAGGCTGCATTGAACTAAAGGCACTAAGAAAATATACATCAATTCCAGGCCTCTAAAGTATATAATGTGGACGCATAGAGCCAGTAGGTAATTAAAACCGCTAAGGAAAACTCAACTACAGAGAAATTTTTACACAGCCTCTAAAAAAAATGTAAAGATAAGGAAGTAAAAAGTGCTACTAGCACATTAACACAGACCAGAACGATGGCTACAGCAGTGTTTATCTCTGCTAAAAGACAGCACTCACACCTTGCTGAGGCAACATACCTTCTAGCGCTGACCACCAAGACTCGCGGCCACCGAAAACAGGCGGGAAATAGCGGTTTTACCGAGCCGAAAGACGAGGCTCGTCACCACCACAGCATCCCTCGACGAAGACCCCAGCCCCCGCCGGCGCCATCTTGTCCCTCATCGCTTCCGTCAAGGAGCTGAAGAAAGCGACCAATCCCCCGCGGTACCCCCCGGAACCTTCCAGAAGGTGGGCGGTCCGGCGCGGCTGCGCATGCCCCTGGCGGGCGCTTTAAAAAGTGCGCGCGCGGGGCTGTTCCTGGCGGCGTGGGTGCGCGCGCTGCCGCTGGCCTGAGGCGGGCGCTGGGGCGCCTCAGCGTGCTGCCGCCGTAACGCTGCTTCGTTCGGTGTGGCTTTGTGGAAAGAGCGGAATCTGCGTGTGCAGTTAAGCATCTTCCCGTTTTTCTATTTTGAATTTTTTTTTTTAGCGAATGTTTTCTCTGTTATTTTGATATTTAAAAGTTCTACTTTTTGTTTGAGGGGTTTTAGGTAGTGTAAGTGAGGGGATAAAAGGTTATACTGAGGTAATTAGGAGCACCTGGGCTGGTGGCATGGACTGTGATAAATTTAGTCCAGCTGAGCTGGTTTTCCTGTAGAGGAGAGAGTCTTAAAGATTGCCAAGGTAGAAAAATATTTCTTTGATAAGAGTATTAATTGGTAATTGTTATGTGCATGGTATGGGTGCTTGTGTCTTTTTTCTTCTGCCTTGTTGATTTCCCTAATGTGTCTGGTATATTTTCCTTTCAGAGCTGAGATGGGGGCTCCCCTTTCCTCTGCAAAAAAAAGAAAGCCCTAGTTGCTTGAAGACTGGTCAGAATCAAGTTAATCAACTGAGCAAGCAAGTACATAAGCAAATGGCTTGTGCATGGGTTTACAAAACTGGCAGTGTATGCTCCCTTTGTTACTGTAAAAGTGTAATGGAATTTTTTTGTTTAGGGGGAGATGGTCCTCTTATATGGCAGTAGGTCTAATAGGTGGAGCAGTTCTGATGGAGGAAAAAAGGCATATATTTCAAGGTGAGCTGAACCTAGCATGAAGGAGGAAAAATACAGATGCTGATGCTAATAAAAATTAGGTACTGGGCCTGAGTGATGATATTGAGAATTCATAATACAAAGTCAGGCAGAAGAATGAAAGATATGAGACTCTTACTGTCCAGGAAAGGAAACAAGTCATCTACTGCTGTTTTAGCTGTATCAGATAAAAGTCAGGATAAGTTCCTTGTCCTCATAGGTGATTTTTGTCTGTTTCAGTGCAACTTGGGGAAAAAAACCCTTAACTTGGTGTGAATGCAGAGAGAGCATAACCCTGAAGGAGAATAATAAATAATTCTCATATTCTTTCACTTCTAGAGTTGCCGGAGATAGAGCTTAATATCAAAACCCAGGAAAGGGAGTTGGAGAAAGTGAAAGTTCAGTAAGATGAAATCTCCTCAGACTAAGAAAGTTAAGTGATTTACTATCTTGCTTAGAAGATAGTTTGTTTAGAAGATAATCAGTTCTAGTGCAGGCATGAGAGCACCGTTCAAAGATGGGAAACTGGAGTGTGACTAACTTTATCTGAGACATGAGGTAGGATACCAAAATTGGCAAATGCTGGGATATGGGTGGTGAAAAAAGTGTGTTCTAAGTATTAATAGACAGCAGCTATTCAAAACTTGATTCTTGCAATTCTGTGAACTTAATGTATCTGTTAAAACCTGGCTTTAGCTCCCACTTGTGTTGAGGTTGAAGAGCAAAATTTGTAAGATAATTTTTTTTGCTTGTTCAAGTTAAAAGGTTATGGAGTCCCTTTGTGAAGTAGCTTATGAACTGGATTTTCTGTGTGTGCTCTTAAAACATAATTAGGCAGATAAGCCTAGAACTGAGATCAAAGGTTTTGTCATGACAGTAACTCTCCCTCCTCTCTATGTGGGCCATAATTGAGGCTTATTTGGTGAAAGTTGAAAGTCTCTTTTGTTCTGATTTCAAAACACATTAAAATAAATAATGTGTACCTGTCAGAAACTTAATACTTCCATAAGCCTCAGGTATTTGTGCTGAGCAGCTAGCCTGTTGCAGGCTAACAGAGCATTATGCTGTGTAAGCAATTACTCTGTTGGAGAAGAGGCAACTGACATCTCAAAAATGGACCTTGCATTTAATTAACATATGCTAGTTAAGCCATACATCAAGTTGCAAAATCAATACAGCTGGTAGGACAAAAAGCTAGTATCATCATGCAGTTGTAGCCAGCAAGGAAAATCAAGTTTCATCGTAAAGAAGGGTTGCTTATTTCATAAAATTAGGCTAATGTATATAAATCTGCAAAATATTGCCTGCTTTTATTAGGCAGAAGCTGCTTTAATTGGAAGGTGTACTTTCAGCTGTAAGGAGTTGAAGAGTGCGCTAAAATAATAGGCTTGAACAGATAAAGCTCTTGTCTGAGAGATCACTTTCTGCCAAATAAATGAGTTCTATGCTGATTTGTGCCCCCTTTTTTGCATCTGTCACCGCAGGGCGTGAGGTTTCTTTGGCAGATTGTTGAAAATTATATCCTATAGCTTCTTGTTCAGCTTTTCATCTGTCCTGAGATGCTGCTTTTAGAGCTGCGAGAGGGGTGGCTGTGAAAGAGATGGCTTCAGTCTCCAGAACACTTGCTCACTACTCACTACTGAAGGAGGTAGGGTGGATGCTGGGGATGGGTGTCTATGTGGGTAAGAAATGGGGCATGAGGTGCTTTATTGCAGGTTGTTTTGCTTTCATGAGCAGTGAATTCGTATTAATGAGCTGAATGTGAAGGGCATGCTATAATGTATGTAAATATATACAAGAAACCTTCCAGCCCCCTCAGAAGTTTTATCTTGTTGCTTATGTGTAGAGAGTTGATAGAGGTGAAGGAAGCACAAAGGAAAGTCCTGTTGCTAATGGAACACATCACTTAAAAGTATTTAGTTCCTGGTAGCACTGGCAACTGGAGCTCAGTGAGAAGTGTTCTTACCAAGTAGTTAATTACTCTTTGCACAGAGAAGCCAGGAAGAGTATTAGGTCTTCAGGAAGGTGGTAGTTGAAGAGCTCAAGTTACTGTTGCAGTTAATAGTATAACTCTACCTTTAGTCAAGAAACACACTGATTAAGTTGCACTAGGGGTCACAGTTGGGATAGCTATCACTTAAGGGCTGTGCTATTGAGAGAAAAATGAAACCAGATGTAAACATGTGTACTGACTGTTCTGATCCCCAGAAATGAAATGAAATTACCTGGCTTTCTGTCAGAAATGGATTGGGTTGTAGTGACTAAGTATGTGACAGGACTTCTGACAATCCACAGATGAAATGTTTTGCATGTGGCAGACTTCTTGTTTGATTCTTTGGCCTCTTTTTTTACTTAAAAGCAACTTGCCATCTATGCAGCTCTGCTTTCAGCTATCTGCTGTGACCTTAGTCCATGCCAGTGCGGGCAATGTGACTGAGCTTTTCTTAGAACTTCTGGGAGTCTGAGTTTGATGGAGTTGCTCTTACCTCTTAATTCTTGCTTCCTTCTTGTAAGTACTGAGCTGAGTGTTCCATGTGAATCTAGTCAAAAATAGTGAGGCTGTTCTTCTTTCTAACCCTCTAGACTATCTGTGTTGTCTTTACAAGTTATAAATTGGGAAATTTCTAAATGCTTGGCTTAACAATATATTCTTGTGTGTGTGATAAGCTTATGCCCTTGCTTTTCAGTTTACAGTTTGAATACAGATTAGTCAGTTTTGCAGAGCTTTTAATGAAGTCCTGGTCCTTTAGAGAACTTGAGAGGCATGCTGCATGTGATTTTCTGCTCCCTTTGTGACTGAAGCTGCAACAAATGTGTAAAAGTCTTTACAGAGATTCAGAGAACAGGCTGAAATGGCTGATAGAATGGCCTTTTCCTATGGACTGCCTTCTTGCAGTGAGGGAGTTTAGGTTTTGTCACAAACAAGTGGTTGAAGTGCTTGCTGCATCTATGGCTCTTGCTGGTGAGTTGTGGTCTTTTCTGGGACGCAGCTGTTATGTCTTGCTTTTTGTGCCTCAGGCTGTAGAACAATGACTGAATGCTAAAACTTGCTGCTAGTTCAAGGTTTTTAAATGCATGATTGGTAGGTGACTGACCACAAAATTGCATCTCTTGTACTAAGTATTTGGAGACCTGGTGAGGTATTGTACAAATGATTTGATGTTTATCTTGCCACACATGATCATTTAATAGGGCAATTACTGAGCAAAGTATACACTGGAGAGCAGTTGCAACTATGTAGAAACCTTTCTTAATACATACTATTTTTTCTTTATGATTGCAGAGACAAGAACCAGTCTGCTGAGAAAGCTTGTAATGTACTGCCAGTGTAAGTGCTAAGAATCTTGAACTCTTTGTAGTTCGTGACAATTTTTTCCTCAATGTTAGTAGCTTTAATTATGAATATGATACTACGATGGAAGATAGGCAACGGTCCCTAGGTTTAGTCTCAGCTAGCTGTAGGAATCAAGTAAAACATGAGAAATACTGGCTGTGATGATAAAGGACCATCAAGTTCAAGCTGATTTTTTTTCTCATCCAGATTGCAGACTTGGAGGCATAGGGAAACCACATCTCCTCCCTTTTTACTGTTTTGAATTGGAGTGGTTTCTTGGGGCTTTTTAGCAGGGTAAGGATGTCACTATGTTAATACATCAAGGTGTAGGCTGGAATGAAGGTTCTGAAGAGCAGGATACAACTGTGGAAGCCCTGGCTGGGAAGGAAAACCAGCAGAAGATACCTTCAGAAGGCTCCAAAGTTTAGAGGGAGCCGTTAATTTTTTTCTTGACCTTTCAGATGCCCCTTAGGAGTCAGAATTTAGGTGCTTGATTTTAGAAACTAAATTTTGATTTAAGTCCTTTAAGTGACAGTAAAGAACAGTGTGTTCATATTGCAGAATAGCAGCTGTGAATGAAACTACTTCATTGAGATGAATGTTGCATGCAAGTGTGGCATTTATTGACAAATTTTAATTGGCTTTTGAAGGACATGATTATAGGTTTAGACCTACATTTTCCCCTTCAAGGCACTTCATAATAAATGCATGTAACTATGGAGGCTGTATACCTTAAGCAGCCATAGTTTCAGTAAATGTACTGTATATTTTGTTCATCTGTGAATAGTAATTGAGTCCTGGACTGCATTTATATTGCTGAGTAATACAGCTACCATGATGTATAATAATGTTTAAGAGCTCCAGGGAGGCTCATTTGCATGATAGTGAGGGAAATGGTCTTGCCAGGAATAAGAATTAAGAGGCTGGTATTGTGAGAATTACAAAATGGTTTTCAGGTGGGGAAAGCCTGTGAACTAAAGTTGGGGGGGGGAAGGGTGTAGAAAGGCATTTAAAATGATTGTTAGAAAGATGGGTTGGCTTTTATTTCTCCTTTGACTGACTTGGAATAAGGGGGTTCTCTTCCTCTAGATACTTGGAAAAGGCATTAAGTTTAGCCTTTAGAGAACTGGGTGCTTGTTCTGTTTCTAAAGATCCTGACCATCTAGTTTTACTGAAGGGTATCCCAGGTGCATAACTCCAGTGGGAAATGCAGGCTGTGTCTAAGACTCTTAATGTGGTCAGCTGGGAAGGAGGTGTTTTGTGTAATGAGTTTGCATTGTCTAGGCACGGTTTTGGTTTGTACTTGTTCATCAGTTGGATGTCTGATTTCTTTTGCACTGCTTTGATAATTTTGAAGAGTTTTGGTCTTGTCCTAGTTGAGATTTGATGATAAAGGACTTGGCGTGATACTTTGCAGGGATGTTGATCAAGGTGTCTCAACTGGTGCCAGGTAGGTTATGGCAGAATGGCGGATCAGTGGAATAAGATGCACAGGCATTCAGTGATAGGCATGAAATACAGCATAAAAAAATGCAGAGTCTTAACTTGACAGTGTGGTATGATTTAGGCTTTCATGTTTTCTTGGTACTTATATATTCATTTTTCACTTGTGTCCTGTCAGCATTTTCTGAGACAGTAACTTGGATGGTTTAGTTGCATCATTTGAGTAGATTATTGTAGAGTGCTAGGGGACTTTGAGTTATCTGTCAGATGGCAGATGTCAAATGCCAGTGAAGTGCAAATGCTCAGTGCATCTGATGGAGCACTCTGTAGACTAATCCATGTGTACTGATTTCCTCTGAAAACAAGGAAGGGTAGTAGGAATGGACCAAACACCTGAACCTTGCCTCCTAAGGTGCTGGAAGAGATGAGGAAATGTGCTTAGAGATGCACTTGTGTTTTGTATTTCTGCATCAGTTTGCTACAGTATCTTGCATGAGTGGTGCTCCTTTGTAGAAGACTGAATACAGCTGTTGAGGTGTGCATCTGCTGGTTCTGTTCATTCAACTTAAATCTAAAAGATTATTCAGAAGTCTGCACTGTTGCCTCTTGGGGCAATTTGAGAACCCCACAGTAAGTTCATTTTATTTGCCACCACTGCAAAGATGTGATTTCTTTCCCCTTCGGACAGGAGGCTATCTGGCAATAGTGATAGGTGTATCTGTTTAAGAACTTTGTTTTTGGAGCCACAGGCTTCCTTCTGATAGATGGGCAGTGTGGTCCCTGGGCCATTTTGCCTGGTCCTTTCTGCTTTTGGAAACTAAGGTGTCTGGGTATTTTCCCACAAAACTTGCCATTCACTGTGCTTTCATCTGCTTTAATACAGGATGATGTTTTTTCACTGCTATCTTGAGTTTGAGGGGCTTCATTAGTGGTGTAGTCCTTTAGGTGCAGGTGTTCCCTCTTCTGTACTGGAATGCAATGAAGAAGCACTTTCTAGGGAACCTTGTGTCCATAGTTGAAGCATTTGAGTTCTAAACAGTCTGTGAATGCTTTTCTTTATCTAAAGAAGTGTGAAACTTGGTTACTTAAAGCTTCTCTAAGAAAGATTGAAGACACTTGGAAGTGGCTCCGTGTTTGTTCCTTCTAATTTTAGCATATAACAATAGCACAAAGATTTTGTCACTTGCAGCAAGATTATGAGGTGGAGGGGAAACTCAAAGCAAAAGTGAAGACGCGTGTCCTCTTGGTGCAAAAGGGAATTGCTCTGTCTGAATAAGCTCAGCTGTTTTGCACTGGCAAAAAACTTTGCCTGAAGCTTCTCAGTAAAACTTGGTGAATTGGACTGGCAGTGTAAGAAGCTCCTTGGGGAGGAGTCATACCTTGTGGAATAAGGGGCAGAGAGTCAAGATGGCTACATCAGTTTCTCTTGAAATGAAGGTGTTTCCTTGTTATTTGATGGGTGTATTAAAAAATGAATTTAGTGAGTCTGTGGACATTATCCTACTGACCAGTCCATGATATTCCCCACACTACCACTGAGGTACTGTAAATTCATAAGCACTTGTCACCTAAAATGTTGATGTAAGTACAGAGGGAGAGAGCTGTTTTTTTTCTAAGTACTCCCAAGCTTCATTTAAAATCAGGAGTCTAAGGGTGGGTATTTACAAATGCCAATTTTTCAAGGCTCCCTGTATAGTTGGAGAGAAGCTCCTATAGGAAATGATTTGCAACAGTCCTGACTTAGCTTTAGTCTCTGACTGCAGGGTTTGCAACAATTGGCTTCCTTAGCTGAAGTCAGCCTTTGTGAATGCTCCCAGAGGTGCGCTGAGCAGCTCTGAGCGTCTGGTCCATCATATTCATAAAGCATACCGAGATTCTGTGTAAAAGATGCTACTGGAAAGCTAAGTATTGCTATTGTCATAAAGTTGATGTTAGTACATCTGTGTGTCCTAGGGGAATGCATTGTGTGAGCATAAAGCGACTTGGTGGTTTTCCTACCCTTAAAAGACTGCAGCTTTTACAGCTGCTCTATCCTTGTTTATAAAATATATTGATCCAGCAACATCATAATCTTGACATATGACTTGTCTCATTAGCTAGCAACTGGAAGTTGCTGTATCAATCCAGTAAATTAGTGTGGGTACAGAGAGGTAGGGATTGCTGTCTGGCCTGGCAGGTGGCTGATTCAAAGGTTTATGTGGATGTGTCATGATGACAGAATACCGTGTGGTTTAATCAGGGCCCCTTGCCCATAAGCGTTTAAACTTTCATGTGTTCTGAGCATGTTTTACCGGGAAGAACCCCCAAATTTTTCATTATCAGGTTGCATTTGCTACTGAATAGCAGCAATTTTTGGAAGGGAGAAGAGCTGTTACCTAAAACACCTTGCAAATGAAAGACCATTAAGAAAAGGAGACTTGAGTTGACAAGTTGTGGGGCAAAGTAGTAACTGAGAAATACCGGGAAGATATTTAGTGTCTTTACAGAATATTGTTGAGCTTTTTGATGCTTCATTTCATGCTGTACTTCCATAATGAGAGCTTGCTTGGTCAGATGGGGACTTCTAATACCATCTGCCATTTACTTCCTGACTTTCATCTATCCTTCAAGGCAGTTCCAGTGTCTATTTGGTGGAGTAGTATGTGCAGTGGTGGGAAGTTAACAATTGTTCCCAGCAGAATCATTGTGAAATCAGTTGTATCTGTTGTGCCATATTGTTGTAGAGGCAGTCTTTTCATGGTTAGAAAGCCCAGATCTCAAATGCTTGTAAAGCATTGGCTGAGACTTTTAAGATGTTTAAACGTACCTGTGCATCACTAGTCAGGCAGTAGTCTCCTCTTGATTTCAGTGAGTGGTGAAACCTTCTAACTTTGCAGTTCATCTGTGTCCTTTAGTAACCAAAAGCCAGGAAAACATGGCCCAGAGTTTTATGCAGCACGTCACACAGTGGCAAGTTTTGAGATGCTCTAGTAATCTCAAGATGCCTTTAACCTCACCGAGAACAGCAGGGTAGGACCCGATTTGAGGCCTGCTTCTCTGAGTATTCATTGCAACTATGAAGATAATTGTCTGAATATCATCAGGTTCAGCAGCTCAACTGCTCTCCCATGAGGCCATTATTGGAAGGGAGGACACAACTAGGCCCTTAGCAGTATTCATTGGACTGTCATCTATTGCCTGAATTGTCAAAACTATTTACCAGAATCTAGACAACATGCAGCCCAATTGATGGCTTTACTGCAGACATGAGGTCAGGGTCTCAAGACTTTTGTGGTGGCTGGCATCTTACAGCCTTAGATCGTTTGAGAAAGCTCTGCTGAGGTCAGTTACAGCCTTGCTCTTTAGGAAGAGATGGCTGAAGGATTCTGCCCTTGGTTCTTTGTAGCCCATGCTTGAACCAAGAGATTGTTATTTCACATTGCAGTGATCGGATGCTTAGAGTGAGAGGTCACTCTCTAATGCCTGCTGTCACAAAGCCATTTTATGCTGTTGCTCTCCCCCTGATTGAAAGGGGGAGAAGGCATGCTCACAGCTTGCCAAGGTGTTGAGCTCTTCAGAGGCTGTAATTGAGCAGGTAGCCAGTGATGCGGTCACATGTGCGAATGCTCTAACAGCTTAGAGACTTCAAGCATTTATCACTCTTCATAGCCACCCATGTCACTCAAATGTATATCATTGTCATCCTTTTCATTTTAGTAATGGGAAAATAAATAGCTGAAGGTAAGTGAGGGCAACTTCCTCATATTTTCAGAAAGCAGTTGCGGGGGAGGAGGGAAAAGGCATCTTTGTCATCCTGGCTATTTCTGCTGCCTGGTGTAAGCTAATACCCCAGGATAACTGTGTTCTGCTCCCGGTGGCTACTAGCAGAAGTGTAGCAGGCCGAAATCAAACCCTCGCCTCATCCCTAGTAGCTGAATGCTGATGGGGCCCTACCTGAGCTGGTGCTGGAAGAAGAGACAATGAAGATGCCTTGCAGCAACCCTAAGCTTGTTTGGGAGGTGCATGTTTTCACGTGCTTTAATATTGCCAAAGTGACATGAAACTGTGTAGCTGAGTCTTGGGCTCTTCATCTTATTTGCCTGTCTACAAGAGCACTGTGCCATTCAAAGCAGAAAGGTTTCTGGGTTGAATTAGGTACTTCTGTCTTTTTAAAAAAAAAAAGGGAGTCGTCCTAGCTAGAGGTGTCAACAGTGCTGAAGTCAACACAAGTCAAAAGCTAACAGGATTGCACAGTGTACTTCTGCAGTTTGTACTCTGCAAGAATAGCATTAATGGCTGCTTGCCAGCTGTGACAACCCTGCCAGACAACTTGCATTACTGGTCCTGGAACATGCTATGACACATGCTAATGCCTGTAACGTTGCCTACAAAGGGCAGCAAACAGTAGCCTGCTTGGGAAAAGGAGATGGGAATGTGGAAGGTCTGTCAGAGAGAAGGCGCTGCTGACGCCTCTGAATTGACTGCTGAGATGAATAAAACAACCCAGGTAATATTATGCAGAAATTGCTTGTCTTTGATTTAACTTGGGTTGCCATGTATGTAGAGGGACCATGTAGGCTAAAATGGTGCTGTTCCCACATCAGCTTTGTACTGCTGTGAATTTGGATGCAAATTTTAAGATGGGGCAGAAATGATGAGGGTAAGGTGCCTTACAGATGAAAAAGCTCAACTATCGCAACTTAACACCTCTCCAGCAGACAGCCTGCTAGCCTCCTATATCTTTCTTCTCGGGATGTATGGTGTATTCTTAAGCTGGCTAGGAGTCCTAGTGCTGCTGTGGCAGCCAATCCCTGAAAGAGGTTTCTGGTGTCAGGCTGGCACCGGGCTTATCCCTGTGGTAGATGGGTGGGGGGCTAAAATGAAATACCTCTGCTGGCTGACAAGTGCTTGAATAAGCCAATCATTTTACAAGTGAACAGCAGTCATCAACATTGCTTTACTGCTGTACTTTGTTAATTGGATTGTACGTTCATCCCATAATTTGCAAGGTCTGTTTTCCTACTTGGCTTCTTTGTCTTTCAGCTCCCTTTTTTGTATTCTTCTTTTTTGAAACTGTAATATGCTGTGATAATTTAGATCCCTTTTGACCTGATCTCATGATAGGTAAATTCTTACAAGGATTTGCGTGAGATGAAACTAGATAGAAATTACATTCTTCTACATTAACATGGCCTTTTCTTAATTGTAACTAATTTATGGTTAAGGCTACAAGATAACAATTTTTTGAAAATTATGTTAAGGGGCAGACAGCTGTGTATGAACATACCCTGCAGTAGTTATGTATGAGGTCATAGAAGGGCTTTGCACACTTAACATGGGGCTGGGAAGTAACGCCTATTCTGTAGTCCTTTTTTGAAATGTTTTTTTTTTAGTGTCTTGCATGAAATAGTGTCGATAATGAAAATTACAGGTGCACTTGCTCACCATTGTAATGTGAATAGTAATAAATTGGATCTTTGTGCTCCAGGAATAATATGGAATATACAGGTATAATGTATGACTAGGGTCAGAAGTGGTAACAAATGCATTGAATGTGGCTAGTGTGCACCTCAAATGGGCTGGTGCCTGCATGTCTACCAAATTTGCCAGATAGCTTAAAATAGTGGATGTGTTTATGGAAGTACAGTGGAAATTGGGCAAAATGGGTGGTTTCTTCTCAGAGCAGTTTGTTCAACGGAGTATCTATTATGTGACAATGGACCTGTTGCAAAAACAATGACAAGACTTATCTGAGATCTAAGCAGTCTGTGCCAGATGGTCCCAGTTTATCTTTGTTTGCTAGCAGCCGGGAAGAATGCTGCATGAGACATAGGTTAGTTTTGCAGCCATGTGAGAGGTGCCTGTACCTCCTTTCTATTGCTTTTGTGCCCCAAATCCATACTTCATGCAAGTCTCCTGAAGTCTGATTCTGAACCAGGGATGCATCTGGGTCTTTATCTGTCAGAAATTATGGATGTCATAGCCTGGTTTGCTTTGCTGTAGAGTTGTATACCTCACAGCGTGCTTCAGGCACTGTTTTGATTATTGTTGATGGTTTAAAGTTCAAGTCCTCTTAAATAGGTTGCTAGAGAGTTGTTTTCTGTAGGCTGCGTATGGCCTTCATATTTGTGCAGTGATCTTCATATTGCCTCTGATGCAAGAGCACTACATCAAAAGGGAGTAAAAAAGGTGAGGGCTTTATTGTTTTTGAGGGAATGTTCATCCTCTGCTGTGCTGGAGCAGACCTGACTTAAGCCAAAGGTTCTCTCTGGGGCCTTGGATATACTCCTTTTAGATCTGAAAGAATTAATTGATGAACTACTTACTGGGAGTAAGGAGTGGTCCTGCAGAAAATAGCCAGCATTGTGCTGAAACACATTCTCTCAAAATGTGGCAAGAACAAAAAATGCCAGTCTCCTTGTTAGCTAGGTCAAGTGATCATAAGTAGTTTCTAGATATAAATGAAAAACTGCAGCTGCTACACCTTCATTATTATTCACACAAACCTGTCTTTCCTTCTGCTCAATGTTTAATGGTCCAGTAAGCAGGACAGTCTCATCCTAGAAGGAAGGCAGAGTCATCCCAGCCCTCCATTCTTTACGCTCTGTTGAAGTGTTTCTATTAATAGACAGGACAAGGGCTCCTGTCCCAGTCTCTTGCTCTCTCATTAGCATGTTTTTCAACAGAGCTGGCTGATGTGCTCATTGGTCCTTGAAGGATTTGTTCCATGTCAGATGCAAGATGTGAGTATAAACACAAGATATGCCTTAAACTTACAGGAGAAATCTCACAGGGATGATGGTGAAAAACAGCTAAAGATACGTTGGTGCCCCTGCCTTGCATACTAGAGGGATAGCCCTTCTCATGGTGTTTTTGCTAGGATGAAGCAGTTATCAGTGCTTTTCAGGTGGAATGGATGATTCCCTCTTCAGTCTTTCAGTTTTGGTGATAATGGAGAGGCCTGCTGTTTAAGATCAGAACAGCAGAAATGGCAAAGCACTGTTGTGGAGGTAAAAAGGCTAAAGAAAATCATCTGTAGCAGTTCTGCTTTATCTTTTTCTGTGGTCAGGAAGAATTGTTCAATATTGGCAGTGGTGCAGAAGCATGAAAAGGAATTAACCTGAGCACTTTATTGTGCTGATCTTCATCTGAGGATCATCAAATGTTATCCAAAGGTGAATTAGTAATATGTCTGTATATAGCTAGCTGAGGAACCAAATGTCATGTTATACTCCTAGGTCTGTGGGGAAAAGGACTCATAATATTGCTAGGTTTGAAGCGAGTGTAAGGACTAGCCTGCTATGTGAGAATAATTTGGTCTCAGTAGTACTTTCCATATGTCTGCTATTGGTCAAAGCACTTAAGGTACTTTGGAGACAAAAAACCCAAACAAGTCTTAGATGAGGGCTGGCAGGAGGTCTCTTCATTTATAAGGCTTTCCTTAGGAAAGGCAGGTCTGGTGAAATGGCAGATCCCTTGATTTCACTCATCAAATGATGATACACAAACTCCTCCCACACTGATCTGTGTACCAGTTTATGCATTCATTTGCAGTGAATGGGTGGCTGAGATAAAAACAGTAACTGCAGCAGAGTGAGTTAGCTTTTATTTAGACTATATAAAGAAACATTTGTCAGGCAAACTAGTCAGTTGCTATATGGACAAGCTTTTTAGTTCTGCTGTTACCTGAAAGTATCTGGTCCATAGTTGCCAAATGGAGGTGATATGTGCTTAACTCTCTAGGGGTATATAATATGGATATATCCAGGCTTTGCATAATACTTGATTCTACAAGCAGCCTCCTTAAAACTGTTGTGATAAGCCACAGATGGAAGCTCTGCTCATTGGGAATCCTGCTTCCTTGGGAAGATTTGGTGATGGGGGAAGTGTGTGAGCCCTAGGATGAGAAGACAAAATATGTTAAGCTGGTCTATTTTTCCACTGCCTTGTATGTCTTATAATACCATTTGGAAAGGTAGAGCCAGTTGAAATCTTTCTACTAGCAAAAAGAATCAAATAGTTTCATAAACATTTGTGTTGATCTAGTTGGAAATGATCAGATAACTTCCAACACAATAGAAAATTGACCCTGTGAGTATAAAAATAACTCAAAGATCATGCTGAAAAGGACCTTTCCCCTTATACTGGTTCATGGAACACTTTCCTCCCTTTGGTTAAGATGTGTCTCTTAAATCATTGCATCTGTTGCCAGCATAAATATGGGCTAAAAGCTAGCACCTGCATAGCCTTTAAGAATGGCACAAATTAAGGAATATTCCTGCAAGAGTGGATGGAAGATTAAGTGCTTCATACACTCTTAAAATTGTGTTTTGATCCAAATGATCATTATAATGCATTATTCAGTCAGAAATAAGTGCTTTGCAAAGAAAACCCACATTAAATATATCTTCATTGTAAGTGCATCTGTTCCTTCCAAATGATTAGCTGTCAGTCATAAATATTATTTTTTTGTGTAGTTAAGACTTGCTCTAATTAAGAACTGTATGGGACTAAGAAACTAGCTATATGTGATGAAGGGTTAGGGCTTTTGGTCATGCTGTGCTTACCAGGTCAAAAATGTGGTTGACAACATGAAATAATGCTATTGTGTGGTGGTGGAGCCTGCAAACCTATGTGTGTGCTAGAGAGCCCCACCACTGTATGGGCAGGACTGACAGATAGTGGCACCAGCAGGGGAGAGTTTAGAATCTAATTACAACAAAGGGGGGAGAAAGTATTTTTAGCACTGGTTTGATGTTTCTTGTTGTCCTTTTGGAAAGGGAAGATTGGCAAGAACATCAAGAATTGGTTTTCTTGCTGAAGCAAAAAAGCTGTGGAAACCTCAAGGTCAAAATTTTTACTTCCCTGTCCCTGAAAAGCAAAAAGAAACCTCTCTATCTCCAGAAATACAAAGGAGACCACTTTTGGGGTTAAGAAATTGCAAAGTTTTCAGCTGGATTTTGTTCTGAAAGCTGATTAATTTCTCTTGAAGTATATAAAACTTTGGATCGCAATAACTTCTGTTTATGTTGGGGTGGGGAAAGCATATTCTGACTGTAGGCTTACAGAAAGAAGTGTTACTTTGCAATTGGGTTTTGAGACTTGAGTCAGTTTTTATCTATGTACTTCTGCACGGAAGTATGGATGAAACTGCAAACCTGGCATGTTTGGGGACGCTTGCAGCAAGACAGCAATGCCACTTCTCTGCCTCTGGTGGTAGACTCCATGTCTTTTGGGTTCTTTACACTTCCTGTTACAATGTAGAGAATGTGGACTATGAAGAAAAGAAATTCTCCAGAATCGTGATGTGAGGTGTAAAGGTTCTCTATTCCTGCTTAGTGAACTGTTGTCTTTTTTTGGGGGGGGCAACTTGTTCCTCTTCAATCTTGTCTTTCCTAGATTTAGCTAGAAAGTATTACTGCAAGGAGAGTATGTTTTATGGTAAGCTATTTTCAGAACTCCACAGAGGTAGAACCTGCTAGCCCAAATGACTGTTAGACTATATGCCTGATGAATTTCTATAGACAAAAAGGGGGGGAAAAGGAGCTTTCAAGGCTGCAGAAATATAGCTCTGTTTTTAACATGCCAGTTGTAGCAAAATAAGTATAGGAGGTGAAGGTAATAGCATGAAGGAATAAGTGTTACAGGGATGTGGGGGAAGAGGACTAGCTGGTGATAAAGGATGGGAAAGATGCTGAGGCAAGGACTGCAGAGAAGCTCGGTGAATGGAGTGGAATTGGTGATACGAGGAAGACTACTGGGAAGTTGTAGGCCTTTTCAGGAGTGGAAGCCATTCAAGGCTTTATGTAGGGAAACTCCAGTCTGAGAGGTGTAGCCTGAAGGGACTAGACTTCTACCTTCTCGGGCCCAAATTGACTTTTGGGCAAAAGGTTTCTGAGCATGTGTTGTGACAGACCTGAAGTGATACCTCTGCTTTACATGTGGGATTTCCTTGGTAGACCATGTGGTTATTAACCAGTTCATCTATTGGCATCGAGCTGGCTGGGAAGCTTATGTGAAATGGAAAATGCGAAGCAGTGGAACTTGAAAGCTACTTACCCTTGAAGTGAGATAGGTGTGCATGTGCTTGGTAGGTTCTGTGCTGAGTAATACTTGTGAGTGGTAACGCAATGTTAAAAGCTTCATTCCATGTGGCCCTGGCACTATGTTGTATAGGTATATAGTGGAGATGACATGTGACTTTCTGCTCTCAGACTTTCTCCTTAAGTTGCCTTCCTGGGTTAGAAAGCAACTCAAAACTTGCAGCTTTTAGGCAGGAAAGGATTCACTCTGTCAGTCTCAAGTGTCCCAGATAGGCTAACAAGTTCAGTGCTTTTATACAGGCTTATGTACAAAATTCTGTACAATGCAGCTGCTGTGAGGACTTGGAGCTCTATAGAACTGTATTTCTTCTTGAGCTGGTAAAGTAATAATGTCTTTAAAGGGAGTAGCTGTCAACAAGCAAGCAGATAGTAGCAAAATAGGTAGCTATAGGAGAGGGATTCTGTTGCTCACCCCTAAGATGAACCTTTGGTAATGTGAAAATGTTTTTTGCTCTTCTGGCCTCATTGCTCATTGTCCAGCTGTTGCACTTAACAAATGAAAAAGACAACTTATTTTATTGCTGGGCCTTGTTGTTTGCACTTGGGAGTGGAACAGCTGGGAGGAAGCTCACTCTAAGCTTTTCCACAGTGTTTCTATGGAAACTGTCAGCTCTCCAGCAGGTTTTCCAAAGGGCACAAGCTGTGGATGCCTCTGAGTAGTTGTTACGTTCACCTTATCCCTGGACACCAGCAGATCTCTGAAATGGTTTCCTAGGTGACTGCATTTTCCATGCTGTGGACAGTAATAGGCATGTTAGCAATGCTAAGCGTTGTGCTTTCTGCACTTCTTATTGCTATTGATGGAGTGTTTGCTGAAATGTTGGGGCTATAGGTCCCTGTCCTGGGGTATTTCCTTCCTAATGGAAGTTTTTAATGTCTACAGAACTCCTTGGAGGCTTGATGTGTTGAAAAAGTTCTCTTTATGAATGAGGACTTAAATTAAGGAATTACTTCAACATGTCCTGAAAAATAAGAGATGCTTCATAGAAAATCAGTTGTAAGTTGATTAATAGTTTCTCTGCTGTCTTAAAAGGGTTAAATGCTTGTCTGAGTACCAGAAGCCTTATTTTGTTGTTGCATGTCAAATGTTGACAGATATCTGGGACTTCCATTGATATGCAACAAATCTTTTCCCCTTTGATCTAATAAACTGCTTTTAGTCTGTTAGTTTTCCTCTGCTGGAGTTAATGCTGTTGTCTGAGTTGCATGGGTTTATGGGGCAATATAGATGCTGGTTCTGAAATATTTGGAGAGATTTTTCTGAACAGAATTACCTTTTGTGATGCTCAGCTGCTGTATGGAACTGTTCAGTTGTTGAATGTGAGCTTGAATGTGGAGCAGACTGATAGATGGTCAGTAATTCTTGAGCAGAATGAATGCCTGATGCTGTCATCAGTACAAGCTAGTACTTCTGCTTTTTGACTTCCAGATTGCATTTGCCCTTCCGATAGGGCTGGCTATGCACAGAAATGCAGGGCAAGAGCCTAAAGACATTACCAGAGCTGACTTTAGATTGTGCTAAACACAAACAAAAATCACCAGCAAGACTTTTTGCTGTTCATAGGCTGTCTGATAGAATCACTTTTGTATGGATAGATTTGTATATTGAAGCGTAGCATCCAGTAGGATAAAAAAAATAGATGCTTGCAATGAGTATAAACTGAAGTGGAGGGGGGAAAAGTGAAAAGACAGCTATTTCCACCAAAACTGCAGCAACAATTCAGGGAGGCAGTGCATTGTTCAAAGTTCTTGAGCTGACTGACATCTTCATTTTAATGATTATGGGTGGTCAGGTGCTTACTGACTCTTTGTTAATTTTTTTAATTTTTCAGCATGTTTGAAAGTGACACTACTTCCTCACTAGAGCATCCACTAGTGTTTAATGCTGTGTTACTGTCTGAGTACTGGCTGGGAAAGCAAAAATGGGGGGGAGGGTGCAAAGCATGTCAGCTACTGAATCGGAAAACACAGTTGTCTTTAGAGGTTTGCCAACAACATATACAGATGCAGCTGGATGTTTTATTTGTAGATATCCCCACATGACAGAGTTCCTATGACTTCCCTAAGAGGCTACTGAGCTTTTTGAGATATGAGGGAGATGAACAGAAGCTGCAGTGAAAGAGCATGAAGGCAGCATGTCTTGTTACTTCATGAAAGACTCTGGCACTTGTCCAGGCAATCCCGAGAGGTCTATAGTAATTCATGCAAGCCTGTGTCTTTTGTCTGGTTGAAGTGCCTGAGGGAAGTTTGATCAGGATAATGTTTCCTTCCCTCTGAAGAGCACCAGAGGGTTCCGGTCTGTCATTTCTGTCCGCAAGGCCACACTGAAACACTGCATGTGCATGGTCTGGTGCTGAACAGGAGTAGAGTTTCCTGGTGAGAGATGAATCTGACAACAGAAATAAGAAACAGCTATAACATGTGTTGCAAGACTACCAAATGTCTGAGAAATGTCTGTGAGCAGTCTGTATAAACACTGTATGCTGGAATACTTTTCCCGTTGATGCTAGGGTGAAATGTGGAAACCATGTTACTGTAAGGAAAGTGGTGTAGCAGCTCATGATAATTATTTCTACTTTTTAAAACAATTGAACAAACTGGACCAGATGCCTTTAGTGAAGTGGTCTGGAGTTACACTGCTGAGGTGATAGGGCTTTGGAGTGGGAGTTGTAAGAGGTTGGAATGCTTTTAAAAAAGTAGTTATGGAAAAGCTGTATATACTTTAACAGACTGAGTCTGGTTATTAAAAATGGGGAAAATGACTTACCAAATTGGGTAGAACTGCAAGTTTCCTAAATTCAGTGGATGAGCTTTAAAATGGATCAGTTTCTATTAAAGGATGTTGCTTTATAGCAATCAGCGTGCAGTCTATTGAATGCCATATTGGCTTCTCTTCTAGGGACCTGTGGGGAGTTTCTATAAAAGGCTTAAGGTGACAAAGCTAAATGTTCCTTATAGCTTCTGTATGGAATTGAGAGCCTTCAGACAAGTGCCTAAATGCTGGGAGCTGAGGTTATTCAGCAGCTAGTAGAAAATGTGGAGTGTTTGGCCCAGCCCCTTACTAGCTATAAATGTGTATTTCATGAGTCACATACTTGGTATTACCAGTGGTAATAAATAAGGGTTCATACTTCTCAATTGAGAGCTGAAGTAGTTGTACAGCTACTGTGGGTTGGACTGGAGAATGGGTTTGTAATTTCTGTGAACTTACAGGGGCTACTTCAGTGCCAAACAGCCTTTTTTTCTACTCTATATGAAGAAAGAATCAATTATCTGTGGGAGCTGGGAGGCAGCTTCTGTATCTTGCGCATAGCGGCAGACTGTAGGAATCGCTTCATCGAGTTTTTCCCTATGGTGAAATCTCCCTCCTGTTCGCCCCTGCTGAGGGCCAGGCAGAGGAATATGTTTGGGTAGTGGCTGTGAATACCAAGTTCCCAAATCTAAGTGGAGCCTCTTGCTCATGGTGCCCTTCTGCAGGGGAAGTAAATTAATCTTTTTAAAAGTGGCCATCTTTCTAAGTTAGACTCTCTTGGAATGCCCTTCTGCTCATGCTCTTCCACTCTTAACCAATAATTGCTAAAACAATACAGTCCGAGAAACATTTTTGGGGGTATTGTGTTGAGTATGGGCCTTTCTTCAAAACCTTATTGGGGGCCACCTCTGAAAAGTGTGGTTTTAAGATAGCTGCTTTCTGATGCTCATTAAGAGCCCTAGGAGATATTGGAAGGGCTCCCATTCTGCACTGAAGGATTTTGTCAGCAGGGCTAGACAAGGTGCCTAACCTTTTGTCATACCTTAACTCAAAGCCTTCCTAAGAGGCGCTTGTAAAACGGTTCTGTAACTAGATACTTCTCACTTGGATGCAGTTATTAATGATGACCCTTACTGACAAATGGGAAAAATCAGACACTGACACTGAGTTCATTCCTGTAGAGTTCCACAAGGCTCGTATTAATCCAGCCAGACTTGCCCCTTGCATCCCTTGACTTCATTGTACAGTAGATGCTCATCCTTTGCATGAGTAAAAGGAATGTGTGAGTGTGCTGCAGCAGGGAGTTGGCTGTTAAACCTGGGACAGGGAAGGGTATGTTTGTTGGTTTTGTATAAGCAGGACTCTTGCAGGGAGGGAGGACTGTCCTTCTGCCTTTTACTGGCTCTGAGAAAGCTTAGCACTGGCAGGGCCCATTAATTTTTAATTTAGTCCTCTCTATGCTGCACTGCTATTGTGTTTTATGAGGACATTATGCTGAAATGAAGGCCTGTAAAACAGAATTTTAAAGTTTGAAAAACGCACAGTCATTATACATACTACGCATGCTGAAGTAGAAATGAGTGGGTATTTATAGTACATCTAATATTAATTGTTATTTTTATTGTGATGTCATCCTTGCAGGTCAACTGAAAAGTGAGATACAATGGAAGCCAGAAATCCCCAGGCATTAAGTTAATATTAACACAAAATGTTAATACGTGCTTAATTTCTACTGCTGGTTTTGTGTTTAAAATGGTTCTTGTATCACATCGTTGATATGGCTTTATATATTACTGTGAGGAAGGGTGCCATTCAGTACCGCTACCACAGAAGCCCATGTACTTTATCGAAGTCAGAGCTAGGAGGTCCAGCTCTCTTAAAGAACCTACTGGAAAATAACACTTCCTGGTTAGCAGCGCGACTGTAAATCTGTAAATAACTGTGAAGTTATTCTGGGTTTGTGCAGATGCATACCAAAAAATGCTGAAAGGTTGGCAACCATAAGTTAGCAGGGATTTGGAGAAGGCAGGGGAGATGAGTTGCAACTTCTGTGCTTTGGGGGCAAAAGTAATTCTGGGCTATAAATACTGCATTAGATGAAGTAGGTAGCTCAGACTTTCAGGCTGTGGCTTAAAGCATGCTGGACTACAGGGAGAGGTGAAATAGATTTTGGTCTGAAGTGTGGCTGGGCTACAGGAAGCACAGTAGCAAACCTCTTCTTGCAATCTTGCTAGAGATAATATGATGCCTTCTAGCTGCTCTTATCCAGTACAGACTGAATTGCAAAAGCTTTTCTAAAGGGTCTGTGAGCTGGGTGAAAGGAAGCTGTGCTGTGGGGAAGAAGCTTTAGTATTTTACCATCCTTATTTGATGTGCTTCAGGTCCTTGATGCTGTCTGCTTGAGGGCAGCTGATAGTGTTGCAAATGCAGCTGGGCTCTAAATAGCTTTTGCTGAAGTAGCTTTGGTACTGAGGTATCTACTTTTTGACCACTTCTGAATGTGTTGCTTGCTCTCTGCAATTCATCTCCATTATTCATCTTGGACTCGGATTCTTCTGAGAATGTGGAGTTTTAACTTTTAACTTCATTGCATTTGGATTGAAGTAGGGTAATTCAGGTTGGAAGGGGCCTCAGGAGGTCTCTAGTCCAAACTCCTGCTCAAAGCTTTATAGGGACTTCAGGATTTACCTTACTCGAAAGAGGAGAAACCTTGAACAGGAATTGGCTGTGAGAAACTGCTTTGAGACTTCCCATCACTCTGTTGCTTATCCTTTGTCAAGGTTATTGGCAATATCAAAATCTTTGTTGCTTATGCTTTGTCAAGGTTATTGGCAATATCAAAATCTTTGTCTTCTAACCTTCATGTAGCACAAACTTCTCAAAGGGATATTTGTGATTCCCTCTGCTTCATTAAAAACTAACTGAGGGTAAACTGACAGCAAAATACTTGCTCAGATTCTATTAAGCTTCAGGGGAAGCAAGCTTTAAGATCAGGAGAAACTCTACAGTCCTTGCAGGAGCTGTCTTGCGCCCATCATGTGCCTACTTCCGGTAGGATGCTTGAGATAGGGGCTTATGAATTCATTGGAAGAATGTCTGCTAAGGCAGATAACTTTAAGATGTAGAAATTGCTTCCCCCTGAATTCTCTTCCCAAGATTAGTTTCCTAAAAGCTAAAATTCTGACACTACCCTACAATGGACCCCTCAGATGCCTCTGCTGTGCACAGTTAAACAATATAGGCAGGGAGTGCTTGCCTGTTACAGACAGTTGCCTGTTGTGACTTTCCTTGCTCTGCTCTGGGTATTTCAGCTAGAGCTATGTTTGAGCTGTTTGCATGGAAATGGAGGCTCAGCTGTTTCTTAAAAAATTGGATAATGGTTATGCTTTGATCTGCTGAAGAGAAGAGCTAGTGGATTAAGACTTTTAAAATATCTGTACTTTGTGTACCTAGAGATTCACGAGGTGAAATTTTGATTGCTTTGGAGCTGGTGACATTGTTCAGGGCTTCACCCTCTTCTGCAGAATGCAGTATATGCAAGCTGAGAAACAGCTTGTATTGGAACATACTAATGAGCTAATCCATTCTCTTCATCTGAAGATCTTCAGTTTGTATCAGATTAAGGACAAGGTTGGGGTTTGTTTTCTCTACGTCAACTTGAAAGAAACAGTTGAATGTGGAAATAAGGAGCACTGGAAACAATGCTTCAGAACTGGCTTACATGTTTGTAGGCAGGCTGAAGAATAAGTAACATAACTTGTGGCAAGACTTGGTCTGTCCTGTGCACTACCCGAAGAGCTCAGCATAAGAACCAGCTGCAGCTGATTTGCTCTTGTTCTTGAAAAGGTTGCTGCCAGAGAAGGTGACTGATTTGGAAGGTTCCTGTGGCCTGAAAATTGCAGCATCTTAAATCCCTGAAGCTTCCCTCCCTCAAAAAAATACAAAGATAATGAAAAGTTGATGAAGCACAGGAGGAAGCTTCTAGTTAGCAGACGGCAGTGGTGGTGAATCGGATTTTCACAGCTCACTAACCTCTTAAGTGTTTAATAAATCCAAGAGATCTGTTTCAAGGATGAGGTGGCCCTGGTATCTAACCAGACAGACTCTACCTGCTGTCATCTTTCTTAAAACTGACCCTGCACAGCAGGACCAATTACCCAGCTAACAAAGGGGAGACAAGTGTCTCCTTTCATGCCATCCTGTCAGCTGAGTTAAAGGTATTGTGGTTGCCATGGCAATATTGCTTCAGATACTGATAGCAGGAGTGGTGGTGATTAAGTGACTGAGGATTGGGCATGTAGGTTTTTCTCATCCTTCTGTGTATAGATTTTCTTGGTTAATCATGTGACCTTGCATTGACAGGTTGAGGAACAGGCTTCTCTGAGCAGTCTCCGATGCCATGATTACTTGCTGTGGTAAACTGGCAAGTTGAAAATGTAGTGGATCCTAAAGACACACTGGTAAACGAGTTGCTGTGCTGGATGAGATAGCTGTGCATAAACACCTGAAGCAAAAAACCCTCTTTTGCAGGCTGCAGTGCCTGGGTTGAACATCTCGGGCTTTCCTATAAGCTTGCTTTTTAAACTGTTGTACCTTCTCTGTGCAGGTGATGCTATTGTTTTGTGTTTTGGTGTAAGAATGCATGCATCTTCCTCCTTCAGCTGCTCTTTAAGCCATTGCTACTGGCCACAAAGTTGTAGATCTAGGCAAATGAAGAGTTACGAAGCTGAGACTTTTGCCAGGAAAGGGTAACTGGGGAGCTGATATAATCAGACAATTGATGTCCTAATCAGCTAGCTGGTGGCAGGAGGCCCAGTTGGCACCTCAGAAGTAATCTTGAGGATGAGCTACTTGTTTCTCCAGTTAGGGGACTCCCTGTGGAGTGTGTGTGCACGCTTTATTTTTGGAAAAGTTGGCTGCTTGGCCCTTTGGCTGGTGACCAGTATTTAAAGTTGAGTCCTGCTTCAGCTTGGTAATTGAAAAATACTGGACTAAAAGGCAAGTCTAGAGCTCTTACGTTGTTTTCACAGGCTGGCTGTCTACATGCAACTATGAAAAGTCTGTAAACTTATCTTCTGTAAAGTTGACTTGCATATAAACAATTCTGTAAAATTAGAGACAAGTGGAAACAGCTTAGAAGTGAGGCCTTGATGCAGGCAGTTTGGGACCGGCAGCCAACCTGATTTATTGATACTAACTTGTTCAGGGATCTTGAGGAAAATTGTGTTCCAGCTTCTTGTCTTGGTTTGCTTATTCAGTGTTAAAAACACTGACCTTGGATCACTTAAGTCTCTTTAATATGTTACAAACTAGGGAGGATTAAAAATACTGTGGTTTTTCTAGTTGTTCTAATGTTACATATAACTAGATTGTTCTAACCAAGATTATTTTCTCTCCACAGAATGGGCATATCTTCTGTAGATTGGTTCTTTCTTTGTTTGCCCTGTCAGACCAGTGATTGATGACCACCTCTGTTCAAGCCTTTGTTTCCTATGGCTCAGCAGCTATGGCAGTAGCTATGGGTCAGAACAAAGTTTCCTGAACTCCTGTGTTCTGGCCAAGCTCTGGCTGAATTCTGAGAACAGGCTCCAGTTCTCTAGGACTGGATCCCAAGTGATTTATTAACTTTTTCTGCAGGAAATGGCATTTGTGCCCTTCAGTGATGTGGAATGTAGCTTAGTATAGCTGTGTGAGGGCATGCACCTTGAATGACAGCAGGCAAGGTACTGATTTGCATACAGAAGGCAAAAGCCTTTACACAGTGCAGATAATGCACATTGTAAAACAGTTACAATAACATTCACTGCAGCCGTGAAAACAATTTTACAGCAGATTAAACACACTTAGAAAAAGAAGAGATGAGTGAGAAAGCAATACCGACACTAAATTAGGGTTTAGAGAGCAGCAGAAAGAGAGCATAAGAGACAATGTTCCGACTGTCCTACTGCTTAGTTTTTTCCCAGGCCAACTCTATTCTACTTTAATCTACGTTGTTGGGCTACTGTTTGAATTGAGAAGCTTTACTCCTTTCTAAGATGATGCCTGTTAGTGAAAAATACTAGAACCGAGATGAGCATTAACTTAAATAGTGCTTAGAGGGCAAGTCAGTGGCACTGTTCTTGGACAAATAGTTGTTCAGTGGATCGGGTCTGTCATCTGTCATGTCAAATAATCTGTGAGTTCTTGGGGGTATTGGAATCCGTTAAGCAAAATGCACTGTTTAGACATTCCAGTGGATCACTTAGACTGTCATCACCAGTATGATGCATGATGTGTTTGAGGTGCACTATCAAATACGTGTCGTTCCTATGCGTGGTTTAGAATATCTCTGTCGGGCCAAATGCCGTTTGTGTCTATGTGGCACAGAAGTTCAGGCAAATGCCGAGTTTGATCTGGCCATGGTTTTGGAAGGCTACAGACTGCAGGAACAAGTGTCCTGTGCTCAGAGCCGTTGTAACCTGTAGGGGATCGTAAACTACAAATTCTGGATTCCTGTATGATGCACCAAATACTGTTTTTCCTTCTATTGGCTGAACCACATAGGAAGCAGGGGCCCATCATGCTAGTGGAGCAATTGCTCAGGTGATGGAGGCCTATGCTTTGCGGAAGGCTTTGGGCAAGTCCCCACTGTCGATTAAACTTGGGAAGTCAAATACATTTGCTTCAGCTGCTTGACTGTATCTATAGAACTTCCATTAATGAGCGGTTGCTTCTTGACTTTACATGTGTGTGGTGGTTGATTGTGCAGGATTATCTTTCTGTGGCACATAGACACCTGTTAAAAAGGGAGTAATCTTGTTAGAAGTGAAATCTCATCTGATCATTAAACATGGTGTGGTAACAACCCGCTTGTCAGTGCTGCTTAATTCAGCATGCAGGTCTCTGTTAGAACTTCTATTGATTGATTGGGATTGCTTAGCATCTTTGTAGATATTAATCTTGCATGTCTGACAAGCTACTGGGCTATTTCAGAAGCAGCAGAGTCAGTCATAAATGTTATAGGCTACAGTGTCTAGCTGACTTTGTAGATGTCCTGACTCTTTTCCTATGAGCCTTCTCACGTGTGTATCGGTACTACTGCAGTGTTCCACAACAGCTAGCCCATGATTGCTTCCTGCTGAATAGGTTTAGGACAGCTCTGCTGTGTTTCAGATTTAGCGCTGGTGACAGTGGATGGGGATTTTTCTTTGGTTTCTATACCACAAGTGGGTGGAACGAGGGTCTGGATTTTGTGTCACGGTTTATGTCTCTTGCAGAAAAGACAGCTTGCATGTCTGCAGACTTCTCACTTGAGACATGCTTTGTGTGCCTTAGAAATATGGTAAATACCCTGGTGGTATGTGGAGGAAGGCGTTTTAAGGTGAAAACAGCCAGGGTGAGGTAAGTGGGACGTGGAGTCTATAAGATAACAGGATAGCTCACCCTAAGTTGTCCCTCAAGTTGGTGTAGAGTGAGCATAGCCAGAAGGGATTCAGGTCACTTGAAGCATGTGTCTGGTGTGATGCATCTTGCCAACTTGAGATGTCTCTGAGTTAGAGTTCCCTTTAGTCATGCTTGTAATGGACAGCAGTTGCTTCAAAGGAAACGTTGCTAGTGATATACCTCTACCAATTTTTCTAGTTAGTTCAATTAACTGATTAAGGCAGCTGCTCTGGTCTGTGCAAAAAGTAGATGTGTAGCCCCTTTTTTGTTAAGTGAACTGTTTCTGTAGCTCTTGAACCTTTCATGCCTGTTCAGCGAACTCTGTGCCCCTGTTGCTATATGGTGCAGCTTTTTGGAAGGAGTGCTTGGAACAGTTTGCATATACATCAGTGCTGCCAAAATTTCCTCAGTGAGGATAGGATATGGGACAGTACTTGTGGAAGACCTTATTTTGGAAACTTGCTTGTGTGCTTGTGAATGAAGCGAATGCCAAGTGACAGAAGGCAACAGGTTCTACAAGATGCGAGAAGGTGCATCCCTTGTAAGTGTAGAGGAGATGTACTCCTTGCTGTAAACATATTGGCTTGTAACTGCACAGGGTACAACATGTCATTTTTAATCAGCAGATGTGTGCTTCTGTGACAAGGCTGTCTCTGTCTTTGTATTTGCATGCGTTTATTTGAGGGTGTCTGTGATGGAGTATTGCAAAAGTTCTAACTCGTGAAGGGTGAGAGGAGGTTAAATGAAAGTCAAAAAGTTGATTCCGTCAAGATCTAGGATTTTCCAGTCTGGCAGATTCATTACTTTCAAATGATAACTGATTGTATCTGAAGAGGTGAGGGGAAGAGTGATTTAGATCATGTCCATTACCTGTCAGCAAATAATGCTGCATACAGCTGTGAGGAGGGAAATGAGTGCATTTGAGTACTATTGGTAGCTCTCCTATTTGACTTTTCAATGAGAGCTACCACTTGTGCTTATTTTTCACGTTTGTGCTTTAGGAAAATTTCAGTTGTTATAACTTCTCTCTGGTAGGGAGAGTACCTGTGCAATGTGTACAGTAAGCGCTCATGGATAAGGAAGGCTAGTAGAACAATCTGTTACGTAGTAAATCTTACTGTAAACACCTATCCCTGCCGTTCTTGGAAAAAATGGGATGATGCAATATTCTGACATGTTAATCATGTTTCTATATGGCAAACAGCTTTCTGAAGCATCATTTGAACTCTAGCTCAAAGCAAGTACATATTTTTGATTTGAAAAGAGCTGACAAAATAACTCTGAGTTTAAGTAACTTCCGTTTCCCTGTTAAAAAAGTTATGTTCTGTTAATTAGTCATGGGAAGAGATTAAATACTTATTTGAGGGGATAGTTTACTCTAAGTTCATTTCTCACGGTGTGCTTATATACATGTTTAGGAGCTGATTCTGGAGGAGAGGTGTAAGAGTTGAGAACTGTGTAGTTCTTAATCAGTGTGTAAGTATGCTGCTAGGTCTGGGTAGGCTCAGTTGTAAACAGCGGTAGCAGGAAATTTAGTGCCTCCAGCTAGTTCTTCAACTGGCAGGTGTCCGTGGGGTTGCATGACTGTTATAATAGGCCATTTAACTTCTCTGCAGTTTACTTTGCTGTTCTTGCCCCTCTCTAGCCTTGCTGGTTGACCTTTACTTGCCAAGTCTTAGAAACTTAATTTATTGTGTGGGACTAGACTCTTAATCTTCACATGTTAACACATGTGCACTGAGCTTCATGAAAGGTGTGGTGTGTTGTGGTTTAACCTGGCAGGTGGCCAAACACCACACAGCTGCTTGCTTACTCCCCCCTGGTGGGATGGGGGAGAAAATGGGGGGGGGGGGGGGGCGAGGAACGGGAACAATTCCTGGAATGAGATAAAGACAGTTTAATAGAACAGAAAAGGAAGGGATAATGATGATGATGATGGAATATACAAGGTAAGTGATGCACAATACAGCTGCTCTCTACCTGCTGACTGATGCCCAGCCAGTCCCTGAGCAGTGATGGCTGTTCCCCAGCCAACTCCCTACAGTTTATATACTGACCGTGATGTTACATGGTATGGAATACTCCGTTGGCCAATTGGGTCAGCTGTCCTGGCTATGCTCCCTCCCAGCTTCTTGTGCACCTGGCAGAGCATGGGAAGCTGAGAAGTCCTTGATTTCTACCAACACTACTTTTATCACTACTTATCAACAATTAAAACATCACTGTTATCAACGTTATTCTCATACTAAATCCAAAACACAGCACTGTACCAGCTACTAGGAAGAAAATTAATTCTATCCCAGCTGAAACCAGGACATGGTGAAAGCCCTTTCTGGCCTGCCTTTGGCCTGTCTGAGTGTAGTTAGTCAGCAGCTTAGATGCAATCCTGGAAAATGCTCTGTCATCCTGAAGGACTGATGGGATTTGCATTGGAGCTGATATGTTCTCTTTTGTCTGAATGTTCCAGCTCCTATGTATGGAACTTGCCTCCCTACTCTTAAGTCAGATTCCTGTGGTGGTGCTGTGAGACTGATTAGTAAGTAGGGCTTGAAGTATTTTTCAAGACTTTTTACGGGAATAGCTCTCAGGGATAAAGAGACTGTATTTTGGTTGATTTCCTTGTGAAATAAAATGCATAGTATCTGGTGCTCAGTATTTTGAGGGTGTAAAACTTGTTTACAAAGTGTGGCGCTTATGTTGTATGTGCAGTTTTACTTTAGCAGTGTTTATGGACTGAATATGAATAGAGAAATAGCTTAGAATAGTAGATAGCATAGCACAAAACACCGTCAGGTTTTGGAGGGATGTGCATGGGATAATTCTCTTGCAGAGGCCAAAAAAAGATGTCTTAGAGGGTTTTAGATTCTGTCAGCCTACTAAAATGCCCAGAATTTGGGGTGGAGACTACCTCAGAGCAGTTCAGCAGAAAATTTTCTCTTTAGTAGTCTCCCATGAAATGAACCCCCAGCAAACTAGACCTTCCACTGGATTTGGAAACACCTGGCATCTGTTCATTTAAAATGTGATTGCTAGGAACATGACACATGCGTTGTAAATTGGAGGTCTGTGTTAATGGTTGCAGATTCAAATTTGGATTGTAGAACATACACAAAGTAGAAATCGTACTGACAGACATGACAGCAGCAGGGGAGGCAAAGTGTAGCTGTTAAGGTTTGTATGTGCCTCTTTATTCATCTCTCACAGGCTACATGTTTCTTGGCAGGAGCAGGTAAGGAACTAGAAACCAATGGTTCCTCTGCCTTCCTGAATGTCCTGAGCTGCTTCCCAAGCGAGAAGAGTTTGCTGTTGCTGCTGCCATTGCTTAGCTTATGAAAATGCTCATACTGTGGCAGGTGTGCGGGTCAACTGTGCCTTGGGGCATCTGAATAGGAGGAGTTACCTGAGGAAAAAGGGCCTTCATCTTTTCAGGAGTGCTGTGTTGAACAATGTGACCCTTATTACGGAGGAGGGTCTCTACTCTTATCTGAACGGAATACAAAAGCACTTTGCTACTTGCTCCCTAAGTCATTTACTGCAATGAAGAGAGAAAGGGACAGGAAGGTGCATTTTGTACGTGGGGGATGGAAAAGAGATATCTTGCTTTGCATTGGCGGTACTAAGGCCCTTGAGGAGAAACCCTAAGTTCATGGAAAAAGTCCCAATAGCGTTTTTAACTTAAGATGCTGAAACTTCAGTCTCTGGAAAAAAAAATTGGTGAATATTTCATGGGCTGGTTCGCAAACAAGCCTTGTGGTGAAGCCTGGATCCCATTATGATGAGTGCTGCCAGGACTGTGTTCAGCTGGAGCATGCTCCTGAGGATAGCTCCTTAGTTTGTCTTTCAGGTGCACTGCCCAGATTCCCCAGCTCTGTCTGAAGCAAATTTGCATACTGAAGGTGATTTAATATTTAATACTTATTCCCTGCTGCCTTTGGATGCTATTAGTGCAATGTGGGATAAGAAGAGAGGAGTGGTGGCATATGAGGAATATATAAGTAAGAAGCAGTTGTTCTCTTGCCCTTGGGAGTCTTTCCTAACCACAGCTGTTGAGCCCACAGGAGTTTCTTAGCTGACAACCTGTTTTGCACTTGTTTTCTGGTAGCATGCATTTACAGTTAACGAGTAATGTTTAGAACTCCTGTTTCATCTGGGGATTTCAAAGATGTTTGGAAGCCTCAGCTAACTTCACCTTGTGAGGTGAGATTCAAGAGTAATAGTTCCCAATTCGGTGGTTAAAAAATGGCATTACAGAAAAATGGCACTACAGAAATGAAATGGATGGCCAGTAAGAAGGTGGTGGCTGAGCTGGGAAAGGTGTTTCCATGCTCTTTAACCTGTCATATGGCTGTTACTGTCTTGCACTGTAGAATGATGCTGTGCCTATGCACAAAGGATGTTGTGTATCCTGTGGACATCTCCAAACCAGATGTGTTCAAACATAACTTGTAGGAAACACAGCATGTTTGTAGCTATACGTGGTGTAGCCAGCAGTGGTGACGGTTGTGGAAGTCATTATTATGTTAGTGTTGGATTCTAGCCAGGAAAAAAGTGTTTATGCTTATATGTAAGTAAAGTAGAGTTGCAACCTTAAGATCAGAAAGCAGTCAAGATGGAATGAATGTCAGCAAATACTCTTCTCTCCTAAGGCACTGCTGAAATGCGGATGCAAGTCTGCTCTATTGCCAATATAACTTTCTGCAGTAATAGGATTTTTTAAGTCTCCCATTGAAGTTACTGATCCAGTGTAAGTCTGTTTAGCTCAAGAGATCTCATAGTCCCAGTGCATGGTAAGGCAGCTGGCAGCTTTGATGTTCAATGCTTTCTTTGAAAATACACTTGCAATAGAAACAGTATTTTGAAGAGAGGGCTGTTAGTATTACACTAATTACTACTTGCTGTTGCTCACACAAGAGAAGGGAAATGTGTGCTTCTGGGGAAACAAGCAGGGTGGGTATATGCATCTGCTCCTGTGAATAAGGAAAAGGAAAGGCTCAGGAGTGAACGATTGGGCAGGAGGAATGGAAAACCGGTAATATGCCTTTTTTGGTTTCATGACTCTGAAGTTCAGTGTTCTTGGCTAAGATGGGTTTCTCTGTGCTTGAAAAGAGTGGGTATTAAAGACCATAAGAGCTATAAGTTCACCTTTATTTACACACAGGGAATTAACTGGTTCCATGGCTAGTTTCATGTAATATGAGGAGCGTGTGGGAGTGCTGCATGCTGGCAAAATCTTGGTGGGCTTCAGGTCTCTCTTTGCAAGATAAATGTGTAAAAGAACATAGAAATTGTCATGTCTAGTAGCATTTCCAAGGCTTGCTTTCATTACTAGGAGCTCGCTGTAGATTTACTGTAACGTGGGTGATTGGAGGACAGGGCCCAGTGAAGTGGCTGTGTAACTTTGCACGAGAGAGGCCGTAAGGCACAGAGTTGTTACAGTTGTGTAATTGGTTGTAGCAGTAGGATATGATCAGATGAAATGCAAGGGATATATTCATCTAGGCCTAAGAGGTGGTCTAAGCTGCCTTAAGTGGCAGCATCTTTGAGCATCGAATGTGGTTTAACTCTTCTAGAATTTTATTGTCACTTACCATTCTGTTTAGGCCTCTTTTGAAACCATTTATTTTCTGGCTTTCACAGCATTATTTGGTACACTTTGCAGTTATGTGTAATAGGTAATAGTAACTGTGTATGTGTAGTAATGTTGTGTAGTGTCAAGGGCATTTGTTTTTCTTTTAGTCTGCTACCTGATGTCTTAATGAGCTTTTTGCTTCCCCATTTACCTTGCATGTACTACTTGTGATTTTGACAGGTGTCTGTTTGATCCCTGTGAAACAATTGTTTCCTATTTTCCTAGTGAAGTTTAGATTCTGTCTCTACCTTTCTTGTTTAGCCCTAACTTTGGTCACAATGAAGTGACCAGAAATGAGAATATTTGAGGGGGTATATGGTTAAGAATATTATTTAAATGTAAACAAACAACAATAAAGAAGTAGACCACACACATCTGTTTTTATCCTTTCTGAGTAGCTGAAGGATGATTGAGCACAAAGGTACCGAGACACCAAATATCACAAAATTGAGGATGGAATTTTGGGGTGGAGGGGGCACAGAACAAGATGATCTATACTGGTGGCTTGTTTCAGCATGGCAAAGAAAATCATACTGCGGCCCTGTATGGCTGGAAGGTAGCTTTCTCTTGAACATAGTATAGCTTTGTAGTTAGTGAGCCTGAGATGGTTGGCAGAGCTGAGGGGGATTTATTTACATGCAATTTTATTTTCAGACTTCTTTTTACTATTTTGACACCTCTTGGCAATTCTCCTAAGTGCTTAAACTGCACATTACTGTGAAGAATGTTTTTAAGCAGCTACATGTTTAAATTGGGTAAGGCTTATTTACTGTTTGACTTCTGGCTCTGACAGCATTTATTTCTCTAAACGATTTCTGCTAAATGAGTTATTTTTCAGTTAGATTGAGCAGGTTCCTATACTTGCATCTCTTCCGTTTGCATTTTCTTTCCTTTCTGTCAGTGTCAATCACGCAGCTCCCTAGGTGAAGGATGCTTTTAGAAGTCAAATGTTGCTTGACACGGTGTGTGATGGAAGGGGCAGAAAACCAAGGAAGGCTGAGGAGAGCCTTGCAACTTCTAGCTATTGACTGATATAGGCAGCTGAATGAGAACAAAACTGTATTTCACTTTACCCTTTTGTTTTCTAATGACTGAGAGTGTATTGATGAAGCAGAGGAGATAGGCATGGGCTGAAATAACGGTATTTCTAGAAAGAGGCTTTAGAGTGCTGTGATTAATAGCTCTAATGCAGTGGGCTTTTACATACTGGAATCCTCACTGCATGTCAACAGTGTCCATGAAAAAAACTGAGTCAACAGAGATGCTTAGTCTTCATTTGAGGGGCTGATGGTGTGATCTATCTTACCTTTGAGCTTCTGACTCCTTGTGCATTCTGGTGTGGAATGCCTACAGGCTTCTGTAGAACTTAATGGCTTTGGAGAGATGGAAGTACTTCAAGGATGATTCTCTTGTCTTCTGTGGTACTTGGGGAAAAAAAAACTGTTTTGTTTCTGAGCTCCTCTTGCCTTAGACACAAACTGAGGAGAGGTAAAGGGTTCTTGTTCAAACAGCTCCAGTGTCACTCTGCATTTCATGGTAGATAAGGGAAACTTGCTTGCATCGGTGAGCAGCTGGATTGGCACAGCCTCTGCTCCATGCAGATGCTGGTGTAGCAGAGTTGTCTTGTGAAGCGGAGCTTTGTACTGGGCATGTAAGTTGCAGCAAAAGACCTGAAGAGATGGTTTTGCTTGTAGCCTGGTTTATTTATCTATCAGTAGATTATTGTTTGTTTAAGGAAAAGCTGTTGCATTGTTTCAAGATTATTTGTCCCCTGTGTGCAGTGAGGTCTTAGTCTTCATGCTAATGTTTCTGTTCTTGTAAGGTAGTTTCCTTTGCACTTCATGCACTGAATTCCTCTAATCTGGATTTGGTAAGATTTGTGTTACTATTTTAGCTCATGCAGAAACGCACACCTAGTTAGTCATATTTGTTAAGTCGTATTTGTTAAATGGATGAAATAAATCAAACTTGGGTTCTCAGTACTGTATGTGAGACTTGGCGAGTAAATCGCTCACTTCTGCCTACATACCAATTATTTCCAAATGCTAAGTGAAAAATACTGCATATCTAGCAGATTAGTCTCTTAGCTCGGGGTAAGAAAGAGGCATGTGTTGTTTCCGAAGGCTTTACTGTCTTGCTTTCTACAACAATGGTCTGCACAGGTTTTCTCTTATGTGAGTCCTATCCCTTCTTGGTCTCAACTCTTTCTGTTACACTTTCAAACACTTAAAGACATTATCAGTCTCAGAAACATCTTGAGATAAGGCTGGGCCACTCAGGGAAGCAGACAGATGATAACATCCATCTGCCTTAGAATGAAAGCTGGCTGATGTGAAAACTGACCTGCTGTCCCCTTTGGGGATGATATTCTCTGATGGTGGCCAAGGCATACTTTTTAGAATTGTAATTCTAATGAACCTTGTGTTCTGTTCTTGGCCAGAATATCTTTACAGCCTAACCACAGCTTGAGTGTTGCTTAGCAATGCATTTCTACCAGAACATTGTATGGACCTAAGATCTTGTAAAGCTTTCTAGGTTGATCTCTTGCTGCCAAAAATCAAAACTTGAGTAGAGGAAAAAGGTGGCTTAAAGGCTCCGCAAGAGCCAGAATTGACTTTTTTCTGAGTTTGTAGGAAGAGAGCTTAAACTTCGCATTCCAGTTGAGAATGTTTCTAAGCAGAAGATGGAGGGTAGGGTGAGGGCTCCTTTGTGTGGTGATGCTGTTGTGATTGAAAGTTTGGAATTGGTGAGTGGCAACTCTGAGAAGTCCCCTCTTAGACCTCCCAGACAAAAGGGGATTCTGGCCTTGACCTATGTTGACTAGCCGGTGAGGCCAAGTCAGAGCAGCACAGCTACTCCCTTCCTCCTGAGTTTCTGTAGTGTAAGGAGCTTTTTCCATTAATGAGCTGCTGCCTGGTGTCGGGATTGGCAGTAGAAAATCCTCAAAGCATTAGAACTTGCCTGGATCTGGGTGGAGACAGTGCCTGGGCTTTGGCAAAGGTAACTGTGCCATACGGCAGCTGCTGAAGGAAGACCCTGTAGGTAGAATTGATCTCCTGTACTTCCATTGTTTCACTTGTTCTTGTGGCACTTTGGTTTTGTACAGTTCTTAAAAATGCTGCTTTTGCTGTTACCTGCAAAGCTGTAATGCTACTTCCCTGTGCGGGGCGCCTTGCTTGTTTGCTTAGGGATAGCACTGGTTCTGATGAGAGAGCTCTGTGAGACAAGTTAGTTGTCTCTGAGGAATCTGGCAACCTTCTTGGGATTTACTGCCTTCTAGGATGTGCTGTTCTTGTGGTTAGTCTATGGTGCTTTTGGCCTGGTCTCTCAGCTGACCTCTTGATTATTAGCCCCATTTCTCATAACTGATTCTTTAGTGTTCCTGATCCCCAGTCTTTGGGGTGTCTTACCGGTTCTGAACTGTTGCTCACCCTTTCTGACCTGCCACCTTGCTTGTCGTCTTCAATATGTGTGATTCTGCTGGGACCTGTTTCACTGAGCTGTGCTGTTCAGTCTTTTTAAAATGCCTGGACAGAAAATGAAGGATTTTCTTGCTTTTTTGCTAGTTGAGAGGAAGCAGGGTTGGGGGACTGTCAGGGGAGTTGGGCATGTTCATCCTTTCCTTATATTTTTGCTGCTTCTGGGGTCCTGACATAAATGCCCCCTTACAAAGCATTCAAGTAGGAGGGAAGGGGGATTTAAAAAATAAAAGATAATCCACAGTGGCCTTCCTTTTGTCTGCTAACACTCAGATGCTGCTCTTCTATCACGGGATGGAGTGAAGGAAAATACTAGTGCTAAAATTAAGACTTCTGTTCTTGGGCAGTATTTCTTGGCCTGTTGCTCACTGGGTTTCAGTGGCTATTGGACAAGAAATAACTTCACCTCTTTAGTTTTTGCATCTGTCTCCTAAAGAGTTATGAGGTTTTTGTGGTGAGCTTATGTATCTCTACCACCGAAGAGCAGTGAAGATGCATATAATTGGGATTCTCTTGCTATGTTAATGATGCTAAAACTTGGCTTTGGTCATGTTTGCCAAAAGCAGTCTGTTTTGATTTATATTTGTCAGTTGAGATACAGTTGTAAAGATAGGGCATTTATGGGTTGTTATATCCATTTGGGCTATAATTTTGACTCTTTCTATTAAAAGGAGCGCTGCCTCTTTAAGACTGCTTAGCAGAAGAATATTCAAACTCAAATTTTGAGTTAGGAAAACTCTGCTCCTTTGGTAATTGGAAGTTTGCTTCCAAACAATCAATAACAAATGTCATAAAGTACCAATCTATTCAGAGAGTTAATTGGAGATACTTAAGGTAAATTAATAATGGATGTTCAAGTGATAGTTCCTTTTTAACTTTGCAAGAATATTAAAACAAAGTAAACATCAGAGGAATTATAGTAAAGCAGACAAACTGTGTGGGGAAAATTAGGTATGCAAACTAGAGAACTGCATAAATCTGCATGTTGTTAATTGGAGGAGAGTTCCTGAAATTATCATATGGGTTGAATATTAAGTAAAATAAACACAAAAACGAAACGAAGAGGTGCTATGTGGGGAAAAATGGTACAGTGTATGGAAGGAACTATTGCAGGCATCCTTCAAAGGTTTGCAGCTTTTCATGGTGATTACTCACATGTGTGTTACCAATATTTTAAATGTATGCTGTGTCCTGTATATGCAAGAAAAAAATATTCAAAGGCTGGAATAACTAGAGCAAGTAAGTTCGTATTAGAAACTTCTGTAATGATGCAGCTATTGTATTTTACCTTCTACAACCAGCGTTTGTCTTGAGGAACTTTAGCTTAGAAGCAAGCAAGCAATTCGTGTTCAGGCTTGCTTCTATGCATACTGAAAACGGCTTCTTCAGGACATGCTCTAAATGTTATTCCTGCTGAATTTTCGGTAGTGTTTTTCAGGTGCTTACAGCACTCCTAAGGATTCAGTGGAGAAGGGCCTTATTAAGTTTTCTGAATAAAAAAAATTACCAAAAAATCTACCTGTCTGAGATTATGTGGATAGTACATTTTACAGAGGATCTTCTCTTAGAGTTCATGGTGAACAAAGGACTACAGTGTGTTTTTAAGTACTTTTGATAAACCAGTTATTAGGCCTGGATGTATAATATTCACAGCTTCATCTCAGGGCTTTGGTAGAATTGTCAGGCGTAGGATACCTTAAGTACCGGCTACATTCTACAGCCTTCATATATGCAACTGTTATTTGACATGATGTCATCAGGTGTCCTGGAAATACTTGAACATAGTTAATATTTGAACATGGTTGTTTGATAGTTGGTAAAACTCTAAGATACAGAGTTTGGCTGAATCTTAAGTAATGGCTCCTAAATGAGTTGTAAAATTGCTTTGTCAGTTGTTACATATCTCTTTCCTTTCTTCCTCCTTAAGGCACAGGGGTGTTTACTGAAATGCTCAGGGACTTGGATTTTTTTCCAACCCATCATTTTGTGATAAACTTGCATTATTCCTAAGGTAGCATCTTCCAATTTATCATTTGCAGATCATGTTCTTCAGCAGATGCACATTGTGAGGTATCAGTACTGAAATTATTGTGCTTAGAATTACTTCCAGCTTGCTATTGTTAGTAAGTCTTGAAATTGGTCCTGCTTTAACTCTCGCACAATGAAGTTGGGTGACGGTTTAGCCTGGCCCTCTGGAAATTCGGAAGTGTTCTGTATTGTTGCTCAAATCAGTGACTGAGGAGATGAGTAGAGAGCTTCAGGATTAGTGTGACTGGGCTGAACTTAGTTCCCTATATTTGCGCTGCAACAAGCAGTTGTTTTCAGCTTGAATCTCATTGTGTACTATGCATATGAAGGCAGGATCTGGATTCCTATAAAATGGGGACTGTCGTGTAGTGGGTGTTGGGCCCATGCATAGCAAACAGGGAATTTACAAAGGATGGGAAATAACTTGCTCTTAAACACTCATGAAAGCTGCAGTGGAGCCTTGCCCTATGCCTTAACTATGAGGCAGGATCTTCGGCCATGGGGATAAAAGACTGTTTTATAGTGAGGAGATACCCGATTACTGTAATTGCTCTTCCTGTTGCACAGGAAGATGGTAGTTCTCATGCCCAGGAGTCTGTCTTTCTCTGAGATGCTGGGAAAGCTGGGAGATGGCTATCTAAAGTAATGATTTGTACCAAGGTCTTCCATGCATCTGAGGCCAAAAGTCTCTCCAGAGTGCCAGGAAAGTCTGGAGAGTTGTGTCCCGTAGGTGATTTTAGTGGTGTTATGCTAAGCCCGGTTGGTTCTGTCTGGCTTGTAGAAATGCGTCCTGCAAGCATCTGAACCATCTTAGTTTCAGTATTGTCAGCTGTGGGGGAAGATACTGAGTGTCATGCCTTCAGATAAACTTCTAATATCTAAAAGTACGAAGAATGGCCTGTAGCTGTTGTAGTGTTCCTTTTTTGTAGAAAACCATTGGATCAAGCAGTCAGGACACAGGACTAAATCGGAGGTTCTGGTCTTGTGTCTGCTGCTGTTTCATTTTGTGACCTTACATGTGTTGCTTCTCTGTGTTGTCTGGTTTTCCTATTTGTAAAAATTATTCTCACTCTCCCTGCAGTGCTGCAAAAGCTGTGATGGGAAAAGAAAAAGTAAGGCTTAACTACATTGTGATGACTTTGGAATAATGTTAGATTTTAGGTTCTGTGATTGAGTGTCCTTCTCTTTCTATAACAAAGTAACACAGGCATACCCTAGAGATGCTTCTGACCAGATCACTGTTATGCTGTTCTTGATTAATGGCATCATCTCCTTTCCTTGATGTTAATGTATTATTGTTGTATTACTGTTGTTGCACAGCTTGCCTGTCTTGATGTTCAGACTGCAATTGTCACAATGAATGCAATGCAAGTAAAAAGCTGTTTAAGGGAGTATAGTGCAGCAAAGTACACAGCAAATGCCTGACTTCTGTGGTCATTCATAACTGGTATTAAATCTCCACATCTGTGTTTTTCTCCAATTAAGTTTGAAGTATTGCTTTCATTCTTCAAGCATGTATCTAAAAAATAAACTTTCCAAATATATGGCTTGATTGAACTGTTTAGGGAAATCTTTTTGGCTTTATGTATTTCTCTGGAAAAATTGCTTTTGTGAGAAGTATTATAATTGATAGAACAGGAAAATAATGTGTGGATAGTTATAGCAAGTGTGAAGAGATTAAGTTTCTGCTGTCTCTCACTTCACTATGAGTTTGAAATATGACAGTGTTAAGATATTAAGGCAAGCGACATCAGGATTTGTGAACAGGCTTCAGGGAGGGTGGGGAGTAAAGATGGGAAAGAATCCAAAAGGGACCCTTCTTATAAGCATCATTCAGTCTTGTACTTGCTCTCCCCTTTTCTCTTCCAGCACTGCCTGGCTGCTTATATCCATATTCGGTGATGTAAAACTTCAAAGTGCTTTCCTTGGACACAGACCCTCATTTTCTCCAATTGCAATGAGCAAAAAGGCAAATAACTCAGTAGTTTATTGGCTAAATTTCAACACTTGTTTTGCATTTGCAAATTGACTGTTACAACATTGTTAGATTTATTGCTGCCTTGGTATTAATAGTGCAGAATGGATATCCTGCCTGCCTGTTGCTCCATCTACTCATAGAAGCCAAACAGCTTTGGCATGGCTTGTTAAAAGCAGTGGCATTCAAAGTTCAGGTTAAAAAGGGATGGTTATTTATGCAGGGAGAAGTTTCTAAATGGACACCTTGTTGGACAATGACTCCTCTTAAAAGAAACTACTGGGGACTAATGGAAAGAAGTTGGAGTACCTTTCAGAAAAAAATCCCTTTTGAAACAGAGCATCTCTGGTACCAATAGAATTTTTCTTCCTGGAAAAGCTTTGTGTACATCCAATAGGAATGGCAGCACCAGCTATGGGTAAGTCATGTTTCTGCAGGCTTATGAGAGCTACCTGACATCTTTAAGTTAAGCTTTCACCAACCTTATTAGACCCAGTCCTATTTTGTCTTTACATGTAGCACCAAATGGCATGGGACGTGTTAATACCTTTTTCTGCTGAGGTTTGCGAGTTCTTCAGTGTCACTCTGTAAAATGTAAAAAGCACACATAAATGAGGACAGGCATATCCAGGTGTAGGTAGAGAAGACAATGGTAACTGTGCAAAAGGGCTGAAGGGAGTACTGGAACAGAGGACCTGGTAACCAGCTGACAGGTTGTCCGGGTATCAGATGGTTGCTGGTTTTTCGTGACAGTCTTGGATAAATGTCCCTCTCCAAGGGACTGTGCATCACTAGTGGCTCCTAGCAGCTGGTGTTGTATAACCAAGACAGAAATAATGGAATGCTTTACCCCATAAGTTCAGAGTGATCTATAAAATCCAGCTGCAAAGATGACTGCCTGTCATCTTCAGTGATTCATTTTGCTCTCTGAATTCCAGGCATTAAAAATAATGCAAAGGTGTCACAGCAGAAGTTGAGCTATCATTGTGCTAGCAACACAGCTTTGAGAAGATGCCTCTTATTCTTTCTTCAGAGGCCAATAACCTGCAACCTTACTGTACACAGTCTCCTGAGTGAATGAAGGAATACTGCTGCAGCTCAAAAACTTTTGGCAGAGTTGAGACGTTAGAGGTAAAACGTGTTATGTAACAGCCTGCACTATGGATTTGTGAATTGAATGTTGGGAGCTCATGTTCTCTCTCTCTGTGTGCCCTAATTTTTGACCAGTGGCAGGAAGAGTAGTTGAATGAGTTTTTTTCAAGTGTGTGATGCTTTTCTACAGTTCTAAGAATTGGGTAGTTAGTTACGAATTTCAAGATTGTACCTGAACATGTGATACTTTTGTGCTGCACAGTGAGAATTGCACGGCTGCAAGTCTTAAGAGTTGCTTTGGGTTTCCCACAAAAAGTCTGTTTATGTTATGGGGAATTGTATTTCCTTGCATCTTTTTAAAAAAGATGAGATCCCATGCTACCCGTTGGAGATAATTGGCTTCTCGTGTGGCACTGTTTTGACACGTGGTGGTTATGGCAGGGCTTAACCTTTCTGTCTGAGCTCCGAAAGTGTCTCGTAAATTGTTTGCTTTGGTGTTGACTTTGGAGACTCACATTTACAAATGGGATAAAGAATTTGCATAGTATTTTAATGTGCATTGCTTTTTTTCTTCTAATAGTTATTTCTTGCGTGGTTTAACTGGCTAATATGCCTTTTTTAATTTTTGAACTAGTAGAGAGGTTTAATGTCAGTTGATCGCTTCAAACTCCAGTTTGCTTGAGATCTGGCCTCTGGTTTTTCTATACTGGGTCTGAATGTAGTTTTTAATGTAGTGTTAGAGCTGGGTTGTTTTTTTCCACTGACAACTTAAAATATTTTGTTTTAAAAAAAAATCATACCAGGAAGCACAAAAATACCTCAGGATAATAAGGCTTTCTGAAAGAAGTAAGACTTTGAAATAGTTGCATTTCTTTTAGTCTCTCTATTTTTGTTAGAAGTCTGTTTTCTATTAATGAACCCTAGTGCTTCCTCATCTTGAAGAAAAGGAATGCTTTTACGAAGCCCCTGAGCAGGTATTTACTGTAGCCTAGTGTGAGCTTTATAGTGGGGCTTCACATTCCAGATAAAGCTGCTGAAGAGAAGTTGCCTTAAACAAATTGCATCTTTACAGGTTAGCAGTGACAGCTTCAGATGGATATGTAGGCTGACATAAAGGTAAGGATAATACACCTAAGCATCATCTTCACAAGTGACCGAAATCCACTGATGTAAGGCTGAAGCAGCTGCATTTAGAGATGTCAGTCTGACTTGGTACCGAGCCCTTGAAATGAGTGAATGTTTAACCTGGGAATAAGACTCGGATCTCCAAAAATGTGGGCACTAACTCGGTGAGGGTTGCTAATATGTGTGACTCCAGACTCTGCTTCATCCCAGTCTTTCCCTAGCAAAACACTTTAGACCTCGCTGATTGTAGAACTGCTCCTACCTTGACTGTGCCAGCGATCTGTTTGCTCTGCGGCGGAGAGATGCAATATAAAGGAGATCGTGCTTGCGTGCTTCTTTCCCGATGCAGTGCAGTCTCTGGTGTTGGATTGCCCCTGCAGAAAGTAGGTGACCTAGTAGTAATGGTCATGCAAGACTGTTTCAGAGCCTCTTGCACAATGTTGTTGTTCTCCAAATCCCTTGGCTGAAATGCTGGAGGTGTTGGCCTGTGTAATCCATCTGTGGGCTGTCTTGCCTAGAGGTGGAACAAGGAAAAAAGCTGTTGAACTGTTCAGCGTGCTGCCTCTGTCCCCTGTGGATCCTACTGTAGCACCTAATGTGTTTGTAAAGAGAGCTGACCTGGGGCTTGTTAGTTAGTGTCCCTGCTTGATCCGAGTGGCTGGCCTTCTGCTTGTCAGGTCAGAGAGGCTGTAAATCAGGCAGAAAGTGCTGCCTTTCTAATGAACTGTTTAAAATAGTACCAATTAAAGCATTAAACAAGCTCTACTCCTGAACCAGCCAGACACTTTTTTGTTGGTGGTTATTAAATTACAGATTGTAACAAAAGAAGAGCTATCAGCAGGGACCATTTGTAGTACAGTGGCATTGCTCTTGGTTTGCATTAGGCTGAAACGGACAAGAGGGCTTGTAGAACCATGTAGATATGCCATGATTCCACATTTCATTGTAAGGCTTAATGTTAACTGCACTTGAGTTTATAATGTCTTGAAAGAAAGCTCAGTTGCGGGTAGTTTTTGAGTTGGGTGTGGAAAATAGATTTAAAAGTAAAACTGGTACTGTTTGCCTCATGAAAACTCTGACGCAGGGATTTAGCTTGTGAGCTAAACTTACCTAGGACATGACAAAAATGCTGTCTGTTGAAATCAACTCGGCAGGCAAGGATCAGCTGAGTACTCAAGTGATGAAAATTCCCTGGTTGAGTCTTTCTGCTGTCTTACTGATCTTGCAGGTAGCTGGCATTGTACTGTGTTCATCTATAGCAAATAGCCACAGAAGCAAGAACAACAGCTAATTGTCTGTCGTCCTTAGCTAATGAGACCTTTTCACAGGAGCCATTTTTCTGGCAAGGTTGTATCCAGTTACTGTTACCCTTGCAGCAAGCTGTTAACAAATGCAGCAGGCTGTGCGATAAAACATACATGTGTTGAGGCCACTGGGCTACTTTGATTTTTTTATTTTTAATTGGATTAATAGTTCACAGGGAGTGTTTGACAGAGAGGAAGGAAGAGAATCTGCTTCATGTTTTTTTCAGTTTGGATGGACTCAGAATTCTGTGCTATGTGAAATAAAATCAAAACCTCACGTAAATAATACACCCAGCTTTTCTAGGCACTGTGCATAAATCTTGATGTGTGGTTTCTTACTATGCCCCCTTATGGGTGTTAATACATGACTCCCCTAAAGAGTACCATGTTCCTGTGTCTGAAACAGTACAAAGAACATGAAGTTTTCTGGAGTACCTTGCACTACCTTGAAGATTAGGCAGTTGAAACAATATACACTGTTACTGCAAAATGCTATAGCAAATATGCTTGTAGTGAAATCAGATTAGTAGTTTGAGTTTGAAGTTCTTCTAATGTGTGGTAATTGAGCAGGAATTCCTGGCTGCAAAGAAACTTCATTTGTGACTGCTCTTGCTTGGGAAGGCTTAGCAGGGGCAGGAGTAGTTGTAATAGAGGTAAACAGGCTGTTTTTTTTCCCTTTCAACTTGATCATCTGGGAATATATTGCTTGTGAGATTGATTATTTTTTTATTACTACTTTTTTCTGTGGCTGCCTTTACCCCAGTGTTTATTTGGAAAAAAACCCACAACTTACAAATATGCATCTGCACAGGGGAAGTAATTGTAGATAAATAACAGAACTGAGGTTTCCTTTGCTTTGCTGACAGACTATCTCTGAAATAATGGACTGACTAAATGCTACCAAAGCAGAATGCTGAGCTCAGGTCTTTAGTGCTAAAGAAATAGATTATTGTAATGTTTTGTTCTTGGGATTGCTCAGCAATTTGCTAATGCTGCTCCAAACACAGCAGCATATCTGACTGCAACAAGGAAATATGATCACATTCTATTCCTCTAGTTTCTCTTCACTGGTTACCAGTTCATTTGTAGTTGATTTTGGCAGTTCTTTTCATTTAAATTTTACTCTGGGTGCTTGCATTTTCTCATTTATCAGTTGCTGTATTGCTGTTATACAAAACCATACGTTCATCAGCAAATTACATGCTGTTCTCTTCTAGGAGTGGTGAGAAGCAAGAGCCTCCTTCAGGACAGGTACTTTACTGCTGTTTCCCTTGACTTCTGTGAACTGTCTGGAGCGTTTCCTAGAGCCATCCAGACTTGCTTAAACTACCCATTCTGAGCAAGGATTTATTCCATGTTTTGGGTGTGACTCTAGAGATAAGAGACATGCTGAAGCCTGTTAGGAGGGTTTGGGCTACCTGGTTGCAACATGGAGAAGCTTAAGGACTGGGACTGAAATTTTGATTGTATTCTTGCCTTTACTATTGGGCAAGAAGAAAGCTTCCACCTTCTTGGCTAGACTAGCTTGATGTTGTACTCTCTTTTTATTCTGCAAATCAATTTGAGCTCATGGACAAGTTTCTCTGCTCTCTATCCGTATGAGGGAATATAGTTTTAAGGGTATTCTCATTCTTTCTTCCTCAGCCCACTGGATTCTGTCCTCGGTGGGAGTGCAGTACTTGAGTGAAGCAGTGCAGGTGTTCAAGTACTAGCAGTGTACCACTTTGCAAAGTTGATCTGCTGGGATCTTTCCTGCACTGCACCCTTCATACACAGGGAATGCAAGAATACATCAATAGCCTTATTTTTCCCTCAAAGAGGAAATGCAGAGGTTATATTTCCCTAGGTTTCACTGCTACATGATGATCTCATGTATTTTATTCTACTAAGGGTAGCTTATTCTGTATTAGCTAGAATGCAGAGCACTCTCCAAAAGTAGGAGAGAGACTTTTTAATTCTCTTTGGGCCCCTTGCTGCTGTTCTTTCCCCAACCACTGTGTTCTTTTGATGATTGAGAATTGTTCTTGTTGCCTTAAAAAAAGATGGGTTTCTATACCTGCTGTGACATTCAGAAAATAGAGTATCTTTCTTCTGAACTTGTATTGCTCCTGTTTTGGTGGGAGTTTGAACTGTAATTTTCCTGGTTTTGATACTGAAATGGCTTTTTGAGTTGGTGGCACACGTCTTGGTGTTCAAAAGTAGAGATTGAAGAAGAAAATAAACCCCCTGCTTTGAAAATTATTCTCTTGTACTTCTCATTGAATACAATTCATTTTCTCAGGGTTCTTTCCTTGCTAAGATTTCATGGACCCAGCTCTCAAACCTATGTTTTTCTGCTTTTGTCTCAACGTGGAACTTTCTGAGCCATCAATTATGCTGCAGTTCAATTTCACGAAGGGTCTTGATTCTTGACCTTCCAATGATTGCAATGTCAAAAGGAAGTCAGAATATGAAAACAAGTGATTGAAAACATGAATCACCACGGCAGCCTGGCCATCCAGCATTAAGGCTTTGATGCAAACTGGCACTAGAAGAAACACTTCCCATTTGTTTAAGCATCAGTCGTCTAACATATCTACTTAAGATTTTACAGGAATCTATGGCATAGCTAATGGCATAGTTAATACAGTTTTTGAGAAAGTAACCAGTACCTGCAAAAATCATCTTATTTTTCTGTTTGGTACCTTATGCTGCCTTGACTTTTTTTGGCATTTTTTTTTTCCTCAGATACCTACTGCCTGACAACTTTTCCAAGTTACTGCCTTTAAAGGAAGGGGATGATTTTGTGTGACCATAGCCTGGAAGTCCAAAAATAAATTTCCTTGATGCATTGTGGACACTCTGTATGATTTTGGACAAGCCCATTTAATGCCTTTTGTCAGCCCCCAGCATGGAAAAGGAGGATAATAGTGGCTTTCTAACCACCTAACCTGGGATATGATAAATTAATATCAGAGATACTCTGATGCTGTGTGACATAAGTACAAGGTATGTGAAACCTTTGTATCATGCTAGCTATAAAATTGCCTAGTTAATTCATGAGCAAGCAAAGAATTGGTTCTGTTACACTTGGGCATAGTAGTGAGAGGTGTGCTTGGATATGTGTTGAGGGGGGCCCAGTCTAAATGCAGTCCACTAAACTGCCTTTCGTCAAGTCTCAGTGTTGCCTGATGACAGGAGTCTCCAGCCATATGCTTGTGATATTTCTGTTCATTGACAATTCCTTCCTTCCAGATGAGTGCCCTGACCAATTCTGAATGAGTTGCTCTAACAAGGCTTAGTTTCTTTAGGCTTTCTGAGCACTTCATAAAGGTATCAATTGTCAAATGTTGTGTAGTTATAACTCGGTTTGTTTGCAAGCCCTTTTTATTTGACTGAAGGCATAAAACTTATTTTTGCTATGCTTGTTTGATTATTAACTGGGAAGGCTTTCCAGACTGTTGCTGAAGGATCACCCCATAGAAATGTGCTTCTTGCTATTGTACTTCCCTGTCCTAAACTAGCTCATATTAATAGGGAATATTGTTAGCAAGGAATGAAAGCAACTGATATTTGGAAGGGTTGGTGGGCATGAATAATGCAACCTGCAGGTACTGATAGTGTACATTTAAAAGTGTGTATCTTCTCTAGAGGTCCCTTCCAGCCTCTGGGATTCTTAGACTTTTTTGGGGAGGGGAAGTCCAGGTTGTCTTAACTTCAGCGTAGTTCGTTGTCCTCTGGACTGCTTGGCTTTACCCAGTTCTTGGTCTCAGCTGTGCTCTTCCTCTGCTTTCCTGGTCACTGCTTTGTCTTCGGTGGCCTGAAAAATAGATCTCTAAGAATGAAGGTAAGGAATTTAAGTGGCTCTGTCCCTTGATACAGGAGATGAGCTGTAGCATTGTAATGCCCAATGGATTTTTTTTTAATGAAAGAATAAAACAGTGTTCCTGACCTGCTGAGTGCTGAGTTGATGCTTAGTGTGTTGATGTGTATGAAATTGTCTTGTCAGGGAAAAGATAGCTCTGATTCTTTTCTGAGATATAATATTGCACTTGGTATATCAAGCCTTGGTGATTTGATAAAAGCTGTCACCTCAATCTCAGTCGTCTTCTGCCATTTAAAGAAACTGTGGTGCACCAAGATGACTGTTGCATGTTATTTGCTTTGTGTTGTGGGAAGTGACACTTATGGCTGGTGGAACCTGTTGGGCTAAAGTAGTGGAAACATTGTGGTTGCTGTTTGCAGACAGCATCCTCCCTTTTCCATAAACCCGTGTCTCTATGAATGAAGTGCCTTAGCCTGGTGAAGCTTAGAGTAGAGAACAGCATGGTTATGGGCAAAGCTTTAGGGTCCTCTCTAATTACTACAAAATCATTAGCTAGGATGTATGGAGCTGAATAGCATATGCTGAATGGTAGTATGTCTCTGGGAGGTGGGGAAAGCAGTGGTTAAAGGCCACACGAGCCACCCTTGATCGGTAGTGTAGGCGTACTTTCAGGACTTGGCAACAACTTTAGCTTTAAATATATATTAAAAGTTGTTTAAAATGTTTTCAGAGAGTAAAAGCCGACTCTAAGTTTGTATGAGTGATGATCACATCAAATAGAGAAAACACTGAGATTGCACATTGTTTCTAAGGCACTAAGGGAAGAGTTTAGTTTCTCATCAGACGTGCCACGTTAACAGCATGGAACTTGGCCCCATAGAAGTTGAGGACTTTGTGTATGTTATTTTACTGATTGTCATCCTGATTTAACCATGCTTTAGTGGAAGATGTGGCATAGCAAGTTCTCAGAGCCATGTAGTTAACTGATTCATTATATATTGGTCTTAGATTTCACTTTTTTGGGCAGTTGCCTCAGCTGGAATAAAATTAGCGAATACCTGTTCATCTCTTTAGACTGAGAAGAATTATTATTGTAAAGGCAAACTTGTAGTTTTTAGTAATTTGACACTTTGACATGTTTGCAAAAGCCTATTGGTTGAAGACTGTTTCTAAACTTGACTAGTAAATGTAATACTTGATTTATTTTTTCCTGATTCTGCAATGAGAGCGTTCCAAATCACTGAGTTCTCACTGGGTTTCATGTCATGCTATAAATCAACTCAACTTTAAAAAGACCAAAACCTATATGCTAGGTTTTCCAAAAAAACTAATCTTAGGTCTGTGAAAGTACCTTGAAACACAGCAGAATTCTGCTGAATTGGATCCAACTTAGTAATAATTACTTGAAATGAGGCCAGACTCTGTTTGATGGCTCGGTATGGGACGACTTAGTGCTGCTTTTGGATAAGGGCTGACAACACCCAAAACCAAAAACTTGGAAGTGTGGTGATTATCTTACAGATCTCAATTTCATAGCCCAAAAAAAAGTTCCTCTGAAGTGTGTGGAGTCAAAACTGGTGAGGATGAGAATTTCCGGAAATAAGCAGTTACATAGGGTCCAGATAGTTTCCTACTGATAGGTAATCCTTCATCACATATTCCACTAGTTTTCTGTATTTCTATCCACTTAACCTTTACTTGGCTCAAAATGAAGAGGTTAAAGCAGTAACTTGCTAGATCATAAAATCCTGATTTGCATTCAGGTGAATACCTTTCAATATTCAGTATCGAGTAATGTTAAAAATCTATTCAGTAATATAACTATTCAGTAATGTTAAAAATCAAACTAATGAATTACTCTGATCTTGCAAGTCTTGCTCAAGCCAACAAAATAGAACACTGAAGAACTCTGGTCAAGTGAAAAAGAGTGCTTGAAAAGGGCAGTTCAAAGAGCAAAGATGACACGGATAGGGTCCTGTACATTGAGCAGCCATTAACATGCTTGGAAAGCGAGCATGGGTCACTGATTTGTGTGTGCTTGTGATGTCCTATTATACCAAAGTAGATAGCCTCAAGTAAAAGGTAATGGAAAACCTGGGACTGTGTTTTAGGATAGCCTTTCACTGTCAGATGTGTGAGGGGAAAAATTGCACCTTGTGCTAAAGAAATAAGGAATGGGAAATTCAGGGAAAGTTAAGTTTCTTCTTGGGAAATGTTAGATGGGGTGAAGGGGAGAGGCTGTGGAATTTCGTAGCTATGTCCTTTAAGGGCCAGCACATGATGCTGAGGCAGGAATTTTAAATGTGTACTTAAAGGTGCGCTGTTTCCAAGTGGTATCTCTTCATGTGTGAGAATGATAAGAATGTAGTATAATGTAAGCTAAATAGATTTCCTATCTGAACACGTGTTCAGAGATATGATTGCCATCGTTTCCTAATAGTTTCTGCTTGGAGAATTGAATTGGCCAAACTTTGCACCGAAGCTCTTCGTTGTTGCACATGCTTTGTAAGCAGAGGACTGGCTAGTTCACAGCTAGTGATGCTGTGTCATCTTTAAAGCAAACTGATAAAGCAGAAAACACTTCAGGGAATTGGTATCTGAGAGGCTATCGTAATACGGGGGGGAGACAAAGAACCAAAATTTTGCTGTTGCAAGTCTGTTTACTCTTCTTCTATCCACCCTTCAGGGATGAGGTTTATATAACTGCTGTGCGTGGAGGCTCTGAGTGGATGTAACTTAAGTCTCTTTCCCAAAAGGAGGACTGGAATTTCAAAGAAATGGGAACTGATGCACTCTTAGATGTAATCAAGTTCTTTAAAAAGCGTTCATTTAAATAAAGCCTTGTAGAGTTTAATGGAAAACATAGTTTTCTACAGGCTTTGTTGATATGCTTTTGGAATTTCTACAGCAAGGGTGTATTGTCTTAAATTTGAAAGTCTCTTGGAAAGACTGGCATTTTCCATTAAGTTCTGTAAGGCACTACAGTAATGCCTTAAGCTATTTGACAATCTTAGAGATACTATAGTGCATCCTTTCCCGAGGAGCTCGATTGTATTAGCTTTAAACAGATGGTGCTTAAAGGTCTTGGGACTCTCAGTCCCTAACCTTTGAGAAAGCATGGTTTTCCAGTGAAGGAAGATTCTAGTCTGTGCTACTTTCAGTTCATGACAGGAGTGGCACAACATTTAAGGCATGGCATATTGTAATGAGTGCTTCAAAGAAGAGCATGAGAAGAATGCAGCTTGGCAAATGAAATGTGTCCTGACAGAGGGCTTTTGTGTGTGACTGTATCTTTCAAAAGCTTATTTGAATTTTGTGGGAAAGTAACATGGTTTGATGCTGATGGGGAAGTACGGTTAAGGACTTAAGTTTTCTTGGACTCGATAAAGCAGTAACTGTCACCAATCCTCTATTAGATCCTCTACAAACTTTGTTTATGTACAACTGTATGGAAAAAGTATGGAATGCAATGAGGCAGCTTACCTCTGGACTTAAATAGTTGTGTGTTGTGGTTTAACCCTTTCCCCATAATCCCACAGCCACAGAGATGAGGTTTTGTCTCTACAGGTAGTGTTAATAGAAGTTAGGAGGGTGCTTTGCTTTGTGCTTTCTAAACATGCTAACAAAGATACAGTACCAGAGTGGGTGGTATGTCTGGTGTTTGCAGGGATTGCCTGACTAAATTGTGAATGGTTGTACATCTCTTGGTGATGAGTTTTACCTTTGACTTGAGTCGGGGCATAACCAAGTTCTCCCTGTGTGTGAAAGGCACTGGGATGACACATCTACTTACTGGCCTTTCACTGTCTATTCATTGTACATGTCAGACAATATATGTTTCAAGTACTCAACTTTGACCTGTAACGAGCATTAAATTTCACTGATTTAGTCCTTGGCATCTCTGCTGCGTTTGCAGATTAAAACTGCTGATTGCTGTCCATTGTGGGGGAGGCAGTGGAGACTCTTGCTGTAAAGTTGTACCTAACTTGATCCACTGAACAGCTATCAGATTGTAAAGCTTTTAGTCACTGCTACTGTGGGCTGCTTTCATACTGGTGACCATATGCTCAGAGGCAACGTGTTTCAGTGCCACTCCCCTGAGCTTGTGAAAAAAGAGAATGTATATCTCTTTTTTCCTGCCCAGTCACTGTAATGTCAGTGCTGGCATAGGTGGCCGATTGTGACACTTCCAGGTGTGGAGACTTGAGAATAAGAGGGGCAGACATTCTGTGCTTTTCCTGGCTTGGAAAATGTTGGAAGGCAGTGCCAGTTTGGAGTTCTGACAGTGCTGTGAAATGCTAGCTGTAGTCTGCTGTGTATCTAAATGGATCACAAAGGGGAAACTAGGTTCAAAGCCAAACTGGTTTTCACAACAAAAGCCACAGCAGTTGGTGTTATTACAAAGCATTTTGGCTGTGGCCTGGCTTCATAGAGCTTTTCAAAATCTATGCTAAATTATTTGTGAAGGCTTAATCAATTGAAAGGCTTTAAGATAGGAATGGTACATATCTTATTATCAGTATCACCTGATCTACTTCATTAATTGTGTGCATGTATTGCTATCCTGTTAAATGAGAATGGAACCTGAAGCTAAAAGGCGAGGTGGCAGATCTTTACTGCCCTTAGTGCCACTGTGCAGAACAGTGTACTGCAAAGGTCTTTAGCTGCTGCTCCACAAGCTAGCTCTGATCATGGTATACAGCCCGGCTGGATCAGCATGTGCTGTGCTATTGGAATACCACTGGAATGCTACTGGAATATCTCTGGTCTGCTACTGAGACTTGGCTTGTATCTGTACAAGGTTATGCTTCCCTGTTAACTTACTCTGAGTTTGTAGGGAATATCTGAAATATGTGAACTCTCCATTGTGCAGGATAGATGTGTCAGCTGTATCCTAGGTAGCAGCAAGATTGGTCCCAGACCTGGATTTCAGGTTTTGCTTGCTTGAGTGTTGGGTGGGAACTCCTGTGGAGTAAGCTGAGGAAAGAACCCATGAGCCTTATCTCTCAGCCAGCTGCTCAGCTGGCAAGCTGCAGATGTCCCCTAAGAGGGATGCTTTTGGAAATTTCATGTGCAAACAATAATTAAAGCAATAAATGTTCTGAATACAAATTTTGCTTAGAGCTAGCTTTTAAAATGATTTTTTTTCCCTGCTGAAAGGGGGATGGGCAAGGGAGAACAATGAAAGTGAAAACCATCTTTTCACAGCAAATGCTGTGTGAATAACTTTGTGGCTTTTAAAGGAAAACTGAGCACAAAAAACCTAAATACAAAATGCTTTGATTTTTAAGTGGAATTGACACTCATTTTTCAAATGTAAACAAAATGGGTAAATATCTAGAGAAAACAAGGATGTTGGTTTCAGTCCTTTTTCTCCCTACCAAATGTTTCTCACTCAGTGAAATTTCCCTAAGTAATCTTTTTCTTACAGAAGTTCCAGTAAGACCATCTAGTATGTGATTGGTATTATTCTTGGAAATTGGTCGAACAGTCTTTCTAGGTAAGCTGGATGACTTGTAGTGAGTCCAGCTATTAGAGACTGACATTTCTTCCTGTAAGAGAGCGGCTACTGTGGTGACTTCTGCAGAATTGTAACACTTGCAAGTCTTTCAGGGCTAAGATTTCCAATTAGGTTAGGGTCAAGGGATATATGGTGAGGGAGAAATCACATCTGTAAGTTTTGGGGTTATTTTGACTAAAAGTATCCTAATGAAGGGATAAGGGCCCAAATTCTGCCATTCTTGCTCACGATGAAGAATAGCTGGAAGAGTAAGTGAAAGTGGATTACTGGCCCAGAATAGAGTTTCCAAGTGTTAAAGAAAATGTCCAGGTCCATTGCCATGGCTAAAGAACACATCAAAGTGATCATGAAGTGTAGGAAAGGAATTTATTGCTACCTTTGTTCAGCAGAAGTCATGACCAGCAAATTGGAAGTCAGCTGCATGATCTCCTAGAAGGGAGGGAGATACGATTCTTGTGAAGTTTATGCTCAGGTAGAGGGCCTCCTCCCCTAGTCAGACAAAAATCTCCTTGGATTTTTCCGGTTGTGCCAGCTTAGTAGGAAGATCAGAACAGACTGAGGGTCGCTGGAAGGAGCAAGGATCACAGCCAAAACAGCCTCATGGGGAAAGTGGTAAGACAGGAACGGCAATGCTGTAATAGGAAGGGGCTAAATGAAGACAAGTTGAGGAGTTGAGACAAAAAGAGAAGAAAACAAGAGTTTGAGGGAAACTTAAGAACTTGAATCAGACTATAATAATAAGGCAACTGATCTAACCTGGGGGTCAAACACTGTCACAACACTGAAAGGTACAAAACTGAACACAACTCCTCCACTCTATTAAAAAAAAACACATTTAGTTCACTTTGTAAGCAAGATGAATTATTCTGAAAAGGTGTGTTGGTTTTGTTTTTCTAAGGAAAATGCAGCTCAAAAGGGAAAGAATGCAGACTAGGGAGAAGCAGGTACTTAGTTTGCATTTTATAGTAACATGAAATTATAAAGAATGAAATCAAAAAGCCTTTGCAATAAAATGTTTTCATTCTAAAAGGTTTTTCTAATAGTCAGTGAGCTGACAATCATTCCTTCATGTTATATGCTAGTCTGTCCATTTTGTTTCAGAGAAGCTAACCTACTACCTCCAGAAATACACAGGAACTAGTGAGATACACTGACAGGAGATGCTGAAGGGCTTGTTTGACACAGGTGTTATGACACTGCTGATAACGGGGATGCTATGGTTTAGCATAGTCTTCTCAAACAGAGCAAATTGCCCAACAAGGGGGAAAAGTTGCAGCAGAATTAATTGCTACCTGGAAAACAATTTCATGCTAGGCTAAACAGGAATTAAAAAAACTTCCATGGTCTGGTTCACAACCCAAGCCTTGGTTTTAGAAAGAAAAGGGGTGGGGGAGGAAAGAAGTAAAGGAAAGACAGTTACCTCGAGGTGTGACTACAAATCCGTTCTATAAATAAGACATAGTTTGGGGCGGTCTGAACTAAGTAAATCACCTGTGGGACAGTTGGCTACTGATTATAAATTTATTAAGTACTTAGCTTCCTGCAGTATTTATGCAGGAATATGCAACTCAAGTGAGTATGGGAAAGGAGGGATAATAGAAGAGTATCAAGAGGGAGTGAATGGGAGGATATATTAGTACCTTGCAGATAAGGATGTAACACAAGGTCCAAATGTATATACAAACATTTGAAACAAAGTTAACTTACCTACTTGTTCTCTGAAGGGCTGTGCAGAGTTGTTTTAGCCTGTGACTGAACAATAATTATTCTTTATAATATGCACTCTGGCATTTAAAGGAGCACACAGAGGAAAGACTCTTTAAAATGCAGCACTTCTGTGGATTAAATGTTCACTGATAGTGTCCAGTCTGGGGCTATTCTGATGCTTGCTGGATGGAAATAGATTTTTTTTTTTTAAAGGGGTTAATAAGGTAATGTGTGTTTGGATCTCATGCATTTACTCGGGTATTGTGGTGAAATAGATAACAGATGGAACTGCTTACTTGCAGAAATGTTTTCTTCATGTTGAACAGGAAGAGATCCTGAAGTTAAGAAGTTCTGGGACTCCTGCTGTGCTGTATGTTCTTTGTGATCTTAGGCAAGGCACTAAAAGGAAGATCTATAGAAGCTCTTAGCGTTGCATCCTACAGCACTGCCACTTTTGGAAGGTAACTGGTCATCTAATGGAGCAGAAGCCATGCAATTCCAGGTGGCTTTTGTGTGCAATTTAAGGCAAATCCTTTAAATCTGTTTGGAAAACTTGTCAAACTACAATAGTATGATGTAAATGCCTGAAGAGTTAGGTGTGTACCTTGGTTAGCATGTGATAGCACCCTGAAAAAAGTTGTTCTTTTGATGTTTCCATCAAGTGTGCCTCAGTATCCCGGGTGTAAAATACAGTTGCTGCCCTGACTCACAAGGACTTTCATGTGGAGAATACACTGGGTAACATGGGAGAGTTTGTAAACAAATGTAACAGCTCTGAGAATGTAGTAGAAACACTGTTCCCTGCCATATGATCTTGATCTTTGCTTCTGTTTAAAAAAGTAAAATTGTTTGATGAGAAGTACTAGAGTTTAGAAATGGAGATTTTTCATGTCTCATTTTGCAGAATTTTCCAGACCCAGTTTCTCCATTAAAAGTGCCACCAATTAGAGAGGTGTTCCTTGTTTAAATTTCCTCCTTTTTAAGCCTGCAAAATGGATCTTTTGGGAAAAATGTAAATGCACTTTTTAGTGCTGCTTCCTGAATGACAGTGGCTCAACAGCATGGAAGAAACACTATTATATGCAGCATAGCTTTTGTTCAAAGGAACAGGCTATTTGAACAATAACTTTGGAGCTGTTGCTGAGGCAAGAAGTTTCATCTCTTCAGTTCCCTATAACCAGATTGGATGTAGCCCTGGAGACTGTGCTGCTATATTCCTTGTGGAAATAGGGTTGAGATCCAGAAAGTCAGTGGCAAAAGCTGACAAGCTATTGCAATGGAAAAGAGGTCTGGATTCAAACACTTGAAAGAATGGAGTCTGCACAACTGGACCAACCTTAAGGTCTTCAGGTGCTTTTTTCATAATTGCTAAAGCTGTCTGACACCCTTACAGAAAAAGTAAAAGTAAGATAAAGTGAAGTAGCCATCCAGGTGTTTGAGCTTAGAAATGAGAAATAATGATTTTGGGCACATTATTGTGGAGGATAAATCAGTACTGTGTATCTAACACTGTTCTCTTTGTGCTCTTAAAGAACAATTCTAGTTGATGCAAGGTACCTCTAACTCAAACTACTTGTACAATGCAGGCTGTATAAAACTTCCAAGGATAAATAAGCATCCAAGCATCTTTGTCCAGAGTTGCAAAAGGAGTCCAAGCCACAGACTGAAAAGATCCTGCAATCAGGATCCTGTGGTGGTGCCTATTACCTAAAGGAGGCTAATGGCAGTATTTCCTGACAGATTTAGTTTTAATAAATGTCCTTTTGTCCCAATCTCAGGAAAGTGGTACAATAGGATATGAATGCAGAAAGAAACTAATGGGGAAGCATCAGTTGCCCAGGTCATCCCCTTTCCCTGGTAAGTGCTTTCACACTGCTCTGCTCTAAGAACCTGTTATGAGGCAGCTGAACAGCTTATGTGGGACAGCTGAGTTTCATGGAGCTCCATGTTGAATGGAGTGTGGCCTACCTGTTAATCTGCCTGTGTCCTAGAAGGCCAGACTCTGCTCTTCCCTCTGTGGAAGAGTATATGAATTATACAGCACTGGAACTGTTGCAATTTGTGTATGGTAAGGAAACCTTCTCGGGCATACCTGGGAGGTGAATGATGGTAGTACTATGACCGTCTTTGACAAATTCTCTGCTGCCTGAAGGGTTGTAGCCTGTTCTCTGCATTCAGCCAGTTAGACACTGCAAGCACACTTAATGTTTTTGATTTTCAATTAAATTCCTGATGGGATATGACTGGCCTTGAAGCTTCTCCTCCTGGATGGACATGTTTGTTTCATCTGTCCTGTCAAAGCCATTAATGGCTTTAATCTGAATCTGAGGATTCCATTACAAGCATCTAATTTTTTAGTACTTTAGGATGATGAGACTGAGAAGTCTTTATGAGTGCCTCTGATAGGTTATGTGAAGTCCCTTAATATAACACTTGCAGCTTTTGATAAATTACCAGCCTGATGTTTTGAAAGGCTTTTTCTTTCTTGTCCAGATTTCTTTTCAGTCACTCTATTTTCTGTTGCTGGCACTCACTTCAATCTTTCTTTTTTCTTTCTAGGCTTTGGCATTTGAGCTGCTAGTTTGGCCTTGGCGACTTCTGACATGGTCCAGTTTCCCCAGCTGAGACCTTTTGCAAGGTCTTGGCAGGGCTTAAAAAGGGAGTACTTCTGCTGCTTCTGGGTGACAGAATTGATCCTGATTTCAAGAGGATGTACTAGGCTTTAAAGTTTTCTGTCCCCTGGAAGAAGAGACTTGCTTGTTTGAAGGGGCAGGTGCCACACTTTTCAATATTTAAATCTGTAATGATTACGCTGTTGCCTTTGTTTTGATACCTACTGTAGGATTAAGTATGATTGTATTACTTAAGAATATAGGCAAAACAATAACTAATGGGAGCGGCGGAGGCACTTTTAAATAAAACTGCAAGTTTATTTGAGTCAGCAGCTAGTACTGCTTTTCTGCTGTAGTAACAATCTTGTTTTCCAATAAAATGCATGATGGGGTCTCCCAAAAGACAGACCTGGTGCTGTTAGGAACCTTTGAAGTTGTGATCCTTTCTGGACTGCGTGCCACTTCGTGCCTATACAGAAATGGAACGTTTGGGTTATCTGGACTCCTGTTTGTTCTTATGTGGTTTGCTTTGTGCTATTAAATCAAAGCTACGTTTTCCTAGTAGTATTTACAGGCCTTGAGACTATTATGAACCCTTTCTTTCTCACATACACGTAGAGAGAAGCGGGGAGAAACAACACCCCCAGCTAGCATGTACAACTGACAGTAGCGTTTCTGTTCCATCTCTACTCGCCTGATTTCTTGGATACTCACACTAAGTGACCACCTTTTCCCTATATTCTGTTATCCTGTACCAGATTTCTGGCCCTGCTGTATAGGAAAGGGGAATGTGCATACATAATACATATCTACTGTCAGGGATGGTGTTTCCAGATGCATTTAAAATGCAGCACTCTGTAACCAGGCTACGCTATTACAGAAGAGTCTATATTGAGGTAACATTCCTTCCCGACAACTGAAATACTTTCGCCAGTGCCTAGAAGCTTATGTATTTACAGATAGCTGATGTACTTTGATAGAATAGATTTATGTTTGCTCACACACTAGCCCTTATTTTGCCCATGTTTATTTTGCCCGTTGTAGCATATGCATGTGTTGAATCCACATGTGGACTGTAGTATTCAAATATTTCCTGTGATGGAAGTAAAATGAAGGTGTTTGTGGGTCTTAATTTTGTTCATTCCGCTGTGAGGGCTTCAGTCTGAAGAACTTCTCAAGGGACAGTTTTGGAGAGGCTTCCCTTACTCTTCTGTTACAGTTTTCCATGTGCACTCTCCATAGAGTTTTTTGGGGCTACCACTTTTTAAAAATAAAAGCCAAGCCACAGTCATTCTCCCATTTCATGCTACAGTTCTGCAACAGGTTTTAAGGTGCTTTTGTTGTTCACAGGGTTGGGAAATGTTGTTTTATTCAAAATTAGTGAGCATTTACTGGGAAAGGCTACAGGTGTTGGGGGTTCTCATTTGTTTTATTACTAGCAGCAATAAATGAAGATCCATTGTTGTACTATAAACACAAAATGAGAAAGGTCTCCTGGGGCAAACAAGCAGGCAATACTTCAGTAGCATCAAGTGTTTTATTATCCCAGCCTGATAACAGTGGAGATGGAATTAATCCCTGTGCCTGGGATTCACACCTGATACTTACGCTGTTTTAGTCAGTTCGACACTTTCCTGATGCTAACCTGTTCCCGCTTTTAACGTGGTCATCAGCACTGCTCATTTTGCTTTGCTCTCTGTGATCCTGTGTCAAGCTCTAAGCACCATTCTCTGTCTCTGAAAACTGTGGTGCTTATTAGCTTGGACAAGAGACAGCAAGGGGTTGGGGCCCTTCAAGCTTGCTCAGGGAGAAGCCAAATGACTATACTTGACCACAAAGTCTGAACAGAATAATTTGGATGCTTTGTAGCAAAGCTATAGGGTCCCTGCATCGCTCTTTCAAAACGTTTTCCATGTTGCTGATCTCATTCCAGCCTGGGATTGCCCTGGCATACAACGGAGCTGTAGGCAACCCCGTTTATTATTCCCTATACTCAAAAATGCTTCCCTTGGTCTCTCTGGCAAACCCGCTGTGCATTTGTCCTGCTTCCTCTAGCTAATTCCAGCATTAGTTTGCTTTGGTAGCTAAGCACTGGCCCTGTTCCTCTGGGTTCATTTTCTGAAGAGTCAGCTTTGATTCACTGAGTTTACAATCCAATCATTCTGCTGAAGCAAGAGACAGTAGTGCTAAGTCAACATCAGTGATTACATTTTTGTCTATTTATTTACTTTTCAGCAATGCACAAAACACATTTGTTAAGTCACCTTCCCCCTATGCCTTCCGGCAGCATTGCAGCAGTGGAAACCTCAGAAGGCAGCATTCACTGTTGGGTGTGATTTCGGATGTCCTTTTTGACAACAAATGTGATGTTAATCAGGCTCAGGAACTGGAAGACACCAAGAATTATCATTGCTGTTGGGCACAACCCAAAGTGGGGGGTTATGGGCAACAGAGATCAAAAGGGACTTGGCCTTTCCTGTCCCCTTCTCACTAAGGACAATGCAAAGAAATAAGAGGTTTTCAGCAGTGTCTCACCAGAGTGTAATTTTCATTAATTGCAGTATAATTATGTAATCACTTTAACAAATGCTGCCTGAATCCTCTCAGGGTGCAGCTGTCTAAGAAGGCACCAACAGAAATATATCCTGTGATGAAGTGGGCTTTATGAAATTTTGGAAGCATTGTCTGCCCTGTGACAATGTCCAGGGACAGCCCTGGGCTGTGTTTCATAAGTATGTGTTTACCAGAGAAAATCAAAAGCTGTGGGAGAGTACAATGAGGCAAGGGTTGGTCTGTTCCTGCCCAGTTGCTTTGGCTTGTCTAATACAAGCATTTTCTGCTAACACCTGTCAAAGACAGGGTAGCGGGATAAGTGCTCTGACCCGGCATAGGACAGTTAGCGAAGTGTTTCAAGTTTGATTTGGGGTTCAACAGGAGACAGAATTATCTACTCAATGGGTATAGGTATAGAGCAGACCAAGCACGTCTTACCTGTTTGAGAGAAATTACTATGTTTTTATCAACATTTTTCACTTAAGCTATGAGCACCTGTGGTTAAGACAGCTTTTCCCAGCCGAGCCTCTTTGGATGAGCACCTTTGTCTATCTTTGCTGTCTCTGACACTCCATGTTTGTGCTTGAATGCTGTAAGGTTTTGTTGATACAGTGACTTTTTGTTATTTCTTGTTAGTCCCACCAGTCTTTTTCAAAGTTGCGTTTAACGTAAGCGGGTTTGACATTGGGTGTATGCAGTGTTGCGTGAAATCTTAGCCCTGTGGAAATCCGGGAGCGTTTTGCTGTTGATTTCCCTGGACCCAGGATTCCCCCCTTGTTTTCTGCCTCCCTGCCTATCCCTACTGCTGCTTTACACTCCCCTAATCTCTTGGCCATCTATACTGTGTCTACTGGAAATGACTGAGAAAGCTGAACTGCATCTTACTCTAAATTCATCTGAAGATCTTTCTGGTTTTCTGCGTCATACCATTTAATTTCTCTCTCTGTAGTTTATTGCCTTTGTAAATTCAGCATTTTAACTTCGTAAGCTTAGGTAGGGATAAAGTTTAGCATACGAAACAGCATGCAAAATAAAGCTATAGTGTACTTCTATACTGCTGTTCTACTGCTGCTGTTTCTCGCAGAAGGGGAAAAACTGTTGGTCACCTGGGAAGGATGGCTCGATGTTGTGTATGTGTTGGCACCCTGGCTGTGATGGTGCTTGCATATATTTAACACGTCACTGAACTCGGTTGTCCCGTGTTAAACCTCATATTTTTTGTCGTCAGTGCTCAACTTGCTCTAGGACTGTACAACAGGAAAATAGCCTCTGTATCACTGCAGCATCTCTCAGTACATCTGTAGGTTTTGTATTGGCAAGCGTCGTTATTTTGTGATATTCAGCCATGTCTTTCTCTCCGAGGTGTTAACAGTTCATTGGGATGCACGTACAAGGGAGCACTGCAGCAGCCCATAAGCCCACGGTAAATTATGCATGTGGTTTATGGATATCATTAGAGGGGATTTGCGTAGTTGTGTTTTATGAGGTGTGTGTGCACGTATATATGTGTATGCATGCAAGAAAGATATAGCCCTGACTTTACAGCTCTAAAAGTGGAATTTTAACGTATTAATCCACAGGCTTCTGAGTAGCACTATCTGCATAATAATAATGAAAAAAGGAAGAAAACAGAGAGGGAAGTGGATGGGAGGAGGCTCCACCCTTAGCCATCACTGTCATTCCTGCAGTTTTACGAGACAAGGTGGTGGCTTTGAGTTGAAATGTACTTGCTGTTTCTGTACAAGAACTAAGAGATCTTTTGATTCAAAGTCACAGATCTTTTCCCTTTACGTGGAAGAGAAATCTCTCTAAGCTGTTGGTACTATTAGAACTTAGATTTATACAAATAAGTAACAAAACCCTTCCCAATGTGATTTCTAACTCTTGCCTCTCCCCCAGTTTTGAGTTTTCTGTGCCTCCTCTCCCCCCTCCCCTCAGAAAGACTTGCTGTAGGTGAAATGAGATGTGCAATTTTGGGTATTTGCATATTTTTCATTTAGAAAATGGATATTTTAGCAGGTTTGATGGCTGAGGAAAATTGCCTACGTGGAAATGGTAACTAATTTCAGGATGACTGATTGTAGCTTTCTGCAAGGTTCGAAGTCATTCCCCTCCCTTCTGGTGCATTCGCCATGAGAGGGCAGTCTTCCTGCCCTAACGTAGGTAGTGCTGCTGCTTACACGCCCAGGAATTTATTACTATTGGCGGTGAGCTGAGCAGAACGGTTTTTTGGTGTTCAAATCAAGAAAAATGGTGCCTTCCTGTTTTGTGAAGGACTACTAATATTACAGGGCTGACTGGTTTCTTTAGGACTGACCAAACAGTTCAAGAAAAATAGGAGCCTTTTCAAATACAGTCAGGTCTGCTGAAGCAATAGTCAAGTCACTGGTGGAGAGAAGATGAGTGTGTCAGTTCTGGAAGCTGAGCTATTTTGTATCCCAGAGGAATGAATATGCTGATACTTGGTAGGCCTCCCAACACCTGCAATCGAGAAAAGGACGTGCCTATTTATTTTCCTTGCTGGAGTCGTCTTCACGTTTCCGTGCATTGCGTCTAACAGCCTGGATTTATAATTCAATCTGCGTCTATTTGTTTCTTGACAGAAGAGGATGAAATAATAGCAAGGCTCTGTTTTCTTTATAGCCAGGAATAGATAGCTATGGCTTACTATCAGTGTAAACTGCGCAGGGTTTTGTGATATTTCAGATGAATGATGCTGCTGCTGTATGAAAGTAAATCGCAGTGTCCTGGAGCGAGTCCCAGGTTATTCTGCTGTTCTCGCAGCAGTTCATTTCTGTAGCAGTGCACTTGAAGAGAAGTACGTCAGGCCAGATTCTTCTTTTTGCTAACACCAGGAGTCACTGTGGCAGAGACAGTGGAAGTGGGCTCATTCAAAATTGCTGCAGATCCAGTGGATGTCAGAACCTGTTTTGAGAGGTTTAGAGTTCAGAATTGGGAAGCCTCAATGGCTTCATGCTATATTAACAGGGTGCATGAGTGTCGTGGTTTAATTTGGCAGGCAGCCAAATACCACGCAGCCGCTCGCTCACTCACTCCCCCGCCCCCCCCAGTGGGACGGGGAGAGAATCGGAAGGATAAGAGTGAGAAAAACTAGTGGGCTGAGATAAAGACAGTTTAATAGAACAGAAAAGGGAAAATAATAATAATAATGATAGAATATACAAAATGAGTGATGCGCAATGCATTGCTCACCACCCGCGCTGACCGATAACCAAGTAGCAATCGGTACTTCCTGGATCACGCCTACCGTTCTTATACTGAGCATGACGTCACATGGTATGGAATACCCCGTTGGCCAGCTGGGCTGGCTGTCCTGATTATGTTCCCTCCCATCTTGTGCACCTAGCTCAGTCAGTAGGCACGGGAGCTGTCCTTGGACTAGGAGGGCATTTAGCAACAACTGAAAACATCCGTGTGTTATCAACATTCTCCTCATACTAAATCCAAAACACAGCACTAGGAAGAAATTTAACCCTCTCCCAGCCGAAACCAGGACAGTGAGATAAAGCAAGTCACTGACCCTCTCAGAGGTCCAGTTTGGCTGATCAGAGGAAGGACCGTGTTTGAACGTGAGGTCAGTATTTCATCCCTCAAATGAGACTGCAGTTAAATAGCAGATCCTTCTTTGCCTTACTCTAGCACATACCACAGACCACAGGGGTGAATTTGACTTGACCTGTGAGTTATCTCTGCATAAAGCTGAAAATTCCATAGTTAATTAGTGAACTGGAAACAAGACAAAGTGAATCTTAACTGTTTTTCTTATCTTTTCTGCCTTCTATTGCATCTTCCATCTTTTCTGAATTTTCTGAAGTACAAGGGACAAGCAGGTCGAAAATGGGAAGAAAATTAGAAGCACTTGGCCTGGTGCCTGTCTTTACACTGTGTTGATTAGGTTTTAATTGGCAATTCTTGTCTGTAACATAAGATAATTGCAGAGATTTCTAGGAATTGTTTGTAGAATAGGAAGAAACAGATACATTTGAGTTCTACCGGAGGAGTTTAATTACAGACTTTATAAAGTGCAACAGATGGTGCTTTGCTAGTTAGGAAGACAGGCGTGAGGCTTCTTTGTAGACATTCAGCCATGATGGTTAGAGCTTCTGCTCCCTGCTGGCTAGGGATGCGCTGACATAATCTTCCATTAGGGGACTTGAACAATTCAAGGATAACTTTATGTTCTGGTCCAAACTGTGAAGATCGTTTTTCAGAAAGTGAAGTTAGGCGGCCATAGAATGAAAATTCCTTGTGTGCATGGCAGGACTACGTTCCCAACAGGAGCTTTGCTTTCACTGACCTCCGCAGTTGTCCTTAACTGCCTTCTGAAAGGCTTGCAGAAGAGAGAAGACATGTCAATAGCTGTACAGGTTTCTTTACAGACATTCCAGTGGCGTGGAAGGAGGATCTATTTGGTTTTCGGACAGCAGCGCTCCCCAATGATTTCATGTGAGCCAACAACTAACCTTGGACTGGCTTTTGGACTGGAATTATGTCAGTGTGAAATTTGGAAGACAGAAGAGCTTTCTTCTTTCCTAGTGCCAGTAATCAAACCATTTCCAAAGCCCTCATCGGTCTCTGGCTTCCAGGAAGTTGTAGGGAAAGCAGAACAAAGAGAGAGTATTGTAACTTACGGGGAAAAAAGATCTTCTCTTTGCAATCTTCATTGGAGCGGGTACTGAACCTTGTGTTTTTCATGTTATTTCTAAAAGTACGAGAACGTGTTGAAAAAGAAAGAAGTCTGTTCTGAAGCTGCACATTCATGAAATGGCTTCAGGATACAATCTGCTTGTTTACTATTGCAGTAGAATTACGATTTTTGTTTGCTCCCTCGTACTGCTATAGCTTTGATGAAATTTAGCCTTGTACATTGTCAAAGAGTTATCTTGGAAAAGGAAAAATTAGTTAGTGGATAGCGGACATTACGAGGGAGAATCCTGTTTTAGGAAGAGTTCGTCTGGGTTTTTAAATTCCAGGAAGAACCTAAAATTGCAGAACAAATAGCCGGCAAACAGGGAATATTTCACCTAGGTGTTGAAGAAAAAGAAGAAATTTGTGACCCTGTGGGGTCCTTTTCATGGGGTCATCTTGCTGGGCAGCCAGACAGATCTGCAAGATGATGACAAATATACTGTCAAGCTCCCTGCCTAGTGGATGCTTAAAAGGTACATGTTATCTCACGTTTAAATGAGTTTTCTCACTTTTTAGCATCAGTAGTGCTGTAGGAAGTTTCGATGGAATTAACTCTTTGGCCGTCTTTTCTTTCTGCAGCTCGGTGTTCATTTCACTTCAGGCTGCATTGGAAGGTGATTACCTGGGAGGGATTTGGTTACACTGGGCTTCAACAAAGGCAACACCACATGCTCGAGAAACAATTTAAATGTGAGCTCTGAGCTTTTATTCTTTTTAAGAACTGTTTCCTAGCCCCCATGGCTGATGCTTTGAGTTGGCTGATTTCGTTCTGTAGCCTTAGGATCTTCCTGAGAGGTGAGTGGGTATCTTTCTCATACAGGCAGCCTTCTTTTTTGGTTTTTTTTTTTGTTTGTTTGTTTTGTTTTTTTTTTTTTTAATTGGTGCTGACACTGTTGCCTTCTGAAAGCTATAAGGTATTGGAGATGGCAGTTGTTTAGCTCATTCTGGTTATAAACCAAGGAGCGTGGCTGCCGTTCTTTCAAAAGCACAATCTTTTTTAGGAATTCATTTGGGGAGAAGAAAGGTAGATAAGGTGGGGGGATGCATTCACCAAGAGGTTTTAATTTTCTGAAGACAGAAAAAAATTGAATGTGTCGGTGTTTCCGGGTAACAATAATAATAATACCAAGGTGCTTATTTGAGTATGGAACAGATTAAAAAAAAAAAAAAACCCTGGAACTCTCCTCCCCACCCTGCACACTCATTTTTTGTTGTACAGGCACACAGAGGAGCCCTTTGTGAGGAACTTCATGTGAAATCTTTGCGGTTACCATAGTGAAGCTCACTTTTCAAAACAAAGAAATTTATTAGGACAGTGGCGTACTAGAATCTAAATCTAATAGGCTTGCAAAATGAAAGTAAGAAATGCAAAAAGAGAAATAGTAACTCAGGGGTTGTTCCATTCTTTAAGTTCAGGTTTCAGGTATCTTACTCTTTGTCGAGTATTAATCATCTTCTCTTACAGAACATGATGTCAAGAGACTTCCTAAAGAGGGATGGGTAAAATTGCCTTGACTGTGTAGACTGGGTAACTGAAGTAGAGAAAGATGAAGTATCTTGGTTGAGATTACACAGCAGTATGGTACCTCCTTCATCCCTTGGCTCTTTTCTTCAGACTGTGCTGTTTGCACTCTCTTGAAAGCTTAAGTTGTCAACTTTCTGGCAAACAAAATGTGACCTTTTCAAAAGATGATAAAGACATGGAAAAGGCTCTCTGCTACTTACAGAGCGTAGTTGGTTTAGTTTGATAAAGCATCTGAAATCGGGATGCTTATCTAAAGCCTATTGGGATTTCCCCCAGAATTTTGTGCTCAGAATATTTACCTAGAAATTTTAAGGGAACAGATTTTAATTCTGGAAGAGAAACCTTTCCTTAATTTTAGCCACCAAAGCTTAAGAGTGAATGTGATAATGGACAGGGAAATAGTGTTGATGAGTGGAAAAACCAAGAAGTTAGGTTTATTTCCAGCTTTGGTACACTCTGCGTGTTTTTGAGAAGTCAGCTCATGCGTGTAGGTGTAACAGTAATAATGATAACAGTAATGATAACAAGGAGCTTATTTGACTGTGGAACATGAGATTTTCTGATTCAAATTCCTTCTTAACAAGACAAGCTTATAATATTTCCTGTTTTCTTTTTTAGTCACTACACTGGTGGGATGCTGCGTCCCATTCATAAACACCGCTTCTCTATAAAGGCAAAGCATTGTTATTAATCGTAAAAATTATTGTATTAGTAGTACTACTGCCATTAACACCAGTGACAAAACTGTGCAGATATTGCACACGGTGTAATAACTGGTCGTTTAGCCTAGAGTCTTGAATGTCTGTTCCTTGTACCTTAAACTTAACTTCTTTTGCTTTCATTTAGGGGCTTTTCCCTCTCACCAGACTGCAGCATAGACTGCCAGACCCACTGTCTCGTAGACTGCAGGCAGGGACATTACTACGCAGCTGGCAACTGCTTGGAATGCCCGACGGGTTTCTAGTAAGTCTCCTTCCTTCCCTCCTGCTCAGCGCTTATACTCCTGCAATAAGAAAGTTAAATGTTTGGGACATCATTTTTACCTTGAGAATATTTTGAGAGCTATCTTGTGATGCAGATCGGGAGGTGAGGCACAAAGCGTGGTGCCAGTCCCTTATGGATGAATAATCAGCTGACCAGGAAAACCACTATCATTGACTTAAAATGCCGTCCAGGGCTTTCTGCAGCAATTGGCACTCACAGCTCCCCTTGAAGTCAATGGGAGTGATTGTTCTTCAGCATGATAGTCTCAGTAAAATGTGTGGCAGTCTCTGTCTTTGCAGGGAATGTACAAAATCAGATTCCCTTTGAGATTACTTAGGACAGATTTTGTGCATTGTGTCTTTGTGTGTTTTGTGTAGTGTGTATGTAGGAGGGGCAGGAATGTTATTTGTATTTGTAGCAGCAGCAAAATCTAGGCCCATTTTCAGCTTAAAAGAAGAATACAAGGTGTCTTTGGCCCCCAGTGCAGGGAATCCTCCCCTGGAAAATTCATTCTGTGTCCTGGCTACTTACTTACTGGCATGCCAGTCAGAAAATGTCACGTAAGCTGGGCACAGAGCGATAACCTGAGAACAGAGAAGTCTGGGTACAAAGGACAGTGAGTTACAGGGGGTTGGTGAACCCAACACACAATCAGCCAGCCTGGGGCTGTGTTGCAAGCAAGCCCTCAATGGGCCATTTTCAGTTGGACAGCTGTCCTGAACTCTGGTGTATCATGACTTAGCATGCTCTGTTCCTCAGAAGAAAATCATTAAGACTGCTCTCTCTGCCACATGTGGCTCACTTCAAATGAAAGTAGAAATGGTCATTGCGGAGTTTTCAGACCCAATCTCAAACCCGATTACGAAAGACGGGTTTTGTACAGGCTGTCGTGAACCCTAAGGTCAGGTTGCCCCATCTCCTACTGCAAATTCTGTCCTTGCCTGTTCAATCCAAGCGGTGCACCTTGAGCTCCTATATATGTGTTAGAACCCTCTGAGGTTCTGGAGGGGTCTGATTTGAATCCATGCTTCTGTGGCTAAAAGAGCATTTGTTTGAGCAGTGGCTGAGGGGGATGTTCCTGTTTCTACACACCACCTATACTGGCTGGTAGGGGATAGAATTCCAAAGAAGTGGAAGAATTGTAATTTTATAACGTAATTATTTTTGATCCAGTTGCCCTGGGGGTCAGGCCGCTCCAAGGAAGTGCCCGCTGGGAACAGCCAATGAACTTACTGCTCAAGCAGACATCACAGCCTGCCAGGTAAGCTGAAGGACAGGGGAAGAGAGCAAGCAGGTGAAGTAGAGGCACTTTTTGCCTCTACTCCCATGTATTTTGAATCATCTGATTTCAGGCTTCTTCCCTGATTTTGCAGTCTGCTTTGAAATTTTTCAGGAAATTCCTGCACTGTTTTTGGCTCTGATTTGGCTCAGAGAAAGCAGGTTGTCCTTCCAGGTAGACAGCAAGCAGCGCTCCCTCTATTTGTTGTGTACAGCACCGACAGTAAAAAGCACATGTTGGGAGCTCTCAAGAGTACATAGGCCAGATTTTGAAAACGATCCAAGGTCCTTTCTTTCTGGCACTTGACCTGAGGATGTCTGAAACTGCTGTTTTACATTATTCATGCAAAGAAAATGTTTCTGTGGATCTGACGCTCTTTGTGATCTCACTGCAGGTTTGTCCAAATGGCTGTCTCAGCCTAGAGAGTGGAGCTGGGTGCCGTGCCTGTCCAGATGGCTATTCATGTGATCCACATAGTGGTGTGCAGAGGAGCTGCAGTCCTGGTCAGTATTCGCCAGAGGGAGAACTGGAGTGTCGGGAATGTCCAGAGAGGTGCGTCTGCCCAGATGGACGGAGCAGACAGGTACAGAATGGGCACATTATTCTCCAAGGGCAAATTTTCATCCCTCACTGAGATGCTGATGCAGAATTAGGCAGCAGGGGAACGGACTAGGAGGGACTATGTTTTTGTTACAAACCGATTGTCTTTTGAAATTGTGACAGGCGTAGATTGTCATTTCACGTGATTAATTAGCCAAAAACATCCATCAAAGGAAATGATGGAGTAACTCGGGAGGCCACCTTAAGTTACATTCCGTGAGTATTTGCTATTTGGGAATAATCCTGATACAAAAACCCAAAGCTTTGTATTAGCCCAGGCTGGTAGCCTGCCACTCTTCAGTGAGAGTGCAGGTTAAGCTGTTCTAGTACTGAATGGCCACTTGGCGTAGTTTCCCCATAAAGGGAGAGTTTTCTGCAGCATTAAAATCCTGGCATGTCCCTTATACATCCCAGAGAATGAGTATAAGCCTAGTGAGGATTTCGTAGCCCAAGATTAGCTTTTTGTTGTGCTTGTTTCCTGTGATAGTGTGGTGCCTTGGTATTCCTCCGAGGCCCTCCACGTAAATTCCGTTCCATTCTTCAATACAGTATTTGGTAATAGGAAAAGTTTGGTGCTGCAGGTAGCAGCAATATCACCGATAATTCCCTCCACATACTCTCAGACTTTAATTCACATTTCCTAGCCCACCTGAACTCTAGCAAAAAGGCCTTATAGGGAGAGCATGATGGAGCCGTAATTTTGTGAAAGGTTGTGTAATGTCACTACAGGAATGCAGTTTGTGATCTGCAGTCCTACCAAGATTTTCTCTCTCCTGTAAGCCCTGTACTGCATGTGAAGATGAACTGTTTAATGAACGGCTCTAGGTGCCTCCTGCAGAGTCGCTAAACCCATAACTTGATTCTTATGTCTGTAATTAGAATCCCTCTTATTAACTAATTAAGAGTTCCTGTACTCTGGGTACCTTGCACGTGGTCCACTAGAAGGAGAAACGGAGTAGCTAAAGAGATTGTGCTAGACCAAAATCTCAGTAGTTTAGATCCAGTTATAATATACAGGTGAGAGAATAGAGCAGAGGAGTGCTCTTATTTCCAGTGCCCGGGGTTAGGTGTGAATAACAAATAATTCATCTCTCACAGGGTCAGTCATACATGGGAAGTGATGGTGGTTTTGTGGGATGTGTATCACGTCACACTTACTGTGCTCTATAGAGGGCCGGGGAACTAATCATGGCTCCATTAAAAAAAAAAAATCAGAAAACGTTGGCTTCTTTGGACTTAAGGAAGTATTTATAAATTGTACTTACCAAACATTTGAACATGTGAACAGACATGGGCATGTTAGAGCATGGATTTTAGAGTGACAGATTTGCTACTGTATTATTATTGTTTATAGTGCAATATCAGCCAAAGGCTGCAGTCAGGTTCCACCTCCAGTGTATCAACCACAAAACCTGGAGAGAGCAAGTGAAAATCTCCGAGTAGATGATCAACAGGTTAAATATATACAGAGCATCCCATAATTCAGATGAAATGCTTCAGTGTTAAAATTTGTCCCCCTTGTGTTTTTAAATCTAAACAAGTCATCCAGCCCAATTGCAAAGCCCTTAGATGGTAAGGAGTTTGAATACCATCACAAGCAGGAGAGGCCTGAGGATTCCCAGCATTCTTTTCCATGGATTGACCGACCTTAATTATATATAATCTGTGTACTTAGTATTGTGTGCGTGTGAATGAAGCGTCATTGCTATGCTGATACATAGCAATACATTTCAACATAGCAGTGGTGCTTTCATGCCACAGTTAAATTCTTTTTTCTTTTTTTTTTTTTTTTTTTTTTTTTTAATCACTCCTCAAATATCCATCTGGAGTTTAGTAAAGCATTTGATAATCACATTCTACAAAATCTTACTTGGAACGAGTAATTAATTCTAGCTGGATATGAGCATTTCATCACTAAATGTACAACTGCCAGAAGGATTTTAAGTGAAAGATGGTGTATTGAACTGGGGAGAGGAATGTGGTCCTTAGAGCAGTAGCAGGAACACTTCAGCTGATCTTTTATCCCCATGATCTTGGAGAGAGCAGAAGAATAGGAGGAGAAAGAGAGAACAATTAACTCTAACGATGCTAACTAATAAAAGTAACTTGGATATTTAGCTTGAAATTTCATTGTATGTTTTGAATTAAAAAAATGTCATGACGTATTAAACGTTTGAATTTTCTTTGCCAGCTCAGTTCTACAAAAGAAAAACATTGTTAGACAGGAAAACCATGAGAATTTATTTTTCAAATCTTGTCAAAATTTCCAAAACATGAAAGATTTGGGCTATCTGTAATGTGCTGCTTTTAAATAAAGTAAGTGACCTGCTGTTTTCTTCCATTGGTGATGTCCATGCACCTCTGCTTATATTGCAGAACTGAGCAATTTATAGTCTTCGCAGCAGCTTTGCTTGTATTCCTGAAATGGACGTTTTCCTGGATGAAAGAACAGTCAATCATTTAAATGGCAGCCTTCAACAAACAAGAGCTGACTGAAATGCTTTTGAAATTCTAAATCTCAAGGAAAATATTCATTCAAAATTAAGCAAACCAAGAAAAAAATGTAAAATTTTGTAAACCCCCCCCTTTCTTTTTTTTTAACAACTTGCCATAAATGCTTATAACGATTTGTAAACTTGAATAGTTGAAGTTTGAAAACATTACTGAGTTTCAAAGCTTTCTTTTTATTTTTTGCTGGTTAGCTCTAGTAGAAAGCTTTGCTCCTGGATTTCTGCCCTGTGCTTCTTTCTCAGTGTAAACACAGGAAAATCCTTTGTCTATCTAATGCAGTGACCTTTTGAAAGTTCAAATGCTTTAGACATCTTAAAATGTCTTTTCTGGAGCAGGTTCCCTTGCGTCCTCCAGATAGCCCTTGCCCCCAGTGCAGGACAATTTAGCTGCTTATATTGGCTTATATTGACATATATTGACTTAGTGAGTAAAAGGGTTGGAATTGGAGGGACGGACAGACATGAATGGGTGAGGCTTATCCATCTTTGACTTCACCTATTACTTGATTTTGCTCGCTGCTGTGAAAGACTTGTTTGAAACGCAGCCTACTGTAGTGGCCTCCTTTCCATTCCTTTAAGTGGAGCTGGCATCTCATTGCCATTAGGTATAAAACCCTTTTAATGTGTAAGTAAACAAAGTGCACTTACCAGCCAGCAATCTTATGCAGGTTCTAGGCTGTTCTCATCGGTAGCATACCAGCTTACCAGGGACCATCCTGGACTTCGCTGCTTATGAGCGCACAAAGCTTAAATAGGCTCTGGGAAACTGCGTAGTGCTGTATTGCCTAACGCCTGTTTTATTTTAGGACACTACTACCGCCTTAGCTTTGCCTTGAGTTTGTGCTAATAAATCCTTTTCAATTGGACAGTGTATTAGCTCAGACTGAGTACCGTGCTGACACAATTGGTTCTCCTGTTTTTACTTCGGAGATGGTTTGTATTCTGTCAGATCAGAGCACATTCATGTCTGCCTTCAGGGTGCAACATTCATACACCCTGATACGATTTAGCCAGCAAATACTTGTACTTTCCTGTTTGCCCTCCGCAACACGCATGCACATGTCAGCATGTAAGAGACCCATCACCACTCTACTCCGAGCCTGAGTTGTCCAGAATGTCGTTTCTGAACCACACGTTATTTTCTTCTTCTCTATAGGTCACTTCTGGTGGCCTTGCAGTCCCTCTATGCCCAGCAGGGAGTTTCAAGCCCGAAGAGGGACTTCATACACCTAGCAGCAGCTCCTCATGCTTGTCAGGTCTGTGTCATAAAAGATCTTCATTTTGGACAGTGGGGGTAATAATTCCCACTATAAATCACACTGTTGTTAAGTACATTCTTACGAAAGGGGCTGGCAGTTACAGTACTTATTTACTAGGCTCCGGCTCAGGCAATCCTAGGGCTCTGGATGAAAGGAACACCCATGGAATCTCCTGCGAGTCACCAGATTTGTGGTGAAGCATTCAGGAATTACAAAGCTGTTACATCCAGAAGTCCTTACTATCCACTTATTTCGTTGGAACTGCTTTTATAGACATGGACCCCCTGGATTAGATATCTGCCCTATGCAGAGATTTCAAAGAAGTTGCAATGGGGGGAAAAGGTGATCATTGTACTTTCAGCAGCAGGAAAGAAAATCAAGGAGCAATCTGAAATGATGTGCTGAAGTCATCCAGCAGTTCATTTGTGAAGCCAAAGTCAGCAACTGGCCTGTTGTTAAAGCTTATTCAACGATGTCAGCTTTCCACGTGAGACACTTTTCTAGTGCTATTAGTCAACTTTGAGGAGATGTGTTATGCTGTAATGCAGACTCATTTTCAAGCTCTTTTATGAGTGAAACGGAGAAGTAACGTAATTAAAGTTGACCATACACTTTCCCTTCGGGAAAGGGGTTCTTTATTTGTATGTGTTTGATTCAATCACACTGGTCCCCAGCCCATTCTTGCAGCGAGGGGAAATTAAGTTACAGCTTAGGCAAAACTTTTTGTATTGTAACAGTAAAAAAGCACTGGAGTTTATACTTGCAGAAGCTGTAGAACCCCTGCCCTTAAGAGTTTTTAAAGGGCCAAGTAGATGAAACAGCATGTAGTGTTCTGAAATGCATGCAGGGAGGTAGGCACAAGGTTTCCACAGATTTCCAGCTCTATTTTCTGAGATGTTTCCTTCTAAATATTTTTGTTTTAGCTTGATTTTCTAAATCAGTAGAACTTTGTTTTGCATACAGTAGGATGGAGTCACACTAATGATTGGGAAACCTGTTGAAAGTAATTAGATTTTTGCAATTTAGTAGCAGATAAATTAATTTGAAAGGACAGAACAATAGAGCTTTGCTAAATTCTTCTGTGCTACTAAATCTTTGCTTAGACATGGAAGGGAAGACCTGGCTTTCTGCTACAGTAATCACATGTTGCTGAGGCTAGCTCTGCCTGTTTTTGAACATTTCAGAGTACCTCAGTGTCTCTCACAATGGTATAAAGAAATGCCTCTCTCCTTAACAATGCTGTACAAATGGGAAAATAGTGTCAGAGGGAGATTCAAGGAATGAGCTCAATTCACTAAAGTAAACTTTGGCCCAAGCCCAGAATGTTTTGTCCAGGGTCACAAATCACCAGGTGTACTGCTAGGAGCAGAAAACCTAGAGTTCAGTTGCTCAGTCTCCCTTTACGTCTGCTGGGCTCTTCCCCTCGGAGAGGTACATGTGCTAAGAAAACAATTACCTCCTTTAAGTCAAGCCATATATTTTTCTATTTGATAATTTTTTTCCTAGCAAATGACTCAGCTGCTAAAGCGTCTTGACTGTTGAATGATTTTTTTACTCACCAGCTAAGTCTAGGAGATTGCTGCTTTCTGCCCACTTCTGAAATTAAAACCAGAAGTGCATTTACATGATGCAGCAAGGAACAAACCTCACATCTCACCAAGGCAGCAAAATTCAGGCCCAGAGGCATCTGAACAAACACTGTAGAAGCTGCAAAGTAAATTAGAGTTTTAAAACTCTTTCGGTTTAATAATGTAAGCTGTTATGCTATGCCTGTACTACTTTATATAATGATGTTGTCAAGTCTCCTAAGGAACACTTGGCAAAGGTAGGACAATGCCTGCTGCAAAATAGGCGGGGGACACATGAATAAACTCTGACAAGCCCTAGAATATTTCAAGTATGCTACCGTGAGGTAGATGATGGCTCATACGGCATTAGCCTGTGTCCACCATCTGCACTACAGCATACTAAGTGTGACATACTTACCCCCCAGTGAAACCAAGTTTGTCTGCATCACATTTATTGCACAGCAAGTACATGGGCTAGCCTGGTCCTGCATAATAGATAATATGCTGTAAATCCATACCCTGATTGATCTTGTATAAAGTGTCCAGGCAGCCACGCTATTAAGTCTGTTTTGAACTCCAAAGGGAAGCATTATCTCCAGAAAGTCAGGCAAGAAATGGAAATTTTATGTCTCTATAGCCAAGTGGTATGGATTCTGATTATATAAAATGGCAGTCCCGCTGGGTTTGCTAGAGGTGCAGATCCACATCATGAAGCTTTTGTCAGCTTAAGGCAATTTTTAAAGGGTCCCACAGCTCCATGAGGTTGCAGCCCCCCTCAGGTGTGTTGATTCAGTTGCTGTGCTCAGAGCTGTGGAATTTTACAGTCTTGAGAAATTCAAATCTTGTCATACCGAGGTTTTTGAAGCTTGTGTTCATCCGTGCCACGTGGAGTAAATGTAAGGGGGAAATAATGAGATTTTTCTGAAGGGTGGGAATGAGCAAACGTGTGGAAGGCAGAGGGAGAGATGACCCATAAACTTGCTTTGCACCACAAGGAATCCTACTCTGGACCTACGCCTTCAATCTGTGGAGGGGAAAGCCTCAATTTTAATAAATCCTGATTATTTTGGGGGTGCTGTAAGGCTCTATTCCAGCCTGCAGAGGCACGTACACACTAGTATATGCTTGAGCCTTGCCTTGACAAGCATTTGGAAGGCAGCAGGGGTTCAACCTGGAAGTACTCCAGGGAGCCATCATCATCAGCTAGTGTTTTCCCTTCCCCCTGAATTGCTCTATTTGCTTTGTGCTGTTGAAAGGCATGACTCAGGAGGAGAGCAACTACTCCTGTGCTAAATTTGTGTTTCCTTTTCACTAAGTTAAACATTTGGGGACATTTTGTAATGAGATGCACTTTCTGACATGGTAACACCAGTAAGAGATCGTTGTTTTATTATGTATTGATCTTACTAGTGTTCCTTTAAGTTACAATGCAAACATCTTTTGTTTAACACACGGGATTTTAGAGATGATCACAGCGTGAATTGGTTGTCGTTCAAGCAGGTATCCATGTGTTTGTACTAAGTATATCTCCAGTCTGCGAAACCCGCATCTCTCTCTGTATTCAGAATGCAAACATGGAAACAGCTCAGCTTTTGTGGAAACCCCAGGTTCTCTTACAGCTGAGGCCTAAGCGTTGTGATTATTAAATATACCTGCATCAGAGTGTGTTTATTTTTAAATGCATCTTATTTCTTGTATTATCGGCTCAGAACACAGTCCAGATGGTTTTACTGCTTCCATCAGCTACTCAACCACAGTAACATTGAGCTAATCCAATACCACCACCTTCTGGCTTTGCAATAAATTTATTGTTGGTATGAATGAACCTCCATCGTACTTTCTTGCTGTAGGTGAAAGCAAAGGAATCATATTTTGTAGGACCGTCTGTTTTGTCAGCAGGTCAATGCTCCCTTTGGGACCTTAAATATCTTCTCTTTGTTTAGGAATTGGATTATGTTTTAAGTGCCCTGCTGGCTATTTCTGTCCTGCTGGAGCAAGTTATCCAGTCCCATGCCAGCCAGGTACATACAATCCTCTCCACGGACAGGATGAAGCCGCTGGTTGCAGAGCCTGCCCAGCAGGGAGAGCTTGTACTCAGGCTGGCTTAGCCCAGCCTGATGCGGAGTGCTTACCAGGGTAAGCCTTGGTTGTTTTCTCTGCTTCTATTTATGTCTATGCATATATTTCGCCTCCGTTGTTTCTGCTTTGTGCATAGGGAGATACAGGTGGCATCCTCTGCTACGTCAAGATTTTATTGCCGTTTCTGGTAAATCAGTGTGGCGTAGACTGCTCTGGTGGGAGGCACTGCTGCCTGCTACTGCCACAGAATAGGTGGTAAAAATAGACAAGAACGAAGCCCGGCCACACATCCCATGGTTATGAACAACGCGACCTGGCTGAATAACCCACTTTTCTTCTGGTGAAAAATGTATGACGCAACCAGTCCATTTACAGTGTTTCATTTTCAGTACTTCTGCATTATTGGTTGTCAGTTATATTGCTGTCAGCCACAGCATCAAGTGCTTCAGCTTTTTCCCAGCTGCAGCATTCATTCTAATATTCTGGTAGGGCACAGAGTTTGTCTCCCTCTTGCATCAAAACATTTGTCCCAGCTGGCCTGCTGTGTTTTGTTAGGTACGTGTGCCCAGCGGGGTCATCCATCCCTCATTTTCCCAACAATGCCTGTCCTCCAGGAACAGTTGGCAATGACTTCAACCTCTTTGATAAGTCCCAGTGTCAAACATGCCCTGCTGGATTTGTCTGTGTGAGAGGTAGGTGGCTTTGTGACAAAGCGAAGTGTGTTCTTCGGTACTCAGTATCACAGAGCCCACCAGTAAGTCATAGAACAGGTCAGTGAGGTATCACAATGATGGTAAATGGGAAAAAGTTGCCCTTTGGTGTTACTGCAGAGACTGCTGCCCGCTGGACAAGTTGTTTTTTATTTTACTCTGAAATTTTCTCTTTATGCCACCCATGGTTGCTGTTTCAACTTCATGACCTATAAGTGGCCAGTTTTCACAGTCTTCAAAGTTTTTAGCTTATTGGTAGCCTCTTCACTTTAATGCCTATGCCAGCTTTGGACAGGGGCACCATGCAGGATACTTGAGTTGAAGAATAATTGCTTTAGTAACCAGTTCTGTGATAGAGCCTCTCATCAACAGAGGAAGTAATTATTGTTATCCCATTTTAAATAGAGGAAAGGCGCAAAATGAGAAGACCTAACTCGGGGTCATCCAGCAGAGCTGAAAACGGAATGAGGCAACTGGATTGCATGAAGCCAGTATGCTACCCATTAGGCTGCACTGCTTCTCTTAAATTTGTCTTTCCGTTTACAGGAACAGGGGGGAAACAGAAACCTCCCACTCCATGCCCAGCTGGTAACTACTGCCCACCAGGCACACAGCACCCAAATGCAGCACAAGTGTGCCCCAGGCACCTGGAGCAATAGGACAAGCCTGACCTTGGAAGAGGAGTGCTTTCCATGCCCTGCTGGCTGGTTTTGTGTAGGAGGAGCCTGTATCGCTACTGGGATGTGCAGCTCAGGGCACTACTGCCCTCAAGGTAGACAGCTTTTCGCAGGAATGAAGGAGATTTAGTTTATTTCTGTCTTCGGAAATTTTGTGGACTCTGATAAAGTCACACACTGACTTTATCAGCATATTTTTTCTACCAAAGTATTTCAGTGTGAAGTTGGATAGCAAACTGTCTATTCTGTATAGTGAATACTTCAAATCTATACTGTTTGAGCTGAGCACGTTGGTGTCATCATTTTATTTCCCTTAATTTGCAAAGAATTAAAATGCACAATCAAGTGTCTAGTACAAGCACAATTCTACATTTGAAACTTCCTGCAAAGATTCTGCAATATTTGATAAATGGTGATTTTGTTGTTGTTGTTGTTGCTCTCAGAGTTGTGAGCAGTAATTTTTATATATATAAATATGTATTTACATGTAACTCATGTAAATACTTAATAGCAATGAAGAACACGGGTCCTTATTGCCTTCTGTCTTCAAGGCTCTATTAAGAATTAGGATGGTTCTCGCCTCCTTTTTTGGAACGGTACACGGAGGGGCACACAGTACCCCTGCCCTGCAGGAACTTACAGTATTAGGCTGGGAAATGGCAGAGTGGAAGATTGCGCTGCCTGCCCTGCAGGAGCTTTCTGCACCAGTGGGACCTCCAAGCCAGTTCTGTGCCCAGTGTGAGTACACCAGACAGGCTGCGGTAGTTGTGGGTCTCTGACCCCTGCAGGTACAAAAGAAAATATTTCTACATGGCATTTCAGAACACTTCTGATTTTAAGTAATATCTTTCTGCACCAGAAATGTTTGCAACTTCCTTTCACCTTGCATGTTACCAGGTGGTCCAGGCAAGTTTTTTTGGAATCAGGCAGTTTCTTGGCTCCAGAAATGGTAGATTTCCTCTCTGCAAAAGACTAAGAATGCAGACGAGAGGTGCACTGTCCTTTTCTTGGTCACTTCGCTGCTGTTTGTGACTCTCCCTTCTGTTGTATTTTCTCCTGCAGAGGAACCTATCACATGGAACATGGTGCAAAAGAGGCTGCAGACTGCATCCCTTGTCCTGGAGGGTATTGCTGCCCTGAGCTTGGCACTGTTACTCCTCGAACATGTGGTGCTGGCAACTTCTCAGTAAGTAGCAATAATTTTATCCTGGCATCTGTTCAGCATAAGGACTGAATTTTGGCAGGAAGGGGAGCTTCAAGGGGAGGTTTGAGGCTTTGAGTGCCTCAAAGGAGGCACTGGAATGAGCCCATCTCCTTGTGTGATGAGGACTGAGTATTTGGGGTGATTGCATACAGTGCTTTAAACAATATTGGCCACCTGTGCTGACCCTACAAGTCAGGAGTGAAAGTGCTAGTCCAGAGAAGGCGCTGGGAATGTTCCTACACAATCAGGTTTGGAGCGGCTCCAGCCATGATGCTAAAAGCACCATGTGTGCAATACTGCTCTTGCTGTTATTCCTGCTCCAGAGGCTTGCACTAGCAATCTGAAGTACATTTGTAATGTGTCCGGCAGTGTGTAGTTGGGCAGATACTTTGGGTTTTCATGATATATTTTACCCTTTTCGTTATAAGTATTGCAGGGGAGTGGCAGAGAGCAGACACCTGTATTTAGCTCCCGCTCAAAAGGAAGTATTTGATTGCAATGAAGTTAAACTATCAGTTGGCTTTGGAAGGTAAAACAACAAGATGGAGCCACAGAAAGGAACAGTGATGGCACAACTATTCTCACAAGCAGGTGCTAAGGCCTGTTTCTTAGTTATCTGCCCCAAAACTGTAATGAGTAATTCTAGTGATAATTGCCATCTTTCCCTGTTGATGGGAAACGGGCTTGTCGCTCCTGTCAAATGACCCCAGTATCTCTGTCCAGGCCAGTTTTCTATCACTGCACAAATTTGGTAGTTATCACTGGAACCCTTTATTAAGATTGGAGAGGAGATAAATGATGAATGGAGATTTACGTATGGCGAATAGACCTAGGTTATTTCTTGTTTGCACTTAGGAGTTCAGTGTGACAAAGACAGACAAGGGAATGTGTCTGTTTTTCTCTGCTCCTGCTGGCAAAGGGTGTTGGATTGACTGTTCTGAGGATCAGAACTTTTTGCATGGATAATCCACAGGCAATGACGGGGCCTGCTTCTTATTTGTGAAGCACAGGCTTTCTTGCCTGCAGGGTGAATACACTGAATTGCATGCTGTTTGTTGTTCATAGGTTCGGTTACATGGAATTTTTAAAGGGAAGTCTTTGTGTTTCCGGTAGTATTACTGAGCAGGAAATGTTTTATAAGAGCAGGGTCCTGTCATCAGTTGCCAAGGGCAATGTCTTTGATGAATGGCCATGTTTTTGTGGACTGTTTTGTTTACTGATAGGGTCTGCTGTAGAGTTGGTTGCATTCATTTCCTTTGTTTTGTGCCTCAACGCGGCTTGCCAAATGTGCAAGGATACTTTTGTGCTCTAGAAGTGGAACCATGTGCCTTTCATGTTGTAGGACCAAGGTTCAGCCTCCTGTTTGCCCTGTCTTGTTGGACATTACTGTGCTAGTGAGCACACCAGCCGGGAGGTGATGCTCCTTGCCATGATTCACCCAGCGGGTCTCCTGTGCCCAGAAGGACAGGCAGCTGTTCCAGATGCCAGTGCAAATGCCTGCCCAAGAGGATACTACTGTCCCCGGGGAGACACTGTAAGTGAATCTGCTTTGGACCTTGGGATTCACTATTCTCTCATACAGTTACAGTCTGCACTGGGATTAGTCTTGCTATGGGAGCCTTTCCTAATAATTTTTTTTACTGATTTCTGTACTCTTTTGGTGTTCACAGATCTTAGCAGTATTTGCCCTACATAAAACTGTTCGTAATATTGGGATAATGTTTTCTGAGACGCTGTATGCAATGCAGAGGATTGGATTCCCATTCTGTTATACTATCTTTTCAGCATTCACAGCAGATTCCTAGTGTTGCTTTTCAGTGTTTGTTCCCAGTTACGGGGAAGAACTATTTTCACAGCTTCAGCTGCTGTATGTTTGCCTTGTGGGATGCAGCAGTCATATTAGTATGTTAGAGACCCATTTTTCTATTTCATTTCAAGGGCTGGCATGCTAAGCCTTGCCCCAATGGGACCTATGGTGAGCAGAGGGGTCTAAGCAACGCTGATGAATGCTTAGCGTGCCCTGCAGAGAAGTATTGCTACAGAGACGGGATCGAGCCTCGAGGAATTCCCCACCCTCTAAGTATAGCCCAGGTTCTCCCAACTTTTTTTTCCAAAGGCTGCAACTGTTAATGGAGCAAGCTTAATGCGTGTTTTCTGTCTTTACTTTGCCTCCTGCCTGTCAATGCAGGCTATGAAGGAGAGTTCAAAGGTCAGGAATTGGTGCCGCTCTGTATCTAATGAGTCTTGGGATCTTTCATTGTGATTGTCTTGTCTCTGGAAAGAGTGAACTCTTCAAGTACTAATGGCTGTTAAAAAAAGAAGCCTCTATTAAGAGTAAAAAATGCAGTTGGGTTCTCTTCCACATGGATGAATCCATGCTTTTATTTAAGAGCAAAGTGATAACTCTTATCCCAGTTACAGCTCTTTTCCAAGTGTGGAAGAAGAGCGTCTTCCCCACAGCTGTATAGGCAATGTGTAGGGCCTGTCACAATGACAAGATTTTATTTAAAGAAATCTCACCTAAAATAATTACCCTACATGGTCAGAAAAGACTGATAAGACTGTGAATTCCCTTCTTTTCTGCCCCATTTTCTTGCAGTGAAAAAATGCCAAGTTATTCAAATTGTAGATGAAGCTTGTATCTTTCTGTGTTGAGTCTTAACAGATTCCTCTTCCCTACTTGGAAAAAGACATGCCTGACAGTGTATTTTGCTTTCCAGATGGGGGATTGCCTACCTGGCTATAACTGCCCTCCGGGGACTGGATTCCCTTTCTCCTTCCCCTGTATGCCAGGCTTCTTCTGGGATAATTGCAGCCTAGAGGGTGAAGACATTTGCAAACCATGTCTACCTGGGTACTACTGTGACTCTCCTGCCATGTCAGAGCCCAAAACTTGCCCAGCAGTGAGTTGTTCTTTCTTGGTTATCTAATGGAAGAATCTGGTATGTGGGGATCTGTTTAATGGAAGAGCCTTAAATGCTGTATTAAGCTGGCTTTGTTTTGCAGGGCTTCTATTCTGTCGAAGGCAGCTCTAAACCTGAACCCTGCCCAGAGGATACATACAGTAACAAGAAGGGGCTGTCTGGACCCTCGGAGTGCAGCCCGTGTGGCCATGGTTTCTACTGTGCTGCTGCAGGACAGACTGGGCCAAGCAGTCCCTGGAAGGCTGGATTCTACTGCCAGGGCAGGGCCTTGACTCCAGTAAGTCACCTGGCAAGTTTTTCTCTTCCTTATCTAATTGTGCTCCACTGTGGTGTTTTTTTCCACTGCGGTGCTTTTTATTAACCCAGTGACTTCAAGGGTCACAGTTTTGTACTGCTCACACTCAAGTTTATGGCATGAGGACCACTCATGCTGCCCTCAAAGGGAGTGTAACCATGTCATATTTTTCCCTCTCAACACTAACACCCCCTTAACTAAAAATGTAGCCAGGTGAAAAGGCTACAGGTGCAAAGTTCGGTGAGTGTGAATCACAGTGGGATTGCTAGTGTAAAAAGGTCATCCATATTTATTCTTTTTGTGTTTGCTACATTTCCCTTAAGGCAGGTATTGTCTGTTCTCTCATACAACAGAGTATCTCTCTGTTTTTCTTTTCTTTATTGCCTTGTGCCCAAATCAGTATGATGCCTTAAATATTTTAACCCTGTTTACTCCTTTTTTTGAATGATGCCTTTTCCAATTTCAGTTGCCCACAGATGGTGTGACAGGAGATGTGTGTCCTGCTGGGGCATACTGCCCACCCGGCTCTCCCTCACCTATCCCCTGTCCTCCGGGAACTTACAGCAACGTGAGTGGGTTGAGAAGCCTCCGTGAGTGCTTGGACCGCCCACTTGGGTGAGTGTCATCTTCGGAGAATATGGCTCAGTTCTTCCCCTTGCAGAAGGACTGTTCAGCCCTCAAGTTCGTTGCCACAGCAGCCCATCCTTACCTTCAGCCCTCTTGCAGACGCGTCCCGTCTGTTCCCAGGGCTCTAGGGCAAATGCGCTACCTGCGTTCTCCAGGGCTACATACCTGTATCATTAGATTTACAATAAGGAATTTGAATTGTCTGAGTTGTCCCCCAGCTTTTACTATTCACTGGCTTCTGTCGAGACTCATTATGTCTATAGCACAGGATGGGTTGACCTAGCAGCTCTTGCTTAAACATTCTCATTAATACTAATTGGATAGTTCTTTTTATATTACCAGATAGTATAATTCACCACCCTGTTGCGTTCCTTTTAACGACACCAAAATTACACATCTGATTCTGAAGGAAAAAGTATGGATTGTGGTGGCTTTCACCTCTCCATGAGTGTGCATTGCGTATGTGCAGCTTGTTAAGGCTGGTGAGGGACAGTCTGACTTTCAGGTGGTCATATCTTCATCTGTCATGGCGTGACAGATAGTGCGTGGAAGATCATCTGGGGCTCAGTGGCACAAACCCTGTAATTTTTGTGCCTTATTGTGAAGGCGGAGGCCAGCTGGGATGGGGTCGCAGGTCTCCATGGGGCAGAATCCAAAGCTCTGGGAGAATCCAAATTCAAAAAGCTGTCCCTCTATTTTTCACTTTTTCTTCACTCTCTGTTTTCCCAGGAGAGGAAGGCAGGAAAACAGAGCAAGAGACTGCTCTGGAATTCATATTTGGTCCAGAAGTTGAAGGGAATGCCATCAAAGTTCCCTTCTTTTTATATATTTTTAGCCCGACGCTGCAGAGAAGATTAGAAGAAAACCAACATTTGGGTGTTTGTCTGATCTTTATTCAGAAGTATATGCAGATGCTGCTCCCTGATTATAGAGGGGAGAATTCTTCCCAGGATAAAGCTACTGAATCTGAGAGGTTTCGGTCTTTAAAAAGCATATGTGAGAAGTGATACATAGCCTCTGTAACTCTCTTTCAAGGCCTGTAAGCAAACAGGAACCAGGTCTCTAAGATTCCAGGTAGACTGCAGGGATTTTTTTGTACTGGGACTGTGCTATCCAGTGACAAAAGGAACTATTGCTACCTAAGGTTTTTGTTTTTCCCCGCATAACCTGTATTGTGATGGGACAAATAACCAAGCTCTCTCGGGACCGTGCAAACCTGGCTACTTCTGTACAGGAGGTGCCAAAAGTGCTCTTCAGCAAGTGGTGATGGAGGGGCATTATTCCTTAACAGGAGCTTTCAAGCCAGAGCCATGTCCTCTTGGCAGCTTCCAGCCTGTAAGTATGTTAGTATGCACTGTGTAAGATACTTGTGGGGTCATCAGAGCCCTTGGAAACTGTAAAGTGTGTGAATAGAAATTCATGAGGCATTTGTAAGTGGTCAGCTTAAAAAAAGGGGGACTTGGGCTTTCTCCTAAGCTGGGTAATCACCACTTCCTTTGCTTTTACCGTGCAACAGAAGAACTCTGTGCAGAACTAAAAAGGTTTGGGTCGGGACATCAGATCCATCAGTCCAGCACTGTTGTCTGTAGCTCATTGGGCAGTTTTTCTTAAGTTTTCTTGCATAGTGCAAATTTAGAAGTGGGCTGAGGAGGCTTTAGCTTAGCATGGATGAATTAACATGTGCATGTGCCTTACTGCTGTTTAGATCAGGGCTGTGACTGCCACTGCTTTAGCGGTGCAAGGTGCTATTCAGATACCACAAATCTGTTGCATTTGGACTGCAGTTCATTTGCTTCAGGGTGTTTATATTGCAGTAGGGAGTCTCTGGGAGTTGGTAGAATGTGCAAAGTTTATTCATTCACGTGGTAAGCAGTAATACCCTGCATCTGCCAAGTTCTTTCTATGTTCCCTCTTTAGGTCCATGGTCAGTCCCTTTGTAGGGACTGTCCAGAGGATACATTCTGCAATGAGACAGGCCTGGCTGCACCCCAAGATTGTCCCAAAGGGCATTTTTGCTTGGCTGGAAGTTCCGTGCCTCTCCCATGTCCAGTGGTAAGAATCAAATATGGTCTTGTTTTTCAAGTAGTAATTTTCAGCAGGCTTCCAGTCCCTTGGCAGTGGGCATTCACTGGTTCTCTCTCTTTGTGCAGGGAACTTACACAGATGTAGTCAGGACAGGTTCATGCAAGCCCTGCCCAGCAGGCATGTACTGCAGTGTGGCTGGTCTGACTGAGCCAGAAGAACACTGCCAGCCAGGATATTACTGCATTCAAGGTTCCAGCAGCTCCTCACCTGTGAGTACTGAATATTTTGCATTGCTTCAGACCTTTTAGCACTGCAGAAGCTTTCATAAACCATATTCATTTTGTTTTCATTGCTTCAGGTGGGGCTTCCATTTGGAGATCTTTGCCCACAAGAACATTATTGCCCTGCTGGCACCTGGAACGGACAGAGAGGAGCCCAGGATGCCACTTGGTGTCTGCCTTGTGCCCCTGGGTTTTTCTGCAATACTTCTGGCCAAGATGTTCCTGTAGAACTTTTGTGCACAAGGTGAGACAAAGCCAGAACTTCTTTAGCTACTTGGAAATTCAGTTGTTTCTGAATGGGAGACAGGGCTCAAATGCTTTCTGCTTTAAGGCTATTACTGCACGGGAAGGACAAAGACTGCAAAGTCAGAGGATGGCATCACTGGCGATCTGTCCTCAGGGAGTTTTCTGCCCTTCAGGCTCAGCAAAACCTTCTCCCTGCCCCAATGGAGAATACAGTAATGCAACATGTCAGGAACTGGATCTTTGCAACTTCAGTGTGACTTGGGGGAACTAGAAACACAGATCGTACTTTTTATGTGTATCCAAGAATGTCTTGATAGCTGTTGGCCATTATGAGCATTCAGTATGGGGGGGTGGGTGCAGAGAAAGGGGGCTTGGGGCGATTTTTTGGTTGTTTTTTTTTTCCTGGTGTCACAGGGGGAATATATTTCACCCCTGCAGCAGCTCATATATTAGGGTTGTAGCAGTGACACTCAGCGCACAGAAAGCTAGTAAGCAGTTAACCAGATTTCCTTGCTGTTCTGCCTGCCATCTAATGGTGAGATGTGGAGGTCACTGGCACTCTGGGGCTGGTAAAGTGGAGTTGAGAAGCTTGCTGAATCAAACGCTCCTGGGAGAAGGTACATGTTTGAAGGCCAGTTATTGCAGGAGGGCTTACAGAATAACTTTATTTCGATTTTTGCTTCAAGCGCACAGCCAGGCAGAGGGAAGTTGTGCACAAGGTATTTTTCTTCCACTTCATTACATGGTTCCTTTTAATTCCTGTATTTCCTTCACAGGTCAAGACAAATGCTTTCCTTTTCCTGCTGGATTTCACTGTTCCAAAGGACTAAGACGACGCTGTCCTCCTGGCTTCTATTGTCCTCAGAAAACTGGAATCAGTTTTTATCCTTGTCCCCCTGGGACTTACAACCCCTCCTACGGACTCAGCCAGGCTGAGACGTGTCAGCAGTGCCCTGCAGGCGAGGAAATGACCAAGTACTCTGATTGTCCATGTAGGGCAGTGTCTAAGAGAGTGATCTCTCTGTATATCTCTTTTCCTAACCCACTGATGTGTGTTTCACCTACAGGAAATGCAAACACAAAAATACACAGTCAAAGGAGGTTCCTTGTCCCACTGGTAGTGTCCCGCAATGAGCCACAGGTTTTTTTGAGGCTCTGCAGAAGAGTTTGGGGTTTCCCAGAGGAGCATGATCTGAATTGGAATACGGTTTTGTCCCAGATGTGCTGATGCTGAGGGATTGGCTCTCTCAAAGTCTTCCCCTTTGCCTTCCTATCAGTGCATGCAGCACAGCAGCTCTCCTTCTTTTTTCTCCCAGTTTACTGATACTCTTTTCCTTCTGTGGTCTTCCAGGAATGTTCTGGGGAGAATGGGGATTATCCTCTCCAAGTGGTCCCTGCTGGCCAGGATTCTTCTGTACAGCAGCTATTGAATTTAGTGTTCAGAGGGCAAAAAGAGAAGTGAAAAGCTGTGGCCCTTTAGGAATTGTTTTTTGTAAATTCTCTGTGCAATCTCTCTCTGGCTTTTGTTGCAGAAAGTGCCAGGATAGTCCTGAGGAATGAAGCTGTGATAAGGTTATACTCAGTCACATCAGAAGTTTCTCTAGTCAAATACCTGCTTTCTGAGGCTAGTAGAAGGACTTAGGAAAAACTACAAGAAGCGGACTCGGATCCGTGCTTTGCAATGTGGGTGACAGGCCTTTGAACTTCATCGATGCTCCCAATATTCTCATATAAATAAAATAGCTTCTGTACATACTGGCCCCATCAACAAACAGATGATTCTGATTAATTAGCATGGGAGATGGCCATTTGGGATCACTAACTTTTAGTCCTGGTTGCAGCAGTGGGAACTCATGTAAGCTGTTCTCTTCTGGCTACCAGTTTTCCTGGCTATACATTAGAGATGATGATACATGCCGGAGAAGGATTTTGTGAGCTATAGGTAAAGCTCACATTCTTGTATGGGCTTAGAGATAATTGTATAATGTGTGGTCATCGTCTCCTTCCTCCCTAACATCCCAGCTTTTAGAGCAGTAGGTCTATGGTGAAATAAAGTAAAAAGGCAAACCATCCAAATGGTTCTATTCTCCTGTGGTACTTGCTGTTAATTATTCCATTCCACTACAGATTTTTTGCTTTATTGTCATAAGTAACAATCAGCTGTTCTCTTTTTCCAGCTATGGAAATGTTTCTTTAGGCATGGGGACAGACTTGCCTATGAATAGCAACCCATATCATCCTTTGTTCTATCTTCCTCATTTAGGAGCAAGTGTCCCAAACCCTAATGGAGCCACAAACACGAGCACTGGTGGCCCATGCCCGCCTGGCGACTTCCGCCCAGCTGCCACAAGTATGCCACAGCAATGCCCCATGGGCACTTACTCACACAGGTAAGCTGCTTGGTTCTGCTGATGCTAATTTTTATTTTCCTTTTCTTTTGGGTTTCTCCCTTAGTCCTTTAACCAACAAAGTGCAGCTCAGTAAAGCTTATTAGACACATCTTTGCATTGATCGTTAAAGCTTCATGGTTGTTTTCACTTGGCCAGAAGTGTAGGCGTCAATGGTCTACCTGCTGAACTTGCACACTTGCCAACAGAAAGCCTGCTATGTCCCTCACCAGGCTCTACAACTGGCAGGACTCCAGCTGCGCAGTGTGTCCATCTGGCTATTACTGCAGCTCTGCTGGCCTCACGGCACCCTCGGGGCCCTGCTCAGCTGGGTACTACTACCTGTCTGGAGCTTCTTCACCATCACCGCTTGGTGAGCAGCACTGGGTGAACGTCGGTGTCTTCATCTGCCTGTGTCCAATAATTAGGGGTTTGGGCAACAAGTAGCTTTAAAAAATGCCACCTTTTTCCCCTGTATTCCTGCCCCTGCCTTCTCTCAGTCATCCAGTATTAATTACGTTTGAGGTATTTGTACCAATGCACACATGCCAAGGATGAAGAAGCAGCTGGTCCACCAATCTGTGTTATCGAATGAGATACTTGCATTGAACACTGGGAAAGTTATGGGTGCCTGCCTGTAATGGACATAGCCTGAATTCCCCCTTGTCGTTTTATTGTGTATCAGAAATAATAATTTCCAGGGAAGAGTTCCAAGTTCCCAGTGGACAATTCCATATTCTCCAGAATTCCTGGTATATTGTGAAGTGGAGTGTTTAGAAAGCTGATCTGTTAAATATGATTTGTGGCTTTGCCTGTGAAGCAAGGATGGAAGAGACATGGTGACACAGCATTGAAAATTCCAAAGCTGGGATACGGCGGTCATTCTGGTTACTGTGTTGTGCATCCTGTTGATTTGTCTTCTGGGATCCCAGAGAAGTCAAGATCCTCATCGGTGGAGTGTTAGCTCTCTTTGTTGGCATTGTCCCTCAGCGACTCCCTTTATTGGCCATGTCTCTTCTACTTTCTGTGTCCTAGGGATAAAGGAGGCCCTTGTCCTGTGAGCCACTTCTGCCCAGAAGGAACCAGCTTTCCCTTACCCTGCCTTGCAGGGACTTGCAACAACCTCACCAGGCAAGCTGCATGCTTCCCTTGTGCTGCAGGCTACTACTGCCCAGAAAATACCACCAGCTACAGTATGAATCCTTGCCCAGCTGGCTTTTACTGCCCCAAAGGTGGGATGGGGCCAGGGGACAAGGCAATCCACTGGCCAGGCTGAAACATCCTTCTTCTTAAAGGCAAGAAATCATCTCTGTGAACAAAATATTTAAGTGTTAGTCTGGTTCTTCACAGAAAAAAAACTCCAATTATGGGTTCATAGACAATGGAGGATCAGGGTCTGCTGTCAGACTCCCCTGTATTCTCTGCATCTGCAGAGCCTGCAGATGCTGGGATACTGACTGCTGCTTCATTTTCTCCTACTCCTTTTCTCTCCTTTCAGTATTCTTTCAGTGTGTTAAATTGGGGCTGTTTTTACCCTGATACTTCCGCAGAGCTGTAATGGTGCTTGTAAGATGCCTTTGGTGTCTCCCTGGACTAGCATAGAATGGGGCTCAGGTGTTACCTTGCAATGTTTGCCCAGAGGGATGCTGCAAGTGGTTGTTTTTCCTGCTTTTCTCCCTTTGTCTCAGTGCTTTGAGTGCCATTACCCTCTCTGTCTTCCAGGTCTGTCTGTCCCCAGTGGGGAGTGTACTGCTGGGTTTTGCTGTAACGGTGGAGCAGCAGTCCCTAAACCAACAGATGGTGTGACTGGGAATATCTGCCCTGTGGGGACTTACTGCAGTAAGTATCCAGCATCAATCAGGAGTAAGAATTTCATGTCACATAATATCTGAAATACTGAAAATTTCATGTCATATAATACCTGAAACAGTGACGAGTGATTTTGAGAGTGTGGTGGCCAGCTTGCTTCGGCAGAGTGCCCAAAGTCCCAAATTCTTCCCCTAGTTCTTCCCCTGGTCTGTTCTTTGAAAGTGGCGACATATTTGTCTCAATGCCTAACCTTGTCTGTCTTTAGAATGTAATTAGCTTCACCTCTGTTCCCCTTGGTAAAATGAAGCTAATGATGTCTGTCCTCTTCCATGCAGCACTGTTTGATCTATGAGTGAAAAATAAGACTTCACTGATATTGTTTCTATGCTGCTGTGTGCTCATCCAACCCTTGAATGCAGTGATCTCATTCATTCTTTCATTGTTCATTTGTCTCTGTCTTGCATCTATTCTCACAGCTGCAGCATCAGCAGTACCTGAGCTCTGCCCAGCTGGCACCTCTTCCAGCCTCCTAGGGAGCAGAACGCTTTCTGAGAACGCCTTGCCCCTCTGGCTCCTGTTGCGAGGTCCCTGGCCTCAGTGCCCCAACTGGAGAGTGCTGGGAAGGTAAGTCGAGAATAAACTGCACTGCGGTGCAGATTGACAAAGTCTCTAGGGACATGCTCAAAGGAGCGTGCGTTTGTGCGTATTGAACAAGATCAAAATAGATGTCTTTCTGAGAGTCACTGTTTTATAGTGGAAAAGCCATTCCCCTGCTGGAAGATCTGACGGGGAGTCAGAGAGGTGCTGTAGACTGTACAGGCATCCAGAAAATAGGAGTTACGTTTTTCACAATACCCAAATGTATGAGGGATGCACCGAATAACAAGAGATGCCTGCTTATTATTGACTCCTGAGCCTTCCTATGGATGAAAGTTGAGAGACTTGCTGCCTACTTTGGTGGTTTTCTTCTCTTGACTGCAAAGAACAATTTCTGGCTCTGTATGAAAAGGCCATTAGAGGATAAAGCAATTCAGATGTGAAAGCAGAAATGGTAACTTCCATGTATTCTGAACAATTAAAATATTGGTAAGGGAAAACTCTGATGTTCCATGGGAAAACCTTATTTGAAAGGTTTCAGTAACTGAAAGGAAACAGAGAGATCAATGCTGTGTCCCTAAGTGTTTTCCTGTGCCACCTGTCCCTAAGTTTTGTCCTGTGTTCTGGGGACCACTGGGTGGTAAATTTCCTTCTAAAGAGTGCAGCGAGTGGAAAGCTTTGATGTGTATTTGTCCCAGCAGGAGTGTGATTCAGATCAATAGTAATTTAAGGTCAGCAATAGATTTATTTTCTGAGTGGTCAGTGAGGTGCTTTGTATGCTTGGGAAAATCTGTTAGGAGTCTTCTAATGAGTAGCACCTCAATAGCTAGTATCTCTCAGTGACTAATTTAGCTTTCTTTCCTTTGTCTTCACTGCGGGCTATTACTGTGACAGCCAGCAAGGGCCAGTTATTGATTTTACTCTTTACGCATGCCCTCGAGGTTTTTGCTGCCCACCAGGGACGAACAGGAGCACTCAGTACAGCTGCTCTGCAGGAACCTTTGGACCAAGGCAAAAACTGAAAACGAGCAAGGAATGTCAAAGATGCCCACCAGGAAAATATTGTGAAATCTCTGGATTTGCTGCCCCAACAGGTATATTGCTGCTGTTCTCGGCATATTCGCTACTGCTAGAGAGTCATGTCAATGACTGATGGCAAGTGCCAGGGATTGGAGTTAGAACTCTAGGATTCTGATCTCAGCTAAGGTGAACTGTCCCATTTTACTTGTCAAGAACTTTCTGAGAAAGAAAGAGATTCTTTTTTCTAAGCAAGAAGTGAGAGAGGGACTGCAGAAACTAGAATTCTATGTGTGATACCTCATCAAAAAATCCAGTGGGGAGTTTTCCATTGTCAAACCTGTCTGGCATTCTTTTTAGAATTAGTTTGGTTTTTTCAGCCTAGTTCCCGAAGAATGAATCCTTTCACATAATTGATGCACATGTGATTGGGCTTAGCAGAGAAGGAGAGGGCAAAATACCCAACAATGACATCTCTCCATTTTTTTTTTCGAGATTGTTCTTTCACATCGATGCTGATGATTTTTCGTTGCTCTTTGTCCTGTATACAGAAAGGCCCTAATTCAGCAAAGCACTTTAATAAAATTCTTAATGTTTCAGGCTTCGCTTAAGGATGCATTGAATATGTGCCCAAAGAGAAATGTGTGCTTAAGTACTTGCCCAAATATGGAGGCAGTGCTTAGTCTGAGCTAAGAAAAGTGCTTCCCTATCTAGGAACTGTCAGTCTGGCATCTGCTACCGATTCTGCACTCCTTACAGTTACAAGCATTACATCACTTACCATTACATCACTAATCTGTAGACTGGCAGATGGCATAGCAAATGACTGTATTTCAGTCTGCATTCTGAAATTTGCATGTATGTGCCTACTATTTTAATACATTTATGTATTTTGTATATGTTATTCTGTTTTCTAGGAGACTGTGCTGAGGGATTTTGGTGCAAAAGTGGTGCCCCAAGAAACCCCCAAGATGGAGAATCAGGACTTCCTTGTCCTCCTGGTCATTATTGTCCTGAAGGTAAGATGCTTTGCTAAAGCATAATTTTTCTTAATTCATAGAAAGTATGAGGTGGCATTTCCTCACTCTGGTGCAGTTGATTTTGCCAGATGCACCACTTCCATTGCAGTGCCCTCCTGGCACATGGTCTGGCAGTGAAGGCAGTAGGAGTTTGCAGGAATGCCAGCCTTGCCCTGGGGGATATTACTGCAATAGCTCTGGCCAGAGGGCCCCCTCAGGACACTGCAGCGTAGGGTAAGTAGAAGAGCAAACACATTTATGTACTCTGTGTAAGTAGAGGTGTTCTACAAGGGGGTGGTCTTTACCCTGTTGAAATAAAGAGAGTATGTTCCTCTTTACGGCTGCAGGTTCTACTGCGTCACTAGGGTTCAGACCCCGACACCCACTGATGGCCTTTCAGGAGCTCCGTGTCCAGTCAGTCACTTTTGTCTTCTTGGATCCAGGAGTCCAGCGCCATGCCCCCCTGGCTCCTACATGCCACACATCCGTGCAGAGAAGTGCCATGCTTGCCCAGAGGGTGACTACTGTGTCCCTGGTGAGAAGCCACAGCCATGTCCCCAGGGTGAGTTAGGATCCCATTTAAATGCCTGGTTTGCCTTTGATTTTCAAAGACTGCCGATTCTGATCTGTTCTTTCTTTTCCAGGGTATTTCTGTCCCAAGGGCACAGCTCTTCCAATTGCTTGTCCGGCAGGGTCCTATAACCCTTCACAAAGGCAAGCCAGCTGCCTCCCCTGTCCTAAAGGGTAAGAGTGAGACAGTGAGCTTAGCATTGTATGCATGAGTAAGGAACTATTGGAAATAATTGTTTATCCAGTCATCATGGAGCAGTGTGCAGTAGGAAAATTACTTATTTTACTACTGAAAAGCACTTGTCTCTGAGAGGAAGCAGAGCAACTATTGAGCTCTGTTTAGCAACACTGTGTAATTGATTATGGGACCAGGCAAAGTGCTAAACCCAGGTACAATTACACTGGAAGGGAATTTAGGTCAGAAGGCTATTCAGAGCAAGGAAACCATTGGCACCATAAACTTTTTTTGTATCTGAAGTAATAGATGGTTCCCTTGGCAACAGGCTGGCAGAGGCCTGTTGAAGGGGAAGAGGATCTTGTATATCACCTGATGCTACGTCTGGCTTTTCCTTGGGGGATTCATCTCCAATTACTGACTGGATTTGACCTTGATTAACTTTTACAAGTTGATGAATCACAGCCTGGATGTGTTATGACTCAAGTTAAGCAAATTATGTCTCTGTGGCTTTTGCAATTATGCCATCAATTTGGCATACGAGGAAACAACTAAGAATGTAGTAATATGCATAAGTAGGTCTCTTTTGTGGTCAATACAGCACAGTGCAGCAGCCACATTAGACTAGCTAGTCCCACCATTAAGTCATTATTCAGATACTTCTGGATAGAATATTGCTAGAAAATGTCTGTCTTTTTTTTTTTCCCCTCCTCTTTTTTAATCTCTCTTTGGACCAGGTACTTCTGCCCCAAAAATTCCTCTTCCTTTTTGGAGAATGAATGTTCAACTGGCCGCTACTGCCCTACCAGTACTGCTTCTGCAAGTCAGTTCCCATGTCCAAAGGGGACTTACAACCCACAGACTGGAAGCAGCCTGATGTCTCACTGCACCCCCTGTGACCCAGGTAAACAGCAAATAAGCATATCTCAGGATGGTGACAGGAGAATGTATGAAAATGTACATTGAATGTTCTTGAGCTTCAGTGGTTCAGTGGTTGAATTGTGTAAATATGGAGTTTGTTCTCTGAAGTATCCTTCTGGTTTTTTCTGCCAGTACTAATGGCATTGCATTGCTTTCTCAGGCCACTACTGTGCACTTGTGGGGCAGTCGCATGTTACAGGAGCCTGTTTGGCTGGGTTCTACTGCAGCGGAGGCGTTTCTAGTCCAATACCTACAGATGGTCTTCTGGGGAACACATGCCCAAAGGGAACTTACTGTCCTATGGGCTCTGCCTTTCCACAGCCATGTCCTCCTGGTTATTACAGCAACTCAACTGGGAATACTGGGATCGAGGACTGAGTCTCCTATGTGATGTAGGTACAATATTGAAAGAAAGGATTAACGATATTCTAGCCAGAAGCCAGCATTTCTAGGGCTCCTGAGAAACTTTGTGGTTCGAGACCAGGCAATCATGAACAACTGCTTTCTTGGAGAGAGATCTTAGGTAGAGCATAGAGAGACTAAATCTGCCACTCTTCCACGTAAGAGGATACTCACAGTGAAGTGCAAGCTTCTGCGCTGTGAGCTTCCCTTTCCACCCTTTCTCTAGATGCTTTCATACTTAGAGGTGATACGAGGAGTGCTGTTTGTTCAGGCATGTAAGCTCTGTACTTGCAGCTATTCTCAGTGAAAGCATCTCCAGGAAAATAGGTGTGGGTGACAGCAAACGTGATGCTTCAGTGACTATTTCCTCTTTACATACTTGCTGTTTTCTGTCTTGTGTGGCCAGTATCATTATGGTCCTTTTGTGGTCCTTCTTAATTTCAGGGTATTTCTGCAATGGGACTGGGCTTGTGTCTCCGACTGGATTATGTGAGGCTGGATTCTACTGTAGTGGAGGAACCATTTCTCCTAAACCTCCCAGGGTAGGCTGTGCTTGGGATGTAAGTAGTGTAAAATGTTGTATCTGTGGAACTGAAGACCATAAGGGCACCTTAGTTCTTGTGCCCCGGATTAAACTCTCCCTTACTACATTATCTCCTGTATCAGCTACATCTGGTTTATTGATAGTGAAAGGGGCTAGAGATGGCAAAATACATCTGGCCTTCTTTCAGCTTTTACATCTAAAAGCTGACCAAAAATAGTTCTATCTTTGCATATCGATGCTGCAAAACAGTAGAATGCCATATCAGATTAAAATTACAGAGGTTATGAGTGCATGAGTTTGGTTAGAATACTGCATCTGTCAGCCCTCCTCCTAGGAATAAGAATTTTTAAAGATGATAACTCAACAAAACACTGGTTTTATGCCACCGCTCTCTGTGGGCTACGAATGAAGAAAGGGTAGTGCCGTCTTTCAAATGGCCAGCCCAGCGAAATTTGTTATGGGCAGAATTCTGCTCCCTTAGTTTGGGAAACGATAGGTATGCAGCCTTAAAGGCTGAGGGATGAGCGCAGGATTTCATACTACATGTCTAATTCTCTTCACCATTAGAATCTGACATAGATCTTTTTGCCAGACCACCCTCTGAGTTTGTAGACTGTGACTATGGTGTTTTTCTTCAAAGACCACAGTCAGTGGAGGACCATGTCCACCTGCACGTTACTGTGTGGTGGGGAGCAGCAGAGCCCAGCCTTGCCCTGCAGGCAGTTATAGCCCGTCTTGGAGTATGGCACAGTGTTTCGAGTGCCCAGAAGGCTTTTACTGCACGACTGCTTCCGCAAACTACACAGATTGCCCAGCAGGTGGATCTGATTGCACCTACCCACTCATTCTGGGAAATTTTGTTTAAGGGATTAGCGGATGCCCCTACAGCTATTTGAAGTAGATTTGTCATCGGATTGGGTTGCATGAGCCACGAATCTCTTCCACTGGACAGATCGATGACCTTGGTCAAAGCACTTAAGCTCTTTGAGATTCAGTTCCTGTCTGAATATGGAAAATGGTAGACGGAGCAAACGGTTTTGACAGTAGAACTTTATCGCACACTTTGAGATTTTCTCATTAAAAAACTACATGCTGTTAAAACTATTGCTAATCCTCAACCCTCATCAGCTTCATTTTATGCAGCCAATGTGACGTAGCTATCGCCGAGCAGTGATAAATTGCAAGATGGGCCCACCATCATAGCTGGGGATCAGTCCTTCTCAGAAAGAGACAAAGAGGAATGCTATGTGTGCAGGCTGGGATTCTTCCCAGGCTATTACCAGCATGTGTTAACCTTTATGAAACCTGTCTTTTCTTTCCTAGGTCGCTATTGCCCCAGGAATACAGCATTTGCCACGCAGTATCCTTGTCCCTCTGGAACCTACAGTGAAGCTTTGAATGTCTGGGATGCTTCCAAGTGCCAGCTGTGTCCTCTTGGAAGGGTCTGTTCCAAGCCAGGCCTAGCAAGACCAGATGGACTGTGCATGCCTGGATGGTTTTGTCCACCTGGATCCACGTCAAGCAAACCAGTGTTTCCCGGAAATTACTCTGGTACGAAAGGGAACAATAAAGCCTTTAGGTGATTATTATTGAGGAGGTGGTATTACAGAATCACCTAAAGGACACAGGCAGGTTCTGGACGGCTTACTTTCCCTTTTTACTTTCCTTAATTCAGTGCTCTGGTTGTGTTCTTCCTAAGCTCTTTAGATTTTTTGTGTTCTTCCTAAGCTCTTTAGAGTGCCTGCAATTCTTATATTTCAACTCAGTCTGTGTCTTTTCCATTAGCAGGCATGGCAGCTCCAGCTTCTGGATCTGTTGGGTTGTGCCAAGCAGGAACCTTTTGCCCTGCTGGTTCATTTCTTCCTCTTCCCTGCACTCCAGGTAGGAGAAGAGTCTTTCGTCCTGCACAAGTTTTTTTTTGTTTAGGTTGGGGTTTTTTGTACATTTGTACCCTTTTCCCTTTTGCCAAGATCAGTAGGCAATCCCAGTCTTGAGCTGTGACTGTTTGGTTCTGACGACCTTGCTTCTACCCGCTGCATCAGGTTTGTACTGTGCAACTGCAGAGCTCGCAGCTCCGTCAGGTCCCTGTGAGGCTGGCTTCTACTGTACAGGGGCTCCACACTCCCAAACCCCATGGATGGAGCCATGGGGAACGTTTGTCTTCGAGGCCACTTCTGTCCTGCAGGGAGTTCTTCTCCATCTCCACGTCCCCCAGGTAGGTTTCATGGCATCTGCTGCATGCTATCATTTCTCTTCCCAGTGCCCAGTTTGCTGCGGAGCTCGTCTGAGTCTGTGCCATTGTTTTCCAGCCCCTTGTTACTTTGCGCTGAAGCGTGCCTTTATGTTCCCCAAGGGGCAGCTGCTGTCAGCATGAAAGCTTAGCCTCTAATCCAGTGCTGTTGTATTGGAAACATCAGTCCTAAACGTGCATTCAGACAGTAATTGCAAAACTGCCTCTGAAGCCTCAGTCTGTGGTCTACATGCTGCTGTGCAGCTGTGTGTGGGGGGAAGCTCTTTGAGCCCTCCTGAAGGAGACGTTACACAGCTCAGCACATGTAAGAGCCTCTGCTGCCCTCCCTGCACAGTGAGAGCTGTCCTTTAACATCACCGTTAATGAGACAAAGGATTAAGTTGAATGAGAAAGACTGTGGAATGTTTGTTTCTTTCCTGGCTTAAATCTATAGTTACATTAAGCAAGTGATTGCGCTGCTCAGTCCAGACCAGAAATAAATAGCAATTCACCTCAGGCCAGCAGTCGGGACCAACCTCTCACTGACCCGTTTTATAAGAAGGCTGTCATCTACTCTCCTAAGGGAGTGCTGGGGACTGTACTCCCTTTAAATTCCTTCCTAGCCAGCATCCTTTTGGCATCTTCTGCCAGAGGTAGTTGGGGCTAGTGTAGCTAGAAAGTTACTGTGTGAGCAGCTTGTGCTTCTCTCCACAGCCACTTCCAGCAGGGTCTGGGATGATGTGAGAATGTGCTTTTGGTGGCTTTTTATTTTCAAGCTCCTTGTTGGCTCATCGTGGTGGTCAGTCAGCACAGGACTGCCAGGCCTGCTTCCCAGGGTGGTTCTGTTCTCAGCGTGGTCAGAGCTCCCCAGAGGGCTTGTGTAAAGAAGGGTCATTTTGCCTGGAGGGCTTTCTGTCAGGCCAGCATTCAGGTAGGAAGTCTGTGGGGTCATTCTTTACCTACAGGAGTTGCAGGGGCAAGATGTTCTTAAAATCTGCCTTTACTTGCAGTTTCAAGTTACATTTAGAAATGGCTAGCTATTTAGATTAAAAAATGTTTTCCAAAAATTATTCCACATTACACAGGTTAAATAGTGAGTAATTGTGTGTAAATATAGTAGGAAAAATAGGGATCTTATCAAGGCAAAAAACAAGCTGAAAAAATATCCCAGGTGTTTATTCCTTGTTATATTTTCACCGTTGTTAGAAAGACAGGTTATATGCAATTGTCTATTCTCCCTTTCATAAGGTAGGGGTAAGTATAACTCAAATCTTGACTTTTTAGAAACATACAGGTGGCTCTGTGAAAAGGAAGTTAGTGAACCATTTGACAGTGCAGAGAGGCTGCAGCCCCTTCAGCTTTCTGAAAGCTGTTAAGAGCAACACGTGTACATGGCTGTTCAGTTAAAAGCCTAGTTCAGTGTTACGTGAAGTTGGTGTTCAGAGTGCAGCGCATGGGCCTCCACTGCTCAAATCTATGTTTAGCAATGCTTTTAAAAAACCAGTGTTTTTTTGTTCTTTATAAAGTTTTTTATCTTATTAAATCTTCCAGTTCTAGGTTTGTGGTGATGCTTCCTCTAATGGCACTACATAGCTGTTCTGGACATAAGCAGAGCAGTGGGGTTAAAAGTAGGGCTGGACAAAATAGTGGGCTGGACAAAACAGTCCCGACAGGTTGCATCTCAGCTCTCCAATTTGTTTCCTTTCAAGTAATTTTCTTTCCTTTTATTGTGTGGTCTTAGACTGTCACTGTTGCGCAGGAAGTTTTTCTTAGTCTCTGGCAGAACAGAGCATGGGCTAAGGCAAGATTTGTTTTATTTTTGGTAGGTTCTGTGCTGCCAATCAGTACCCGTGCCCAGAGGGCACCTACAGTAACCAAACTGGACTGGGAAATCCCAGGGAATGCAGGCCTTGTCCTGGAGGCACATTTTTTGCCAGTGCGGGTAAGAATCACGTATGGATTAAATACAATCCTAGGCTGTTTTCTATCTAGGACAGTCAAAAAGTTCCACCAATGGGTGAAGTGTTCTTCTGTATGCAGTTCATGTGACTTTTAAGTAGCATTTGTAGTGATCTCTGGGACCCCTTGAGCAGAGATTCTTTGTGATCATTTTAAAGATTTTTACAAACTATCTTTTGTAAGTTTAATTAAAGAGGCAGATTAAGGTGGTTTTGGTTTAGCAAAGATTGTGAAAGCAAAAGCCAAGCAGCTTGGGTTCTAGGACTCATTCTTTTTTGGTTGTCTCTTAGCGGAAAGACAGGGTACCGATCAGCCCCTTCTGTAAAGGTGATCTGGAAAGCTCTTTAGGCCTTTAGCTATCTGGTAATCAGTTATGTAATTAAATACGGAGACTGTAGTTCGAGCTTTTAAATAACAGAGCTAGTCACAGGCCAGTAGACTCTGAAATCATTGAGATGACAAGGCTTGTCTGGTTTGTTTAGTCCAGAAGCTGTGATTTATGTAATGCCACTGGCTTATTTGACTTTATGTTCCTTTTCTTTAGGACTCTCGTCCCCAAGCGGTCCTTCTTTGCCTGGGTATTATTGCACTTCAAAGGCACGTATACCCAATCCTGTTAACGATGAGGCAGGCAACCTTTGCCCAGCAGGCCATTAGTGCCCACCAGGCAGCAGCAAGCCAGCGCCATGTCCCACTGGCATGTTTTTACCTCAGTCTGGGATGGTTTACCGTAACACCTCTCTGCCCTGCCCTGGGGGGAAGTTCTGCCAAGGAGAAGGCCTGGCCAGTGTTTCTGGTGCATATTGCATGCATCTAACATCTTTTTTGTCTCCCAGTTTGGATTTTTTTCATGTTTTCTGGTTGCTTAAACCTAATGCCAAAGCTTTTCGTTCTGGCAGGAACATGTTACGCTGGGTATTTCTGTGATCTTGGATCCACACAGCCGGATCATAAGCACTGCCCCCCTGGCTTCTACTGTCCTGAAGACTCTAAATCCCCAATCCCATGCAGCCCTGGAAGCTTCAACTCTGACAGTGGAAAATGGCAGTCAACAGACTGTCAGCTCTGCCCAGCTGGATATTTCTGCAGTGGTGAGTCTCTGCTGGTGTATTTGGGAACTAGGGGGGTTACACACTGTGCATCAAGATAGACACCCAGTACAGCTTTATTTCTTGCAGGCTTGTCCTTAGCAGTTATAGGAGGAACAAACTTAGTAAGTGCCACACATCATCTTTGGTTAATGACGGTTTCTGCAGGCTGTGCACCAAGTACAGAATCACAGAATGGTTTGGGTTGGAAGAGACCTTTACAGGTCATCTAGTCCAACCCCCCTGCTGTGGGCAGGGACGTCTGCAACTAGATCAGGTTGCTCAGAGCCCCGTCCAACCTGACCTTGAATGTTTCCAGGGATGGGGCATCTACCACCTCTCTAGGCAACCTGTTCCAGTGTTTCACCACCCTCACTGTAAAAAATTTCTTCCTTATACCTAGTCTAAACCTACTCTCTTTTAGTTTAATACCATTCCCCCTTGTCCTGTCGCAACAGGCCCTGCTAAAATGGCCTGAATCATTTGTTTTCCAAAACTGTTGGGGTTCTCAGTAGCAGTCTCAGGTCACCCATAACACTTCTTGATATTACACCTTCTTTCTTCCTTAGCTCAGCCACCTCTTCTAGACGTCTTATATGTCTTCGGCCTCTTAGGGAAACAAAACATCCTGGCAAACAGGCGCTTGGTACTGGCTAGCAGCCAGGGTCTCTGCTCTGAGACAGCTGCTCCTTCTTAGAGGTTCTCACCATCTGTCTGTACAAGATGTTTATTTGCACCTCCGAGCACTGAAATATTTGCGGTCACACTGACAGTAACAGGTTCACCCATCGCCTTCTGTGAGACAAAGAGGCTTTTCCTTTCTCCGGTGAGGAAATGAAGCAACAGGGAGGAAATGACTTGACTGAACTAACACAAGTTTATTGCAGAGCTGGAACCACAACTGAGAGCCTCAGAATCACAGCTGAGCATTTTAATTGGAAGCCTGTGTTTCCCCCAGGCATATAATTCAGAACTGACTTTGCGATAAGGTGTTCTTTGTCTGAGGCTGAACTTCAGAGAATAGGTACTTTCTGATGCATGTTACAGGTATATGATGAAGGAGATCATGATTTCAGGAGATAAGGGTTTCCATTGTCTTTGATCTGGCAAAGGAAAAGGAAAGGCTTTGCTTTCATTGCTGCAGGGCTGGGCAAAACTACTTCTAAAGGACCATGTTCTGCAGGCTGCTACTGCCCACCTGGCCAAACTTACGTTACTCCTGTTTCCTATCGCTGTCCACGAGGCTTTTACTGCCCCACGGGATCTGCTTTTCCTATACCCTGTGAGAATGGGACATATCAGTCACAGGAGAGGAAGGACTTTTGTGACCTTTGCCCAGCAGACTCTTCTGTGAACAGCCTAACAAAAGTGAGGAGTCTGGAGGTGGCTGTGTATTGTGATAAAAAGGGATTCCATGTCACTAACGGCTGAGTCTTCCTGTTAGACTTAGAGGAACAAGGAAGAATTTTGAATTCCGTAGCTTCCTTTCTTCTGTTAAGGTTCTACTAAGTCAGTATTACATGGATTGGACTGGACAGGCAGGTGCATCAGCTTCTGCCAAGAATGGAAGTCAAAACACGTTTCAAAGAATATGACTTTTACGTGAACAAGTAGGCTGAAGCCAAGTCTTTCTCCTATCCGGGTAAAGAAACTCCATGCCCAGGAAAATGCAAGTAACAAAGATATTTCTGTGTGGCAGCTCATGCATGCAACAAAAAACCCCAAGAAATATGGCTGCACAGGTGGAATTGAACTCCCTAGGTGGGATTACTCTAATAAAACTGTAGACAGCTCCTTTGTAGACATCTGTATCTGAGCTAGTTTTCTGTACTCCCTCTGTAGTCACTGGAGAGAAAGAGGCACTTCTGAGGTGCAATTTATCTTTCTCATTTTAGATGTCTGCCTTAGGATGAGGTGAATTGCTCTTGAAGTGCAGTTCCTCAGGAGGTGCTGTTTCTCTCCAATTACTGCAACGAGAATCTGAACAACTAAATCAGAAGTACGCACGATGAATCCCATGTCCTGGGTCTCGCTGAACTAATAGGACTATGTTGATAGAGAATGACATTGCCTGTCACCTCTTGTAATATCTCCTGAGCAAGATGCTATTCTTTGAATCCTAGGTTCTGGAGCACACGCTGCCGAGCTGTGCCCTGCTGGGTACTTCTGTCTGCCAGGTACCAACTTCAGTACAGAGCATCCATGTCCAAAGGGTACCTTTGGCCCCAGGACTGGTGCCACTAGCGAGTCTGACTGTGAGCCCTCCCCAGCAGGTAAGTAGGGACTGGGCACAAGAAACCCTGAGGGCGTACGTGGGAAGGTTGAGGAAAATATGACTTCTCCCTTCATGTTATTGACTCCTCCGCTGATCCTTCTGTGCAGGCCCTCACACTGAGATTGCTTTTCTGTTCATTTTAGGCATGTATTGCTCAGCACCAGGTCTATCACAGCCTTCTGGATTTTGCTGTTCAGGTTATCATTGTGCCAAGGGATCCTTCAGCTCAGCCCCCTTCAAACACAGGGTGAGTGAGTGCCAGGCAGCAGCAGAGTAAACCTAGTGACCTGGGGACAAGGACTGGGCTGTCACAATCTTGTCGCTTCTGACGTAACGTTTTCCCAGCATTATTGCTCTGTATGGGGTTGCTCATGCCTTTTACTGCTGCCCTTGAGAGCTCCTCAGTTGTACTGATATGCTGCTCTTAACGTCTGCTAGAATATGTTGCTGCCTACTAATAAATTCTGGCCAGATCTCCATTTCTGTAGATTGCACTGGAGTGTGCTGTCTAATGTCTCCTCCAAAAGATGGCATCAGGGATAGGATAGCCATGCCTCAGCAGCCAGTGCCCTTTTTATGCCAGCTGTGGTCTTCATTTAGTTTCAGTGGCAGCAGACTTGTAGGACTCAGCTCCTATGTGCCCTTTCCAGAATCTGTCTCTGTAGTACATTGTGCTAAATCTTCTTTCAGTAATGCTTTTTCTCTCCTTCTCTGTATTTTTCTGATACAGGTGGACTCTTCCAGCCTTGGTCTGCTTGGTAATGACACCTGTCCTGTAGGGCATTTCTGCCCCAGTGGTACAGGGTATCCTCTGCCCTGTCCTCCTGGATCCTTCTCTACCATCGTGGGCCTGGAGGCAGAGGAACAGTGCCAGCCCTGCCCAGCCGGATGGTATTGCAGTGGGGCAGGATTGTCTGATCTGGCCCAGGCATCGCTGTGTAACGCAGGGTGCAGTGAGACAGTCGCTTGTTAGCGGCAAAATACAGCTGGCAGGATTGCTATAGGTTATAGTAGAGGGACATCCAAACTAAAAGATACTGGGCCTGAATATCTCTTGTCAAATGCCTTGTGTGCAAATATTTATACTCAAGATGAATTAAACCGCAAAGACTTTGTTCTTAGCCCTTCGAGTTGGCTTTATAGCCAACTACTTGGTGATCTTAGTAGATGTTTCAGAGCCATTCCTTTTCCCTTTGCCTGACATTCCATCCGAGCCTTATACATGGTTTTTCACTGTTTTCACCATAGGTTTAGCCTATTACAAATCCCTTATTTAACCTCATAATCACACTTGCAGAGAATTTGACCAGGGCATCCTTCATCCCTTCTGTGTTTTATCTCTTCTCCCACAAGGTGGTGCAATAACCAGTGACAAGGTAGCATTTCCAGCCTGCGTAATGCAAGCAGAAAGTGCCTTTAGCAATATTTGTCCATCTCATGAGTATGCCTCATAGCAAGAGGCTACAGAAGCTTGCTTTATTTTGTCTGTGAAAGAGAATCTTAGAAGTGAGTTCACTGTAGTAACGAGATTTCGTGGGCAAAGATTTCTGATAGCAAATGGCTATTGAATCTAGTGGAGAAAATCACAACAAAAATTTGGCTAGAAGTCGAAGCTAAGCTCAGAATACAAGTGAGGGCTACGTTTGGATGACTAAAAATAATTAGCCACAGAAACAGACTTCCTGGGAATAAGAGGGATTTGGCATGTTCCAGTTGAATTTTAAGCCTTCCCAAAAATTCCTTTAATCCTAGAAAGATGTTACAGCCTGGCCGTAATAGTATTGATTAAGGTTTTCTGGGCTGGGTTGTAATGGCTATTACATGATTATAAATGGCCCTCGACTTCCAAAGTCTGTGAAGTTCTTGCCCTCCAACAGGGTACAATTTGTGCTTTGCCCAGGCTGCTTTTCAACACCTCTATGATGCAGCATCCATCACTTCTTATAGCCTGCTGTTCAGTCTAAGTCAGTCTTGCTTCTAGGCAAAAAAAATGCAGCTTTGCTGCTCTTTTGTTCAATGCTGTTCCTTTTGCACTCAGTCATTTGCCTTAAAGACTAGGAATTGTTTCTTCTTCATAAACTACATCCTTTGAATCCTTGTTTACAGCATGCAATGGGATCATGCCTCTCATTTCCTTGTTGCTTAGCTCTTACCATAATAGTTTTTATATTTCCTCATCTTTACTTGGTGTGAGGGTGTGGGAGGGAAGTGGTAAAGGGAAGAGTCAATATAAAACTAGATGGCATTAAAGCAGAGGCCTACAAGAAGACTGGGGATAAAAGGAGGCTAAGCAAAGACAGCAGGAACTGAACGCTTGGTTCCTGTGCTATTGAAGTAAAAAAACTTTAGTTTTCAAAGGCTTTTCATACCAGAATGAGAATGCTTTCCAGTCAGCTTAGTGCAAAAAAGCCCTTTACCAGGATTTTCTGGTGGGCGATAAATTACAGATGAAGGGAGAAGTTGTTAGCAAAACTGAAATAAACTGCATTTTCAAGGGATGTTTCTTAATATGCTGACCCTTGGTTCTTGATTACTGCCTCTCCCATCTATTGCCTCTGAACAGGGTTGTGAGCTCATGGTTTCAGGTTTGAATTCTCTCTCTACAGGTATGTTTGCCTGGCAGGAAACTCTGCTCCCTGCCCTTCTGATGGGGTTCATGGATACAGATGTCCCAATGGTTTCTACTGTCCTGCGGGCACTGGGCTAGAACTGCCCTGTGAGCCTGGCACATTCAGCCCTGTGCCTGGGGCAAGTGCCTGCCTCCCTTGCCCAGCTGGTACGGCCTGCAGCAGTGCTGCCCCTGTTGAGCCACTCAGCTGCCCCAGAGGTGAGCAATACGTGTGTGCAGCAAAACCCCTAATGCGCAAATGGGAAGAGGTGTGATGGATGCCTGCACAACTCTTTCTGGCTGAGCCATAGCAGTGGTTCACTCCAGGGGATGGGGTATTTGTCATTAGTTCCCACCTCTTTCTCCTTTCTTATTTGAGCAGTGTCTCATTCACCTCTCTCAATGTACAGGTTACTACTGTCCAGTTCGGACTGCTGTCCCCCTGCCGTGCCCCGAGGGGACGCTGAACACCTTGGAGGGGGCAGTGGCGCCCACTGCCTGCAAGCTGTGCCTAGTGGGGAGGTACTGCAGAGGAAGTGCTAACTGGGAACCTGATGGTGAGTTTGGTTAATAACAGACCACCCTCAACAGAGGGGTTGGAGATTCAGGGCTGAAGGATGCAGGGAAGTAGAAAACATATCTCGTATCTCTGAACAGAGGTAGTAAAGGCTATTGGAGGGCACCCTTCTAGCCTATGTCTGTGCCTATCAGTTGTTTTTTTCTCTGTTTCATTCTTTTAACTGAGCATTTGTTTTGGATGTTACTTTTATGTTACTGCATTACTTTCCTTGTCTCCCTTAGTTTTTTCCACTTTCTCTTTCTTTGCTTTTAACCCTTTTATTGCTCTTCTTTCTGTCCTCCTAAATCCTTCCCCTCCCATTTAAGCACAGAGTAATTGTCACTGGTTGGACACGTGAAAAGGTTGGACACATGAGAAGGAGAGAGGCAGAACTCTTTCCACAGAAAACAAAATATGGGGAACCAGTTAGAGAAGTGAGAAGGTAAACAAATGCCAGATGAGGTCAGTGCAAATAAACAAAGGAAGTGATAGAGGCCAAAGATTGATGGGGAGGAGGGAAGGCAAACCAAAGGTGAACGGCCCAGGATATCAGCAGTGATAAAACAGGACAAGGATGGGCTTCGGCTTCTCTTTTCTTGAGTTATCTGCCTACTTCTGAGGGTTTGAGGAGGTGCCTCTTCTCTGACCACGGTGCCATGGGTTGGCGATTGCCACCCTCTCTGTTCTCCCATGGCAGGTCTCTGCTCAGCTGGGTACTACTGTGAAGGAGGAGCCACTGGTGCCATTCCACATGGGACACTTGCGTTCCCGCTCAGTGGGCCCTGCCCACTTGGGCACTATTGTCCAGAGGGTACTCATTTCCCAGTTGTCTGCCCAGTTGGGACCCTAAACAATGCTACAGGTGAGCGTGACTTCACCCACAGGTTTCTCCTGTGGCCCACAGTGATGGGGAACTTCGTTGCTGGCAGCCATGGTGAGGGGGTGCCCCTTGGTCACTGAAGGGTATCGGTATGCTCAGCCAGGCCTGATGGTGGCAATGTGTTATCAATTCAAATAAGTGCTGATGGTGCTATGACTGTACGGGGTGTACTTTCATCTCTCTCTCTCATTGACCTTGACTTTCGGTTTCCTCCTCAGGTGGTACCTCCCCAGAGAGCTGCGTGCCGTGCTATCCTGGGTCTTTCTGTGCTAGCATCGGTTTGCGTTCACCAACAGGACCTTGTACTGAGGGGTTTTACTGCCCAGCAAACCTCAGCTCCGTCAGCCCCACAGCATTCCTCTGCCCTAAGGTAATGCTTAGTGATAGCTGGGCAGCGAAAGAGGTGGGTCTCAGCTCTGGGCAGGAGTTGTTCGTTTTCCACAGTGGCAAAGGGTCACACGCGCCTGATTGAAATGTTGATTACATCCACATGGAATGTTGCCCTTGGCTTCGGTAATTCCCTTTACGCAGACCCTAAGTCTGCCACTGTCTTCATGCAATCCTCTTCCTTCTGTGTCATTGCCAGGGTCACTTCTGCCGGTCAGGGGCAGCCCACCCAACGCCGTGCCCTGCTGGGGAATACCAGCCAGCAAGGGGCTCTGCGTCCTGCGTTCCATGCTAGAGAGGATTCTACTGCCAGGAGCTGGTGGCAGGAGACCCCAAGCGCTGCCCACCACATTCTTACTGTCCTACAGGTACACTGAAACTTGCATACCAGCTATGCCAAGGATTTAAATGTTGTGTGCCTCGCTGTGATCCCGGAGTTGTACAAACCTAACGTGTGTCTTCCTGTAGGCCAGGTGATGAGGAGGTGGCAATGAGCAGATGTGGCATAGTTGCTGCCTTGCTTTCTGGGAGTCATTTGTTATACTCTGGTACAGTTCTAGAGTCTTGTCAGATCACAACAGTTGTCTTAGGGTTTCTTATTGTCTCTGCAATCTCCCTTTCAGGCACACGGGTTCCTCTCACGTGTCCTGAAGGCACCTTCACTCCTACAAATATGACTGGCCTCTTGAATGAGAAGGAATACCTGCCTTGCTTAGCTGGTCACTACTGCAGGTTATGACTCATTTCAATCTGGCGTTTTTTCACTTTGTCTTAAGCAGTTTGGCATCCTTGTTTTGTGCTGATAAGTCGATGCTAAGTTCCTCACAGCTTCTCTACCACGTCTCTCTCATTCAAAGAAAAGAAATATAAGCTTAGATACAGCTTTTGGGTACAGAGGTCTGGGATCTGTGAACTGGGAGTTGCTTTTCAAGAGAGTTGTGTGTATCCCTGAGTCTGGTGAGGCTAGCTTTGATACCAGATACTGCATTGTGGAACAGTCCTTGCAGTAGGATACACTTTCTCTAGTGACGAGTTTTAGCGTCTGCAGAGAGAAGAGACATTTAACACCGTTAATTTAATGTGCTATTCCAGCAAACATTGGAGAGCCTGAGATCACAACCAGTCTCCAAATATCCCTGTGTGCCATCTGTCAGAAGAGGGGCTTGGATTGTGGAGGTGGATTGTACACATATGTGCAGTAGTTTATGAAGGACCCAGGGACGACACAGAAGAAAGGTGTTCCAATTACAATGAAAAGATGATTCCTTAAAGCCCTGCTTTCTGCTTGTTAGGGGATTCAGAGGCCTATCCATGTCTGTCAGGACACTATTGCTTCAGAGGCAATGGCAGTGACCACAGTAGTCTCCTGGCACCTCAGAAATGCCCTCCGCAAACTTACCGCAAGCGCCCAGGAGCTCAGAGCCTGACAGATTGCCAGCCATGTCCTCCGGGCTATCACTTTACTTTATCAGGTAAGTGCAGGTGAAAGCCAGCAGTTTCCCAGCTCTAGAGCTGATTACAAAACTCCCTAAGATGAGATAGAGAAAGGGGGAGGCAATTCATGCTCACAGCGAGCTAAGAGCCCTTCTCTAAAACCCCTCCTGGCCATTCAGCCTCCCTTTCTTCATTCCTTTCTTTTCCTAACAGGTCTGACCAGATTTGAGGATTATCTGTGCCCCCCTGGACACTGGTGTCCTGGTAAAGGGCATGCTTTCCTTTGTTCAGCTGGCACTTCCAGGATCCAGCCTGGTGCAAAATCATTGGAAGAGTGTGATCCCTGCTCACCTGGATACTATTGCCCAGATCCAGCACAGACAGGGCTGCCTAACACCCAAGGATTACCTTGGAAACCTGTCTATGAATGCCCAGCAGGTGACATGACCATGCTCCTTTGTCTTCTCTATTTCCAGCCATTTCTGAGTCTAGATGGCTGAATAGTGCACAGAGGTCCGACTAGCATCTACGTGCCAGTGCATTTTTCCTGAGCGATATGACTGGTCTCCTCCTTGTGGGCCTGCAGGTGGAGAGATTAATGCAGAGCTGGGCATGTAAGTCTCAGCCCAGCCTCTCATTAAGAAGCACTTCACAATTAGTTCTGACTGGCTGAGTTACTGATCCCATGAGGTCATTCCAGGACAGGGTTGTGGGAGGTGTTTTTGAGAAACTTTCCATTGCTGGAGTTCCTTTCTGTGGAGATACTGGCCTTCAGTCCTCATTCATTGGCCTCATTCCTCTACCTGGAGAGTATGCATAGTGTTTTCAACATTACCTAGTGATTTTGTATGCTTGGGTGGAGACACCAGAATGAACACTGAATGACAAGGTGAGGGTGGACAGAGCTCACAGTTTCTGAGGTGGACTTTTTCCGCATACCTCAAGTTGACCCCCCTAAAGTGGATGATCACTCAGATTTAGACCAGAATCGAGGAAATCGATGCTCATTCCCTGCCACCCTCCTGCCTTTAATACTGACTAAAACATTGAAGCTAGTTCTTGTCATACAATACCACTTTTTTCTCTTTGTGAATGAACTTCGGTATTGCAAAACCTTCTCCTGACATGGACTGCACAGAAATCTGGTGTGATAAAATTATACTCTTGCTTTCAACCATTTTCTTAAAGCAGAACTTTAGGGAGGGATGCATAATGCTCTGTTACAGTTGATCTCTATTAGATACCAACAGAGGCCTGTTAGAGAGTGGGGTGTCACATTTTGGCCTTTCACCCGCACTGAATAGCGAACACAGTACTGGATGAGGTGGACTGTGAGTTTGCTCCATCCTGTTTTCCATGGATGTAGAGTAGGCCCACTCGTTGTGTAAATTGTAAGATACTGGGGCCAGCCTGACCATCAGTATGTTGTAGCTCTTTACTCAGGGATTATAAGTAATCAAGACCTTTTGTCCACTTTATAGATGTCACTGCAAGCAGTATGTCTCTGCTGAGGAGCTCTGTGACCAACTGTGTTTGCTGAGAGCCCCATGGATCTCCTTGGGATTTGGCATCAATAGAGAGCTGCTTCTGAAGTTGAATGAAGAAGTGAGGGTAAGTATGGAATGGGGGACTGCTTTCTCAGCATACAAGTCTGGAAAGAGCCCTTAGAGATTACAGTTAGGTAAAGGGACTCCTGGGGGATGAGGTTACAGAAGGGTATGAAGCTGTGAGCAGAGAGAAAGAGGAGAAGCTCAGTATATCTCATTACCCAGAGTACGGATCAGGCAGGAGGTTGGTGCATTATTAAGGAAGTGATGGTTCCTGAACGTTGGGGAAAAAGCCTACTAGGGCAGTCTTGCACAACTAAAGGTAAGGTTGATCACAAACCAGGGTCTGAGTCTGGGGTTGATTGTATCAGTGATCAGTGTTCCCTTCTGCTTTTTAATAGGAAGTGGCAAACGTTCTGGGCCCAGATGAACATGTGCAGAAAAGCCAGCGGGTGCATTTGGTTCTGTTCAGTCCCAGTGGAGTGCTAGGTTTCATTGTCTCCAGCACAGATGTTCTGGATGCATTTCTCACGGGTAAGGCTTGAGAGCCCCTGAGAGTGAACCTAAGTTCCATCCAGACTAAGCTGTTCATTTCCTTTCAAGTTGGCACAGCAAGTGGACAGCAAGTTGGCACAGAGGGAATTTATTGTCAGACAGTCCAAACTATTTATAAAGTAGGGAGAGATCTCATTCTCTCTGGGAGTACACAATGGGGACCTGCACTGGCTGCATAGTTAGCTCCCTGGGAATGGGTCGAATAAAGATTGTAGGATGATTTTGGCCTTCCAAGGAACTAGAAGGAAACTCCATTTGGAGGCAAATCTGTTGGCAAGCGTGTGCTGGCTCCCGATTCCAGTTGCTCCTTATTTATGGTAGTGTGATTGAGCGCAGAATTTGGCCTTGTGAGCTGTAATTGCCAACAAATACAAAAGAAATTGTTCTTCATTGCCAGGGGTTCGGTGTTTTCACATACTGCTCATTTTGCAGAATTCATTCTGGTTTGTTTTGTTGCCTGTGGCAGGAGATTTTTCATCAGATCAGTTGCTGCAGAAAGGTCATCGAGTCCAGAGGACTTCCTCCAAAGATATCCATGCCTTGTCCCTTGTTCCTAACCCAATAGTATGTTTGGAAGCAGGATACACGATTCTTTTCCAGCTTAGCATCAATTCCCACAGTGAGTGTTGTTTGGGTCTGTGTGCTCTTTGCAGGTATATGTGTCTAGTCTGGTTTAGAGCAATGACTCAACGTGTTGTAGTACTGCGTGAGCACATTCTTTCACCTCCCTGTCTCTCTTGCCTTCAGGGGATTCAGAACTTTAGTCTAGGCTCTGCCAGTGACTTACATGGTGTTTTTTACTTTTTGACTGGATTTCTATAGAATAGAGATAATTTTTTTCCTCTGTTAGAAAGCATAAGTCTTTGTTGGGCAGTAATGCATGCCTCAATTAAATGAGTTGACACTGCATTGCCCTATAAAAGAAATGCAATTACATAGTTCTTTGCCAGACCAGTGTCAGCTATCCTAATTGAAGTGGGTCAGAGTTGCTGACACTGTGCTGAACTGTTCCCAGATCGTGCATCCAGCCATTACGCTGTTTATCAGAAGCAGCATCTATATAACAGCAACCCAGGCTGGGATTTTGGACCCTTCCGAAGGCTAGACCACCTCATCCAGGAGACTCACCTCAACATCTGGTAATATCTGGTGTGATTAATAGTGCATGTGTTATGGGCAGGACTTGAGAGTGAGTCTTTCACAGAATCAGTAGGTCCTTGGCAGTGAGCAATATGTGAAAATGCGAAAGTTTGGTGTGTTCAAGTCCATGTATTTAACCATCATCACAGCTGGAGGCTAAAGGAAGCTTGGATCAACCAGCGCCTTCCTTACTTCTCCGTTTTAGGTTTGCCCATGTTTTTCTGGAGTCTGGGACATATGTTTTCAGGGATGGGACCATTCAGGAACACTTGCTAATTGTGACTGTGAATGAAGCAAATGTGGGCTGTGACCCCAGAGATGTGTCCTTCCAGCCCTCTTCCCTGTTCCAGCTGGCCAGACATGGGGTTTTGAAGAAACAGGATCTGAACTTAGCTCCTAACTGTGCTGCTATCACAGGTACAGCCAAAACACTGTGATACCTACCTTGAACCTTGATGCTTAGCCATAACTTTTCTTGTACCTCTTCGGGTGTGTTTAAAGAAGCATTTTTTTTTGGAAATACCATCAAACCACTGGCTTTGTCAGCTTTAATCCCTTTCTCCTGTGGAGCTTCCCTTCCCAAAGTTCACTGCTCTCTAACCAAGAACCTGCCTGTGTAGGAGCTGAAGCGGGGAGAGAGAGAAGGAGCAGTTGTGTTTCTCCCCACACCCTGCTTGAAGAATTCAAGTAATTGAGGGCTTTGTTTTCCTTGGCTTGAAAGCAGGAAATGCCGTTGCGTTGATAAACTACACTGAAATTAAATGCATCATTTAAAAGTTCACTAAAGACACAAGGGCAGTTAAGGTCTTTCCTCAAAGCCATACTTCTGTGTAAATGCTGTGCACATATCAGTCCCTTGTCCATCAGTGAGAGCGCAGTAAAGCAACAGAAATGAAAGTGTGGCTTGCAAGTGTGGTCCTTGGTTCTGTCACCTTCAGCTACTGAAGTGCTGAAAACATTTTGCCTCCTTGCGTGCATGCACCAGATCAACAAGGGGGGAGAAGTAGAAGCCCATGTAATGAATATGAAAGTTGCTAAATTTGGTTTTGTGTGGGAGGGAGAGCGTTTAGTAAAGAGTAAAAGGGAGACTTTGCTATTGATGCACACTGCTTCCTGTGTTTCTCACTTCTTGCCATCCGTCTTGGCTTCCCCAGCGGTCGCCTTTGTTCTGGGCTTCCTAATTGTGGTGCTGACAACCCTGGCTATAGTGCTTCAGCCTGCTGTCCTCATCGTTAGCTCCCTGAAGGGCTGGTAGCCACGATGGAGGAGCCTGGGCGAGCCACACATCCCACCAGAGTACATCCCCCTTAAAGACAGGTAAACTGCCTTTGCATGGTAGGAATCAGGAGCTCAGATCTTGATAGTACAAAAGAACGTCCTATTGCAATTACTGATTCTGTCAGTCCCTGAGGCTGGACTTCTTGCCAGCTTTACAGTACGCTGAGTTTCTAGCTGCACAGGGAGTTTCTTGGTATTACCGAGGAGTTCCCCTGCAGTATTCCAGCTCTCTTCCAGTGCAGTGTAATCCAGCTCTCTTCCACTGTAGTGTAATACAGCTCTCTTGTGTCTTCTGCACAGAGTATTATTTCCTGAATTACCTGGCTACGCTTCCCCTGCATGTTTTGTCTTCAAAATCTAGGCAAGAAACCTGTCCTGCTTGAACTAGGCTGGTGATACAGCAGTATCTGATTTTACTGAGAAGAATGAGATGCTCTTCACCCTCTTCTGTCATTCCCTCTAGCCTTCAGTTCTATCAGACGGTTGGCCCTCATAGTTCTGCAGAAGATGCTGGCTTTGGAGAGAAAGGAGCTGCGCATAATGCAGGTGAAGTGCTGTGACAGCCCCGGGTGTTCTCCCATTGGCTTCTTCCCACTTACTCCCCATTCTGTTGTCTTCTGTTAACTCTCAAGTATGATATTTTGATACCTACTCACCCAGAAATTTGTGCACACAGGTGAGTCACACAGGCACTTTGGCTGCTATGCACTCGCATGTTTGCGCACATTTACACACGCACTCCCACCACACACACTTCCGTTGTAGGTTCCTTTGATCTCTTCAGCTGGGGAGAGTAACCTCCTGAAATTGGAATGGGTTAGTGTTTTCTTCCTTAGGAGTTAGGAGGGTAAGTGGTGAGGCCTGAAAAGCCCTTTAAAACAACAGCGGGTTCAAATGACTAGTGAAGAAAATAAAGGTCTTCAAAAATATTTCCTTGGGTTCTCCTGTTGGGCGTTCTATTCTGTGAAGGCATATGACTCATGGGCCTTGTTTGCCTTCTGGGGATGACCTCATCTTGGGAATTTCAGGATGTTCACGGGGTACAGCAAGTCCAGAGCCCAGCAGATGGCACCATCTAGTGATGCTGAGAACAGCTTACAGAGAAGTAGCACCCTGACAGTTTACTGGACAAGTTAGGAGTTTATAGTAACGCTCTGTCATCCTCCCCCTCGCTAAGGAATGAGACCATCTCTTGCCTCATCCATTTTCCTTCTTCACAGTACACAAAATGCTGTTGCCTGCTTCGGACAGGCAGTGCCCCTTCTGGGAAATAAATTAGTTTAGGCTTGTGGCCAGTAATTAAGAGTGAGACTTAACTTGTGTTTCAGAAGAGTGTTTTGCACTGAGGGTTCTGGAGGATTTCAGTGTTTGCACCCTGTACGATAAGCTGGAAGATCAGAATTTGCACCTGGCATCTCAGCTGGCAAAGCACAGGATGGATGTATTGGTGTTTTACAACAGAATCAGCCAGCAGATTCAAAGTCTCATGGTGAAGAAACAATTGAGGGAAGGGAGTCTTGGAACCATGAAATTTGTAAGATAAATGGTTCCCCTGAAGTGGCAGTTTACAGAGGGATAGGTCTTACTCCTTTTGGTACCTTATTTTAGCGTAAAATAGTTACGTTAATCTCTGTTTTGCTATGAGAGGCAGAATGTGGAATGGGCAGATTGTGAGGCTTGCCAAGTATAATACTACTGCTTTCTGTAAACAGGACATGGTGCAAGCACTGGACTTTGAAGGCCTGAAAATCTTTGCCAGGCAAAGGATTTGTGGGCATAAACCTGCAGACAGCAGCTGGGCAGCAGTGGGTGTTGAACAATGTGATGAACAGCGTGGCAACAACTTCCAAGCAGGTGAGAGAACCCGAGTGCAGAGCAAGAGAGAAGCATAGTATAAGGGTAGCATCAGTGGACTGGTTAAAAAAAGGCATGGCTAATACACATGAGAAGAGATCCCACAAGATCATGTCTTCCAGTGTTGTTGTAGTGTTCTGTAAGAGCTGACAGCCTGTCTTCATGTGAGTTCAATGAGAAGACAGGCTCTTGTCAGCTTAGGAATGGGTAAGCACAGAGTTACTTGGAAATGTTACAGCATGAGGCGTCTTGGAGCCATTTTGTGGAATTTTCAAAGAAAGGTTTCTGCTCTTAATTTTGCTCTGGAGATAATTACAGTTATTTATGCAGTTCTGTAGAAGTCCATTTAAATTGCTTGTCGGGTTCATTAGGTGCTCCGTGGCAAGAGGCAACAGAGTTAATGAAATCTCTGGAGATGCTGCTTGGGAATGCTCTGTACAAGAACGCAGCTGTGAAGCAAGAGATGGAGGAGAAGGTCCAAGGGCAGGATGCGGTGGCAGTTGTACCCTCACTGGACAGCCTGGCCAGTGACAGTAAATCAGAAGTAGTGGAAGGGCAGGTGAGTTGCAGGTGTCTGTTGTTGGGCCATCTCTCACCTTTCTGCTAGTTTTTCTACTTGCCCATTTCTTTAACTCTTGGGCCCTTTTTATCCCACAGGATCATGAGCTGCTTCAGCAATGCGAGCTCTTCAGTAGGAAGGATGCTTTTTTCAGCTTCCCTGGACATGAAGAACATGGTAAGGGCAGTGACTTAGTTGTGGATGCCACGGGTACTTTTCAGAGATCACAGTAGAAAGCTGATTCAGTGAAGTCTAGGTTTAGAGAGGGTTCGTATGTTCGCATTCGAAGCAAATGTATAATTACTTTTTCCCATTTATGCTATTTCTTACTTTCACATAATTTTTTTTGCTGAGGTGGACAACTGAAATTTCTCCAGTTCAGGAAAGCCACTTCTGCCTCCTCTATTCCTCTGTAAGAGGGAAGTCAAGGAACTTTTGTCCGCACAGACCTATATATTAAGCGACCACAAGAGACTGGGTGTCATTAGACTAATTAAATGCTAATATGGGGAGGTCAGGAAAATTCTATACCATCAGTTTCGTGATCCTCACAGCCTCTGGGTAGGCATTCTCTCTGCTCAATACAGTATTTACTTGTGGCAGCAGGTATGTTGCAGTCATCCAGCCATGAAGAGCCTCTTTTTCCTTTAGGCTTAAAAGTGCCCCCTTTGTTTTCTTCAGGTTTAGATCTCCAGTTGGCTTATCTGACTGAGTTGGAAGTGGGGGGCCTGATAGCGGCTTCCCCCCTTGCCAAGGCTCTGTGAGATCAAGCAAGCTTTGGTGAATCTGCAGCAACCTTCAGATCTTGTTAATCCAGGTAACAAATCTTAGTCTGTATTGCAGTTTCTGTTTCCCTATAGCGGATAGCATATGAGATTACAAAATGGGGGGAGAAAAGTTGTCTCTCATCCTTGGTGCCTTAGTAAAATGCACACGCAAATGTCTGCTGTTGAGCTGCAGTTACTAAAAAGAAGTCACCGGAAGGTCAATAAGCAGACCAAAGTGCTTGACTAATTCACATGTGTGGACTTGTTTCCTTCTTTCTCTCAGCAGGTACTTGATATTTCTTTCTTATGAACTAATTTCTTAGAGCTTATCTGTTTATCACGTAAGGTTTCTGGGGAAGATGATGTAGTACAGCCAAGGTCTGTGATCTTAGGGAGCAATTTACCAGCAAGAGAATAAGGCGCCTGGCTCTCTCCATGTATACTGTTTTATAGCAGTAAATAAACAAAGAGTTAAGATAAGCAGGATGCCGTCTGAACTGAATGTTTTCCTCAAGCTGTTGCTGAATTTTTAGACTGTAATGCTTAGAGTTTGAAATAATTAATGGTGTGGTTTTGGTGTCATTAGGGGTGGATCATTGGCGTTACTGTGGAATTCAGGTACAGTGAGCTTTGCAAAGGCCTGAATATGCTATCAATGTGCACTATGCAGCTTGCCACATACCCTAGAGTCACTGAGTCACTGTGTAGTGCTGGCAGTAGATCCTGTCCTGGTTTTTTGCCCGTTGGACTAGGCTGCCTTAGTGGTGGCATAGCAGTACCTTGATGCTGTCCACTGAATTTGCACTCTGCTTGTTTTGAATTTCTGTAACAGACAGCAAACATCATACAAGCGTGGGGAGCTCAGCCCTCTTCTGCGCTGCTGGGCCACAAAGAGGGACGAAGCTCTGCTGTTGATGGAAATAAAGAGGAGCTGCATTACTCAGAGGATTGAAGAAACAGAACTATTTCACCTTCTGCAAAGTAAAATAGCCACCAGCTCATTTCCTTGAGGAACCTGGCTTATCCTTGGCAATGGCTAAAGGTGGATTATGGGAGACTGTGTCTGTGGACAGAGCTGCAGTAGCTGAAGTATCAGAATAGTATTTAGTTGGTCAAATATGTGATGAATAATCCATATTCTGTTTGCTTAACCTGGTTGAAATACTTTCACACTTGTCTTGGATTACCAATAATTTGTAGACTTGAGAAGGAAGCTGAGGTCCTTGATATTGCTTACTAATTTTATGGTTTTCATTGTTAAGTCAGTAAAGCAGAAAACATGTGAGGCCACGGGTGGGGTAAGGGCCCATACTTATCAATGCATTCTCTATAGCCTTTATGATCTCTGATACGAAGTATATTTGTGAGGATTTTTCAAGTATAGTTTAGAGCCATACTTCTAAGCCTTGCCCAGCATCTCTACATTGCCTGTGCGTGTTTTCAATATACCCACATTGATCTCAGTTAAGGTCTGCTGGCAGACAGCTCGAAGGTCTCTAGAGATGTGATTTTTGAGCAAAGAGTACACTTAAACTATTCCTTGTAGTGGTGACTGCAGGGATCGCTGTAGCTGCCGGTGTCCAGTGCTCTGGGAGCCTGATCTTAAAACTGAAAATACTCTTCCTACCATTCTTTTGCCCTGTCTGTGTGATGCCAAGGGGGCCTGGCTGTCAAGTGGGCTTTGCTTCTATGGAACAGGAGCGGAATCAGAACACTTGCTCCATCTTTTCCTGCTCAATATTCCTTAGCTCCAGGTGAAGTACAGCAATGTAAAATTTCTTGGCTGTAAGCCAGCACAGTACCTTGGCAACCCCCACAGATAGGCTTCAGCCAACTGTTTCCAACAGCAAAGCCTATTCTCTTCTCATTGCAATATTTACTGAATTTCTTATGTGTGAAGAGGTTTGTGAACCCACTCCTTCCTGGTTCCTAGACACAAATCTGTGTTTACTCCTTCTGCCTTTGCATAACCATAGTGGGTATTAAGACTTCAGTGCCCAGGAGCCAAGACAGAAGCTCTCAGTTTTGCTTCCACTGACTGGTGGATCCAGAGGAACTGCAAGGTCTTTTGCCCTTATCTACTCATTTTGGTGGTTCCACGTTTTCTGAGATTGCTCCCAAAAACAAAAGGTTTGTTTTCGTTCCTTTGGAACTTCACCTTGGGAGAATTTAGGTACTTACTGACACTTTGAAAGGACTTTCAGAAAATGGGAGGATTTTAGGAAGCAAAACATACCTACAGGCAAACACCACAAAATACCCGTAGGTCACTGTCTGTGATTGCCTGTTCTAGAATACAGTAGTGAAAAAACTGTCGTTGCTCTCCTCATTGCTTTCTTCTTTAGGTTATCAGCAGATATGTTTATAACAGTACTACATGGAGGTAAGCGTCTTCAGTGACACTGTCTCTAATATCCACAAGGAAACATGGCACCCAGACAGGTGATAAGGTTATCTCTGTGACTTGTGGTTCCAGGTTATATTTGTAAAAGGCAGGGTGGAAGGCAGTCCTAAGCAAAATTTGTCAAATTTTTCATTGTAACAGTTTTCCAATTAAAACAAATTTTTGTTTTAGATCAAAACAAAGATATGCGAATGGAATTTTGCTAGAAGTTTTCTTTTTTCCCCACTGTGGTTTTCTTAACAAGTGCACTTCAGTTATAAGTAAACATTTTTGAGTTTCACAATATTTTGGGTCTTTTTTTCCCACAAAACCAAAGAATATCAATGAAAAGACCAGAGTTTCACACAGCGTTTCTTTCCATGCTTTGTTAATAGTTCCTTGGAAAGGAAAGAACAAATAAAAAGAGGAGTGGTGCAACCGTTGTTTTTGTTCTAGTTCTACTTCTGAAGTATTTACTGTTGGTAGCTCTTTTTCTAGTGTTCTGTGGAATCTTGTGGAAGTCCAGTGCTGTCTGGAGTAGCTGTGAAGTCCCCTTGCATTCGGAAGGGTGCCATTTCCCTGAGACTGCTGATAAGGGTGATCGAGTACAGGGTCACTTAATTTGGAATTTGGAGAAGGGTCACAGGGCTGTTGTTTTTTCTTCGGTTGCTTTGACTTATGCCTCTCTTAACAGAAAATGAAAAGGCCCTTTTCAACATGCAGTGTAAAGTTCAGCTTCTCTTGGAGAGCATCAAATGCTGCTGTGGCTGTGAGAAGGAAGATATGGTTGAGTTCCCTGAAAAGGAACCTCTTTGGTATGTCTGCGTGTGGCTCCGAGTTCTGAAATGAGCTGGGTGGTTTCTGCCGATTCTGTCTTCCAGTGTGAAACTGTCGTCAAGCCTCCCAGTGTGTTAACAAAGCCAGATAATGTTCCTGACAGTGTTTGTTGCAGTTACTGAGGCTGCCCTTGGCTGTGCTCATTATCTGGTTAATCCTTGCCTCTTATACATACACAGCTAGATACAGTGCTTTTAAATACTGTTAGAAGAAAAGGTCCAATGAAAATGTCCATCCGAAGAAAACGTCCAATGAGGATTTCAGTACTATGCCAACACAATGAAATGTGCTAACAACCCAGCTCTACTGGCAGATTCTTTGCAGATTTTCACACTCAGTCCTTGAATACAGTCATGTTAATTAATTCTATCAAGTTGCCACTGATGAACATAACCATAATGGCTATCCATTGAATTCTCCTAGACCATAGCAAGTGCAGTGTATTACGAGCCACCTTATCCCACAGCAAAAGAGGTTTGCACCACGTTGTACGACCTAGTTTTTGCCTTGACTAAAAGCATACGCATCGATGTAACTTGGCTGACTGACCACTAGGATGAGAGGCAGATAATTATTTTGAGATGATCCTGAATCATAGCACTCAACTAAAATGCACCCGGACTTTGGGCTGTTTTTCAGATGCGGATTACCTTTGTATAGCTGCCACGTGTCTTGAGTTTAATTGCCATAGCTATTTGTAGCTTCCTGCCCGTGAACCCTCACCTAGGATTCTGTGTGTTGCAGGTGAAATTGAATTGGCAGATGAGAATGGCCACGTGGAGAATTTGCTCCAGAACCAGGACCACTACGCATTGCAGCTCCTGAGTGAGAGAGAGTTTTGTGTACTACTCAAAGTCACACATAGGTAAATTTGCAAATCTCTGCATTGGAGATGCTTTTGTTTTCGTTTGTAGCTAAAGAAATACCCACACACAGGTGAAGGTTGAAAGTTAAAGAGGATTTTTGTTCTGAATTCACAGCCTGAGCCTCTGAGCATCCTTAGCTTCGCTCAGAGATAATAGGACCTAATGATGTTGAACACTTAACTGAAGACAGAACTAAGATACCAGAAGCTGGACACTGAAATGAAGGCTGCTTTTGAAAATTGTCTAGTGGAAGTCAGGATTGCCTCCGCAGAAGACAGAAATTTCTTCCTGATAGTCCCAATTCTACCTCCAGGAAATGTTCTTTCGAAAGTTTCTGGTTTTAATACTATGCTTTTATCCCTCACATGACATGAAGGTTCCCAAGCAGCTGTTTTTACACCACTGCTGAAAGATCACAGTATTGTCACTCCAAAGTTCCTGGGTAGGTAACTTGAAGTAGATGTTTCTATAATCTTGTTCTCAAAAATGCGAGGAGAGAATATCATATTAGTTGTGTTCCTAGGGAGGAATAAAAGCCTGAAGTAAAGAAGGTTTTTAATTTATAGTCAAAATGGGAAATCCTTGTTTCCAGAACGAAAAAACTAAAACTAACTAAAGAAGAAAATGCTTGTTAATATTTTCCCATTGTGCGTGAAGTACTGGAGACCTAGATGACATGGCAAGTACCACAGAAGTACGAGAATTACATTTGACTTTCTCTTATCAGCTACTTTTTCTCTTCTCTCTGCAGCTAAATTGGGGAAGTGGGAAGATTCAAAAGTGTCACCTACCACAGCGAAATCCACAAAAACCAGCAAACAAGCAATCTTGGTTTTGGAAGTTCCATCCACAGAAGGTGAGCCCCTGACCTGAAGGAAATTAATATTTACACTTTCTTTTGGGTCCCCAGTGCCTATCCATGAGCATATTGTGTTTCTACCTCAAGTAAAAGGAGTCATTCACTATAGGGCAACAAGAATAAAACTGTGGCTTCCCCTTCCAAAGAAACTGGGAAACTCTAATAATGGCAAATCGAAGGAGTTTCTTGGTACTGAGTTTTGGAGGCCATCTTTATGCTTGTTAGTTTATTCCTTGATGAAACAATTTTGTTGGGTTGTTTCCCGAAGCCTGAAATAGTAAATGCCTCATTTCTATGAGAAAAGAATAGTCTCACTGAGCTAGTCCATCAGTGAATCCGTTTGAAGCTGGGTACATGCTTAATAACTTTGCCAAATGAAGCCTTGATCCTTGCAGACACTGGGCTTTTATGGTGAATCACAGAAATTGGCAGAAGGACAAGCTGCAGCCCTAGGTTGGTTCATTTTTAACTCAGTAGTTTTATTCCTGGAATTGTTGAAGAATTCAATTAACCAAGTCCTTAGTACTTTTATCTCAACTTTTACCTGACCAGCTTCTATAAATAACTTTATAACTCCTCAGGTGGAGTTACCCATATTTCCATGCAATGGACCCTGTCCCGTATTTCACGTACCTGTTGAATCAGTAGTCCTGGTGATTTGCTGTGCTAAGAACATATATATGCAGCACAACGAGAAACATATTAAAACTGCATATAAAAATTTAGATAATCTTGTAAAAGCTATAGATGAACCTTTCTTCTTCAAGGGTCCTCTTAAAAAAAGGGCTGTAAAACCTAATCAGTGAGAACACCCAGTGGTACATTGGTCTCGGATAAATTCACAAACAATTTTAAAGTTGCAACACTTGGTTTTATGCAACTCTTTTATTGCTGAAAATGTTTCGAATTGAACAAAAAGATGTCCAAAATGTATTTTTTAACAATGGCCCCCAAATAAGAAAAGGGCTGTTGGGACTCTCCAGTAAGATTCACTACGTGCTGGTGATCATACAGTGAAATTCACCTGTGTCTGTTTATGTGAGAACTATATGACAATCCTGGAAATATTTAGCTGTTCATGTCATGGGAAAGTAGTATCCATGTTTTCTACAAGGAACATCCCAGTCACCCAGCAATTCAAATTCCTACTCCTGGCTTTGGAAGTAAAAGCAGCAACTAATTTCTATTAAATTCAAGGAGGAAATCTGGGGTTATGGAGACACTGTATTGCTATCCTTCAAATCCATTCAGTATAACATCTGTTCCATTTGTGTCATTTGTTCTGACATATTTTAATGCATACTTGGAATCCAGCAGGTAGCATCTCTTTTCTATGAGATTTGCAGAAGTACCAAGATGTTTGATGATACAGGAACGGTCACCATAGATCATGATACTGACTCGCTGTGTTGTTGATTGCAGTTGCAAAAGGCATGAAGCAATGGAGCTGCAAAATGAGGTTGTGCTGATACTAGGGAAGTACAAAAGTGGTGTCTGCTTTGGATTTGTGGAGATCTAAAATTTGTTGGGACACAGCATTTTTGTAAGGTAGCATTAGAAATAACAGTTACTGCAGTGGGAAGTCTCTGTTTTCTTTTGAACTTACGGAATTCAGTCTTGCAAGAAGTCTGAGAAAATGAAAAGCAAATGAAGGGAATAGTTACCCCTGCTAGCTTTTCCTAGGAAAGAAAACGATAACCCTGAAAGAGTAGCAGATAGACAAGATGACTTCATAAATTAAGCAGGACAAAATCTTGTCCTAAAGTAAGTCAGGCATCCAGTGCAGCCATTAGAATAACTGGAAGAAACTTGAACTGAGGAAGAGGAAACTTGGTTTTCCGTGTTACCTTTTACTGACTGGCAGGATTAGACCCTGAAAAAGAGAGACCTGGAAAATTCACTTATATCTACCAAAAGCAACAGGCATCGATTCCCAGTCTCCCCCTCGCCCATCTGTCAGCCAGTGCAAGTTCTGACAAATCAAAGCCCAAAATAGCAGAAAATATGCACTCCTCTCTGTGAGAAAACTGCTGCAGCCCATCACTCCTACACCTTTGAGTAACAAAGCAAACAACTCTATATTTTGTAGTTCTAAAACCATACCAAATGTATACCTGTGGTATTCTTATTGGGAGAAAAGCTGCTAATAAGCCTATTTCTTGGAGCAAGTTTGCCAAGCCTAACATAGATAAAGTGATGGACATAGCATTAAAAAAGCTGGTGGTTTCCAGGTGGCCAGCCCTTACTAAATTCTACCAGAGAGCGTTGTGCGTGGGTCGGACAGGTTGGCCTTTGTAAACGGTGCCAGGAGAGGTATTAGCTGATAACTGGGTTGTGGTCAACAAGGAAGTCAACATGCTGTATAGGTCGAAGGCCTCTTGTAATGCTGGGTGTTGAGGCCAGTCGTTTCTGGCAGGTATAAGAAACAGTGTTTTCAAAAGCAGCTTGCCTGAAGCACCAAGCTCTTTCGGATCTGCAGACTGAGCTATACTGCAATGTTAGAAGGCAGGAAGGGTGAATTACCACAGTCCTGTGTGCAGATCCTGGGCTAACAGCTTTTTGGAAAAGGGCCAGATGATGAATATGCTCACAAATGATACCAGGGGAGAGATCAGAGGAAAAAGCGGATATCCGTGGTTTGGATTTACATTACAACACTGCTGCAGAAGTTAGAAATTGGAACTATAAAAAGACATGGTCTTCTCTTATTACGTGCTGCTGTGAAGTTGGATTTACTCCACTTACGTGAAATTTCGATATATTTTGCTATAGATGAGGTCAGGACCTGTGGGGTTTTTATGGTCTTATCAGAGAAGCCAGAGTTAATTTTTTCTCTTCTAGCAAAAGAAGTGTTGTACACTAGGTAAACAGTCCTTGAACTCTCTTCTGGAGAAATAATTTTAAATTTAAGATGTAAATGTTATTTGATCCATAGTAAATCCATCAGCAAATGTTCCCCATCAATGATTTACCACCCTAAGGAGTTTTCCTGCAGTGTATTTACCTGTGCTTTGTAGGTCAGCAGTAACTAAGAACGAGGAAGACTTTGTAGTGTTATAAATCCTTTGCTTACCTTGGCTTCTCCACCCTCTCTTAGCAAACTGCAGTTCCAAAACTCTTAGCTAAGCTCAGAAAGGAAGTATTCGCGCAGCAGGATTACTCCCCTCGGGTTTTATTCTTTTGTGCGTTTTTTTTCTTCCCGCCACGTTCGCCTTCTGGACTGGGAGGAAATTTGAGACAGGGTTGTGTAGATCCTGGACTCAAGGAGAAACTCACCTTGTAGAAGAGTTTAATCTCAGCAACAAGCAAGCTGGATCCAGCTGCGATCTAACAGGAGGCTGTGCAGCCAAGCGGCTCCTTTCCCTTCGAGTTACTACTCGTACTTCATTGGGTGGCGATGAGGGGGAGCAGGGGGTGGTTCTCCTGCACCCCAGTTGACCTGCCCTGGTGTGTACCCTGTAAAGAAAGTTCAGTTACAACTAGCCAGCTGGGATCTGGGAGGAGATTTGTCTTGGGAACATTCTGTCTGTTCAGGATGTAATGAACTTTCCTCCAAAGTAGCTCATACCTGGCTATTCCAGACAGAAATATAGAGTAATTCAAGCCTAATCTAGCACAGCTGACTTGAGCTTCCTGGGAATTTAAAGCAAAATTCATTTCAGCCCCAATGAAGAGAAGAGACTGGTTCTAGCCAGGGCTGTGCTGCTCCCAGCATGGCAAAGGAGTGGAGAGAGTTAAGCCAGAGAAAGCCCTACACATTTCCCAGAATGACTGACCTGGGCACCTGAAATTAAATAGCAATACAACATCATTGTGCTTCTGACCTCACATGAGGACTTGCATATGTAAGTAGGGAAGTTGCTACAAGTAGTTGCTTTCTCCAATTTTGCAATTGGAGATGATTGGAATGATGGTAAATGATTTGGAGTAAATCTGTTAATATCTGTGCTTTGGGAGTCTTTTGAACCTTGGTGGAAAATTGGAGCTGAGGTTGTTTGGACTATTAGCCATAGGTTTATGCTCTCCTTTCTCCACAACAGCTTTCTAGGTAAATGGTGTCAGCTGACAGCATTACATCAGGTTGCTTCTCCATATCTTAGAGGAATTCAGGCCTCCAATTCTAGAAAGCACATGGACCTCCTTAGATGAAAGGCCTAGTGCAGTAAGTTAGCAGTCTCCCCATCAGCACATCCAATTAATATTTCTTTGTGTGACAGTATCTTAACGTTCAGAACTAATAAAAAGGCTGCTTTTGAGCCCTTTCAGATCACAGGCACCTTATTTATGTACCAGGAAGAAAAAGATCAATTTTCCTGGGATAAAATCCCTGTCTGGATTCCAGTTATTGTCTGTTACAATCCCATAGGAAATTACATTTGAAATGTACTTTGACCTTAAGTCACTCTTTTGGGGTGACTTTATTTTGGGGGGCGGGGGGGGGAACCCACCAAAACAAAACCCTGCAAGGGGATTAAGAAGGTCTTCATGGATAGGAGGTTTGGTTTACTAGGGACAGTGAAGATGGTCAAACAAAGTGATCGAATTAAATCCAATGGAAGTTACTGAATTGCTGCAATTTAGGAACTGGCACCTTGAGACTGGAATAATCTGAGAGAATGTCCCTGCACTGTCTTTTTTGGGCTGTCTTAGTATTCTGTTGTTTAAAGTAATAATCTGAGTCTCCTACTAGCACTCTTGGTGACCAAGCGAGTTTGCAAAAGTTTTCGCTGCCTCCAAGTTGTTTTCTGCAAGGTTTTATTGTGATCTTCATGATCTGTTGCTGTGTACCTTTTAGCCTAGTTTGCCATTGCTTTGGCTCTTGCATAGTCTTGTCCTTACATTTCTTGTCTTGAGAAGGCAGTACTTACAAACTGGAATTCTCCTCTCGCAAACCAGCCTTTTCTTTTTTCTTTAAGAAAGGAGAAGGCTACAGGGAACTAGTGCTGTAGGCATCTTCAAAATTTAAAAGAGCTGAATCTGTATTTTTCTTCCTCTTTCTGTCACATAACTGTAGTGCTTCTGCATGGCTGCTTCCTCCTCCCAGCCCTCCCTGCAGGCAGGTAGCAGAACCAAGCTCACAGATGCAAAGCACTGCTGTGAGTGGTCTCTGAACTTTAACTCGCCCGCTTCCCCGACTCTCTGGCACCACTTTTGTCCCCAGGAGAAGTAAAGGTAGCTTCTTCAGGCTTTCGGGCTTTCTGCTTTGGGGGAATTCCCTACGCTTTGTCTTGTGGATCTTATCTACACTCTTACTCAACATACTCTGTTTTTTATTTGTGCAGAACTTCTGATGCACTGCTGAGCTGTTTCACATAGTCCATCCATTCAGCACACCTTTGTATTCCTCCCTCTGTCCATCTTTCTCCCCATCTTTATGGCTACCATGACTCTGCTAAGTGCGTTTCTATGCTCTGTTTAGGATTCACAGATCAGGACTGTTCCTGTTTAAGGGCACACTCTTTGATTTGCAGACCACTCAGACTGCCAGGGAAGTAACTGAGATTTTGAATTAATGCCTGGAAAACAGGCCTAGAGTCCGGGTGAGATATGCCAGGAATTCTACCAGAAGTAAGTTTACTCGCCTGATAAATGATACTGTTCATGGGATTTTCATCAGCAGTGAACCCTTCAGAGAAGTTACAGGAGGATAACTCAATTCTCCCCTTTTTTCTGTCTCCCCGCAGTTCATATCACTTGCCATGTATTCATATCTCCCTCCTTTGTTCTGCATTTTCCTAATTCAGTTTTGTTTTTCAGCTTCTTATTGTAGTTATCTTAGTTTCTGAGTGATCCTTTCTGGCGTTTAAAATCTGTGAATCATTAGTGTCAGTCTGGTGTGATAAAACTGATGTTCCATGTTCTCTCCCTAAGTCTCTGATTGTAATATAGGAGGCAGACAATTGAGTGTCACAGACTCACCTGAGCCATTTTGCTTCATTTACTTCCCCTCTTAGTGCACAGAGTCTTCATGTCTGCCAGCTGTAGCTGTGAAGGATTCTTCTATGCTGCTGGAACTTCACCTCTGCTGACTCAGCCTGCATGACAGGGAGGGACCAGAGAGATGTCAGAGCCTGGGGCAGCAGTGCTACATGGAGGTGAAGGATCTGCTGGTACCAGCAGAGAAGAGAGAGCACAACCTGTCTCTGTGCATGCAGTCTCTCCTCCTTCCCCGCTGGTACCAGTGCATTCTCCTTACTCAGGTTCAAGCTGGTGCCAGCATATTTTCTTTTTTTTTTTGTTTCATACAAAATAATTTGTTTTTCTACATAGTTAAAACAAAGGTCGCACCAACTGGGACACCTGTTAGTGGGAGCCATTTCAAAGGCATGGCTTTGAGCTGTGTCCCCATTCTGTCCCTGTCACAGAAAGGCCAGAAGGGACAAGTTACAGGGGAGTCTTTCAGTATGCTGTTGACCAGTATATTTTTGACACCAGCCTGCCTCACATAATGCAGACTTAACAGAAGGCCAGTGTATCTAGGGAAAAGAGGAGCTAAGTAAGAGATTCTTGAGGAAAAGAGAGAAGTTTCTTATCTAGGAAATTAATTCTTGTTTGGAAGTGTATTTTCCTTTCAGCCAGGGACTATTCTAGGTGTTCAGGTCTTTTCACAAAAATAGATATGATGTATTTTCCTCCTTCTCAATCACTCGTATAGCAGCCTGATGCTGTAAATCCTTTGTGCAAGGTACACAAGTAGGTATTGTACTCATGCAAGATTTTCAAAACTGTGCTGTGCAATTTTTTTGCCACCGAACTGCAGATCTGTGGCAGATCTTGACAGTTTTCAGGTATCTTCTTGAATTCACAAAATAGCATACAGTGATGCTTCATGCGAGGCCGAGCAGAGGTTCCAGAGGGATGTGGCCCTGAAAGCGTTAGTGCTACCTATGAAAGAAAATTTGAATAGTTTCTGAGTATGTAAAGCAAACTGGTGTACTGGTCTAAGTAAGGCCAGCAGCCAAGGTTATTGCAACAGTGTAGGAAGCAATGTGTGTAGGTATCAGCTGCTCCATTGGAAAGCCTGGTCTAGGATGGTGAAGCAGGCTTACAGGGCTTTAGACCTGGCAAACTTGACAGCGTAGGAATTTCTACTTAAGAGGCTAGGCTTGTACAGAACAATGTGGTTTTTCCTGTAGTTTCTCAGTTGCATAGTCCAAAAAGTTTTCTGTTTTCCAGTTTTACAAGAGTGGTGGCTGGGGAAGTATGGAGACTATGTAGGGCTGGAACAGTGGGTCAGAACAGAAGTGCTGAATGACTGAAGAATTCATAGGTTGGAAAAATAAATAATGCAATCACTTCCAATATTTTTATTGTCAAGATAGTTTCAGGTTAGGACATTTCTTGCCTGCTGGCAGTAGGTGACCAATAAAGTACCTTCTGCTTTTCCCATTGAGACTGGAATGGGATTGGGCCAAATGGTTATTAATCTAATAGTAGGGTTCCACTACAATGTACAAAAGGGCCAGTTACAGACTCTTTATTGGGATGAAATTTGGAGGAACAGAGGCTTAGCAATAGTTGAGTTCTGTGTGAAGCTTCAAGGCCATGCTATTTGTATCATAGTTATAAAATCACTGTATTTCTTGGTGTTTAAAAAAGGATCCGTTAAGTTGAACAGAACTGAGGTACCATGACAGCACATGCATTTGTCGACTTGCAGGGGAGAGATTTCATAGTTGTCAAACCCGCTTCATTCGGCAGAGAAATCTGTTACTATTTTTACTGGTTTTTATCCTGGTTTTCTGCCTATTTTACACCTAACTACATGTTTCTTGTCCTAAAGAATATTTATTACGTTCCTCTTAGAAGCTCTTGGGAACAGAGAAAAGCTTCTACTCTGTGGCTGTAAGTCCTGCTGGTGCTCATACTCTGGTTTTGTGCTTGGAGACAGCTTCAGCAGGGCTGTCTGCCTACGGGGAGTTAAACATATCCCCTGCAGAACTGGAGGCTGCATTTGCTTAAGCCCATCTCTGCAGCATTTGCACATCTTGCTGCCTTCTTACTACTGATTGGAAATGGGCTTCGGTGTACTTGCTCCCTCCTTCTAGGAAGTTCTTTGTTCGTGCTGGATATAAAAGCCTATCTTTCTTCAGTTAATAACCTGGACATTTTAGGAGTATAAATACTGAAATGTATCTGTTCGAAAGTGTATTTATTTAGCAAAACACGTCACTGAGAAACTTGCCCGCATCGGGGGTGCGCAGGTGGTATGCGCAGGTGGTATGCGCAGGTGCCTCCCCGGCTGGGGTGGCCCAGGGCAGGCAGGGCAGCCCACCCTAACGAGCAGCTGTGCACCCTCTCGTTGGCAGGCACTGGGCACAGCTGTGCGGGGCTGTTGTCCAGGCATGTGCGGTGCCCCTGCGTGGCCTCGCTTCTGCTGTACGTCTGAGTAGGCAAGGAATGTTTGGCCGTGCTGCTGAAGCTGTGCTTTTTGGGCTGTGGTTGCGGTAAGTCCTCAGGCAGCACTTGGAGGGTTTGGGGGGGACCGGTGGCAGAGCCTCCTGTGGCGAGCTGAGGCTGCACTTCGCCTCGGGGAGGGCTTGCTGAGAGACCGGCTGTGTCTGTGGCTCCTGTGAGCTTGGTTTTGCTGCCTACCCATGAACGTAGGGAAAAATGGAGCGCGAGTTGTCTTCACCCATGACTAACACCAGCCGTGGGCAGCCACCAGCCAGCTGTACCCGTGGGGATCCTGGGGTCGGGATATTTTCCTTGGAAGAGCTGTGGCTTTGCCAGGCTCCCCAGTGGCTCCCTGAGGCACAGGTAGCCTCAGGCTCAGCTGCTGGAGGTGGGGTACCTTGCTGTTCTTAAACCTTTAGCAGTTATGCTTTTGAGCTCTCTTTCACGGAGGTCTTGTTGGAGGTCTTGTTATCATTCTGTTTTTCGAGAAATAGAACAACGCTTTCTCTCATTTGTTTTAGATTTTTGCTTGAAATTTTTATGAAACACAGGACAGAAGGAATTAGTCTACTAGTCTTTTCAGAAAGAATCATGGCCTGTTGCAATTCATTTTCCAGTTAAAGTGGTATTAGTTGAAAAACATAGTGGTGTTTTGAAGTAGATTGTTTAATAAAAGACATAGTTCTAGACTGTGCTTTGCTATACGGGTCTAGAAAATTCATGTTTGTCCTTAAATCCAACATACTGTGTTGCTCTGACTGGGCTAGTAGGCTTTCTGCTTGAAATTCCTAGCAAAACACTACAAGGCTTTAGCAGCACCAAACCAGCTAAAGTTGATTCCAGTTGAGCTTTGTTTCCTAAATAGCATGCTTTGTAATGTGAGCATTTAAATGATGCCAAATGAGGTTTGAAGATAGCATCTTGCAGGTAACAAATGGTAGTTCATGTTGCTGTGGTGATTATGGTTAGTCTAGAGAATCTGCTAGGTGGACAAGTGCTGGGGGTAAATACCTTTGCATCTAGCACTTCTGTGTTTATTTGGTTTTCATTTATGGCTTCAAATTTTGCACCTTCAAATTAAAACTTTTCTTTCAGCTTAAAAATAAACTTCACGATGTGGAGTTGAAGGAAACTCAATTACAGTCTGAGCAAGAAATTGAGTGTCATTATGAATGCAAACTACATTGTGCTTTCTGGTGCTGTTACCTGGAATTAGATGGATTGAGTGATTATGGGGTGTGCAGTGCTGCCAGAAAATATCTGCTCCCAGGGGGTCTTTCACACTGGTGGGTCTGGACTAGTTTTTCAGTGATTGCAAAATAATGTTTTGGAAAAAGTTCATGAACTGACCTGGTTAAAGCAGGTGTAATAAGGCATGACTTAGGAGAAGGTGTTTTTCCTCTGTGAAAATCTCTAGTATCAGAAGAAATTAATGCATCCAGCTTAACAATGTCTGAGATTTTTTGTCAGAGGATGTGGCTGGAACAAATCATTGGGGTCTCTGTAAATCAGGGTGCCCTAGATTGTGTAATGCTAAAGAAATTTCTGAGACTATGTCAAGGCACCATAATCATACTCTGTAAGTGCAATGTCGTCTCTCTCCTTATGGCTCTCCTATATGTTTACGTGAATTTACTTTGCTACATCACGTATCTTCAGTAATGCTCTTGAGAATTTGTTACCCTCATGAGTAGCCAGCCTGGAGTTCTTTGTGTGGTGGTGCACCAGCAGTAATCTCTTGAATTACAAAAATAAACGGACTGTGAGTTGGGTGTGTCTTTCTAGCATTGCTGTGGTCATTTCTGTTTTCAGTAAGTGTTGATACCGTAGTGAGAACAGGAGTTGTCTGCAAATGTTTGGAAGAGAAGATTAATTTTTGTGTTTTCCTTCCTCTTCTAGTGGAGATACACATGGGCCAGCAGTGTCGTGGTGTCTGCTGAAGAGGTTCCTTGCACTAGAGGCAGTGCTGCCAGAAAAGGTAATAAGAACAATGTTCACTGTATAATTTGACTACAGTTTGTGTTTCAAAATATGAACCCTGCCTATGAGTTAATGACAGTGAAGGCACTCTCCACCTCATAGGAAAACAAGTCTTCACTGTATCCCTCCAGTCTCCACTGAAATCTCAACATCGCATGTTGAAATCTCAAACAATTCTTCAGCTCTTGCATCGTATTATGTGGATAAAATGTTAATACTGAGAATTCCTAGATGTTAATCATTTTGAGAGGGAATGAGTATCCTACATGAAGCCTACAAAACTATTTACAGGGAAGGGAATGAGCTCTATATAGTCGTCACTGAAAAGTCTACATACTACACTTAGATATGACATGTGTCTCTTCTGCTACTGCCAAAATCAGTTTTGTATTTGAGCATAAGGGAAAATTCAGACCTGCCACACATAAGAACTTTAGCTCTTACAGAGTTATGGTAGAAGGTAGGTATTATTATTTGTTACCGTCTTGAAGCTTGACTAACCCCAAGATAAATGGCTCGTAACTCTGACTTGTTCAAAATCTGTGTGTTAGGAAGTATCCCGCTGTCTAACTCTAGAATGAAGTTTTGTTATAAATAAATTTTTGAGCAACTTACTAACAGGGCCAAAAGACAGACCTCACGACAGAGAAAATAGTACAATTTGCCTGCCTACATAGCTTTTTACATACTGCATTGCACAGCAGTTTTTGTCATCCTTAAATTCTCTCTTTCTCCTTTGCTGCAGAGTAGCACTTTGCCTTAAGCCAGCTCTCCCTTTTCATCTTGCTTGCCTCTTGACCAGAATGCAGGAATTGTCTAGTAACATAGCAGGTGAAAGGGGAAAGGTGTTTGGGTTTTTTGGAGGTGGGAGGGGGAGATGGTGAGAGCTAGTTTAAACTAGAGAAAACTGTGCAAAGGAGCTGTTGTTAAAAGAAGCAAAAGGAGGTAAAGGAAAGCTGTGAAGTTCAGCATAATCAGTAGGGACATCTGACCTGTCTAGTCTGGCTGAGGCTGGAGTAAGAAAGCACAGTTTTGTGTTAAAGAAAGATTTCTCAGTTTATGAGCTTGTAAATTAACTCTTGGCATGCTTGCAACATAGTTGCTTTAAGGTTTATTAACTTACAGTTCAAAATCTGCTTCTCTCCATTGCGTATCTTTGAGTTATTGCTACTTACTTGACTGAGGGAGAGCAATATTTGTTCCTGTTGAGGCTGCAGAACTGACTAAAGGAATTTACAAGTGAGAACCGATTGGAGGAATTACATTGTCTTTTTGTTTTAGTATTTAGCACAGGAGTATTTCTCATGGTCCATGGCTATGGTTCCTACATGTTTTCTCACGTCTCAAATGATAATAATAATAATGATAGTATGGATGTAGTAGTAAGAAACCTAGGCAAGGTTGAAGGCTCCTTGTGATAAAGACCGTGCAAGGCTAAATGAAAAAGCAGTACATAGTCCTGACCAGGAAAGTAAATTATCTTCCTTCCCAGCTGTATTACAAAGAGCCTGCCAGCTCAGTTTTTCAGATTCTGGATTACAGTGTGTGTATTCTGCCCAGATTTGGAATTTAACTGAATGTCTATAACATGTTTAGTTTGGGAGGTACTAGAACATGAAGATGCCATTCCATGCTATGGTGAGTATTTTTAACCTGCTCACAAATGGGATACAAAAGAGATTAAATGAAATAAATGATGCAGCAGTAAGCGTAAGAATTGGTGTGTGATATTGCCACTTAAAAACCAATTACGAGGTTGGAGGGAGGATGCCTGTGTGTGTATTTGGGTTGCTTCAGTTTGTAACTGGATTGTACCACCTTCTTTGCGCTTTTCCTTGTGAATAGTCTTAGCATTGATGGGTATAGCAATGTTCTCTGAGTTTATTGGGTTAAATGAGGCCTGTGTTTGAGGACAGTTCCACATTCACTTGCATCAGATACCATAACCTCATGCCTTAGTTAGATGTCAGCAGAGGACGGTTATACTGGACTGGGAGGTCCTACTTGCTGTTTCTGCGCACATGCCATTATGCAATGACCTGTCTTGTCTTATGCAGTAATTCCCAGACTTACTAGTTCTAACAAACATTATGCATGCCAGTGGGTGAATGTGGGATTCATTCTTTCTACGCCTATGGCCTTTTTGTCCATTTTGCCTTAATGTTTTTGAGATCTTTTGTAATACTGGAAAGTCTCTTAGATTTAGAAACAGTGAATCTGTCTTTAGGCATTTACGGGTTTTGCCCTTCTTGGAGATGATGTTAATCTTCTCATTTCCTAACTTGTCTTTTCAGTTGCTTTGCAAACCTCTGATTTAGACTTTCTGCTCAGGCATTGATACAGTGAAACAGATTGCAAAGTACATCTTGTCCTCTCAAACAAAATGTTGGTGTGATGGAGTCACAGGCAGCCAAACTATAGAGCTGCTAGGTTGCATACTACTCTTAGCCTCTGAAGAGGGCTTTGAACATTTGAAATGCAGCTCTTGTTAAAAGCAAAACTGACCCTATAGGTATGAGAGCAGACGATTTCAGAATCATTTGCTGGTTTTGAGGTTTTTGCTCCAGACCATCAGCTGCCTTTTTTTTTTTTTTTTTTTTTTTTTGCTATTTGCTGATCTTCTAGGTGGCTTTTTTTTCCCTAAAATGATTATACATGCGGGAAATGTGATGCTGCATTTCCTCCCCAGTCACTTTTGCACAGAGGGGACATGGAGACATACGTTTGTTAGTTTTCTAGATATTACTATGACAGAATTCTTTTGCTCTTCTCTCAGAAGCATATGTTGATGCTAAAATGAATGCACAACATCCATCTTTTAAGTTTTCCTCTCAAAACTTCTTTTTTTTTTTCCCCCTCTGCTGTTGAGTTTTTTCCAGCTTGCATTACTTTGTTTCCTCCGGATTTCTTTGTTTGACTCTTCTTCAAGCCAAGGACATCCATGTGTCAAAGTTCTCTGTAATACTGGGGAGGATGCATTTGTCAAAGACTGAATGGCTTGTGATACGGCAAAAGAAGAAGGTTGCTAGAAAAATAGTGAAGAAGCCGGATTAGCTTCCACTGTTACAGTTGTAACACTGCCACTTGGCCTTGAAATCCTGGAAAATTCCTCTTCTATAGCTCTGTGGTCTCTTTTGCTGTGTGCAAGATTCTGAGATTCTGTGTATATGATTTCATGAGTATGTTTTTGTTTTGCATTAGCAGCAAAATGACATGTTGACTGTGAATGTAGTCACGGGCGCTGAGGTACTCTAAGTAACAAAGGGAGGCCAGAAACAAGACTGCAGTTGGGCTGGCAGTGTTAGAGGTAGTACCCTCCTATTCTTCCAGAGTGATGTGTTTATGAGGTGGTAACTATCAGGAGTTAGAGCACAAGGAGAGAAATTTTTTGTAAGAATGTGTAGTAGATTTGGTCTTTTACCAGCGGGAGAAAACAGACTCTTTACTCTTTAGGTGGTTTTGCAGAGCAACCACTGCATTTCTCAGTGCTTTTAGAGTCTTGTATATTCTATGAGTTAGCAACCTGTCCAGTTATCTTTCCCACGAGTTTTTTCAAGAAAATGTATTTTGTTTTTGAAGTAAAACAAACGTAGCTGTATTCTTTCCTGGTTCTGTGCAGTAACTGCCTCCACATTGTGCAAAAACTGCCCCCTTTTGCTTTCCTCTTCCTGTCTATATTTGAACATGTCGTTTTGGCTAAGTACTGCAAATCTATAGATGGTGGAAAGCGGGTTATGTTGCTTGCCCATATAGCTTCTCCTCATGTTTTTCCTGTCTTTTAAGCAGAAGACAAAACAAATCGGTCCTGACTACTGACAGATGACAAGGTGCTGAAATGAGCCAGCTTGGCACCTCACATATTGTTGTTGGTGTGTTACAGGGTTGCATTACCAGATAAGCAGCACATATACCTGGAATTTGGACTCACCCATTGTTTACATGCTTATTTTTTGTAGGTCTTCCTTCTTCCTTTGTAATTCCTCTTCTTCATGTCTGTATGTGAAAAACACTGATATCCAGTATAATCGATACTCAGTGTAATACCCAGCCAGCTATTAAGGAAAGGAGTTTCGAGGCGGGAGGCTCACAAAATGCAAAGTAGCTTCTAGCACATAAGGGTTTGAACTTTTGGGAACAGGCAGGCATTAGGCTGGAAAACACTCTTATTTTTCCCCTCCCTCAGTTCTTCTCTTGGTTTCTTTCTCATTGGTAATCCCTCTTGCTGATTGCTGCAACAAGAGTTCTCTTTCTGCCCCGGTTTCTTCTCTAAAGCTCGTCTAGACTTGTATTTAAATGTGAAATATCAACATACATTATTCATCGTTTGCTTTAAAATTGGTAAAGCCTTTGTCTAAACAAGATGTGGGTACCTACTGGTTCTTGCTAAAATGACCATATTAAAGACCTGGTTTCAAACAGAATTTTAATTGTACCTATCTAATGCCTACTAAGGTCTATTTTGCCATAGAGATTGTGGCCTTTGGAAAGCGAATATTGAATTTGGTGTCTCGAAGTCTTGAAATCGACTGGTTGTGCCTTAGTTTTCACGACGCATTTATCAAAACTGAACAGGTATTTGAAGTATGTTAGTCTGTTAATGGGTGCAAAAAAAGCAGGTGTGCACTTCTTTCTTTCCTCTTTGACCTGGCAGAGGTTAGGTCCCTTCCTGTTCCACTCAGTTTCTCTTAGTCTTTATAAGAAAATAAGATGGAGAACCATTTTCTGGAAAAAGTTTTATTATCAAATTACTCCTGTACAGCATTTTTACCCTTGGTAAGGTAATGCAGATCTATGTATGTACTCACTTGGAATTCAGTTCCACCAAAAAAAGAAAATCAGCAAACAACACCTTTAGTGCAAATTAATGCCTTAGATTACATGGATTTTCTGTCTCTTTTTTTTTTCCTTTATGCATGTTTTCCTCTCAGAGTGCTCTCCAAGTTCATCTTTAAATGAGGGAAAATGGTGCTTGTTACAAAAATAGGTAGCATTTCAATTTCTAGACAAGTGTCAGCTTTACAGTACAGTGGGAGGTAATTTATCAACCTCTAAAGTCCTTATTTCTTCATGAAATTCATGAAATTTCTTCACCCCTTCATGGGGCGAACCCATGCTTGGTATTGCACAGACAGGACATTAAAGCAGCAGAGGCTGTGTCAGGTGGGGAAGAAGCTCTCCACAAGGAGGAAGATGACCAGTGATAAGGACTGTTTCAATAATACATGTTCTTGTCCCACCAGCCTGCAGTAGGAGAAGGGGGGAGATCAGTTATTTTGTCCTCAGAAACGAAAAGTAATCATTAGGAACAAATGGTCCATTTTTAAGCAGTCCACCTGTCAGCAGCAGCTAAGGTAGGTGTATGAGTGAAAGGGTAGGAAAGGACACCTTATATTAAAATACTGAACTAGAAAAATCTACTTACTTCCTGGGTATCTCCTGATAAACAGCTTGCGAACTTCATCGTACACCCATATTAAGATGGCAAATGGTACAGCCACAAACCAATACTGAAACCTGGGAGTGGGAGAAGAGGTTCTCATTCAGAAGCATCTAACCACTCAGCTGAATTTCTGGGGTCTCTGTCTATGCTATTTGATGTCACTAAAAGAGAATCTGGCCTTTTTGGCTTTTTTTTTCCCCTTAATTTAAGCACTCAAATGGTTAGAAATAAGATGATGTGCATGTAAGCCCCCCAAACTTAAGTAGTTACTGAATTAATTTATTCCAGATACTATTCAGAAGGAAATATTGCCTGGTGGTATTACAGTCTCTGAAGATGGCAGAAAAATGGAACATTTCTGACAGTGATATATTTAAAATAAAAGTTGCTTGCATAAAATTAAGTAAAATGCTATCTAATCTCACCAAAATATTGGGGATCCTGGAAAAAATACTAAAATGTTTGTTCTACACAAGTAGGTTTCTGGATCCTCAGTAGCAAATCTAGTGGAAAAAGTAGTGGGGGGTTTTTTGTGGAAACTATGAAAATAATGCCTTTTTTGGTCAAGAAGTGGTCCACCCTGTTCTTCATAATGAAGATTCTGAAATATTTATCCTTGAATTGTGCTGTATGGGCATCCTGCTCCCATTTCTCTGTTTCTGGCAGAATGGTAAGTCCACGTCTGTTTACACGTGGAGGGCAGGGGAAGTACGCTAGCATCAAAACTCACCTCAGCGGTGTGAAGTTCAGGGCTGTAACATGTCCAAGACCATAGGTAAGAATCAGAGCAATTCCTATCTGGGAAAATATACCCACCCAGATGACTTTGTTCCTACAAAAAAACCAAAGACGAAGGGTTACATGCCTCTGTCCATGCATAAAAACCTGATGCCACAGCATAATGCAAAGACTGTGCCACTTTCAGAGTTGTGGTTGTGCTCTGGTAGCTAGCTTGAATGATCTGCATCAGATGATGAGCACTGCAGACACAGTAGCATGAGGCAAGTGGTAGACTCTGTAGCACTGTCTTACATTGCGTATGCCCGTTTCTTTCCTGGTAGCATTCCTGACCTGCCTAGATTAAAGCAAGCTTTAGATAGGCATTAATCATGTCCTCTGGTTCCACTGTGAATGTGCGCATTGTGACTCAAATGTAAATGTAAGAAGGAAATATACATAGGTGTAGGCTCTGTACCTGCAGATAAAGAAAGGAAAACAATTTGCTTTCCTATCAGAAATACTCTGACTAAATGCCAGCTTTTATGTGTGGCCTCCGACACAACAGATACTTCTAATCCCTGGCTTCCAGGCGATTGAAGGGTGCAGAGGGCAGCCAGCACTTATCTTAGGTGGTTTGACCAGCTGGTATCTCCTTTTCTCAGAGGCTAAAGTTATCTCAGAGAAGTCTAAATGTGCTATCTATTGATAAATACATAAAGAACTTAAGAAAATAATCTGGAGAGGAAACTCCCTTTTTTGTAGTAAACGTTTTAATGAATGGAGAGTTAGTTTTAAGCCGGTGCATTTTCAGAGTAACCAGTACAATGTCTTTTTTTGAAGAAAACCCCTATCATGAAGTAGGAAACAGGGTGGCAGGAGGTGTAATAAAATTTTTGTCTGAGATTTGTTTGCTTGAAACCAGATTTAGTCTTTGTTCAAAGACTGAATGTGAGTGGACGAAATCACTGAGCTAACCTTCTTCTAAAATTAGCAGTAGGCTAAATTATCCTCTCATATGTCACGTAAAGAATCTGCAAAACTTACCTGAAAAGACCCTGCTGGAAAATGGAATTTCTTCGTGTTTTCCTGATGATCAAATCAGCAACTTGCTGAATTGTGATGCTGACAAAAAAGGCAGTGTAGCCAGTCCACTGTAGGTACATCCTCTGGTATTTAGTCTGCAAAGCGAAGGAAAAATCAAATGGTGTTATATCAGACACTCATATCTTGTGCCAGCGACTGCAAATCTTGATAGTAGGATTTCAGTGACTAAGGTGTAAATGCGAGTTGTTAAGGTGTAAATACGAGTTATTCCAAATTTAGATACATAATGATCAGATTTTGGCCAGTTGTTTAGTCTGCTAGTTACTGTGGATGAGTCATGAGGCTGAAGCATGAGCTTGGTGTAAGGAGGTATTTATATTGATTTATTAATGGCTTCTGTGTCTTGTGATTTCTGCAGAATGAGTGAGGGGGAGTGAAGAGGGAAAAGGGAGGGAGAGTCTGCAAAGTAGAGTAGTGCTGTTCAGAAGCAGGGCTGAGAGATTATGATGGGTCTAAACATGAAGTCCAGAGAAGAAGGTACATCTCCAGAGGCTTTGAATCGGAAGGAGGCAAATTGTAGAAGAATGAATGAAAGAATGGAGTCTGAATGAAAGAGCTAGGTGGCGGGAAGCTCTAAAGAGTCTATCCTCCGGGACCACTAGATGAAAACTAATTATTTTTGCATTTAAATCTCTTTCTCTTTCCTTAATCCTTTATTTTGGAGGAGAGTATAGCATTTTCAAGAAACTGTTGAATGAGAGACAAGGATGTTTCTGTGCTTCTTTACCCATTCCTGTCCATATGAATCCTCAAAGTCATTAATGGCATTGTTTTCCCAGTTGACTCGCACGCCAAGCAGCGTGGAAGGGAGGAAACCTTGTTCAGCATACACGGTAAAATAGGTTACAAAGGCTCCCACTGACTGCATGATACCTGCAAAATCAAAGAGGCAGAAATGAAGAAGCAGCAAAACTTAGGAGCACTTGGGAATGTGCTGGATATCTGTTGATCTATCTCCTATGGCGTGAAACTTGCCACAAGTCTAAAGGTAGTTTTAGAGCTCTTAATGCTCTAAGATACGTGACCTCTGTCAATAAAAACCTATTGTATTGTTGAATAATGAGCAACAGAAGGGAGTTAGTAAGTTTGCCTAGGAAGGAATTGAGTTTCAGCTCCCCCTTTTCTAAAAAATGAATCAACTTGATTCTGTCTTGGTTTGCTGATACAAGGTAGTGTTTCAGAGAACATGCCAACCTACCAATCTGCAGATAGGAGTATACAGCGAGCTGCTCATTCACCAGCCTGTCTTTCCTTTTGTTACGAGGTCTCCTGTTCATAATATCGCTTTCAGCTTTTTCGTAGGCTAATGCAACAGAGGGGATCTATAACAGAAATAAACCATCAGAGTCTTGGTGGCAACATTTGTCTGCTTCTCAGATGCTTATCAGAAAAGTTTGACTTCTCAAGTGGTTCTGTTGACATACCCTGCCTTTTCAGTATACACAGAGCAAATGAAAGAAGGATCCGTGTAGCATTCTCTTGACACGTATAAGGGATTTGAGGGAAGTTTGAAACTCTTTCATAGGTCTGATGATCATGTGCCAATACAAAAGGCTAGAGGATACTGAAAACATTAAAGGGTCTTTCAGATCCCTTGGACTGGGCTCTGATGAGATGTCTGGTATTCATCCCCTGTAGTAACTGCAGCAGTCTGTATGATCTCTTGATTGAAACGCAGTTATTTTGCACACTACTGAGTTTTGCCTCTCAGCATGGATCAGAAGTCTTTTCTTTCTGCTCCCCCTCTGCAGGTTTTTTTTTCCTACTCTTCTTCCTCTATACCTGGCTGCTTTTAATCTAGCCCTCTACTCTTTCAGTAGCTTGTTATTCAGCTGCAGGGTAAGGCAGCTAAATCTTCTGCATGTCCCTTTGCACCCAACCCCTCTCACTTGTCATGATATTTCAGCAGAAAATAACTTAAAGGACCCCAACTTACAATGTCTGTGCCCAGGTCAATGAACAGGATGGTGATAGTGCCAATGGGCATTGGAATGCTGGCAATAATGTAGATGAGAAAGGGACAGAGCTCAGCAATATTCTTAGTCAGGGTGTAGGCAATTGTTTTCTTTAGATTGTCAAAGATCAGGCGGCCTGGAGGAAAAGGAAACACTTCTGTAAAAGCTAATTGTCAACAGTGTTTTCCAGAAAAAAAATTCAATTTTTAACTAAATGTGAAGTGAAAACATTTAATGCTTATGTCTACTTTCCTCATACGTTTCCTCATACGTTTTGGTTTTTTTTTTTTTAAACTACTAACCTACCTTCCCTTACAGCCTTCTGAAAATTCAAGTGAAAATAAATCTCTTTCAATGAGAAAGATTGAGGAAAAAGTCCCATTCCACAGTACGCTGTAGTTTTAATGGAAACCACAAGCTCTTTACGGTGAAAGAAGAGTGGAGTCTGTGGAGCATGGTGAAGGTGATGTGTGAGCAAGTAATAGAGTGAAAACGTAGAGAAAACAATTTGTATCTTTGTGAGGCTCAGAACTGCATTTTGTCTGTGCTTTTATCTGGAGCTTGAACAAGCAGTGATAGCAGACTGATGCTATGTGTGAGAGAGGGGAATGATTTCCTTATTGTCTGTTTGTCATGTGTCTATAAATGGAATTAATTCCCAGTTTTTCCAAATCTCAAAATCACATTTCCAAGTCCAAAAAGATAAAAGGGGTGGTGGGGTGAGCCAGGAGGGAAGGGTCAGGAGGACCTGCCAATGCTGCGTGGCTGTCAGCAGCTTTCAGCTAAGAAAGTGGATAGCAACTTGTATTTTTACCTTCCTCCACTCCTGTGACAATAGAAGCAAAGTTATCATCCAGCAGTACCATATCAGCTGCATTTTTAGCTGCGTCAGAACCAGCAATACCCATAGCAATTCCAATATCTGCTTTTTTAAGAGCTGGGGAGTCATTGACTCCATCTCCAGTCACGGCAACAACTGCTCCCTGAAACACACAAAAGGATCCAGGTGTGGGTTTTTTGAGGAGATGGTGCTGTCTTTCCCTAAGGACAATCTGCTCTGAGCACGCTCCCTGTCTTTAAATCTCTAGAAGAAAGATGCTGATATGAAGTTCTGTATCCTCTTCGCACCCACATAAAACGTAGCCAGTGATCAGAAGGACGCTAGGTAGGATTAATACAGCAACCTCAGACACTTGTGTGATAGGTGTCTGTATCTGAGTTTGTCATCTAGACTCCCTTCATAGTAGAGAGAAACGGGAAATTTAGCGATATGGTTTACTACATCCTAAAGATTAGCCATCTAAATTAGATGCGCTTAAAATGCAATTAATCTGATCATTTCTTTGGAATATAAGAGGGCTTAAAAATTTGGACATCTGTCTATATGTATATGGTCTGTCCCTGTCTGAGCAGACCCAGGCTCATCTCTGGCATCTGTGGGAGATTGAGTTGACACAACATGTTCTGTCCTTGTCTTTTTTTTTTTTTGTGAAGTGATAAGAGAATCAGTCAGTTTTCATCTTAATTGTAAATTATGTAGCTGTTCGGTTAGAGACCATTCTTATCCTATCCCAACAACTTCTGGTCATTGCCAGTCTATGCTAGAATTGCCCTAGTAATCCAAAAGATGGAAAACTCCGATTATTCAACTCAGCTTCTTATCTTCCAATGAAATCATCTACTGCAGCTAAAGGTCCTGTTCTAGTTGATGCAAAAGTTCATAGCTTGATAGCAATACACAGTGTTCCGAGTAGGAAAAAGCCTGACAAACTGATTAATACAAATACTGAATGTCCTGTCCCTGTGGGGATTTAGCACAGTGTCACTACCTATAAATAATGCTATGTACAGAAGGGCTTATAAGCTCTAAGCACTAAACATAGCATGTAGACTGGCTGGCTTGAGCTGAGGGCGGGAGGGTGTTCCTTTTCATCCTTTAAAGAGCCAAATCTACTAGGATTCTGGGTGCCTAAGCAATGCGGAACATTTACACCCTGTCTGCCAAAGGCCATTCAAAAAGAAAATAAAAAAGAGATGAAATTGAAAGATATTTTTTTTTTTTTTTTACTGTCCTGAAAGCTGTTCAGGCTTAAACCCAAAGAGCTGATAACGCTGATTGGAAAGCTTAGCTCTGGCATTATTACAAAAATAAAATAACGTCTTGTGCCACATCTCCTTCCCTGCAAAGTTCAGGCACGGCAGTAGTGGGGCTTTCAATCTGCAGCATCTACTTGGAAGATGTCATATCTGAGGGGGGAATCTTCTGATGACAATTTGCATCTTTTTCGGAGCTCTATACACGGCATTTCTTTCCCTTCTGCCTGTTGTGCTGGCTGCACTCCATGCTCCTTTACATAGTATTGCCCGTGGATGGGACAAACTCTCTTTAAATCTTGCTTTCTGTGGGTTGTTTTACAGTCTTTTAAAGTAACATAGATAAGGCTTGGTCCTGCATAAATCATGCTATGACATTTTGCGGGATTCATGCCTTATTTTGCTTCTAAACATTCCTGTGGGCGGGAAGTGCATAGGTCTAAGTGGCCACAATAGATAAGATGAGAGGATGTGGTAACATGTTGCTTTTATCTGGGTTTAAAGAATTCCTGAGGGAAGGCTCCTTCCCCAACAGCGTACAGTCTCTGCCCAGGAGGCTTTGTGTGCAGCACAGCAGCAGCTTCTCAGAATTACATGCAAAAGACAGACCCTCAGTACAGCTCCAAGCTAATCAAACTTAGGAAAAGCTCGTTTTGTCAATAGGAGTTCGGAGTCTGTAACAGGAATTTGAATAGCTTGGATTCTGTCCAGACAGTGTTTGTGGCAATCTGTTAGATAATGTTCTTGCACAGTGAAAAGAGTATAAACAGCGCTTAGAGAGCATTGGAAATTGGCTTCCACCCTCTCACCTCGGGGATGATATCTGGGGAAAGCTGCTGCCTCGTGAATGCCCTATAGCCATATCTGTGTATAACCTTTTACGCCTCTTGCTCACCTGCCTTTGGCAGCCTTCAACTATAATCAGTTTCTGTTGGGGCGATGTCCGAGCAAAGACTATCTCTGAGTGGTTACACAAGATTTCATCCAGCTGCTGCAAGCTCATATCCTTCAGCTCCATCCCATTAACTACTGCTGCTGTAGCTTCTCTGTAAGAGCCATGGGAAAGCTGGGTAAATTTTCAAATCCAAAGGCATAGATAAAAATAGTGCACTCATAGAATGTATAAGGCTTGATAGTAGGGAAGGCAGCAAATTGAGTTAATTTCAGAAGCATTAGCTGTTAATCAGCAGGTGTTGAATGAAAGCCACTGTAGAAATCCAGAGTGAATTACAGTTACCTAGATACAGAGGGGACTAATTGAAGCTTCCTCCTGAGCAGACATAACAGCAGAAAATGCATTTTAAAGAGGGCTCTGAGTGGGAGGGTGGGACAGTGGAGGAGGAAGACATCTTTTCTGTAAAGAGCTTTTATCGTTCTTTTCTTTTATTTTTTTCACATTTAATGGGTGAAAGAGGAATTTGGGGGGATTTGTGGGAATACGTTCCCACAATGGCTGGGAATGTATCAAGAAACAGAAAAGCAAAAAGCAGCCGTGATGTAGAAACAGGCTATAAAAGCATTGGGGAGAGAGAAGGCATAGCTTTCAGAATATGAACGCATAGGTATCCCCTATAATCTGTTTGCTCTTACCGTCTATTGACTTGCTCGACAGGAATGTTGAGGCGCTTGGCAATATCTTCCACAGTCTCGCTGGTGGCTGAAATGATGCCTACGCTCTTGGCAATGGCCTTAGCCGTGATTGGATGATCGCCAGTGACCATGATAACCTGAGGAAGGGACAAGCACTCAGCGTGAGTGACAAATGAACGTGCAATGGCTGGAGTGAGATAAGGTGAAATATCTACTGTTGTAGAACAGGAAGCAGTTTAGAATCTGAACTTGGAAAGCTGTGCTATGTACATAACAATGACAGATTATCACTATCACTTAATTAGCTCTATATTGACATCTGGTCTCTACCTTTTGTTATTAGCGCTATTTTATCAGGCCTGTAAAGGAAGAACTTGTCACAGGCAGCAAGGTTAGAATAATGCAGAATAAAGAAGCCTTTATGTAAGAATTTATATTAGGTATACTGAAAGGTGAAAGTTCGTTAGAATGTTGCATCTTAAAATGGATCCTTGTGACTGAGGTGTCCTGACAGATAAGACACAGTTTTTTCTTGTTTTTCTTAAAGAAAAGTTGCCAGTTGCCAGATCCGCCTTCAGACCACAGAAAATTTCATCAGGGTTGGGACTTGGGATTCATCTTATCTGAGATCAGTAATTCCAGATACTGATTTTTCCTTTCTTTAGCTAGGTTGCCTCTCTGCCTAGAGCTGAAAGTTTACTTGTGGGTCCCCTGGGAGTGAAATTAGGAGAATTACTGCTTCAGGTTCAACTTGAACAGTTTTGAGATTAGTGATTCCTATGCATAGAAGTTTGTAACAAGGTGTAGCCCTATGTCCTAATGCCTTCTCAAGAATTCTTTCTGTTACCCTATGCTGTTCACAAGCAAGTAATTTTAGCCAGCATGGTTCCTATATTCTAGAAGTGGATCTGATGAGACAGTATCTGAGCTTTTCCAAATTTGGATTTCCCGTTTTGGGGTTCTGTGCACTTCCTATAGTCTGATTCCCAACGTTAAATTAAACTGTTTTGCTTCTCGGGGCCTTCAAGTAGTTTCTTTAAGTTACAATTGTAGAATGGTATTAACGAACATTTAGATTTTTGGTGGTTGTTGCTAGAAAGATACTTAATGACAATGTGGTGGAAGATCTTAGAAGTTACATTATCATGAGGCTGTCTGTAGAATCACTGTATTTTTCATTGTAAAATCCCTACCTTGATCCCAGCACTGCGGCATTTTGAGACAGCATCTGGCACTGTGGAACGAGGTGGGTCAATCATAGATAAGAGCCCAACAAAGCACAGGTTGGAGGTTGGGAAGTTCATGGAATCTGTGTCAAATGGGTAGGTGTCTGGAAACTCGTTTTCAGGCAGGTACAAATGACAGAAACCTGAAAAGAAACTTAAGTTGATCTATTGTACAGGAAATAGTGGGAGAAAGAAGAGAGCTTGCTTTGCTCTTGTCCATAGAACTCCAGTGCATTTAACCATTAGCTTTTCGTGGAGGATTTTTTAACCTGCTATTGTAACCTTCACATCAAAGTTCATGTAGACTCAGTGTTTCACGTGGCAAAGCTAGTGATACTGCCAGCAGAGAAGAGTCTTGTCTTTTGTGGGTTTTTTTGGCTGCGCAGTGTGGCAGATCAACATCAGTATGGAGCAGTAAGAGCATCCCTGCCACAGAGAGTCTACAGCACATCAATGTGGTTTTAACACTCTGCTTAGGAGCTGTGCACTTTCCTTTTTTCCCTCCGCTGCAAGAGGAATGAAGTCCAGACACACTGGGTTGTACCAAGATTTAAAACCCCATTTTACACCGCAGTTCTCTGATAGTCCCTCTGGTTGGACTCACCCAGCACTCTCTCTCCCATGCCCCCCAGCTCCATGTATGCTGTTTGGAAAGCTTCTGCCTTTTCACTGTCCAGTGGTTCCTCTTTGCCGTTGATCATGATGGTGCTACATCTCTCTAAAATCCTCTCTGGGGCACCTTTCATCACCAGCAGAAAGCGTTTGTCGTTGGGATCATCAGTCTCATGAATGGAAAGCTGTGTGCCACAAATATGAAATGATTTGAAAGAGCATACTTGATCCTCATTTGTTTCTAGTTTTGATCGCTTTGCAGGGAAATAATGTTTCTTCTTGTCCATGAGAATATCATGCATTCCGTCAAATGGAATGAACTACATTTATTATAGCTTAGATTTCCTCTGTCACTGAATTACCCCATTAAGACTTCGAGGTCACAAATAGTTGCATTAGACCCAGTGATAGAAACGGTTTAAGTCTGGCATAACTTCCACAAATGAAACTCACCTGGAATTTGTTGGTAGAGTTGAAAGGAATTTCAGCCACTTTCTTGTTTCGCGCTCTAATATTCATGACGTCACCCAAAATGACTTCTGCAAATTTTAGCAGAGCTGTTTCAGAGGCATCACCTACCACAACTCTCTGTATGCACAAAAGAAGAAACAGTTTATAGCACATATACTTCTGCACTTCCATCAGGAGAGCTTGCATGCTTCTACAACATGTTGTATGCTTAAGCAGCAATGAAGCTACGTTGCTACATCCAGGTTCTCCTGTAAAATTATTACAGTAAAAATTTGGGACATCTGGTTTGCACTTGCTGCTCGAATTAAGCTACAGCAAAGAGATTAAATTAGTGCTTGAGTCTGCAAAAGCGCAAGATTTGTGATCGCTTTCATGTTTGTGCGGAAGCTTTGTAATGCAGTTCTGGGGTAGCAGCAGGCATGTATGGGTGAGCTAACTGATGGACAAAATCAAGTGACTTTGAGGAAAGCATTGATGGAGGAAACAGTAGAAATTGGGGATTTGGTCTGGTAGTCTAGTCACCAGAATTTACTACCTTCAGAAGTCATGTGTAAAGACATTAATTAAGGCATGTTTACCTTTTTTATCTTGCTATATTAAATTAATAGTGTAGCAATTACTAGCATAGAAATTCTTTCTACCTAAATTGTCTTTTTCTTTATGGAGACAGTTGCTCTTGGCTTAGTGGTTTTTTTTCCCCGACTTAAACTTTTTGTGAGCCTATAGCAGTAATGCTGCTATAAATAGTAACTTAGAAGATTGCCGTGGTAAAATGAAGGGGAGATTACTAAAGCCAAACAGAGCAACTTATATGTATTGTTCTTTCAGAGGAAGAGAAATAAGCTGATATGAGGTAGGCAGTACCTTCATTATTGGGAGATTCTCCTGTCCTGGTCTGAATTCTGCCCGGTTGCAGAGAGTTACAATTTTTGATAATGCTGTCCATGACGGAGAACTTTGATCAAAAGGCTGGGCTGAGAGGAAGGAAAATAAATATTGCATCCCTTAGCATATTACGTGATGCAAGTAGAAGATGAAGTTTGAAACAACAGGATTGAATTATTTGCAGAAGAAAATTGTTCTTTTGAGAGGTTCTGTTACAGAAAAACAATTTGACATGGACCGTTACATCTGTCAGTTAGCAGTTCTGGCTTATATGATATTTCTCTGTTTATTTCCCTACTAAGTTTCCTGTCGGCAAAAGGATCTGGGTTAGAACCTCCTCTAGACTTACTTTCTGTGAGTGGAGTTCAAATATTAATTCTTTTTGTCACATCTCTACATGGCTAAGAAGGGACTTTCCTGATGCACATGACACTTCTATGTGTAAGGAAAACATGTCTCTCTTAGCTATCAAAAGATACTCCCATTGACATCAGTTTGACAGCCAGTAGGTGTGAAACACCGTAGGTTTGATCCAAGTAGTTGCCCCTTCCCAGGTGCCCCATCGCCCTATTTACTTGTTTGATCTTCACTGGTGTCAGCTGAGTAGATCTGATTATCAAACCAGAGGTGAGCAACAGTCATCCTGTTTTGTGTGAGGGTCCCTGTCTTGTCGGAACAGATGATGGAGGTAGAACCGAGTGTTTCTACAGCTTCCAAGTTCTTCACCAAACAGTTCTTCTTCGCCATCCGCTTAGCTGTCAGAGACAGACTCACCTGGCAGAAGTAAAGAAGTTCAGCTCACTGTTAGTGAGGTACAGTTACAGAATGATGCAATGAGGTTACATACGTCTGCTAGCGGTTTTGTGTTTATTTTTTTTAGGAAGAGAACATTTTAAAAAATTTATCTTTTGGTTGACTGCAGTGCATTTTTTTTCTTTTTTAATAGCATTATTAAGGTCAGAGGTTTGGCTGTAACTAGCACAAGTACCTTTGCTGCTGAGAGGAAGCTGCTTTCCTGCTGATAGAAATAAGAATGTCATATATGTTAAGAGGCCGTTTTAGTTGGAAGAACCTACAATGCAGGGGGAGCTCCTAATCACCAACTTAATGAATCCTGAAATGATTGCAGTACTGCTGGTTGTTTGTTGTTGGTATACTTTAGGGCTAACAGTGCTTAGCAGGTGTGCTGCTTCACAGCCAGGGATTTTAGTGATGCTTTATATGTGTTAGTAAGTGGAATTTTCATGCGCTTTTTAGGGTACAATATCCTCATTTCCAAATAGGAGCAGGTTGTGGGAAATGAGTCACATCATTCTACTGGTTAGCAATAGAGGGAGAACAGTATTTGAAGAACCTTATTTCAAACTGGATTGTTGTGCTGAAGCTTTTAAGATTAATGGCTCAGTTATGCCAGAATTCCCAAATGAAATGCTCGTCCTTTCGGTTTCATGGAAAAAAAACACTCCGATTTCAAACTCAACTCAGCCAAATCACTTAATAGATAACCTGTTCTTCACTGGTTACTGTTGCACTGTAATGAACTTCCGAGTGACGAATGGTGGTAGTGACTGAAGAACTACAGTGGCAACCAGTGAATTCAAACATAGACTCACCGTTACTGTGGCTAGCAGTCCCTCTGGCACATTTGCCACAATGATGCCAATGAGAAAGATGATGGAGTCCAGAATCTTGTACCGCATAGAAACAGATATAATGAAGAAGAGAACACCAATGGAAATGGCCACTCCTGCCACCAGGTAGACAAAATGTTCTATCTCAATAGCAATGGGTGTTTTCTCATTTCCTACTCCCGATGCAAGAGAGGCAATCCGCCCGATGATAGTGCGATCCCCAGTGTTGATTACAATGCCAGTAGCAGTGCCTGCAAAGAAATAAAAGACTGTCAGCTCCAGGAGAGACTAATCCTGTCTTCTGTACCCAGTACTGATTGACAAAGATCCGTCTCAGCCTTAATGTGACTGAGACATCACCCCAGAATTACATTCTTCCCCTTGGAAATCTTATAGCTCTGTCGGTGAAGAGAAAGATGTAAGCTGTTTTCATTAATTAGAGTCTTTTTTGATTGCATTGCTGTAGGAATGTAGTGTTATCCTGGGCACTGTAGAGTCTCATAGCAGATAGTCTGTTAGGTATGACACGCATACCTTTGAGCCCTGAGAATAGGAACAACACCTTTATGTGTGCAGAGCCCTTACACAGAAGCATCCACAAGTACTTAGAGGCATCTGCAACTTGACATTCCTAAAGATACTGATGGAAAGATCACAAAGAAACCACAATTAATTGATTGTTGCACCCATAACCAGGCTAGGTGTTAAATGTCTTCTCACTGGTTGATACTAAGCATGACCAGCCCAGCGCTTAAGGTGCTTGGGACAATAGTTTCACGTGAGCAGCGAAACCTTTCTGGAATTCCTTGAAGCAGAATTGTTTAAAATGAGTTAGCAGTATTATGTAGCACCCTGTACAGGTGCCATTTCTGGAGGCCCTTCTCTCTGCCTGTACACACCTTCCACACAGGTGGTGGAGTAGAATGCAATGTTCCTGGTCTCCAAGGGGTTCTCGTGGGTGAAGTCACAGGAACGAGACTGTGGTTCTGATTCCCCTGTGAGTGAAGAATTGTCCACCTTTAATGAAACGGAGACATGCCCATATTAAAGTTAGTAATATGCAGTTATGTCTAGCCCAGAAGGTAAGGCGGCAGCACATTTAATAATCAGCGACAGGGCCATTATCTCTTGGTGCCTTGTCTCTGAGGGAGTTGCCGTTGTCACTGAGAGAAACTATTCCTGCGGGAATTCAGTTCAGTCAATGTTGTGTGTCTGTCAGTGGGATTTTCAGTAGCAGCCTGAAAGAAAACATGGTTTGAAGATCTGCCTTCAGGTCTGTGGAAACTCTTAATACTGTATTGGTATTTCTGCCCCTGTCGTAGCAAAGATCATTGCTAGAACCTGGTGTGGACCTAATGGCTTCTTCTAGTGTTCAGGGAGCGGAGATGTTAGTCCTAGATGAGCTGAGCATCACAGTATAGCTTCTGCACTCCATGATTATGTCTAATTAAAGCGTTAATAACTCATATTGGGTGCGCAGAAATTCTTTATATGTAACAGAAGTCTCTAAACCATGTTTTTCCTCTTTCCCCATGCTCTACAAAGTACTGTTTACCTTACAACCCTGAGTAAAGATCAGCCGAATGTCCGCTGGGATCCTATCTCCGCCCTTTATTTCCACGATGTCTCCAACCACCAGCTGGTCTGCTGGCAGTTCCTTCTTTTCTGCATCTCTGATGACAAGAGCTTGCTTAAAGACAGAAATGTGAAAAAAATTAGCATTGTGCCATCCTCTAAACCTCCTACCAAGAGGTAAATTCAGGTTGGGCTTATTGTGCTTTTGTCATTTCGAGGTGCATTATTAGAATGAACTTTTATCTCAAATGAAATGCCTTGGTTATTCTCACCTGTGGAATCATTTTACTGAAGCTGGCCATGATGTTTGTGCTTTTAGCTTCTTGATAGTAAGCGAAGATACCAGTGAGGATGACAACCAGTGCCAGGACTACTCCAAGGTAGAGCTAATCAATAAAAGACATAATCTAGTTAATTTAAGACAAGTGTTCAGCAATTCCTCTGCTAGAATAAATCATAGTTTTATATTGTTTCAGGAGAGTCTTAAAATGAAGTATTGGTTAATTGACAGTTTAAGAAAAGAACTTTCAAGTTTTGCCCTGCTAATGATCACGTAAAGCTTTTTGAGTATGAAAAGGGCTTTTAATAGCAAGTTTCCCACCTCTCTAAAAGCCTTCTCTAAACTAAACCTGACACAAACCCCAACAAATTATATTCCTAGCAGAGTGTAACTCATAAGGGAATCAGAGTCAAAGACTCCGGAGTACTTTGTGGACTTCAGTATTGCTCTTATGAGTACTCAAGTATTACGATTATGGGTAGTGGTTATAAAACCTTTGAATAGGCACTCTTAGACAGAAGTGGTATGTCAGGTATTTGAGCATTTATCAGAAATGTTTGGTAGCAGAGGGAGGGTCCTGAAAGAATAAAAGGCCTCCTTGTAGTTACTGAATAACTGTGAAGTAGTATTTAAATTACTTAGATTGTCAAAGGGTCAAATACTCACTTTCTGGTTATTCAAATACTTACATTGTCAAAGGGTGATTCAGCTCCCTGAGCAAGCTGAATGCCAAATGAAATCCAGGAGAAGACAGCTCCTATCCATAAAAGGATGGAAAACCCTCCCACCATCTGCTTGAGGAACTTAACAATTTCAGGAGTGGCTTTGGGAGGAGTGAGTGAGTTGGGACCATCCCGAGCCAAAATCTCTGCTGCTCTTGCACTAGAGAGACCCTGCAAAAGTAAATGACATGTTTAAAATGAAGTCACAGAAAACAGATTTTTGTCTCAACTCAGAACAAAATTTGCATGCGTTTTTTTTCTTAAATGTTGTTTGTGTCACAGATCAGCTGCAGTAACCTGCATCTTTGATTTTCAAACTTTCCAATTTCAGGGTGGCTACTATTAGTTATCGGCTATGACGAAATAGATTATTTCTTTACTGGAGCATTGAACCTTGGGCTGTGTCCATTAGGAGTTTTCATTCTGTCGGTTATCTGTCAAGTATACCTGTACTAACTGTTTGGAAAGCTGGGGAAAAACAGACATCGGTTCTTTTGCTGCTGTTTCTGCATTTCCACCAAGTTGTTTGTAGTTCATGGGTTCCTTGAAATTCTTGTCTGTACTCTGGCCAGGTTGCAATGCTTTGATGTTCAAATATTAGGTGTCAAAGGGACTCGGATGTATAGTTTCTCAAATCTAGTGTTTCCTTCAAGATAAAATAATTTCCAGTGCACTCTCTTGCTATAGATTGTTACAGACACTGCCAGTGAAAAATAAATTGTAGTGAAATTGAAATATCAGATAAAAACTTCAGAAAAACTGAGGTCCTGGTGCAAACTTTGAGGTCACGTTTTGTGCAGGGATTTTGATTTCAAAACCATAGATCAGACTTCTTCAGACTTGAGAGAAACTCCAGTCTAAATCCAGGTCAGCGCTGCACGTTGACTTGCTGGTTTAGGCTTTATTGGGAGTTAGTGCATCATACTCGTGCATGCATGCATCCACACATACATCTATGTACGAATCTGTTGATCTGAAAGTTTTCCTACTGCTTCTAGGAAGCTTTGGATAATTCAAAAGCAAAGGCAGGCAACCGATTCAGGCAGTTTCTTAATGATGCCCTATGGACTTACTTTATCGATGCTTGTACCATACTTTTCCTCCAGTTCTGAAGTGCTGAGTTTGTGGTCATCCTGGATTCCAAAAGAAAGAGAAAATACTAGTGAGCAGAATGTCAGCCTTTTGAAATTTTTATTTCAGGATCTGGAGAATGTTCAAACAGCCTGGATCTGGGACCATGGATCCAGTTGCTAGTGTGACATCCCACTTTCATGAATAGACAATATGCAATTTGCATATTGATAAGCAAAATATCTTCTGCTGGAAAATGGTATTTTCTTTTGATTTTGAGAGTACTTTTGTAAATAGCTCCCTCCTCCAGCAAATCTGTCACAAGAACAGAATGGTGTTTTCGTGTTAATACTGCTTGCCACAAAGGTCTGTGCTTCTTTTAGATAAATATTTCCTTTCTACATGCTACAGGACTCAAGCATTCAGTACCATAGGCAATATGTTGATAGGAGAAAGGGTGTGGTGTCAGAATATGTGTGACAACAATCTTTGCACTTGATTGACAAGGTAGGGTATGTGAAATTATTCCCCACAGTCTCATAGAAAGAAGCAGCAGGTTCTAACCACAGTTGAAAAGGGGGTGTGGGAGAGGGAAATCTCAAAGCTCTTCTCCTTTCCCTGCAGTGGCACCTCTGTGGTATCGTTGACCTAATTATATCTTGTGCCAAACTGAGATTTAGAAGCCAAGAATTTGAGAGATCTCACAATTGTTTTCACAGAGTGATTCATTGGTACTTGGATGAGCCAATTAACTTGTCTGTGCTTTGGTTTCTCTTTAAAAACATGAGAGTAATGTTACATCCCCTGGTGGCAAAGATAAGGCACATTGAGAATTATTTAGCTAGTGGATCTGGGTAGATCTTGGAAACACGATGGGTAAACTGATGGCCCATTTTGGGGTTTCCTTACCTTTGAAATACCATCTAGCCCATAAATAGCCTCTCCTTTGAGTTGCTCTCAAAGCAATTCAGAAAAGAGGTCAGTATAATTACCTTCATTTTTCAGATTGGGAAACTGAAACATACAGAGAGGAAGCAACTTTTCCAAGATCAGCCAGCAGGTCAGTAGCAAGCCAGAAGCAAAATACAGGTTTCTTGAGCTTAGTGCTCTGTCCTTGAAGTACAGTGCATTTAGTTTGGGGCAAAAAACCCATGCTTAAAGCTGAGGCATGCTTTTAGATCTACTAGAAATCTCTGGAGCAAAATGTGCTTCTACCTTTCCCTCTGTTTCCTGGCTGACTGTGCAAGTGGCAGTTCAGAGGAAATACTGATTGCAGTTACTCCATCTGGGGAATAACTCCTCTTTGGGGAGATAATGTTCTGTACCATTGGTGGCTTAATTAAGCCAGAATCATTCTTTCATTATAGGTATTAATCCTGCACAACCTTTTTCTGGCACACTTCAGGAGCATGAGGAAGCGAATCCTTCCCTGTGTTAGGGTTTTCAGTGCAGCAGATCTTCTGTCAAAATGACAGTGCATCGGCATTTCACTCCCCTTCACCGGACTTCATTCTGACAGTGGGTAGAGGCTGTCCTGCCAAGTGTAATGGGAGCTTAGCAACACTCACCAGGTCCAGTTCTTTCTTAAGCTCTTCTGCCTTCTTTTTTTTCTTGTTGCCTTTCAAGTCTTTGTACTTCTCCCCTTCATCTCCAATATCTGTTTTTTCTAGATCTTTTGTCCCATAGATCTCAACCGAGTAAACATCGGACTTTTTCTGTAAAAGAAATAAGGTTTTGGCATTGTTGTGAACATCTGCTGGGACTTGAAGGAAGCAGTAAAAAAATACCACAAACAAGTCAAACTCTGACAAATCTACTTTTTTTTTAGACAAGCTACAGATTGCTACTGTCTCTTTCTCCTGGTAACTTAGAGTGCTAGTTCCTGTCTTATCCTGAGATCTCTCCAGCTGAGATCTCTCCAGTTACGGTAATCATGGTCAGGTCTTCAGCAGATGTAAATTACAGTGATTCCTTTAGACATGTGCAACACTTTTAGTAGTTTATGGTCTAACACAAAGTGTAGGAATACTACCCAGGATCTCAGCATTGCTAGTGAAAACCATTAAGTCATTTATCAGCTCCAAGAAGAGATCAGTGTAAAAGCAAAAGATTTTTGAAAGCTAGGGGAGGGGGGGAATATTCGTTGAGAACTTGCCTGTTCCTGGAGCTTTTTAGATACATGACTTCAAGATTTACTTTTCTTTTTTAATTAAAATTAACATTTACAGATTTATATTTACACATTTACACTTGATCACGTAGCAAGAAAATGGAGGCAAACACCCTGCTGGTAGCCAAGGAAAAGCAAGTCTGTCTTTTCACATAGAGCTCAGAACTGATGGGGAGTTACCAAACTCTTCACACATTTTTGCCAATCTAGTATCAGGTACAGGAAACTGTTAACCTAGGGAAGCTGCTAAACCTCTGACAATGTTTTGCTTTTATTGATAACTTGGGGGTTGTGCTGTTTCCTAACTTTAAGTTAATACTGTAGTCTGAAGGGCAAACTTCCTGTGTTGCTAATTTACCAGGTTATAATCATAACTATAACGTTCCAGATCATAATTATCTTGTAAACTACGTGCCATGCCTTGGAAGAACTATTGGTTGACCCCATTTCAGAGGCTTCCTTACAGATTAACCATCAGAGCTTCATAAGAGTCATACTGGATCTTATCTGATGGTGTGCTTTACTAGTGGGACAGATGAGCTTGTAGACTGCTGCTGCTGCCGTCTGTCTAATGAGTACATACACACTCTGCAGGGCATTTGTCAATGTTTGGACTCCTGCAGAGGTAATATTGCAGATGAGTTGAGAGTAGACATCTTAATTACATACAGACTAAGCCAGAGAGCTCAAGTAATGGAAACAACAAGGAAAAAAAAAAAAGGAGTGGGACATCTTATTACTTAATACTATTCTGAACTCAAAAGTAGCGTCTTATCCTCAGATGCCCTTTAATTAGAGGAATGTTGAAGTCCTGACATTGTATCCTGAGGAAGGGAAAAGCTAAGAACTGGTGAGTAGTTTGGGGAGTTAAAAGTATGAAATCCTTTTCCTAAAGCACTTGAATTTGCTTGGTGATACATATCCCAGATAAAGGATGTCTGTTATAAGAAGTTCTATTTTTTCTACCTTGCTGAAGATTCACAATCTGGTTTATCTATTGGGATTTTTCCTTCACCTTCTTCCTTCTCCTCCTCCTCTCTTTAACTATCCCACACAAAAATCTGTTCAGCTTTTCAAATCCCCATAAAGTAGAGAGACCAGGAGGGAGAAAACAGCTTTCTCTTGTGAGAACTTAGCAGATGGAGGAGAATAATAAAGAAAACTAATGAAGTTAGTAAAATCTATTGATCACTTCTATGCACAATCTATGTTTAACTTTTAAGCTGCAAATTTCCATAAAATCTCAGATTTTGGCATTTGCGAAAGGGATAGTGTTCATGAAACTATTGATTATGAAACTAGCCAGTCCTAGAATTCTTCCCTATCCAATCTGATCTCTTTACTTTTTAGGATTAGAGGTGCATACCAGTCTACAGTGAAAATTTTAGTCATTACACTGGATGCCCAACAGTGCCTAGTATTAGCTCCATTTTTCACTTAGCTTGTATGTATAGTATAGATATGTATATTAAAACTTAAATTAATGCTTGTTCTTAAGAAGAAACACATATGCAGTAGCAGCAATTCTGTGAACAGTGTACTCACCTTTACCATCTTGGTGAGTTTATTTCTTTCCTGATGGAATGAGACAGCCAAGCTAAAGTCTCTGGATGAAAAGCAAAAGCCCAACTGGAGAGTGAAGCGGCTCAGAGCAGTTTTGGCTATTGGCGTGCAAAAGCTCACAGAGGTTGTAGTTCCCTCTCGGCTGGCAAGCAGACATTAGCTGGAATCCTGCTTGCACTTTGGCATCCTTCAGGCAGGACGAGTTCGTTGTCCAAAGCCTGTGGAGAAAGAGCGCTGTTTGCTAGTGCTTTATAAATCAGCATCTTGTGCTGCCACTCCACCCCTCCCCTTCCAGGTCCAGCCCATCTTCTGTTTCACCTGTAGTAGGTGGAAAAATACCACAGTAATGGGCATGTGGGTTTCAGGTCAGATAGTTTCTAATTATTCCTTTGTAGTGTTTGCTCACAACTAGGGAACAGGTGTATTATTCATCTTGCTAGAAGCAAAGAGTTTCCTTCGGAGACTTTCCAGCACTGGACTCCCCTTATGATTTCCAGCTGTCGTGACAACGTACGGTGGGGTAAAGGAAGAAGTCTGTGCACATTTTGTCTTGCTTGTTTACATGATGTTCTGTTTGCCTGCCTAGGGTCCCTAAAAGTCAGATCCCTGCCCTGTTTAGGTACTATTTAGTGGAGTGGTGCTCCTTCAAGCCTCTTAGCTTGGACTTCACTTTTAATTCTTGTATTGCATTTGTTGTGGTTTTAACCTTCATGCTTAGCTGAAAAAAGCAATTCCCAGTGCATTTTCAGCAAGGGCACTTACCTGAACAGCTTATTTAAATTGTTTGTCCTGTTCCAATTACCAGCTTCCATACAGGAGTGATAATGAGATTTATGACACTTTTGATACCTGGCGTATCTCATCACTTACAAGTAAAGTTAACTACTTCTTCACCTCTGAAATTTAACTGAGAAAAACTAAGTCAAATATGGTGAAAGATTTTCTATACTTCAGCGTTATTTGGGGGAAGACTGTCTTTGATCTGTCTGACAGAACTGGTCTCACTGAACAACATAGCATTTCAGCAGTTGGTCTTTCACGTTATATAATTCATGAGCTTCAAATTGCATCGTTTGAGATGCTGTGAGGTACCACAGTCACTAGCAGATGACTCAAATTGTGGTAAGAGATACAACACGTTAATCGAGATAACTGATGTTGACTGTTTCAAGCCATATGTATAAGCTGTTAGTGTAGGGAGGACAACCAAGAAACATCCTTTACTACTTCAACAGGAGCATGAATGAACTCATGTTCAAATCACAGACGGGTTTCCAGTGATTCAAGTATCATACCTCCTTAAACATTGCTTATTTTCCACTTCTCAGTTTATGTGTATTGGTCTTTTTCCACGGCATTGTCTAATCTTAAAATGTTATGCAAGATACAGAAGTGTATCTGGAAAGGTTTCACATTCAGTTTCTGCTGGCTGTTATATTGAGAACTGGATTGCGTCCTGGGGCTTGAATAGAGAACCTTTTCATATGTATATAAGTATTGGAGATTTCACAATATGTGCCATACGCAAGAGCAGTAATACATTGACTGTATCCAGTGAATCTGCATGTGTCATGTCTTACCCATTACTGAGATTGTCCTCTCTATTGCTGGCAAAGATACTAGAGCAGGAAGATCAAAAGGTACAGTGAGCATATTTGACATCAAACTGTACTACTGAGGCTGGAAGTGGGGGGATATGTGAAAGGAAACATGGACTTGGAAATAGGGAAATGCCTTCCAGGAATGCAGTTGCGTTGTCCATCAGATCTGTTGGTAAAGACAGTGGGCTGGAAAATGTGAAAACAGGACTAGCATGCTTTATCTTGTTCATTTACAATTTTTAACCAGGAACTGGAATTTCTAATCCAGTGGCAAGAAATAGCTGGTAGATGGAAAATAAGAATGTGAATCATTATATCCTGCTATTCACAGATTTATAAAAATAACTACTCTTCTACTTTTTAGTAATGGATTGTGATTGAGAGTGTTATCTGGGTCATTCGGCAGTTTTTGCATTTGTCTTCTATAAATCATGAATACTTTTGCCTTGGGACAAATGTTAGAAATTCAAATTAGAAAAGTCTTTGGCAACAAAGTACCCCGTACACCCTGGTCTTCTTAAGGGTATGTTTTGTAGCAAATTAATTAAACTGGGAAAGCCCTATAGACAGTACCATAGCTTAACAATATTTACAAAGTATTGAGCCGGGTTTGCTGCTGACAAATGATCTGCGTTGAGCTGCTAAGTTCAAAGTGCAAAATAGATGGTTAAAAAGTTCTGTGGCAGAAATTTCATTAATTTTGTCCACTGATGGGGTTGTTTTCCTGTGAGTTACAAAATAAAGACGAGAAGCACTGTAAAAAGACAAATCTCTTGTTCCCTGTGAACCAACATACCGTGGTTGGACAGTGTAATATCCCACTGCTAGGAGGAATTATCCTTGTTAACAGTAGTCACTTGCCACTGGTCTTGTGTTTTGTCATTTGTCTGCTGAAAAGATGCCAGAAATAGAGCCCGTGTGAAAACGCGGGCTGCAGTTCTGGACAAGTGCTTGTACACAACTGAATCCTGCCAGTGAAGCACTTGTGCCTTGGTTTGGCAAGACATGGCATGTATAGAGAGGAATATACTTGGGTCTGTGCCAGAGAGCTGTAATCGTCACGTGTGTTTCCACTATGTCTCAACATTCATAGCTGAGCCCTGTTCAGAAGGTAAAATGAATGAGTATTGTTCTGATTTCTAAATATCAGTCTAGAAAAATAATGTGTGCCTTCTGAATTATTATGTCTCACACTTCTTCACCAGAATTAAGACATATTTTGATCCTATTCTAAGTTCCTGTTTCTGTATGCAGGTCCTGTAAAAAGACAGCCAGGAGAATGCTTTGCTGTTATTTAACACACAGAGACCACATTTCTTGTAGTGCGTGAAGACTGCGGGTTGCTGATACCCGTGCTCAGATTCTCAAATTCATTCAGGCTGTGAAGCAAAGGTGTAAATGTTTGTAAGGGCTTTTGGAGTAAGGAGAATGTAATGCATTTGCCTGCAATTTGCCTGTTGAGCTTCGCTGTGGTATTTATATGCCTCCTATCTTGTACGAAGTGGGGTCTGCGTTAGCAAAAATGGCGGCATGCAGCTTGAGAAGTACCTGGACGCAGGAGTGGGTGGTAGATCTATACTTAAACTTGTTTTTACAAGGCGTGGTGCAGGCTTGCTGCCTTTCCTTGGGGAGAAGCCAGCAGAGGGAGCACAGCAGCTTCTGTTGCTTAGTGCTTTCCTTGTCCATTCATTGCTTTCACACCAGCAAAAATAAGATTTCCGAGAGCAGAATGTGTGTCTGTCTTGGTGTCCTAGCACAGGCCTATCTCCAGTGATAAAGTGTGTTGTTTTTCTTCTTTTGAGGCCAAGAGTAAAACAAAACCTGAACTTCAGGTGATAGTTTTGTGGTGCTGAAATCATCTTTCAAAGGTGGGATAGAACTGCGGATGAGCTAGGCACGTACATGAGCTGTATGATTTCCTTGTGCTTTAAGTAGCCTTTAAAACAAGGCTTTGCAGCTAGCTATCTCCCGTAATAGGCAACTTGTAAGGGAAGGCAAGTAGAAGGGGCTGACGATGTATTCTGGGTCCATCTCTTAGCAAAGGTGGGAAGTTTTGAGGATTCCTTGTTTCCTTATTCAGTGGCGAGGAGAAACTCCCCTCTCAGCAGAAGAGGGAAAAGCCATTGCTAAATCTTACCTTTTTTCTTTCATAATTTAACCCAAAGATGTTAAACCGTAATTCACAGGCCACAAGTGATGAACCAAGCACTTGTATAGAGCTCTCAGGAGCCAAATTAAAACAAAAGCTTAGGTGGTATTTTGACACTGGTAATTTAGGCATTGGTTGTAAACCACTCCTTGTCTGAGTGCCTACAGCATTCACCTTCCTGTGATCAGGGAGTTGCACATTCTGTTTTACGTAGTACTGTACCAAGTTCTTAGAAAGCTATATTTCGGTGCTTTTTTCCTAATTTTCCTTTCTTGTTAACCAAAGGTGAGTAGGAAATTATGAGGAGCAATAAGCTTATTTATTAGCTTTTAAGACAGCATTTTAAATGGTGAACTATAGTGTGCCTCACTACAAGTACCATGCTGACTTGATATCCCCAGGGACTTGGCACAGTCGCCGCAGCTGTAGTCTGTTTTAGTGAAAGTTTTATCTTGATTTTGCAAAAGGATTTGGCCTACCCTCACCCTTTTGAAGCTAATATACTGCTGAGGTGAGTTTTGTATATCCACAAAGAGATAACATGGATGAAATGTATCATTTCATATATATACTCATATATCATTTATTTCTTCACATCATCTGAAGAAGAGCTAGTTAGGTGTGGGGGAAGTGACTGGTCTTTCCATCGCTAGTCCTCGTTTACAGAGTTTCTGTTTAGATTTCTACAACAATACAGTCAGTTGTATTCTGTCACTTTCTGATGTGGAGAACTGCTCATTCAAAACATTTTCACGTGGGTCATCAAGAAGAGATGACTGTCTCTAATATATCTAAAGTAATCCTGGGTGACTTGAAATAGTGAGATACAGAGGTGTGTCTGTCAGGGCATGCTATCAACTGCTGAGCTAGCTGCTCCCTGCCTAAAGAAAGTTCAAAAAGAGAAGTAGTAAAACTTGCACATTTCTTGGGGGGGGGTGGGGGAGGGGGGCAGATATTACTTAGAACCAATCTTATGTTGAAATTTTCTGTCTCTGAGGAAGAAAACAGAAGCCACAAGTGAGACATAGTCTTTAGGACTTTCTTATTCTTCTTGGTATTTTATCTTCCTGCTTCCTGGTGCTATTAATATGAACCATTACTGAATTTATATTGAACGTGGTATAAAAACAATAAGGAAAATTGATCATCTTCCTCTTTGCAGCTTCCCGGGGCTGTGCAAAGGTACAGTCAGGACTGGAAGTTGGTGTGGAAACACAGTATAACTTTCTTCTTTAAATGTGGTGATATTTCTAACATTTCATTTGCAATCATAAATGATTTATAGGAATTTGTAAATTCTAGTCTGTCTTTCAAACAGCTGCTGTCTTGATGCTTTCATCATTCTCAGGCAAAACAATACATTTTTCCTTTTAAAATGTTATCTGATGTGCTGGTTAATGTGCCAAACCAGTGCATCTAGAACTTGCAGAGCCAACCTGTAGTTTGCAGTCTGAATCTACTCCTCTGGAACAACATGCCCAGCGTCATTCCTGACAGATATCACAGTCTGTCAAGTGTCAGAGGCAAGCTAACTCTTCAGGACGAAGACAGGATGAAAAAGGGACAGTTAAAAGAGGGATGCGAGTACGGGCCTATGTGTAGCTAAACCTGGACTCATGGGAAGAGAAAATGGATAGTAATGCAAGGGTATGTTTGCCCCAAAGCACCTATGCAAATGTAGGCGAGGAAGCTTTGGGGTAGACTCGTTTGTAAAATATATGGTATGTGTGCTGTACGTTTGTAAGTAATGCTGTCTAGAAACAGCAGTCTGTGATCAGCAAAGGTTTCCATACCCATCCTCTGGAAGGGTGTTGTCCATTATTTGTCAAAAGTCACTTTGAATGGGCAAGAATTATTTTGTAATTTCATGTGGAAACAAATTAAGCGTTATTTCGCAAAGATGCTCTTTTGCTTAGAAAATTTCAGTCCTGTGGCTTTTGGGTTTGTTTTATAATGAAAAGCAGGCATTGCAGTAGTGTGACTGCACAAGTAATTGACAACTGATACAGCGGGACTAGATGTTGACTAGCAAGATAATTCTCGTTGGAAGATGGCTGAGGTGCCACAGCCAGATGTTTACTGTCCAGATGACCTCTATTGGAAAGTGATTAAAAATGAGTCAGTTGGTTCAATGTGAGTTGTTCAAACAGATGATCCTTTTTTCACCCTGTGATGTCCTTGCATTGCTGCCATGTCACCCGAGAGTTCTGCTAACTGAAAATGACAGTTTGTGAGCACAGAAGCGGTGAGTGTTTCAGCTGAGAATGCCAAGATGCTGGCTCACAGCTTGCAACAGCTGCTAGCAGAGCAAGTCAGGATCTTTAGTCACAGCTTGCAAAGCCGAAGGCTGAGACTGACAAAGTGATGGCTCATGGTTCACAAGAGCTGAGAGCCAGTGTCCATTGACCTCTGTGTTTGGTATTCCCATCTGTAACAATGCTAGCAGATTTGCAGGCTGGAAGCAAAGTTTAAATGGCCAATAGTTGAAAAGGATATTGAAAACTGTGGGCTTCAGTGGAAGAAAAAGCGTAAACTATGTTTTAAAAATGACTGGTTTTAAACTATTTTTTTCATTTTGCCTTTGCACTTTTGCATTCCCAGAAAAGTGAGTGGATTGTATAGAACTGCTGCCGGAGCAGGCAAGGTGGTAGGCATCTGTTGAAGCATTTAGTAGAGAATGCTGTGTCCTTCTCTTCTTTCTTTTTTTTTTCATTTACATGTGATACCATTGCAGTGGAATTCTGTTGGCTGCTTTAAAAGGTGAAGAGGGAGGGAGAGCATTCTCTATTCAATTCCTCATACCTTTTGAGATATTTCAGAGAATCTGTATGTATTTCATTTTTCATTTGCATTTCCTTCTGAAACTGTCCTCTAGCAATAATGGCCACGTTTGTGTCTTCGAGTAAAACTCAGAGAAGGCTTCTGGGGTGAGAGAAAATGGTCTTCAAATAGTTCAAGGTGTTACACAACTGGGATGTTTGAGCCATGATATGAAGCTGCAAACAGCATTTTACCTGTGGAATTTGAAAATCACATGGGTTTGTATGCAGCCCAGAGCAGTGTGAAATCTTACCCGTACAGACCTTGCACTCGGCCTTGTACAGAAAATACTTGGGGTCGAGAAAAACTTGTTTCATATTTGTCAAAGCCACGTGAAGGGGCTTGGCCGAGTCTCCATGCCCTCACCGCCAGTGCCTCTGCTTTGGCTGCACACCATCCTTTGTACTTGTAACTCAGTGTCTCACTTCAGAGTCGCACAGGCAGTCTGAGATGTTACAGGTGGGAGATGAGCAATTGGAAAGGTAAAATGCAGAACTAGAGAAAGTGCCGGTGCCATGCCGTAGGGCCTTTGCACAATGAGCGTAAGAAATTCACAGTGCCTGTTCTCACCAGTTTTGAAAAGCCCAGCTATTTTGGTTGTGCACTGCTAACATAAGTTCCCTGTGCTTCTGCCATGATACAGAACATCACGACGCAAAAACTCCCCTGCCACTTAGCTCCATCCAGAGAAGGAGAAAGGTTTACGTGCTGTAGGTCCGTACACGTGGACTGGTGGCCTTGAAGGGAGCAATGTCCATAAAGAGGGGAAGGAGCCTTTGCACTCTCTTCAGAGCCTTCCCCAAAGCCAGCATGAGTGAGGTGCTCTGCCTCTGCCTGCACCGATGCCATCGCCTCCCCGTACACCAACGCTGAGCGTGTCCCTGTATGTGGGCAGAGTTTCACGTTGCGCTTTCAGTCTTGGGGCAGTTAAGGCTGTAGGAAAATCCAGCCTTACCTTTCACCTACTTTCCTCTTGGGAAAATGCCCTTGACTTTGATTTACACTGGATATTGTTTGACTGCTGCTGAGAACCAGTCCAACCGCTCGTTCGATGCAAATTAGAATAAAGTCAGTTAAGTAAGAAATATAGAAAGCTATAGAATTGGGGCTTGGCTAGCAATGAATTCACTAATTTTCTCAGTCTGTTTGACTTTGAAAATGGCTCAGGATAGCATGGTTAATGTTTAATAGATATTCTATCCACAAAGAATGCAAAGTTTTGTTAGATGCAAGATGTACTTAAGTGGTTTGTAGTCTTATTTTAGTGGAGCGTTTGTATTTAACAGTTTTGAAATGTTACCTTAAATAGAAAATGTTAGCCAAGTTTAGATTTTTCCCTGTAGCTCTTCTCCTTTTAATAAGTCGTGTCTGTGGTATCTGTTTTTACTGTGCTCAGCTTGAGGAAGGTCACAGAACTGGGCCTTTTTAATATCATACTTAAAGGCATTTGTAAAATGCCCCTAGTAAGTGAGTAGTAATACCTATGTGTTAGGGTTGGGTTTTTTTGGTCAGTAAATCTATTAATAATTGGCAAAGGAGGTCAGGAGCATCATCTCCACTTTACAGATGGAGAAACTGAGTCATGGAGAGGCAGTGACTTGTACAAGATCAACCAGTAAATCTGGGGTCTTAGCTGAGTATTGTGTCAACTTGGTACGATGTCACAGCCCCCTACTAAGTGTTTTTGCCTGTTCAGTTTTCTGACTGCCACCTCAAGCACTGATGGAATAGGGTGGACTCGCAGAATTATTGTGTAAAGTGGTGCAGCGAGGACCACTGTTTGCTGGGGGCATCAGTCTTTTTTAGGGCTTATACAGCTGGCGGTCCCCACAATCTGAGTGCTTCCATAGTAAAATCAATAGTAGCCGTAAGGTCCCAGTGAAAGGATGAGACGTCAGTTTTCTGCTTGCTTCATTTGTGTGTGTCCCTTCCCTGTGTAATTTGCTTGATAGCTGCAAAACATCGTAAGATCTTCTAGTACAAAATTGCCTAGGATGGGATGCAGCTCATCTAATTTAACTCTGAGGCTACACTATTCATTCAGGTTGTCTTTATAGCCAAAAGGAAGAAAGCAGCACCTCCAGACAACAATTCGTCTCATTCGTGTTAGGCGTATACGAGATAATAATTACCCTGTAGAGGCATGCTGTTCTCTGCCTGAATAAAGGAGCAGCCTGGAAGAATACCTCAGATGAAATACCTAGCTTTTAGGGGAGATGAATCCTGTCCTTAGAAGCAAATGCATATAGAGGAGTCCAGGTGACATGCTTTAAATATTAAAACAAGCATTTCCTAAGCTTGCACTGTTTGGATTTGGCTTTTGGGTACAGACATGTCTGAACTAGTCACAGATGTGAGTATGTGTAGTCCTTGGGCTTCCTTTTAACACATTTTGCTAGGAGTTGAGCTTCAGTCGGTCACACTGATTTGCCATGGAGAAATATTTGCTGTTAATGCTGATTTTTACCAAAAGAGGATCTTGCAAGTCCCATCAAGTTTTGCTTCAAGAATCAATTATTTTGAATGCATCTGGGGTGAGATGATTTGTGAAAAAGCTAACTATGAATGAAAGGCTCCCTATGTCACCAAATCCATGTTCGGTATGCAAAGTTTTATGATGAGTAAGTAGGTGGTGGCTGAGGTCTATCGTAAGTATCTATTGCAGGTAAGCACAATGTTAGTATAAGCAAGCAAATGAGCTTAAATAGCCAGGCAAAAGCCTGTGGGAAAACAAACTGAGTCCTTTTGGTACTGGATTTGACCTAGGTGGTTCTCAGGACACAGGAGGTTGTTCCTCTCCTGCGACAAATGCCATGTGCGCCATGTCTTTCTCTGAAAGTGGAAGAAAGGAATAAAAAGTGATCACATTTATAGGAGGTGCTCTGAATTTAGTAAGGCCAAAGGACTGTGAAGTGCAACACATGCTCATGCTCTTGATAGCCCTGTGAAAAGATGGATAAAGCAGGGGATAACTGGGACATCCTGTCAAATGGGCTTTTTATTTCTTCCTTGCTGCTGTGTAGCCTGTCTGCAGAGCTGTCCTTGCAGCACAAGTATTGGGGGCATGCGAAGTGTTGAACCTGAGCTTCATGCTTTGGAAGTCAATTTTGATGTATTGTGATACTCTTATTCCAGGCACTTTCCAGGACAGTGTGAGGGAAATGGGGGTGTCATGGCATAACTATACCCTGCAACAGGAGGCAGGCAGGGCAGAAACCGCTGGACTGCTGGCAAATGAACTAGCTCCAGAGCTGGAAGCAGCATAATCACATCAGCACTGTGCTTGTGTTAATAAGCTCTGCTGCATCATGGCGGTAATTGGTATTTGCACAGCACTTTGCAAATATGAAAGCATTGCTTAAATGCAAATGATAAATAGATTGGCTTCCAGCCTGCCTGTGTAGCTTGCCCTCTCAGCTAATTAGGCAGCTAGGCACTCGATATGAATGTAAAATAAAGGATTGAATCAAATGTCTTTTTTGCAGTTTGGCTCTGGCTAGATGGGCTTATTCCTTTTCAAATGTGTAGATGGGCTGTGAAACCATTTGAGCTTAGAGAACTGTTAGTAAAGGAACGTGCAGCATTTTGGGATCTTGATTCCATGAGGTGCCCTAAAAGCCATGGAAACAGCCGTGCTCTAGTTTACTTAATGTGAGCCGTTGTGTGATGAGATTTATAGTGCTTAGTGCCATAATGCTAACTTGAGAAGTTTTCATCCTTTTTGGATGGTGTCGATGTGAATTTGAATTTGGGAATGTGCGTAGCTTAGTTACTGGCTTGGAGCTTTATTGGACGCTAGCCATGTGCTTTTTAGTAATAAACTCCATCTTTGTCTTCTCATGTAATTGTTTTCAATTGTAGTGTCATTTGGGCAGGCAGCACAGTATACAGAGATAATGCATTCGGGATGACTAGAAAAGTTCCAAAAGGTGTATTATTCCTCTCTCCTATGGAAACTGTAATCATGGCAAATTAAAATACATGAGTTAGTATTTTCTTCCTTGGAAGTGAAGTCAGATGCTTTGATATTTCGTATGCACATAATAATACTTTCTTTTTAGCTATTTTCAGAACCCTGAAAATTTACACTACTTGGCAAAATGAGGCTTTGTATTCATAGTGTGTAGGAGTTTAAGCTACTGCATCATTTGGCAATAGATTACTCTTTAACGTAATGTATTTTAAGATTCATAATTTCAGAAGTTTCCGAGCATCCATTCAAGAGAGCAGCTCCTTGGAACAATGTCTATTTTTATCAGGTTATTGCACAAAATTAGCATTGCATTCGAATATTACTGTCTTGCAGTATCATCCTAAAGTATGTTATTCTGCTCCTGAAGTGATACTATAAAATGAGTATCATTTTATCACAAAGTGAATGCATGTGAAACCAAACATCAGAAAGGAAGAATTATATGCTATGCTAGTAGGAAACAAAGACTAAAATACAATAGTGAAACAGTTTTGCAAAGGCCACCAAAGTTCAGGAAGGGAAAATAGCATCATAAAGAAAATCAGTGTTAATAAATTACCAGTCCTGTGGGAATTGTCTTGTACTCTGAAAAGTAGTTCTGTGTTTTTTTTCTTACCAGAATGATTAATGGACTGATTCTGCCAAAGGTAGCATGTTTAAGCAAAACGTAAGCACTAAAAATGAAAGCTTAGTATTTTTGCAGCTGCCCATAGTGAAATTGGGTTCTCTACGGAAGGGGCAAAAATTAGAATACTTGCAAAGGAAGCTGGACCAATGAAATAAAGCATTTTAATTTTGATCCATCAGAGGAAACTGGAAGCACATCAGAAAGATATATTATCCCCAGATAAGTTCCTTGCTTATGCCCTCTCCCCCAAAATCATCTCAGCTACCTTAGTCACTTGACTGTGGAATTAAAATTAGGAGCCTAGCCACTGCAGGTTTTCCTTCTAAGCAGAGGTTTGACCTACTGGATTCAGCCTCCTGTTCTGAATTGCCCCTGGTTTTGTCTTTCTCCGTGGCTTCTATGAAACCTCATATAGCAACAGGGTAAGTTTATCTCTCATGGTGGCTTGAAGGTGCTGCTGGTCAGTACCCACTTCTTCTGACAAAAATGCTGTCTGCCTTCGGACATATCCCTGTTTGTTATCAGCTGCTTCACGTGCTTTTGTGATAACTTGCTGTATGATTGTGCCCGTTGCAAAAAAGCTTTAATCTAGTATAATATCTAGTTTGTCAGCTGGAAATAATTTGTCCGACCCAATATTTGGACGTAGCGTTTGCCAGTTAAAAATTCTGAAGGCCGATTCCCCTTTGGCATACGTTGGAGTGTCACTGCTAAGATGTTCAGTGTATGAGAGAGGAAAGCCAGACGTGTGCCCAGAGTTCCTAGGTGAATCAACCCAATTCCCATTAGCTTTGCTGTAGGTAGTGCTTTTAAGTCACATAGATGCTTTTCAGCACTCCAGCGTCCTGCAGGACATGCCAGTGATGGCCTTTTGATTGACACAAACCCTACTACCCAGGAAGAACAAGTTGTAAACCAGTTCTTGAGAAGTACTAAATTAATTAATCCGTTTTTTGTTGAAGCAGGTGACACGTGAAGGTCTATCGGGTACACTGTTCTAGATCAATATGATTTACATATGCTTGTCTTCCTCATGGAGATGAGTCAGAGGCTAAAGAGTTTCAGTCCAGTGAGGAACTGAGTATCTATTTTAAGTTGCTATATATTCTTGATTTCTCCTGAGAGGGAGATAGCATCATCTTAGCTGATATCACTAATATCTCAAATGATAATCGGTGGGATGGAGAGTATCGGGAGAGTAAAAATCACAAGCCTAGACTGCAGCAAGGCAACCAGATAATGGCTAAACGTTGCCCGGTTGCTGGGGGTAGATAGAATCCGCTTCCCCTGCGGCTGGTGCTGTTCCCATCCCTTTGGTGTTCTCTGTACTGCACTTGCCCCGTCGTTTCTCTTTTTATATTTCTAGCCTATTAAACAGTCTTTAGCTGGAGGTTTTGCTTTGTAAAGTGCTCTGTTCAGGCAATGCAATATATACTGGTCTTTCAGTAGTTATTTACAACCTGAAGGTAGGTTCTGAATCTTTGAAACTGCCCATCGTGTAATTTGATTGTCAAAACCGTGGAAGTACTGCCTGTGTAAAACACGTTGCTTGCAGTTGTGTATCTGCCTTGGACATGTGAGCGCTGTGAGGCTATTAGGTGGACAGAGATCTTTTTGCAGTCATGGTAAGCATGGAATCCATTTTTCCTGGATTTTTCCTTTAGCAAAAGAACTGGCTGTAATACTAGCATATTGGTCAGGAGAGGGAGCCTTCACTTTCGGATGTCACATCATTGGTTGTGATTAATTCCTTTGGTTTTGTGAGAATGTGGGGTGTCGTTGCATTAGAAAGCCTGTTTATGGAGATAATCCATTTATCAGGCCAAGAACACGTTCTCTCTCTACTAGACAACAAATTAGTTCTTTCCTTACCGAGACAGATAATAAGGGATATCCTAACCGAGAGGGACAGGGGAGGGCATGGCATGAAGCTGACAAGATGAGAAACAAAAGTAGAAGCAGGAGGTGAAAAACACATTTATTGAAGAATGGCTGCAAAATACAAGTGATCTACTGCAGCAAATCATTCATCAAGGGAATTTGGCCTTGCCTCACTCTAATCTAAATTGAATCTAATTTAGATTCCAAGCAAGGGATGGGAATCCTTTCCTGAACCAAAACAAGCCTTGCCACCTCCTACCTTTTCATTACTCATTCCTTAATTTGTTTGGGTTTCTTATGTAGGACACTCAGGAAGAATAGCTTAAAGCTGTGTGTGCCTGTGCTAAATCTGATGTTATAATCACTGCTTTGCTGTACATTGGGTTGATTTTTGATGCAGTTACAACACCCAGAGCTGGTCATGTGCCTCTGCCTGGGGCCCCCAGGACCTTAGGCATGAACATCTTTCTCTTCTTTCCTGAGCACTGAATTACTTGCACTGCTGCTTGACTTTAGTCTGGGGGAGTCCACTACAGCCTCGGGCTCAAGCAGTTTTTCTGGTTTTTTCATTCTAAAAATCAGCTCTGCTCATGCCTACCTACATCGATCAGAACCATCCCGGAAGAAGGGACTGGAAGATAGTTTTCTTCATTTTTGAGATACCATGCTTGCTGACCTACTTTCTGGTTTTGCATTGTAAGTTGATAAACAGCAAAACTTGGCCTCCTAGTCTGTGCATGTCTGGGAAGACTACATGGCATAATTCCTTCCCTGAGGCTTGTCAGGACTCTCAGCGCCCTGAACTGAGGTTCAGACTGTGCTCGGGGCCATGGCAGCAAAGAGTCGTTACTTGGTACTCTGTTGCTGATTCCCTCTTAAAATGTGCACTGTGTTTTTTCTGAGACTATTTCCTGAGGAGTGAGAGGAGATGAGATTCGGGCATTGATTCCAGTAGAGATTTCTGTAACATGGGGCATGTCAGGACGCTGCCTTGGAGCATGTCCCAAACCACCGTGCTACCTCATAATTTTCAAACTCCCTGCCTGATGCTTTGACCTGTGCTCCTCAGTGTCTCGCTTCCCTCGCTCCTGGAAACCCATCCCAGTTCTGAGGTGTTTGCTTTCCTGTGAATACTCCGCTGCCTTACAGAAATCTCCTGTGATCCTGTGGGTATGTGCTCTGGTCACTGTCTCAGTGCCATAAATCTTGTCATATATAGTCCCCGTACAACTAATTTGTCTCCTACTGATTCAGAACAACATGCCTAGATCTGAACAAAATGGAGGGTTGAGCAGGCTGTTACGCCCCAAGGGTAAAGAGGTTAGTTGCAAGTTCAGGACGTGGACAAAACCTGCCTGCGAGCAGCGAGAGAGGGCACTGCTTTGGGGAATGGGAAAATTGAGTGGCTAAACAGGGATGGTAAGAGTGGCTTGGAGGAACTTTGGAGGGAAAGAGAATCAAATGATGGAGTTGGGGGGTATCAGGATGCCTCTTGAGAATTTGCTGGAAGAAAAAGCAAATTATTAACTTCCCTGCAGAATTGAAGGTATGAAAAGGGTTAAATGTTTACACTGAACCAGAGCATATGTAGTTTATGTATCTGAAGTCCTAACTGGCAGCGAGTTGTCTGCCATCTCTATCCTAATGCTCATCAGGACTGCGTGCCCTATTTTAGTATCGTTTGCCAGTTTGTACTTGCCGGCCTCCTTACGGAAAGTATTCTAAGCCACGTGAGATAGGTGGATGATAAAATGCCTAGTAGCAACCAGCTGGTAATGGGAGCAAGGATTGTGGGAATGCTGCTTCCTTCCCACTTCCGAGAACTGCACCAAAAAACAAGAACCTCTATCACATGTGAACTGCACTCTAGACCGCTTCAGGCAAGGGCTGGGAAGCTTTGTTCTGGTTACAGTAGGAAATTCCAGTCGAAACCAAGACTGGGTTGGCCTCATTAGAGCAGGACACAGGCGGCAAAACATCTCCTTTCCCAAGATTCCTTTCTTGTTGCTGAGGTGAGTATTGGGGTCTGCTATTTAATGCATCCAGCCACTTTTTGTGATCCTATAATTGTGCTATCGTCTCCTACAACCTGCTTCAGTGATGCCCTGTGCTCTCTGCTGATTTTTCTCTCTGAAGTTTTCTCTCGGCTGCCGCTCAGCACTTTGATGCAGTTTAACACATCCATATCTGATGATACCATCATTTTATTACATTTTGAGCTGAAAAGAATTTGCAGTTTGGTGTTCAGGGAGATTTTTCAGGAATGTAGAGACACCCCATGAAATAGTAGTTGGTGGAATCGAAACTGACTGATGTTTTTCAGATTCTTAATAATTACATTGCGGGGGGTGATCAGCATAATTTTTTTTTTTTTTTAAACAAAGTGGTTTTAAAAATAATTTTTAAACAGCTGGAAATAAGAAATTAGCAGCTGACAGTCAATACATGCAGCTGATGAGCTTTTCTGCCTGCTCTGATAAATGGCAGGTAGTACTTTCCATTGCTAAGCCCAAGTTCTGCTTAAGTAGACTGGGCCAGAGAAGGTTGCTGTCTGAGAGCTGTTTGTGCGGGCTCCTTGAAGTGTAAGCGCTTTTATTTTCTGTGATAGTGTTCCCATGTGACTAGGAAATGCTGCCACTGCTAGCGAAAGTAGATCCCTTTGGTGACAATGCCAATACTCAGATCAAAACTAGAACAAGTCAAGGAGATAGCTCCTTCTCACAGCGGGGCATTTGTCTGTGGTGTATTTTCCATATGGAATTGGAAGACTTGAACCTTCCAAGCCAGCATTTTGGCTTTGAGACTAAAATAACACACAAGAAAATCTATATGCTGCTGGAAATACTCCTGACTGCATTAGATCTTCCTTATCAATCTCATCCTGCATTTGGAATTGTGCCGTGGATTCCCAGACTTGTGTTCAGTGTTGCTCCGTTTCATGCTTGTGTTGAGTGTGAGGCATGGAATGTCTATCAAGCTGGCTGATGACTATTTTCTCTGGAAAACAGTAAATTAGCAGAAAATTGAGTCAGTTTATAAAGAACTGTAGCTATTTGCATATTTAATAATTTGGAAATCATTAAATGCAAATGACTTAATGCCCCAAGAAGGAAAAGTATGGGAAGAGGAGAAAAAAACATGAAACATTTCATTCTGAGATATTGCCAAGAGGAAAGCTGATTTTATTACTGGATTTCAGTCAGTCAAGGACTCAATGAAGTTAAAAATGGAAAAATGTGGTTTAGTCTGGATTTACCAGCCTAGTGTTCATTTTACTCTCCCCCATCCTTCTGCAGTAATCAGTTGTCTCTTGCAAATGAGCGTACTGATGTCGCTAACCTTTTCAGGGCTTTTGTACACTGCCCTCTTCTGCACCTGCCTTTGATGGTGTTTGCTACTTCCTCGTACAGAAGAACTGTGAGGGAAGAGGACTTCGTGCTGTGCTGCTGCAGTGTCTGCCCTGCAGCTGCTTGTGAAATTATCTAGGTTAAGAGGATGCTACTCTCGCCAGCAGACAGAGGCAAAGGCTTTCAGTACTTCCAAGCACTGAAGTGCTTCCTGTTTGCGTGTTGGCACCCGAATGTTCCAAGAGCGTGATACAAGATGGGGAAAAGAAGAGGCTGTAAAGCTTTGCCTAGAAAGGGAAATGAGGTGAGAAGGTTTTGCTGAGCAAGATGCATAAAGGAGGGAGAACGACCGATGTTGCTAACCAAGCCCATGTGCGATCATGGGACAACAATGAAGGTATGGGGGTCAGTGATGGGGTGGAGGCTCCATAACCTGGTCATTATAACAGGAAACAGGAAGTCAAGGGCCCTCACCTCAACCCCAGATTTAATCTGTGGCCTTGAGCAAATCACTTCACCTTGATCGACCTCTGTTTCCACTCTTCCTCATGGAAGGGGGAGGACTTGACCCCTCATGGGGTCAAACTTTATTAGTTTATGGATAAATACGTATGCAGTACCCACTGAAATCAGAAGTAGGTGCAGAATTGACCCTACTTGTCCATATCGTCTTTCAAATTCTACATTTACAGACCCCAGAGTAGTTGGGAAAAGAAAATCATACTTAGTTCTCTGTTACAGTTTAGGAGCACTCTGGCATGTTAGAGAAAGCACATTTCTTTCTAAATTGAAATAAGCTTCCAGCTTCTGTTGAAGGTGTGTGAAATTTTATTTCTGCCTCAGAAATAGCTTCATGCTTGTGCCTTCAGTACCTCGCACTGATGTGCTTTCTTTCTTCACTTCTTAGAGAAGCAACCAGTGTTGATACTTATTTGTGTGTTGTTGCTCTTAGGCGCTGGGAAAGGGTGGTGATATCTGTGGTGTGTGAGAAAAAGACCGTTTATAGAACAAACAGCTCCTTTGTTAGGAAGTGTCATTCCTTGTATGGTTTACATCAGGAAGGGCAGAGGAGGAGGGAAGGCTATTGTCAAAGCACGGGGAGTTGCCCTCTGTAGCGAGCAATCCAAACCCCACAGAGCACCTTGCGCCGTGGCTCTCCGGGAGCGTGGGGTAGCTGCGCAGGGAGAACAGTTATGTGCAGGGGATGAGAACATAATCCTTGCCAGGCAAATGGAGTACGCTTAAGTGCAGCTGACTGAGAACGTCTGTCAGGGCTCTGTCTTACAGTGCACAGCTTGGTTTTTAATGTAATGAAGTTTCTGGCATAAAGCTTATGTATTTTATAGAAAAAGTTAATTTTGTCTCTCCCCCAAAGGCTTTGTTCAAGGACACTTTTGACAAAAAGTGGACACCCCATCATCGTTTGCTCACCACGCAAGAGGGTTCAGAGTGATCTCTGCTTCCCTCAGCCTCCCAGCTATGGTGCTGCTGATCCTGTACAGAAAAGCCCATAGACAGCCTTGATAATATAAAATGTCTTGGGGTTTTAGAATGAAAACTGTACTTCCAAAAATGTTTTTAATCAAGGATTGTTTACATTGCATGACAAAAGTAGTAACTAGCTGCTGTAGATGTACCATGAGCATCCTGAGTGCATGAATGATCAGAATTTAATAACTCATGTACTGTTAGGGGCTGGTGGCCATGTGTAGTGCCATTGGAATGGAAATGATCATGCCACTGCTTAGTGGGTCACATAAGTAGCCTTTCACCTCATTCTTACTGGGCATTTGTGACCATGTGGATGGCTTCCAACATAACCACTTTTATATAAAGGGATATATATGTGTCTCTTTAAGTGGAATATATGTGCATAGTGTTCTTTTGTATCGTGTTCTCTCTCTGATACGGTCAGCATGACTCCTTATCAAAAATCAGTTATTATCACTGGGTAATTGTACCTGGACAAGGATCCTATGATGCTGAATCTATACAAATATGAAAGAAAAAGAGATTATAGTCCAAGTGGTTTTATGGTTTGTTTATTCAAATGTATGCATAAGAATAACAATAAGGAAAATGTTACCTAGATTGCAGATAAAACTTAATTTTCTTCAGAACAGCAAGCTTCTCTCTCAAGTATGAGTCATAACAAATACTTTTTTTTTTTTTTAAAAAATAGGAAGCGGTACTCATAACAACGGTCTTCTGGAAGCATTGTGCCGACGTTCTGTATTTCTGCATGTGTGAGAGTGATCGGGGAGTGTACATCAACGGTGTCCCATTTTCCTGAGTTGGACATCTCCAGCGCTGGAAGGAAACTGTTTCTATTTCCAAAGCAAGTACCATCCAAAAAGTTGGGTTGGTTTTGTTTAGCATTGAGGGTGGGCAGGTAATAATGGCATCTGACCATTAGGACCAAGAACACTCGAACTTGATTCATCCTCCACGCGTTGCTGGCAGTTGGCACTAATTTTTAGTCCTTGCCAAAACACAGAGTTGAGCTGATGACCTAGTTTCAGCTGACCTTGAAATAAGCAACCTACGTGACCTTCAAGCAATTACATGACTCGGGTAGCTGGGTATCCTGTCAGCTGGCTGCAGAGCTAAGGGTGCTTTTGTTATGCTCTGTTCAAGGGCTGCTGGTGGAACTGAATTGTACCCTGTGCCTTCCAGCTTGTCTGATCTCACAGACATTTTTTGATTTCTTATTATTTTATTTATCTTAAGGGACTGGCTGATATCTGGCAGGAACACACTGAGATCTGTACCTGATATCAACTGTTATGGATTCATTCTTCTCAGAGCACTGGGGTTTTTAATTATAGCCAAAGCCAGTGTTTTATATAGTCTGTAGTTTCTTGTAAAAGGTAGTGACTCACTGTAATTGGTTACTGCATGAAATACAGTCTATTTTTGCGTAGTGTCCTCTCTGCTCAATGTAAACCACCTGAACTTTAGAGGCACCATGGACCGAAGAGTAAGTGCCCATTAACTGGGCAGTGAGAGGGGACAAAGGGCAGGTAAGGCTGGCAGATCATAGTACACGAGTTGGCAAGGCACAGGCGAAGTAGGGTGACAGAGAAAGTAAGGGTTCCTGTGGGAGGGCAGGCATCGGGCAGGGCAAAGAGGTAAAGCAGGAGGAGTGAGGGGGAGGGGGAAGGCAAGGCAAGCTTGTGGAGTGGAGCAGAGTTGGTACAGTATGCCAGGGTTTGGTCTGGAGAGGAATTTCTGCATCCCTCTTGCTTTTATCGTGTCACAGAAATCTAATTCTGAAGCCCGTATCGAGATTGTGCATCACTTAAGTCCTTTATGGCCAAATGCTTTTAGAATTTGACAGGCACCAATGGAAGAGCTATTCTGTTGCAGGGCTTTCATGGTTTTGCTAAATCAAGAACTTCAGATCTTTGGGGTGGAAGGGAGTATCTGCACTTGCACACAGTGTTAAGTATTGCAGCTGATTCAGTTACCATGTGTGACTTTAATGTAGGTTTGCACCCCCGTTTTTGTCCAAGAGAATTTATGTACTTCTGTAGAGTTTCACAGTAACTGGGGAAAAGGTGTAAGTGATACAGACACATCATCTATTTGTAGATAAATTAAAGAGAATTTTCGCAGAGAAATTATTTTAATCAGTCACCAGCTGGGACACTGAAGAACTCACGGTCATTAAATCATGGGACAGAAAGGCTACACTGAGCTCTTAGTCCAGCATTTGTAAAGCGTCTTGTCTGTGCTGGGGACTCTCTGAGGTGCATCATTAACAGTAATAACATCAGATGACAAGTGGATGCAGCTAGAAAGACGAGAAGAACACGGAAACAGTTGGCACAGTTTCTCTGGCTCCAAGATGTGTATTGCCTGAAAAATGTCTCTGAATAGAGGAGCTTGGCTTTACCTCCGGCGATGCAGAGGGGACAGCGCTATCTGCCGGATCTGCAGGAACAGTGCCATTGTTTTTTCCAGGATTGCACAGCACCAGGCATATTTTACCTCCTGCCCACAACACACACGTACATACATACGTACACACGCACACACATAGGCGTGCATATCCGTGTTCTCCCTCTTTCCCCTTCCCCCCCGCCCCTCCCTTGGGATTTCTCCATGCAATCTCTCCTTTCCTGCACAGTATTTGGCCTCTGGATGGATACCTATGATTACTCTAAATTTGTTTGGGTTTTTTTTCTGGTTGTTTCTTTGCTTAAAGTTAATAAAACAACTACTAAAAGTAAACTGTAACAGAATACCTAGCCAGGAGAAGGTGCCTGCTTAGATGGTGAAGTGCTAGCAAGGAATTCCCTTTGAAAAATGGTGGTTTTGAAGGAGAAAGTGATATTTTACAGATTCAAAACTCTGTGCAACTTCTGCTGTTTTACACAGTGCCTTTGAATTTGACCAGGGAGATGTTCCTCACTGTCAGAAGACAAAAGACCTTTCATTTCTGTCACATTGAAGCTGGAAAAACTGTTTCTCCTTTCTCTTGTGTGATGTCTGATGTATTACATACGTGCTTGTCGTTTTAGATGAAAGACGATGACAGCCGTGCTACTAGGAGCAGAAAGTTGGAAACCCACAGATGGAAGGTGTAGAACATAGCCAAAGACCAAAAAAGTTTCTCTTTCACAATGGGAAACTTGAGTCTGCAAGATAATAAGCATATCCAACCAAACGTCTCCTGTACAAAAAAGGTCTCTTGGAATCCTTTGTATTTCCTGGACTCCTGTGAAAACAAACCACATTTGAGAAGTAGCCCAGAGCTTTCTTCTAGGGGACTTGGAAACGAACTTAAAGCTGTATGCCCGTGTTTATTGACAGCTGGGAGGAGATTCAGCCTTGTTTAAGGAAAAAAGCAGCAGCTAGCACTTCAATCCAGCCAAGGTAAGACGCTTGCTGAACAAGCTTTTCTTTACAAAAATTCAATCATTGCATGGTGCTAAAATAATTGATGCATTGGTGTATTTTACTAGCAGTAAGAATTCAGAAATTAAATGAGCAAATGTGAATGACTGTGTGGCAATCTGACACGCTAATGGATTTTCATCCACTGCTGCAGTGAATGAGCTTAGGAAAGGCCTTAAAAGCCTATCCATGAAAGTGCCTCCTCATTAGACTGCAGATTTGTAAAACACCGCTTCAGTTACAGCACACAAAGGCTTGCCTATGTGCATATGCCCTACTTGATTTCATTGGCATTGAGTCCCAGAAAACAGTACCCCAAAAGTACCTGGACCAACACCAGGGCTTAGAATTTCCAGGATGTGTACAATAACACACCTCTAAATATTGAAGTATTAAAGGTCTGAAAAAATGTGTTTATTTAGTTGCTGACCACAAAGTGTAAGCAACGTGCAGGAATGTAGCTCAGTGTGTTTCTTGGACACAGAGGGGAGAATTTTCAACCCAGCCTTCAGAGCGCACCTGCTGCTCAAAGGGATCCAAGTCCCCAGGCCCTGCCAGTCCTCTGTGCGTGCGCAGGCTTTGGCTTATGCAACACTGTTGTGCATTTGAGGAAGTATCTCTCTGACAGGGAGCACCGCTATGAAAAGCATTAAAGGCTCACAAACAGCTCAGGTAGTCTGCCTGCCAGGGCAGTTACTTGTTCACAGAGGGGAGGACTCTCTAATATCCAGTCCCTTCTCATTCTTAGACCTGAAAGGAAAACAATTCTCAGAGCCAAGGATAAATAGAGGCATGTTGAACAGCCTGTATTTTCTCTGGGAGATAAGGATGGCAAAGGAACCATGCCTTGTGGGTCCTCGGTGAAAGCAGAAAGGGAAAGCAGCCAGCAGGAAAGGGTCAGAATATTGCCCATCCAGAACAGAGGCCTTGGAAATCAGTTGGCCTCTTCTGCAGGTATGCAGCAAGCTAAGCCAAGCTCAAGTAGCAGTAGTAAATCAAGAACACGCACAATCTGTATATAGTGGAAAGAGGTTCTGCAGCATGTATGTGACAGAAGACAGAGCGGTTGCTCAGTATGGAGCATAGCTTTCAGGAATCGTAGGGGTATGTGCATGGGGAAATAGATCTGGCAAAAAATGATGCAATGCAAGTGCAGGCAGGTATCTGAATAGAGAGAACATGTGAGATAGCACAGTCACTCTGGGGACTTACCTTCTTGAATCTGCGGGGGATGAGAAGGGCATGCAGCTGGGGCTGGGTGCACCTGAACGCTGCAGACCTAGTCCCCAGCATTGGGAACTGTGCATCAGCTGGAAATGTAGGTCTACAGATGGAAAGATGTGTGAAGAGTATAGCTGGAGTTGTCTGTAGTGTATATGATGGGGATCCAGGTGTTGGCAGGTACATTTTAAAACTTGAGTGTGAAGAAGACAACTGAATGAGCTTTTATAACCCCCCAGGCACTCTGTAAAGGCAACTAGAGAAGTCTTCCCTTGCTATAGATTTCTGTAGAATGGTTTTTAAAGTGCGTGGGAAGGTTGCCTGCATCTGTTAAATTAAACATTTTAAAATCGGTGTACATTATCCTGTGTGACTTTTCTGCAAACCGTTACTGGTTTTGTACCACCTAGAGGTGGCTCCGTGGGAGCAGCAGTGAGCAAGTGTAAAGGGTACTCTCTTCCTTTTCGTGCTCTTTCTTCCAGCACGTGTGCATCAGGGGATTGCGCTGCTGTTACTTGGTTGTTGCACAGCTCTGGCGGCCTTGAGGGTTGGGATGGTTGTTGATGCCAGTGGTGGGTATGTATTGGCTCCTGGCAGTCAGGAGGGGCTGTGCAAGGAAGAGCTTTGCTGATGTTTAGCTGCACAATAAAGAGGACATTTGCACTGAAGCGAGCTGATGTGATTGTGGATGGCAGAGGAAGCTGCCGAGATGGCTGTCACAGGGAGGCCAGACATGCAGGTTTTGTGTTCCTGCTCGCATAGCCTGACTCAGGGACCATAAGAATGAGGGATTAGCGGGAGCAGGGGGCTGACATTATTTTTATCTCCTCGCCTTGTTGTGCCTGTGCAGCAGTGCCAGCCTTTTTTCTTTTTTCCTTTTTTTTTTCCCCCTGTGAAGCATTAACTGGGTGGGTTGCCATAGCAACCCCCACATGATAAGTTGTGCTGCTTCTTGCAGCATTCAAGATTTCTCTCTCTCAACATTCAGTTCCCTTCACCATTTCCCCCGGAGTGCCAAAATGGCCGAGAGCTTTGTGGTGCCGAGCATCCTGCGCCCTAAGGGTTCCACCTGTCCTCCAGCCTGTTCACTGGAGGCATCAGGCTGTGTTAGGGCAAAAAGGAGCAGCTGTGCATCCTTGCATTGGATGGGGTTTGAAGAGTATGTGCTCTCCATCTCTTTCGCGACACACCAGGGCTGAAAATTGAAACAGGCTTCCGATGTGGCATCCCGTTTATTTGCAAGTTTTCCTGAAGAGGTCTTTGTTGCCTGTTGAAAATAGGCACATGGAGACATTGAAGTGGTTCCCAGCTAAGCCCAGATCATAGCAAAAATGAAAGTATCTTATCCTTTCATTCTAAAAACGTACAGTATCCCTGAATAAGTCAGAGAAGTTTTTCTGTGTGCGTGTTTGTTTTAAAAAACCCAACACAGGTTCTGGCAGTTTAATAAACTAGACTGACTACACGTATTCATTTCAAATCACCTTTGGTTTTGTGTGTAGTACATGGAGCAGGCTCTAGGTGAAGAATAAACTTCTCCAGAGCTGGGGGAGAGGGCGTGATTTCCATTTGCTTCCCTGGCCTGTGGCTTTTTGTGTTACAATCCACCCAAATCCAAGTCCAGTTTCATCAGAGATTTTCTTCGCTTCTGGGCCCAATTTCCCTTCTTTAAATAGCAGCTAGAACACCGGTCTAGCATGAAGTGCTTGAAGTCTGTGCATGAGTGATTCTGAGGGACAATTCATTACTTTTTTAGGATATTTGTTTGTCACTGTAATTTAAATGGGTTGGCAGTTGAGTTCTGGAGTGCCTGGGGTTGAAGGAGGAAAAGGCTTCTGTTTCTACCTGGGGGAGCACCAAGGCACCTGACAGCAGGGCTGTGCTAAGAAAGGAGTAGAAGGGGTGAAGGGTCAGTCAGCATCTGCTGACCAAATCAGCCTTGTAGAGCTGCTGCTTCCTCTTAATGCTCTCAGACCCTCTCTCTCCTCCCTGGCAGGATTCTCCATAATAGATGTAATTAGAGCAGCCGTAGCACGCACAGTATAGCTCTGCTGATCCATGTTCTGTGTTTTCTGGCAGTGCACCTGGCTTCCTGAGAACAGATGTGATTTCCACTGTACTTCATGAAACAGGTGGTTGTCAAATCAGATAGCCAAGGACATTGTCCAGTAGTTCCTGTGTCTATAAAAAAAACCACCATCAGCACTCATCTGCCACACACAGGCTGGATTGTTCCAGAAGAGTTAGGAGCAAATCCTGTGGCTTAGCCTGCCCTTCCCTTTGCTGAGTTGTTGTGAATATAGCAAGGGTCAGTGGGAGAAAAGCAAATGGCTTGATGTAGGAGGCTACGTCCTTCCATTGTCTCTGGGTATCGTGGCTGCCATTTCGTCTTCCTGTGGAGAAAAGTCAGATTTTATGATTTGGATATTCATGACGAATGGCTTCTAAGTGGGGAATTGGAAGTGTGTTGCTGGCATCTGCAGGCCACTGACTCGCAAGCTGTTGGTCTCCATAGTCACACCTGGCTCCTGGACAGACATTAAATAGGTGTTTTCTTTCATTAGTTTGCTGGTGGGAGGGCACAGTAACCCAAAGCAGGCTAAGAGCAAAGGGGGCAACAAGTGAAACCTGACGGCCAGCGTGTAGGGACTGTTGTGGCTTTGGTCAGTCCCTGCTGTAATACTTCAGGGCTGCAAAGGTTTTGGGGGTCACAGCCGGACGTGGGTTGGAACAGGGCAGAGTAACCTGTCCAGTCAGAAAAATGAAGCAGAACAAGGAATTAGGAAGATGCCCTTGGTTAGGAATTACTTGGAGTTGTCACAGTAGGCCATAAAGGGTGACGTGGAGGCAAGTTGCTCTGTACGTGGTTATTGGCAGATGATGAATGCAGCTTGCTGATACAAACATGATTAGATGATGTCTAGGAAAAGCTGTCTTTGTTCAGTGCCTGCTTCACTTAAGCACTGTAGGGAGCAGCCTGGGCGGGGGGGGGAGTGCGCCCTTAGCACCAAGCCCCTGGTGCCAGGCAGTGCCGGGAGGCCACAGGGCTGTGGGTAGTGACCACCGCCGGCAGTGGTGTGCCCGGCTGAGAGTCCGTGTACAGCTGAAGGGCTCAAAGCTGGTGCGTTCTGATGGCTGCGAATTTCCCTGTTTGGGTGGGTCTCGCCGTCTGCACTCTGAGTTTTGGCAGTGCGAGTTGCTCGCTTGTCGTTCTCTGATGGGATTGGGCAGGTTTAATTCAATAGATTGTGCTGTTTATTGAGCTGACATCAGAGCAGGTGCTTTAAAAAGAGGGAGCACATTTAACAAGCACTTCATTTTTCCCCTCTCTGTCCAGTGTGACCTTCAGAGTTGGAGAAGCCCTTCAGGGCACGGTGGCCTCAGTCCAAGAAGAGAAAGCCCAGCCTGCTGCTGGCATTGAACTCCTGGGAATCAGGCTGGAACATGAGGAGAGAGGATTTCCCAGTATTTCCAACTGTGACCTTCGGAGCTGTGCAGACGTTAGTATTAAACTCATCAGAGGCGGAGGCCTCTCCGTGACCCCGTGGATAACTCTCCCCCGCTCTCCCCCCTTGGCTTTGTTTTGGAGGCTGGATGAATGATGCTGATCTCCCCTCTCCAGCTCTAGCCAAGCTGCCGCCCAGCCGGGAAGGGGGATGCCCGGGCGCTGACCCCTCCGGCGGCTCCCGGAGGGGCTGGGCAGCCCGGTTCGCTGCTGGGCAGCCCGGTTCGCTGCTGGCGCGGTGGGGACAGCCGAGCCCCAGGCTCCTTCGGCGGGGCCGGGGAGGGAGGGAGGCGCCCGCGCATGCCTGCCGCGGGCCGTGCCCCCCGCCCGGGCGAGGCTGGGCTCCGCGCAGACGTCGCGGCCGCCGCACGCAGGGGAGCTGCGCCCCCGCGCAGCGATGCGCGCTGCCCCCGGCCGGGCCGCAGAACAAAGGGCCGCCGGCTGCCACCTCCCAGCGCAGGGCCGCGCCGGGCCGCGCTGAGCTGCGCCGCGCCCGCAGCCACCTGCTGCTCCGCGCCCCGGCGGCGCCCGGCACCTCCCTGCGCGGAGCGGCCGCGGAGGAGGCGGCGGCCGCGGGCGGCGGGGCCGTCTGCGAGCGCCGCGGAGCTGTCCGTGGTGCTGCCGCCCGCGCCGGGGGGAGCCCAGCCCAGCCCTTGCGTGGATCCCGTGCCACGGGGAAACGGCACCCTCGGATCCGCCTCACCCTCGGCTGCCGCCCACCCTCGGCTCCCTTCTCGCCGGCAGATCCGAACCAACAGGCGCGGAGCAGCCGGCAGCCCCAGGCATCCTGTTGCGCTGGGTCCACAGCGAGGAGGGGAGAAGCAGTGTCTGCCGAAAGAGCCTCTGCCCAGGTTGAGATTCGCTCCTGGCTCGGAACAATGGCTGCACTGCCAAGGCTGGTTTGTGCGTCTTCAGTCGTGTTGGTGGTCTGGGGTAGGTGCTTCCATTCCGTCTCGTCTTCAGCCAGGTTCTCCACTAAATCTGGTGCTTGCCTTTTGTAGGATGCTTCTTTAAAGCACTGCTTTTCCTAGTAAGGTTCCCTTAACGCTGTCATGAAGACCAGCCTTCGAAGTGGCTTTTTTGTTTACAGGACAAGGAAACGACATTCATGCAGAGTTAGTATGAATGTAATGGAGTTAACGTGAGCAGAGAAAATATATTACTGCTAAGTAGAATTACAGCACAAAGCATGTGCTTTAATACGCATGCAAGTTCTTCACTGTTTCCTGTTCGCTGCTGTTTTGAAATTTGCAATGTGATTTAACATTTAGTTGCCTCAGGGAGGATGAGCAAACCATTAAGCAGTGCACATTAGTGCTAGTTTTCCATGCAGTCTATATAAACTGGAGTAAATAATTTTATTGCGATTACAGTTTTTCTTCTGCAACCGAGAAAAGGCTGGTTAGTTTTGCCAATAGAGCCACATTTGATGTGCACGTATACCTACAGCTCTGCGTGTGGGTGCATATCTGTGTGTACGTATCTAATTTAACCGGAGTAAAGCATGATCTAGTAGCTTCTTCCTTATTTCTCCCAGAAAGCTGGTGCTAGCCATTGGAATCTGGCTATTTGCAGGATAGGTCCCGGGATAATACAGTGCTCGAGAGAGTGGGTTAATCGTATCTCAGAGGCTGGGGAGGAGGGAGCAGCCAGCAAAGTCTGCATCTTCAGCGAGCTAAACTCTAGGCTTTGGAGACAGGTTTGGACAGGCAGAACCAGTATTGTTTAGCCCAGGGGACAAATGTCAGCAGGGATTTAATCTGAGATGTGCTGAAGCATTCCTTTTCTTATCAAGTATGTAGCTTCACGGACAATGATTTTTGTCTTGTTTGGGAGAGCAGTATTTTATAGTTGCCAGTGTTAGCACAGATCTGATTGGAAGCATTTTGAACAGGAATGCATGTAAAATCAATAACTCCTCCCACTGCCAAATTTACTCGAGTCCAAACCCCTTGGCTCCCAGTGCTGCTTATGAAACCTAGAATCAGGAAGGGTGGTGAATCCCCCCGGTTTGTTTTGAACACATTGCCAGATTAAAACATCCAGACCTTTTAACTTAGCACAAAGAGCGAGCGAGCTGTTCCTCCGTGCTTGAATTCTGGGCTTTCTCTCATACCAGACTGTAATTGCTACTGTAACAGGAGCATGCTCAGCATGCATGGGAGAGGATGAACAATGCCTCTGAAGCGGCATTAGTTACTACGGGAAAAATGAAAGTTGTGGCAAAGCAGATGCTGGAGAGGTGAATTTGCATGATCACCCTCTGTTAATTATTATGGATTATTTATATCTCGGAGAAGGAGGCTTGGAAAAATTTGATATTTGAGACTTATCTGTTGTCAGAGGGTGCTAGTAATGAATGAAACGGTTTTCCATTGGGGATGATGTGATCATGAATGCCGAGATGTGGATAACTGATGTCTCTCTAATTCTGTCTTACACTTCCCTGTCTTGCTGCTTCTCTGCTGCTCCTTCGCCCTAGCTGGTTTTTGTTCTGCAGTATGTGTTGAAGTTCCATCAGAGACAGAGGCTGTCCAAGGAAAGAACATGAAGCTACTCTGCATCTCCTGCATGAAGAGGGAAGAGGTCACAGCCAGCACAGTGGTGGAATGGTTCTACAGGCCGGAGGGTGGAAAAGATGAACCTGTATGTATGTTTGGTAGCTGAGCCCTTGTTTTCATAGGTCTTACTGTGAAACATAGTCCAGTGAACTCGTGTGGGAGAAGCCAAAAGGTATTTATGAGAGCGTAAGTTTGTCCTGCGGCAGGATCCCCGAGGAAGGCTGTACAAGGGAAGGAGAGAGACCCAAACATGAACAAAAGCTTTCTGCCACATTCTATTCAAAGTCTGTAGAAATGCCCAGTAGGCTGCTTTCATATCACGGAGGAGAGATGAGCTTGGAGTTCAGCTCTAAGCTGCAGATCTTCACAATTTCTGCAGCATTTTCACCCAGAGGTTCCACAGCACCAATTTTGAGCAGTAATTAAAGTGTCTTTTCCTCACTTAACTGATTTCCACACTTGGGCACAGCATGAACTCATGGCAGGAAAAGCTAGAATCTACTGTTGAGTTCAAACATTTGGGGTCATACATACATGAATGTGAATTTCCAGTTCCATTCCTTGAATAGGTAAAGTCCAGTATGTAAGGAAATCCAGGAGGGAAACAGAAGTATGGAGTGACACCTGGTACCCCTGGCCAAGCCTCCCTTCTTAGGACACTTCTGAATCCCAAAGCTGTTCTTTGGAGGTTAAATCGGGCTCCGATAAATCTGCAGGACAGGATTTACTTCTTTTTGCCTCAGAGAAAGCAGTTGTTTTGGATCCCTGTCAGGAAAAGGTAAAATTCATTTTCAGAGTGAATCAAAACGGGAACTGTATAGATGAGGGGCAACTGGAATTCAAGAAAGAATAGTAAAACGGAGAATAAGGTAAAGGCTGAGTTCACGTGTTTCTTTCTAGCTATTTTATCTGAGTATGAAGCATTAGATCAGTGGTTGCATTTCATCGCGATTGAGCAGGGCCAGGTGAGATGACAAATATTGTCCTACTGTCTGCGGACTAAAGGGACCGCGCTAAGGAATGAGATGGGAATTCACTTTCAGTGACCTGGGTGATACATTTGCCCAGGCAACCCAAAAAATGCTAACGAAAGTGAGCTGGGGTGGGCGGTTTAATGATGGGGAGTGTGGTCAGCCAGAAACTTCCAAGAGATTAGGCCTGCGAAAGCCACCCAGGCTCTGTTCTTCTGATGTACTGTTTTCACGCTGTCATATTTATCCTGCAACACTTCCGTTTCAGCTGAATATCCCAGGGCTTACTGAAAATGACTGTTTGTCTTTGCTGTATTTATTCTTCTTGAGATGATCTTACGTGCAGTGACCGACAGGCTAGGCACGAAGACTGCAGGATCCTAGTTTTTAGTTCCATTGCTGATCTTTTGTGTCATTGTCCACATGTGTCTCTGTTTTTCTGTGCCTTAGTTTTTCAACCTCTGTGATGGAGGTAATTCAGTTTTGTGTCTTTTGTAAAGTAGTCTGAGATTTTGAGGTACAGGATGATAGACTATGAATAGCTTAGCTGTTAGTAAGGAAGCCATAGCCCAGACTATACATGTGCGTAGCTAGGGGATGATGTTGTTCCTTGCATGTGATATCTGTGGTGGTGTCCAAGATAGGAGTCAGTGATTAATCAGAATATCCCTTCACATTTTCTCACAGATCTACGAGTACAGGAAAACAAACCATGAATTTCCAAGCCGCTTCAGTGGTCGGTTACAGTGGAATGGGAGTAAAGACATGCAGGATGTATCCATCTCTGTCTTAAATGTGACCTTGAATGATTCAGGTATCTACACCTGTAACATCACCCGGGAGTTTGAGTTTGAGATTCACCGACCTCTCTTCACAAGCTCCAGACTGATCCACCTCACCGTGGTGGAGGAAGGTATGAAGGATTGGCAGAAAGCGTGTTGTGCCTTAACTCGCCGTGGGTGTTGTCATCCAGGGATATAGTTTGTCGTTGCATTGCAGGAGAGCGGTGATTGTGCTGCCAGATAATTGCGTCTGTCTTTGCCAGCAAGAAACACTACACAGGGTTCAGGAGGAAAGACCTGGATTTTGTTTGCCAGCTGCAGCCTCTTTTTAGGCTCAGAGCAGTTGTGTGAATGTGGGAAGGTATAATAAGCTTGGCCGGCTGGTGGAACAGCTGGGAACAGCTGGGCAGGCAGAAGCAGCAAGCAGAGGTTTCCAGTTTCTCCGCTTAGAACCCTCGCTTCTCCCCCGCAGCTCTAGGATGCCACAGCACAGCCTTTGCCAGGGTTCCCGCAGCTTCTGCTTCCTTGCTTCCGCCCCCTCCCTCTTGGAACGGCTCATTCTCCATTTTGATATCAGTCTCTTACTTCCACCCTCTCCTAATCCTTCCTTCCCTTTGCAGTGCTCCTGAGCCTTTCTGTTCCTCTTGGTTTCGCTCAGTTCCGTGCTGACGTCCTGGCTTGTCAGAAATCAGTGGGAATTCTGCTGTTCTCTTCAGAGAGAGACAAGAGCTTTTCGCCCTCATCTTTTTCTGCCGTGTCTTCCCTTCCCTTCTTCCCCACAAGCATCTCTGTGTTTTGATCTCTTTCAAATCACTGGCGGCACTATACAGCCAAGTAACGCCAGCACAAAGGAAACAGAGTGTGAAGGTGAGATAGGCTAACGGTGAGCAATCTGTATGGATGTGTGGGTGGCAGAGAATGCAAGACACATGCAAGCCTCTGCATGTTTGATTCCACTGGAAATACGCAGTGGAATCACATCCTGTTGGCAGCCTCACCTGTTCCCTGTCTTCTGCCCCCTCACAGTGTAGTGGCACCAGGGTCTCTGGCAAGGTGGGTTAGGAAGGATGACACGAGGGTGGAAAGTATCAGTGGAGCTGCTGAGCTCCGATAGCTGCATGTAAATGACCGGAGATTATTTCATTTCCTTAACAGCTGGAGAAGACTTCACCTCAGTCATCTCTGAAATTATGATGTATATTCTGCTGGTCTTCCTCACCTTGTGGCTACTGATAGAAATGGTCTATTGCTACAGGAAAGTCTCTAAGGCAGAGGAGGCTGCCCAGGAAAATGCGTAAGTGTGAAATCTCTCCAGGTGCGAGCTGTTCTGCAAGGGTTCTTCAGATGTCTCAGTCCAGATCAGACTGCAAGACGATTGCATGTTTCTAGCCGATGTTTGCCACGTGTGGAATCAGTGCGATGTTTAGGAGTACCAAAAGAGACAGCGTGCTTGCGCAATGCACCAGGTAGGGAGCGTGGCCACAGTGCACGGTATTCCAAAGTGGCCCGGTTTGAACTGCGTGGAGATGCTCTCCTGGAAGGCCTGCTTTCAGAGATCTGACTCACAGATGCAGTTGACACAGCAGAGATGTTCCGATTTTTATACTGGCCCATTCCCGTCTTTCTACATACATGGATAAGGGTGCCCTTTGTACATGGTAGGAAGGCTGTATGCTTAGGATTTTACATTAGGGAAGACTCGGTGTCTGCTCCTGACTATGCCGAGGAGAGTTTCCTACTGCGAGCATCTTCTACAGGTGACATTTGTTACCTTAGAGATACTTACACGCACTCAAGATTTCTCTAAGGGTGAATGGACCCGAACTGTTTTTGCATCGTAGCACTTGAGGTTATGCTTTCCTCTTTCCCTCCAACTACAGGACAGACTATCTTGCGATTCCATCAGAAAACAAGGAAAACTGTGCCGTGCCTGTGGAGGAATAGCAGAGAGGAGTCAGCGGAACGAACGGCACCAAGGTAGGCCATGAGGAAACAGTCAATCACTGCTTGTGTCCGTCAACCTTTCAGCCTTACTACAGCGCATGCGTGGGGCTGAAGAAACGGTGGACAGGAGACTCCTAGAGTCTGGCTGTGCTCCTTCTCTGGAGCTTCCCCAGTGACCTTAGAAGCAATACAGGTATCTTTAGGTAGTGGGTGTAGTAATATTACTTTAAACCCCTAACCAACACGCATGTTCACTTTCAGGTCATGGTGCAATTACTCCTCCTTTGCCCGTTTCTGCGGAGTTGGGAATAGTCACTGTCCCCTGCAGATGGGGAGCTGTGCTCAGGAGGAATATAAGGGCACTATCTCCAAAGGAAGTGTCTGCTAGGAAGGACTTCGTGTGCAAAAGGCCAAAATCTAGATCTTTTAAAGTCTTGTTCACGTCCTGTCAGTTATCATGCTAATTCTATCACGATCCTCAGTTCGGTAAGGTCAAATGACTCGCGCTCCAAGGGGAATTCTCTCAATTGCAGGGGCTCTGAAGACAGAAGGACCGCGTCATGCCAGCCAGGTTTGAGGGGGAGCTCTGCGCCGTCAGGAGGAAATACGGGGAAGTGTAAATTCTCTTCCATTTGCCTTGGACTCTGTACAGTCTTGACTTTGGCCTCATGACTCCATTCTGAGCTGCCAGCCCATTTGCTAAAGGACTCTTCTTTTGAAGCATGCTGAGCAAAGGGCACAGGGGTGTGGGCAGCATGGCTCCTTCCCAAGTTTCCGTCCCATCATCACGTTAATGGCTTTGTAAATGTTAAGTGTCATTTCTTAGCTGCTGTCACCACCACCTTTATTTGCTAAATATGCTAGTTCTCCATTGCAGAGGTAAAGGGTATGTATGTCATGTTACTCTGACCTGCAGGACTGGGAATGAGGTCATCTTAGGGTAATGTTCCACCATATGTTACAGCCCAAGCAGTCTTATCAGTGCTCAAACAGGAAGAATTTAATTAATTAGTTGTTGCTCGATAAGTTGCTCTGCCCGTGCACAGGCAGAGTAGGATGAGGACTGTAATTAGAATTGTTGAAAATGTGCAGTAGGAAGGATGAGTCCCTGTGCCATGTTCACACTTGCTTCTGAAGGAGGGAATTAAGAATATAGATCCTGAAGTACTCCTACTCTGGGAAGCAGTATGACGTAAGTATGAGAGTCCCCTGTACGCCCCCCCCCTTTCATTTAGCAAGTCTCAAAATTCTCAGTTCCTTCCGTTTGCTTTGCATAGCAGGTTTACTCCTCAAGTGCGCAGAGACACAGTGATAGGAATAACTTGCGGAGCCGCGTTCTGCAGCAACAGGCAAGCCAGTAGGACAAGGTATGCCGTTCACCCCTTTCTGGGTGAAACCCCTGAAAGGCAGACAGCCTGATGCAAGTAGGCAAGCAAAGTAAATAGGATGCACAGTCCTCATAGGAAAAGGACGGACAGCTTTGTAAAATGGTAGTACTTTTTGTAACTGTGGTACCAGTCTTCTCATACTATAGTGTAGCACCACCTAGAGGAATAGACAGGAAACGCTTATTTTTTCCTAGTTAATCGTAATTTTTTCTTGTGATAATTAGTCACCGGTTTGAATAGTCAGCATTCATTGTAAATGATCCACTGCTGCACAGGAATTACGCTGTAAATTCAATGTTTCCTATGCAAACTTACCTTTTCAATTGTAGTGGATTAAGCAGAGTAGAATTTTTCTGGCCTCAAATGTAGATCAGTTGAGCTCAACAACTAGGATTACGGGAAGGAAAAGAGCCAGAAACATTGGCCGGGGTGGAATTGTACCTTACGACAAAATGGAGGGGAAGGTTTGGTTTTTTTCGTATAGCAGATGTTGTTACATCCCTGCTGCAATGGAGCCTATACTGCTTGCAAGAGTTGACAAATTTTGCTACACTGACCGCTTCTAAATAGTTACAAAGTGCTTGTGAATCAAGGCATGCTTCCCACCTATGGAATTTCCTCTGCTTTGTTCTGCTGCTTTTTATGTGTTGCTACAATCACAGAAATTGCCCCATTTGTAAGTCAGGCTCAGGCCAGATTTCTAACTGGCAGTTGTTCAAAATTCCTTTTTTAGAGTGGGTGTCAACTTTAGTAAACTACTACAATGCAGTCTTCACAGTAGGATCGCTCTCAAATCCAGAGCCGAGTCTGGCAACCTGAGCACATTTTCCAGATGAAGCACACTTGTAGTCTGGGCACCGGTTCCTTAAAACCTAATAGCCAAAAAGGGAAAAAGAAGCACCTCTTCTAATTCAGCTGGATGTCTTCATTTTCCCTAGGCCAGCTTGCCTGGCCTCAGGGCAATTTTGGGCATAATCCTAACTCTAAACCTACAGCAACAGAGGAGGGACTAGATTGTAACGCCAGAGTTTCCGTCACTGACCACGGCACAGACGCCCATGGTGATTTTTAGGTAAGGTCACGTAACCTCTCCCACCTCAACTCTGCTCCTCGGTCCCCGTGAAGCCTGGATAACCCTCTGGTGTCATAACGTTAAATCAAAAAAAGGAGCAAACCGAGAACTACTTGAGAGCTACCGCAGGTGGTAAAGAAGGGCCATCCTCTAGTCCTGCACCTTCCGGTCCCTTACATGCATCTTCTTAAGATGCCTTTTTTTTGGACATATCTTCCACTTTTCCAGTTCCTGCAGACAGATATGACTATTGCCCTGTGTTGATCTAAGCAGGAGAAAATGGTGTGTAAATTTTGCTCAAGATTCTCACAGAAAAAAAAAAAAAATTGGGATTTTTCAAGGGTGGTGTTAAAGGCAGACTGTGTCCTGGAAGAGACGGTCCTGGTTGGTCTCTGAAAAGACTCTGTATTTGGAAATGACAGAAGAGACTTTAGAAGAGGCAGGATAATAAAAAGAACAAAGCACTCACGAGTCGCGCTGTTTGTTTGATAGAGTTTTTTAATTTATACCGTACTTCCATTGTACTAGCTACTTTACATTAAGTTTTGGCTGCGTAGCCTTTACAATTCCTAGGTTCTAGCAAGTAAGTTTCATTATCATTTTACCGCATTTTGCGCACAGCGCAAAGTTTTTGACAGTTAGACAACTCCTAAAACAAAACCACGGTTCCTCCCCCACCCCCACCCTGGAGTTCACGTTAGCGCTACAGGCGCATCGGCCTTGGCCAACAGCCCCCCGCTTCCCGGGCTCTGGCGGTGAAATCCAGAAGGGAAGCGCACGCCTACGGGTGATTGTACGACCCGCTCCCATTCCTTGCTGATGCGAGGCGATCCTCATTAATTTGCAGTTATGCACAGCAATCGGGGTTGCAGGATCCGGGGCCTCAGGTGGGGGGAACATGCTCCAGGTTTTTAGCAGCTTTATCCAGCCCCGGAGCACGTGATGGGAGACGAACTGCTGTGAGAACGGTAACGTCCCAGAGGTGCCACAGCCACACGATGCCAGTCCTGGGCGGTTGTAACGCTGCAACGGTTCTGCTGCTCTTGCCTCCGCCCTGACCTCGTCGGGCCAAGAGCCAGGTTAGTGCTTCCGTATCTGCTCTGTTAAGTGCTATTACAAGGGAGGTGGGCTTGCAAGGATGGGGAATGACGCGCGTGCGGCGCAGGCTCCACCTCTGGATAAAGTTGCCATTTTGTAACAGCTGCTCTCCCAAATCCTAATGCCGCTGGGGCAGGTTGGGCCGAAACCGAGACACGACCAAATGGCTCTAGAACCTGAGCTGCACATTGGTTTTACTCCCTAACTATTCTCGGAGTTTGGGCTGGGGAAGGTGGCCATTTAATGTTAGCGATGGAATTGGCCTAAATGAGTGAGGTAACAGAAACGGCCAGAGGAGGTACCTCCCTGAGCCATGTGCAAATATAATTCCTTCAGCAGAAGGAAGGCCTTTTACCTACTGAAAAAAATAAAACACATTCACTTAAAGAGCATACAGACTGCAGCAAGGAAAGGCAAGCAGGGACAGCACCAGGTCAGTCCATCTATGACATAGGGAATGATTGTCTGGCAGCAAAGGTGTGAGGGGAGAGGGAAAAGCCGTAACAAGCACTGCAAAACGTGTGTGGGAGAGGAGGGCATAGCATGCCATGTATCCATGCTAGGAGTTAAGCCCATGCTGTCTGGCTAGATCAGGAAATAATCTCAATCGGCAGTTGATCAAGACACGAGGAGATTATTTGGCCAGTGTGCACATCTAGAAAAAGAAAGGTATTATGGCACCGAGAGACTTGTGCTGTAGAGACTGCAAAGCACAGCGATCAGAGCATGCCAGGCAGGGGGAATGGGCCAGAAAGTCAGCACAGTCGCGCCTTGGAAACTGCACTGACACAAATGTTTTGTGAGCCACTTGCCTCAGATGCTTTGGTTTAAGAGTCATTTCGTGTATTGTTTTAAGCAGCCCCTGCTGGATACTTTAACTAGTGCTGAAACTGTCTGAAAAGACTAAGCCAGAGTGCACATGACTGTGCTACGACACATATCGGTGGCAGCGAGCCTGGCAGAGATCCTGTCGGAAAGACCTCTTTGGAGTTCAGCAGGTAGTGCAGAAAGCACAGGTCTGTCAAGAGCTGTGGGATGGCAGCAGCTGCCTGGACAGACATGACAGAATTGCCTCCCCTGAGCCAGGCACTCTTGCTTTAAAGTGTTTGTTACTGACTGTGCTTTTCCGCATGCTGTGGAACCAGAAAGTCCCACCTCTGAATTAGGAAGTGGTTCACTTCTATCCTCGTCGGGAAAAGCAGACGCTGACTGATAGAGCGCTACCTGGTTAAAATGGCTGGTTCAGCACACATCACGGAAACACTGTAAGGACAGTCTGTGGAGAAGCCCTCTCGGGAGCGTAGCATCTCCGCACCCGTGGCAGAGAACGCGTTTGCCACACACTATGAGTGAGCCCCACTACGGACAGAGCCTCTTCCTAGATCACTGCAGTAGGCTACAGACTGGGTACACCTAGGTACTAACCTTCACAGATTGTTTTTCTTCATAGACATTAACTCACATGCTGGCTTTATGTGCTCACATAAACGAACCTGAGGGGAAGAAGAGTCCCAAATGTTTTCCCACTTCTAGTAGCATGGAAAGACCCATCTAACTAGACAGGAGCGATTTGCTCCCCCGAAACATCTGCTGCTAACCTCTATCTTGCAGCTCATTCCGTGTAAGCATTTGCTGGTCTTTCTAGGGTTGGAAACATATCTCCACCACTCTGTCCTAGGGCTGGATGGTGTGAAAGTTGCAGTCTGTCCTCTCTGTCTGTCTCCTCTATTTAGGTGCCTTAGGATCACTGAAAGATGATGGAAATGCACATCTGAGAAAGCACAGCTACCAGGAAAGGGAGAGGGATTTAAGGCCACGTGACACACAAGTACTGTATTCACCAAAACCTGCAGGTATGCAGAGCCTTCTGGTTAGCACTTCTGACATGCTGAAAGCCAAAGCGTCAGGTTTGCAAATGTGTCTTTCGCTCAGCCTTGGCGTAGCGCAGGCGCCTTCCTGTTGCCTTTATACCTGCACAGAAATTGCTGTAGAGCATATCCAAAAGGTCTCGTTTCAAGTACCCAGACCAAAAGTGCCTCCAGCAAATTTCTACCTTTTTGTATAAAGGTAGGAAAAAACATATATGTAGGGCTACATGGTTTAGTGCTGAGGAGACAAGTAGGCTAAAAAGGTCTGTCCCCGTCCACACCCAAGTGAGCTTCTGAAACTAACAGGGTCTGTCCGATAAGAACACAGATTAAGCACAGCAGGCTTTCTGAGAGGGGATATGGCAATGCCCGCATCATGATTTCAGAGGCGGTTTTGTGCCAGGGCTTTAAATCCAGCAAAGCATCGTGCTTTGAAACCTCGCCTCTTTCAATACAGGGTCGTATTTATAATAAAATATGCATGCTGCATATCTCTTAGGTTTCCCTTTATTAGATCTAAAGCAGACAAGCGAGGTCAGCTGGTCAAATGGCAGTCTGCTGCCCCAGACTGGTATAGCAGTCTATAAGCCGTGTGTAAATGCATACTCTATGTCAGCAGCAAAACTGAGATATATTAGGAGAAATCGAAGTTGTGTGACTTTTTTCTCTTCTCCCAAAGGACTTAAGGGAGCCAGAAATGATTTATGCAGAAGTTAGTACTAGTTAATATCAATGAATATCAAAGTTTTCTGACTGAAGCGTGCCTGGGATTATCGGTTAATTGTTGAGCACCCAAAAAAGCATGGTTGTCCAGTTAATTCATAGCTAAGCTCCTATTCTTACCACTGCAGGTACCCTTCTCTTTTTTAAGTGGAATGTGCACACGCAGCAATGCCCCTGTCTTCGGCACATGCTTTTGATTTCACCACCTGAAATAACCTGTCTTTTGGTCCTTCATAGACTTTATGCGCAGGTGCTGCACTAGATACATTTGGTATCTATGAATGCATGATTGCATAGCAGTTACCCAGGTCTCAGATTCACTTTGAGCTCGTCCCAGATGCCGTAACCCAAATGCCTCTTTTAAGGTAAGCATCAGAAGGCATGTACTTATCAGAAGTGAGATTGTATCAAGCTAGGATTGGTGAGTGTATTCTTCTCCCATACGAACAGGCGAGATACACAAACTGGCAAATCAGAGCCTTCTGTCCCTTCTTCTCCCTCCTCCCAATAGGTAGCATTTACTTGGCAAGAATTAGGCTACTAGCTGTTGGCATTAGTTTGCACGTTTGGCTGGAGAAATGCTTTTTAAAAAATCTCTCTTTTGTAGTTGTTCAGATTCTGCGAATCAAAACCCAGCTGCGCTCACCTGGCAGATTACCAGCAGCAGAAGGGTCAGAGGGAGGACTTGGCAGGGGAACGCGTCTGCGAGGCGCTATAAAGAAAACTACCACTGACGTGGGATTTCTGGCACAGGTAAGCAAGGCAGGCAAGTAAAGAAGCGAAACCCTGACAATGGAAGCCAAGCTACGACTTGGCTGTGACTGCTTAGGGAAGGCAGAAGTACCACTCCCTGAAACATTATTCAGGTTGCTCGGCCTTGCTCCTAGAAAGCGTTGCTAATTTCTCTAGGAAACGCAATCATAAACTGATGGGTCCAAAATTGTCTATGGCTGCAAAAGGAATTAAACTGTTGGTTGGGACTCAACTGCAGTAGCAGGTGATTCCTATCATAGCTCTCTAGCAGAAGGCATCTAGGTGAAAACATGCCGAGGTTTTGTTTAAGCCCTCACCTTTAGTGCCATTGCGGGTCTTGCCTTAAGAAAAAGACCTTGCTTTTTTCTCTTTTATTACTACTGTGATTAAATTAAGAGGCAATAAAAGATCATGAATCCTATTCAACTCCAAGCCAGACTTGCTGCCAGGTGGCAAAAAAGAAAGTAAATAACTAGGAATCTGAGAAAAAGAAACCTAAGACCTCAAAGAGAAACCTTCCTCGGTCTGAAGGACGCTGCATGTACAAGGTTCTGTTTGGTGACCACCACCCTTATGCTCTATTGAAGGATATAACGTAGCTGTGTGTCAGGATATATGTCAAACATGTTAAACCCAGTTTAAAGTAACATGCAGGCAGAATAAATATGAGTGCTTGAGATGATTGTTATAGCTGCCTCTGCGTGGCCTCGCATTAATTTAACAGAGCTTGTGCAATTCTGTCTCTAGGGCCGAGCCCAAGGAAGCCATGTCAGCGGGAACATCCCAAACCTAACGCAACAGCAACCTGGAAGAATGCTGCAGAGGAAGAAGGATGCACGGGTGAGCAAATGGCCTCCGTAACTAGCAAGAAAATGTGAAATTGGTAAGGAACCAACTCTGATCACTAGCATTTATTTTCGACCCTTCGGACAGGTGGGTTTCCCTGCCTCTCAATGGGTTACGTCCATCTGTGCACAAAACCCTCCTGGCCAGGAGGCAGAGACCCCACATTCCAGGCTTCTCTCTCAAGATGTGGCCTTTTTCTTTTCTGGTATGGGCAAGGTGGCAAGCACAGGGCTTCCTCTCTGTCTTCTTTCTTGGTGCTTGGAATTAAATTCTAGAAAAGGGGAAGATGGGCAGCAGGGGATTTTTCTGTGCTTAGTAATTGTGGGAGTGACTAATGGGGAAACAGGATTCTTGGCCAGTGTGGCAAGTCACAGCGGGGAGTCGGGGTCCTCCTGTCCCGAGATGAGCCACAGAATGCCCTTCCCAGGCACTAGCACCTCAGTTTCATTGTACAGTAGCCATTTCAGCAGCCTCCCTGGAAACAAGTCAGGGAGCAGTACAGTAGTCAGCAGCATTAAATTAAATAAATAATAGTCATAAATACACATTACTCTCTAGTTGCCGAGGCATGTTTTTCCCAGTTGTACCTTGCTTTCACACTCTTAAATGTCTTTTTCACAACCCGTCTTCATCCGCACTCCTTCAAATGCAAGTCTTCTTCTGCAGGACATATTGTGTTTAGCACTTGGTCATGAAAATTGTAGGCAGGTTGGGCGAAATCAGCAGCTTACTTCCACATACCTTTCCCTAATTGGAATGCACGAGCAGGAGCTTGTGAGGGTTTTCCTTAAATTCCACTTTGTCACCCAGCTGTGCGGATGAGAGTTTCTTGTACGGAGATACAAAGACAAGTTACTCACCCTTATGCCCCCTGCTCTTTCAGTGCCCATTGGAGCTAGAGACAATAGATGAGCTAGAACTGCACCATTTCCATAAGGGGAATATGCAATTCAGAAGGTGGAAAAATCCTGGTGTTGGACAAGGTGGAGCTTGAGGGCCTCACATGTCACCTAATCTACCTGGCTGGGTAAGATGAGAAAGCATTTATTAAACATTCCAACAAGTACCTTGCACCCCAACCAGTCACAGTGGCGTTTGGTACACCGCACAGCGCAGCCTCTGCTGCCCCTCTTCCTCATTTGGCTGCTAATGGGAGTCTGGAATTATCCCCCAGAACAAGTAAAAAGGTATATTGTCTTTTTAATGTAGCTCTACCACCTGACTTGCTTACAGAGCAAATACTTTGCTATCCAGCTTATGAGAGATACCAGTCAGATACCTCACACTGTGGACATCCCTCCAGATCTATCCTGCCACCCACTGACGGTCCCTTTTTTCTTGTCTTTTCTGGTCCCCATGACCCTTCCTAACCTCTCCTGGACTTTCAGAGGCCTTGTTGCTGTATAGATGCAGTCATAAATATCCCAGTGAAGGAAAGGAAGTTGTTCTTTTGTCTCCCTGACGTTTTCCCGCAGAGTTTATAAGACAAGGTAAGGGCTAGGTGATAACAGCAAAATGGTCTGGCAGACCAGGGGCAGGAGGGAAATTTGCTGAGCAGGGTAGCGGGAGCAGTTGCAAAGAAATACTAATTTTGGTTTTCTTTTTAAGTTGGGGTACCCCCCCTATCGCGGGAAGTCGCACAGGTAGTAGCCCTTTCAGCACCGATGTAGATCTTCAGCGCAGGGATGGCTTAATAGCAGGTGCCCAAGCACGTAGAAAGCAGAGAACTACAGAAAAGGTAAAGGGGACACTGTCAAAGGGAAGGGAAGTGTGCTTTCTGTGGTGTGGCTCTCCTCCGTCCACGTACCTTGTGGGTAGATACTTCCCACCATCTCCTTGGCTATTAATGCAGTATCAATAACAGGAGGCAGCAAACTATAGTGTTTGGAGAAAGCGCTTCAGCTCGTTTACATTCTGTGCTTTGCTCTCTGAACCAGGCTGGCCATCATGACAGCAAATTGTATTTCTGCTCCAAGAAGTATAGAAGGTGATTGCCAGTGAGACCCACTCTCTACAGACCTACAGCAATTCTTCCAGAGGCCTCCTCTCCAAATGCGGAATAGTTTTGTAAGGGATTGACGGCGATTACCAAGACCTCTCTGTCCTGAAGCCAGCAAGGTAAGAAAGTTGACAGTGTCCCCTTTATACGTATAGATAAATATAGTCAATCGGGGACCTTCATGCGCAGGGAGGGGTGGGAAGGGCACTCACTCTGATGCTTCCCTTTGAAACAACAAAAACAAAACAGACAGACAGACAAACAGACAGCCAGGAATATTACAGAAGAGTGGTGCAAGGGCCCAGGGGAGCACACTTAGGTGCACCCCTAAGTGCACCTCAGTGCCGGGAGAGCACAGCCCTCCCACACACACACACACCACGCTACCACCGAGACGCTCCATTTCAGCCAGTGTTGGAGGTCAATCCTTCCTCTCGATACGTAGGCTTTTTTTTTTTTTCTCTTAAAATCTGTATATAATATATATTTATATTCTGTGTATATATATATATTTATATATATATTTATATATCCTATTTACATATATTGCACACCGTCCTCTGGCCTCCTGCATTCCTGCCTGTTAGTGGAAACGTTTCCGTTTCTCCTCTGGATCTGACCCGAAGTCCCGGGACCCGATGCCATTCTGAAGATTTATTAGTGAATCCTTCATCTGCAAGACAAGAAATTTCTCCACTGTGATGCTATCCTAGAGGTGAGAGCGCTTCGGGATTTCCTTCCCCATTGATGCCTCCTTCTTCCATGTAAAGTATCGACACCATTGGGAGGACCGCGTCAGGGCTGGGATGTACAAATGGGGACTGAGGGGAGCCCGTGAGAGACCGTTCTCCGAGATAACAAAGAAGGGGTGAGCAGAACGAGGTACAGGGTGAGCAGCTCTCTCCACAGGGGAGAGCAGCTTTCATTTACGAACTCCGGTCTAAGCAGCCCGGTGTACAACCGGCTCTTTAGGCAGCGGATACCAAAACCCCCAGCTTTGTGCTATTAAGGGCCCATGCAGAGCGCCTCCCCTTCATCCACGCAAGCTACGTATGAATCTAGGGTTGAGGTAAAAAAAACTTGCTTTTCAAACTGGGATGCCAGAGTCTAGATACAAGATGTGCTAATATAAGGGGTTTGGCCCTGTAGAATTCTCTCCTTGATGTGTGTGGACCCCTATGAGGTGACAGAGAAGCTGCGGTATCCTGCGAATAGCCCTTGGGACCTGCTGCCCACCGCTATGTCAGAAGACAGACCTAAAGGGAGACGGTGGCAGGGGTGACGCACCTGATGGACTACAGTGGAACCAGGTAAGGCTGAAGGATTGCGGGCGGGTGGCTGGGAGGACACGGTGACCCTCTAGTCACAGCGCCAACTGGCCGTGCGGTCTCACCTGGTCTAGAAGCATCACCGAGGATTTGATGATCTCACGCCATTTTTGTAGCTCTGAGTCATGATACTTCTGCTGAGATTCTAGTAACTGGGCCCATTCTGTCTGAGACTGGGGTAACCTGTCAGGCAGAATATGAGCAAGAGTGAATCTAGGGAACCTGAAGTCAAGGAGGAGCAAAGTGGATTTGAGGGGGCGTGTAGATTGTATCAGTTTCTGGCTAATCTTTTCACCCTAAAGGGACAGGTTTTCTTGAGCAAAAGTGCATTTAAATGTGCTTAGTATTTTCCTAAATTGGATACCAATATTACTCTTATGTCTTAACCATGGTAATTAATTAATCAATAGCAAAGATGTGCCTTTTGCAGAAGTTGTAGCGTGGGTTGAACCGAAGGCCCATTTGCCAGAGGGCAACATGAGGACAGAACGCAGTGTGCTCTCATTGCTTGGGAGACACCTATACTGAAAGGTGGCCGTTGTGGGGAATAATGCAATGCAACTCTAACGCTGTGGGACAGGTAGCCCTGTACAGTTTCTGTGATTTGTTTTTTTCGAGACATGCTGTGTCAGTCTTTATTTAATACAAGGCTTTCTCTTTATTGAGTAATAGCAGCACTGGCTCTTTTTTTAATGGCAGGTAAGCGTAGGTATCAAGCCCCTCCCTTCAGGCCCAATTACTCCTCCAGAACAAGGCTGGAGGCTGCTGAGTGGAGCAGAATCAGGGCAAGCACTCAAGGCGCTGATGGGAGGATCACCAGGACTGGCTGCTCAGAGCTGCCACTCAGGGCTGTGTGACGGGCCTCAGGCAGGAGGTTGAGCTTGGCTGGGCCAAGGCAAGGATAAATCTCAGTCGAGCAGAGCGACACAAGGAGCGTAGCGACGAGGAGCAGAGTCAAGGCAGTTGGCGTCAGCAGGAAGGCGCGGCAGTGGCACCCCACTCTGCCCGTTTCTCCTGAGAGGTATGGCTCTTTACTTTTGCATGCCCCCAGTTCAGATAGCTATGTCATGCTACTTTCTAACATAGCTAAAAGTCTTTCCTACTTTGTCTTCTGCTTAACTCTTTGGGCTCTGCTGGTTTCTAACATAGCTGAATCCCTCCTCGCAGGCTACAGTAGGGATTTTCAAGCGTCTTTTATGGAAGTCCCTGTGTTAGTGAGAGCTCATCTGCAGCCAGAACTCACTTCTTGGGTAAGTTCCTCCTTTCTCCCTGGCAATGTCATGTAACAGTCTAACCTGTTGCCCTCTTACCTTAGCAAATGGGCAGAGTGGGGTGCTGCTGCCGCGCTAACTGCCTTGACTGCGCTCCTCGCGTTGCTCTGCCTGACTGAGATTTATCCTTGCCTCAGCCCAGCCAAGCTTCAACCTCCTGCCCGAGGCCCATCACACGGCCCCGAGCGGCAGCTCTGGGCAGCCAGTCCTGGCGATCCTCCCCTCCGTGCCTTCAGTGCTTGCATCTGCCCTGCTCAGCTGGCTCCAGACCTGGAGATAAAACAAAGAAATGTTAATTAAGCATATCAATAAAAAAACAACACAAGTAAAGAAAATGGACCCCCTCCCCACGGTCAATAATTCTAGTCTCTAATAAGTAACACTCTACTACTAAAAAAGACTCCTTTCCCTGTCTGAGGGAAGAGGCTACATACTTAGGATTGGTACTTAGTTTGGGGGACTGCTGACTGCCCCTGCCCACAGAGAACTTAAGTCTCAGTAGAACCAGATATGGAAAAAAATGTCTTCAGAGCCTCAAACGGAATGCTTCTAAGCACACCTAGCCTTTGACCCAGCAGACGGGTTCAGTCTACTTCCACAGCAATCACGGCTGCAACACAAGGAAGTTACCTGTGCAGGGGGGCGGGGGAGGTGGGTGGAATAGAGCTACCCATATAATTCCAGTACCTGCACATTACAAGCACCATACAAGTCCTATGCTTAAATACTACATTGTAGTTGTCCAAATAAATACCAAGAGTGCCAGAAGAAGATCAAGCAGGCAAAATCACTTAATGTATCTATCCGTGGGAAAGTAGCAGGGCTGTTATGGGGAAAATAGTAATTCCCTTCCTTAATGAGGAGAAATGACGAAGCCCGTAACATCAGACAAATCATGCCAAAAAAGTCATCATGACAGTAGCATGTGGCTGTGGATGCTTAAAGTCAAACCTAACTTGGCAAGGGAATAACTGTGACGGCACAAAAGTGCAGCCAGAAAGGGGACATAAGGGGAGAAAAACACCTTAGCAAAGTGGACTCGGGATGTTCTCAACCTCTGAAAATAGAGAAGAGACGATTCAGGCAGGATACTTAGCACTTACTTACATACGTTAAAAAAAAGCATTCGCCTAAAAATGCCAGAAGGAATTCAAAACACAAAATTGCTGGCTATCATTGTAAGCAAACAACTATGGGACATCAGGTCACCACCGTAAATGCCATCTACAAAAAGATGCTCTGGAGCGCATCCTGGGAAATGCAGACTGGCAGGTCTGCCTTTGACCCTAGACAAGATGCGGGAGTCCATATAATAAAGACCAATCCCAACAATAAATTCAGTCTGGTCTGGAGGCTTTCGGCACATTTCTGGAAAAGGGGAAGTGCGGCCATACAGCCTAGAGCTCTACGCATCTCAGCACACACCAAGTGGACACTATACTGAAATAGGATGTCCAAAAAGCTTTAGACAAGGTTTCACGCTACCAATTATTAAAGGAACTAAGTCAATCTACAATCACACTTCACTGCTTATCCTCTAGTACTGCCAGGGAACGCTTAGGTCATTAAGGAGCACCCTGTCTCCTCCTAGAGATCTCTCTCTTCCTCCCATGCTCTAACAACTTGTTGATATCTGGACCCACACCCTTTCAAAACACTTACCTAAGTTGATTGTGTGTCACAGGCCCAAATTCTCCTCTGAGTACAAAGGGTTCTTTCTAAGACACTGCTTTTCATACAGAGGGAAGTTTAGCCATCAAAGGAGGGGAGGTGATCATCTTGGCCCAAGATTGCAAAACATTTATTCATGCAGCATCCTCCATTACATGGGATGCTGGGAAGAAGCAGAGGTTGCCTTAACTCACTGTCTTCTGCTGCCGACTGTTCAGCAGTTTCAGATCTGGAAATGCTCTTGGCCCCGCAGCGTCAGCTAACTACCCGCTTCATCTGTTTTACACAAAAAGGAAGCAATCTGCAAGAAAGCCTAAGGCTTTGGCATTCTGGGAAAGCCTCTAACAACCACAGGAAACATGCAAGAAGAGGCAAAGACAAAGCAGGTGTGACAGTACCTTTCCTGTAGCCGCAAGCCCTGCCATGCCGTGAGCGTCTGCGTAGTATATTCTAACATCCAGAGTTTGTAGAACAGCATCATATTGAGAATGACCAGCAGCACCAGACTGGAAATAAAGAAAACAGACCATTTACTAGGAGCACTTCATAGTCCGTTGCCTGCCAATCATGCCTGAGAAAACGCCCAAGGCTTTAAGAAGGTGTCTGGGGCCCAGGTCCACGCTGTATGGGAGCGGGAATTTAAAATCTGAGTAAGGGCCAGGTGATCAGAACCCAAAACTTCACCTCGTGGGAGAAATGTGGGAGCAAGGAGGATGAACAGAGAGAAAGACAAGGATGACGGATCAGACAGAGGAGGTTGCATGAGTGGATGTGCTGAATGCAGAGAAAGGAAGGGAAACGGGACAGTAAAGAGGTAAAAAAAGAGAGAGACAGTACCTGAAACAGATCCTAATGGGAGCAGGGAAGAGAAGAGACGGAGTAGCTGCAGGTTAGAAACAGACTGACACAGAATAGGAGAAACTGGGCTGAGCAGGGAAGGCTCATAGTGCAGAAGATATATGGGGGGCGGGGGATGGGGGGGGAGGAGGGAAGAAAGGAACAATGGGAAGAGAGGCAAGAAGGACAGACAAATAACCGTGTGCCTGCAATTAATGGTGACATTTGCTCAGCAGAAGATGAGCTGTGTGTAGCTCTTGCAGAGAAGCCCAAAGCATGCCCATGCAGGGCACTGTCTGACGCAAACGCATGTTGCAGCCTGCATGCATCCAGCCTTACCCACTCCTACCGCACCCAGCGATGGGAACACCACTGCAGGCCGCCCTGCAAACCAGCGCTTTGACCAGATACAGCCCCCCGCCACCGCGCATGGGCACTTCCGCTTCTCCCGTCAGCCACACTCGGGGAATAGATTCCAAAATAACATGCTCGTGCCTGTCTCCAAATAGTGCAGCTATTTTGCTGGAAGAATGGCCCACTATCACCCAATTCAGTCAGGCGGATGGCAACTGGCCAGAAGAGTATTCTGAAAACATTACGGAGGGCGCTCTGACCACTCGTAAGCTAAGCTGCTAGCCTGTCAGGAGAGATTGTCATAAAGCTTTTGTGCCTTCCTACCCAAAGTTTTAATTGCATCTCAGCTGTCTAGATGCAGAAGATAGCACGAGGCTATCTTCTCATCATTACATTACCTTACTTATCGTTACAACAACTAGCTGGGTTGCTGCTGCAAACCTCTGCAGTCTTTATGCCCACTGGGAAAAGGAAATGCAGAAAGGAGCTCAATCTGAAAAGTAACCTCAGTCTACAAATCTCAGCTTCTTCCCACCTCACTAAAAGGTGGGTGGAGCTTAAGAAAAGAATGAGCCCGAGTTCTGCTGTTCCTCCGGGGTTAACCATATGCTTCCGTTTCCCTAAGTGACGAAAAAACCTGCCATATCTGGATTGCTCCCTTAGACTGTACTGCTTCACAGCACCTGCCCAGCAACCGCTGCAGGGCTAACACATGAAAGCTACCGTCAGCCCAAGAGGCAGAGAAACAGTAAATACACTGGGGTTTAGGCATAAAGACTGAGCCACAGGGATAGAAGGGGCCTATACTCAGCCCATTTTGAGCGCACATCCAGCCAAGCCCAAGACTAGCAACTGTGAAAGGTGGTGGCAGAAAAGGGACCTAAACCATAGTTCTTGCTGCTGAACTAGTGAAATCATGCCGATCTTTCTTGCTTCATGTGTTTCTGCCCTTATTTTGCAGAAATCATCTCTAAATGGTCCAGCTTCTTTCTGAGATGGTATCTCTCATCAAAATCGCCACCCAGGACCAGATGCAAATAAGTTTTGGCAGACCAGAGGAAAGAAGTAACAGACAGACTCTTCACATACACTGAGCCCTGTTGTGATAGCACAGTAACTCCCAGAGAACTTTGCCTGGTCATCTCTCATGATAACAGCTAATTTGTCAGCAGATTACATTAAATGACTTAAATTAAAAAAAAACCAAACCCCACAATCTCTAGATGTCATTGAAAATCTGTAAACTGAGTCCCTGAAATAAAAAAGATCCTTTCTACTTGTTGGATTTCTTCTCTTTTAAGTATTGACTCCGCTCTCCTTGCACAGCTGCCCCTCGCCCTGCTTGCCACTATCAACATTGCCTGTGTCCCAGACAGTATAGCTGACCTGCATTTAGGACTCCCGGAAACATGCGGGTCTGCGAAGCCCGCGTTTGGTTAAAACAAGGTCAAAACTGAGGGGAAAGGAGAGACGCTGATAAAGTAAGATCCAGAACCTACAGAGCCAGACCAGTGGCAAGCTAAGTACTGGCAAAAGCTGGGATCAAGCCAGACAAAACGGCTGATGGAGCATGTGGGCAAAATTTGAATTAATTCTTTTCAGCCTGTCATTGCTTTTCTGTCCTCTGTGCTGCGCAAAGTTTGGGATTCCAGAGAGGAATATGAGAGAGGAAAAACTGGCACAGGGGAGCACAGAACGCCAGAAACACGAAAGGACAAAAGTTGTTTAAAGGCTGACTGTGAAGGAAGGCAAAAAAATCACTTACACAAAACTGATGACAAGGAGCAGCTTGGAGACACTCTGCAGGTGGAAGCCGCTGGGGCTCTCCTCAGGCATGTGCCGTGTCTGAGTGGAACCTGAGGACATAGATGCGTTTAGGCGAGGAAATGCTGTCCGACGAGGAGCGCAGCCCTCTTCCCTCTACCCACCCCTCCATCTCACTCAAACAATCATAATGCGTCCTCCCTGCCCTGGAAAGCCCTGGCCCCCCTTCCCATTAACCCTCTGTGAGCAAAGCTCCAGTTTTTCTCCAGGGGCACCCACCTCTCCATCCCCAAGCGTGAGGGGTCTGCAGTTCCTTACCTGCCACATGCTTGATTCGATGCGCAACCTCCTCATCCGTGGGGGTGGTGACGGGACTCAGCACCTCCTCCAAGTGTGGCACCCGCAGATGGGCATGGGCCCGTTTCCTCCGGCGCACGGTCGATTGCTTGCTGACTTTCTCTTTGGGGGATTGTCTGTGGACCTCAGCCAGGTACGTGCTCTCGGTTTTGGTCAGTTCGCTCTCTGCAGAGACAGCAAGGGAAAGCATTTAATAGAAGTGGCACTGGCCCAGCAGAGATATAGACTTAAGCCCTCTAATGGCACAGCTGCTGGCCCAAAGAAGTTGGCAGGGCCTAAGAGGCCTATGCCAGAGGACACGCTACACATCCCTTACACCTTTTGCCAAACTCTGACCCCAGACTGCCCGCGCTCCTGCCAGAAAGCAGGATTTGATGGCCTGATTAATTCCAGCAAGCGCTACCAACACTGCGGTAATAACTTTGGCTGGCCCCTTTTATAAGCCACTCCGAGGTCTGATCCCCGTGTAGGCCGGCAGCAGGTATCAGACTGTCACGCTGCCCGCTTGCAGGGAAGCATGCATAAACTACGGAAGGTGCCACTGTTGTGGGTCATTTCCACAGCTCCAGTCATTGCCACTCTTACCCAAATGACGGAAATAATCTTCTAGGCCGCTCCAAAAATTCTTCTCAATGAAGGATTTCACCAGCCCCCAAGGCTGTTTCCTGTAACGTAACTCTGTGGAAACCCTGTGTGAAGAAAGGAAAGTCATTCTCCCAATTTTGCTTCCTGGAGGCAATGTCAATTCACAATCCTTTGTCAATGTAAATATGAGAAATCATCATGCACACTGTTATTTCTGGAATGGTCTCAGCCCTTTGTGTTTCTCAAGGAGAAGCATTGCATGAAAAGTCCTTCCAAAGGCAGTGGCAGGAAGGCCTCAAGAGGGCTCGGACTCCCGAGACCTTCGGCCACACGGCAGGCAGACATTTAGATAACTTATCAAAGTCAAACACAAAAGCCTATAGCTTTGTCTGGTACCTAATTCCTCTGCTTGTCCCCCCAAGCGCGTCTCAGAGGCGCAGTCCCTGGAAGTACGTCCTGTTGCTTATCACATGCAGTTGATTGTGTGTGACAAGGGGCCCTGCAAACCACTGCTTCCAAGAAAGGGGCAAGAAAAGTCTGTAAATCCTTTCCCTAACCCAGCTGTAACTCCTCTGCATCGGGTCTATTGTTTGCTCCGTGTCACCGCAGTAGGCAGCTGCCCCTACGGTAACTCTTTGTGATAGGAGTGTTCTGGCCACAGGACAAAGAAATAAGGCTAAGTTCTCCGCAACCCCTTCTAACACACCGAACAGTAGAACTCCCACCCAAAGGTGACTTTTGGTCATCAGTAAAGCTCTTTATCCCACAAGAAGCATACCTGAGTCGGCTTTTGTTTCTGGCAACACGAGTCAACGTGTAGCGGTTAATGGTGTAGAAATAATCATGGTAGGGGACGTCGTGAGTTAGCACCTCTGCATCTATGACATAGCACTCACTTTCTTGGCTGGCTTTGTACATTGTCTGCATAAAAGACAGCATGCAAGGCAACTATTAGTCTGGTTAGGACACGGCTTTGATAGACTGGCACCTTCACTAGCACTTTACCACAAATAGGAGACTCCACCCATGCCCAAGCCCCATCTCTGCAATTTTTCCGTGAACAGCTCACCTTTAAGGGAAGGCATACTCGAGGAAACCAAGTGTTTCACTCAGATGTTTCCTAAGGACATATTTCAAAAGGGGCGTTCAGTTCCAGCAGCTCAACCTCCAGCACTTTGTATCAGAGAGGTAGTTAGGTACACTGCCACGTGAGGACCAGTTCTTTGGGACCTTTGCAAGTGTTACCTCTTCTCATTAAACTGATGTATGGCTTGTCTGGGAGCAACCTGATCTAAAATCAGAGGCAGCCCTGCTTTGAGCAGAGGTCCTTTCTAGCGTAAATTGTTCTGCGATTCTAAACACTGTAAAAACATGTCAATTGTTTCGTTTAAGCGCTTCTGATCTGCTTCTTTCTTTGCCCCAGAACAAACCTCACAAAGTGGACAGACACAGTTAACTGCAGATCCCTATGCAAAAGTATGGCTTTTCTTACAGACTATTTCCACTTACCCCTCCAGCGAGAACACAGCAAAGTGTGCCTCAGTGGTTGACCCCAACTCAGAACAAAATTGGCCACGTCCTTGCTTGCCTGAAAGCGTACCGTTTCCTTTTCCCACCACTTTGCTCTCTCCTTTTCCTTCTCTTATCTTCCCTGCACACAGTCTTTGCTTCTGAACAGGACACGTCATCCCACCCTTACAAGGTACACCTTCCCGCTGGGATTCTCCTCTCCCTGAAACGTAATGCTCAGACACCTCATCTTTTCTTGGCTCCCTCTTAGCATTGCCTCAAGCTAACTCTCAGTATTTACCTTTGGCCACTTGAACCTATTTCTGGACACAGAAGAAGGCTTTTCCTCCCTCTCTAGCTGCAGCCCCTACTAGATTACAGCTAGCCTGGCTCTTCCCAGTGCAGTGCAGGTGCTCCCCTTTTTTACCTTTTTAAACAGGTCATCTAATTGTCCTCACTAGTAATAAAAAAGCCTGGACATCTCTATGTAGAGCTGTGAGAAGGACTGGACAGACAGTATCTGACTTTCTTGTGCCCTGCTCATGAATAACATCTGCTGGACTGACTGCAGCTCAAAAAACACCAGTACAGGTGACAAACACAGTTGTTAGAATGTGCTGTCTGGTTTACAAACTCATCTGCTTTGGCTGGAAAATTTATGGTCCTTTCCTTGCAATGCAATCCAGTGCGAGTGTATTAGCTATTCACATTTGCAGGGATACTGGGTTACTACAAGTTAATACAAGAAAAATGTGTAAAGGAAAATGGACGATGGGAGAATGAAAACATGCAAAGCAGCGTGCCCAAGACAAGAAAATAAATCACAGATCTGTTTCTACAAAGCATTACACCCCTGCTCCCCTTTCACATACCTGCGTCTCAGTGACAGTGGCAGTTTTGGGGGCCAGAGGGTTGGTGAGGGTAATGGTATACAAGATCACTCTGGTCTGATTGCCATTTTCTTCCTTCTTCCAAGGATGAAAGATAATATCTGAGAGGACAAAACAATATTCCATTCAAGTAATTGGAGAGGAATCTTGAGTCAGTTCCCTAAGAAAAGGTGTAACCATATAACCAAGCTCGGGACAGTACTTCCTTACCCCTGGAGAGCTGGGCTGCAGAAGTACTAGAGCTCAATTGAGCGTGAAAGGAAGGTGTCCTGTACTAAATGTGAATACTTTCCCCTCTTTCAAGTGCAGGGAAAGGGGGAAAGGCTGGGGACGTATCTCCTTCAGCAAACCTACGGTTACAGGGCAAGGAGGAGTACAGCATGCCAAGGGACAGTCTCTTTGCATCGTCAAGTGCACAGTCCGTGTCAGTGTCTGGTGTGGAGCTAGAAGAGCTTTTTCCTCACACTCTTAAGCCTCGAACACAGGATCAGGCCTTGGCTGATGTTAAAAAATAAAAGAGTCTGCTTCTTCCATAAAATTAGATCCGGCTCTTAGAAAATAAAACTAGATAGCCAAACAAGGCTGGTTCTACCTGCTTTTGATTACTGTCAGTACAGACTACAGCTGTCCCAAGATCTGCTCAGAATATGACCCAATCCCTCTATCATCAGGCAAAGTTACACCTCCAAGGCATGTGCCCGAGACCTTCCTTCTGTACAGGCCTCTGTACCTCGCAGGGAACGCAGCTTCCGTCAGTGACCGGGCTTTGCCACCGGCAGCTTACCAGAGAACCGGCGCTGTTCCATGAAGTCCCTCTGGAACTGGGAGTCCGTGAAAAGCAAGTCGTACAGCTTGTCCACGCTGAAGTTGAACACTTCATTCACATACTGACGGCCGTTCAGATCCTCGTAAAAGGCTTGGACTTCCCCTGTGGGGAAACAGGCCCGCAAGCCCCAGCCATGATCCTCCCTGCCAATATCGGAGGCTGTGCTTTCACAGTACCAGGACCTCCGTATTTTACTTTGTGAAGGAGGAACCCAAAGAAGGTACTTCTAACCCTTTTCCTCCACTGATCCCAGGACAATAGTTGGAACGTCAAAAGGTGTAATTAACTACATGGGTTATTTTACAGACATCCTTCCAAATACCCCACACATTCGCCTTCTGCGGCCCAGGATGGGAATTCTTTGCATCTTCTGAACGCTTAGGGCCCAGAAAAGGAATCCAATATTTGCCGCTCCAGTCCCTCACTGGAAAGGACAGGAGAAGGCTGAAAACACCACCAACGGAATGGCCCTTCCCCACATACCTTCATCATGAGTCTCTGACGAGTCACTGAGCTCAGTGGGAATGTCTTCGTTGTCATTGAAGTCTAGGGAAGGGGAGTTCACAGGGCCGATGATCTCTATCTTCTCTCCCATGATACTTGCAATGCCAAGGTCTTTTTCCACAGGACTCTCCGCCACTGCCTCCTCCTCTTCTGGTAGCACTCCATCAAACTGCAGCAAGGAGAGAGCATAATGCGGGCAAGATCAGCACCTGGAAATTGGGGGTTATTTCTGAAAACTTTACATCTGTGGGCCAATTTTCATACCTTTGAACATTTGGCCTCAACATGTCTGGAAATTAAATAATATAGAGAGGAGGAAGGTTACCATACGGTGTTTGTAAAATACATGGACATATTAGATCACCTCCTCTCAAAGAAGCACATACAGTTCAAGCTTGGGACATACACAAGGCTTTTTGTTTGTTTAAACAAGCACAGAAACAATACTGGTTTTGCCCCCTACGCAGCTAGGAAAATCTGAGGTTATACCTAAACGGTCTCTGCCGTAACACTGTGTGGGCACACACTGTTTCCTAAAGAATAACTGAAGGCAGAGAAGAAATTATAACCCTTTTATCTCCAATACTCCATTTCTTTTCATCTGAAAGTATAGAAAGGAAAACGCCCTTGCTGCTGAGAGTCCCAGTTTACTGGCTTTTAGGACAGGCACGCTTTGCTCACTTTTTCTTGGCCAAATGCCATGCTCACAGATATCACTGACTCGAGGACTGTGGTCAGCCGCAGTGGAAGAGGAGCTACAGGATAAACAGCTACCTCGTACATTCAAGGACTACCAGCTGGATCCCAGAGAAAAAGATTACTGCTCCCACTGCAGCAGAGGAAAAACACTTACTGAGGCTGGCGCTTCACTGCTTCCTGTAGATGTCAATGTGCTGGCAGTGACAGATTTCTTTGGCAGCTGAGGGCTAGCTTCTGGCTTGGCCTCCATGCTGCTTTTTGAGGAGCTGTCGTTGACTTCATTCTCTTCCACGGGGATTTCTTCACAGTAGCTGAGACGCCACAGAGAACACAGGTTTTTATACTTACCCCTCTCAGTATACAGCTACAACTGGACACACAGAGCAAGTAAGAATACTTCTGTGAAATTTCCAGTCTGACGGGAAGCAGAAATGGCTCAGTGCAGGGAAGATCAAGCCCAAACTTTTCAAGTGTTTATACACAGACTGACAAGCATCAGCACTTTCTGACCATGTAACACGCTGACTGGCCTTGTGACTGGGATGCTTTGGCATTTACAGAATTGCTCATCTAGCGCAGCAAGTACAGAGGCAGGCATTTCAGTCCCTACCGACTTCCAAGAGGAAAAGGTATGCTTTCAGCTTTTTAGACATTACACATTTAAGGGCAAACATTTGGCCAGAACCCAGAATCTCTCACTAGGGACAAACAGCAGTTTGAGGTATGCAATATGTCAGGACTCCTGCTCTCCTGAGGCCATCTTTTCTTCATCACAGGCAGATTTTACTCCTCCTCACTTACCCCATTGTGTTGAAGTCATCATCAGGAGGCACGTAGTCTTCATCATCACTGGTCAGACCCAGCTCGTTCCCATAACACTGGTGGACAAAGTGCCAGAGCTCCTTTGGACAGAGAGGCTAAAAGAAGGAACAGAGAACAGCATACATTTTCACCTGAGAATACTAAAATATAATGAATTTTTGGAACTACCATTGTCAGGAGTATTACTTTCCTCGCCCTGAAAGGAGAAGTGAGAGATTCCGACACAGCCCCTGATGGGAGGTGAGAGCCTTCTGACGGGCTCACCTCTTCTGAATTCCAGCGATGCTACAAGGTGGATTGTGTGTTACTGGCAGGCTGGCCCAGCTCCATGCTGGCTAAGGGCTGCAGGCATATGTATCCTTATATTGTTAGGCCAAGCTGGCTTAGAGATTGTCCCCATCAAGCAATAAGAGGCCCTTTCACCAAGTAAGCTTTACTGTCAGCCCAGGTTCTGCCTAAAATCTGACACTGTTATTTTTCCATGCCAGAATCTCATGTTACTTAAGACTATCAGAAAGCCAACATGAGGCTGCACCCAGAGCAGCACACGAAATGAGATTTCCCGCTACTACAATGCTGTGCATGTAATAATGTAAGCAGTAAACCTGCATTTCCCTCCACACGTGTTTCCCCCCCTCCTTCTGCTGTGCCTCCATTTAATGTCTCTACTATGCCAAACCCCAATGCCTTATGAGGTTTTTTTCCCCTCCAAGTTTGTTTAAATTAAAGCTGCCTAAAGAATTACAGCTGCAGGAAAAACGATGTAAAAGAGCAACAAAGAAAAACATTTCCTGTTGCAGTTTAAAATCAAAAAGAGTTTGTTTCACTAGATACTATTATGAAAAGCTTGTATATACTTCCAGTTAAAAAGAGAAAATGAATTATCAAGACCGTTCACAAAAGCCCAGCTTTTTAGGGATGCAGGTCAGTTGATCACCATATGACTGCGTCCTGAGGTTCTTAAGAAATGGGGCAGGAAAACTTGTGATTTAACTATGTGGTACAGGGATGAAAGGGGATGGATTTTTATCCGTGAGAAATTTATGATCAATGACAAGGATTTCTTGGTAATGAGGGAAAACTAGTGAACTTTTTCTGAGTTGCTCGCTTGTACTTCTTCCCATAGTTACCGCATGGGATAAGGCAGGAAATTTTTCATCTAGCTCCCAAAAGTAGCAATCAAAAGCATGGGGAAAAAACCTCTAATGAGAAACTTTTATCCAGAAAAACGTCTAACTCTATTTCACCTTCTTCCCACATGCAGTCTAATTCACATGTCTTACCAGGAAAAATGGACTAGGTTCTTTCTCCCTCTCTCCTGCCTGGCATGGATCCTATATTTGGAAAAAGAGCTCTGGAAGTGTTTCACTCCACGTCTCAGTTCCCATTTGCTTTGACCTTGAAACCAAGGGCACTGAATTTTGTTAGGAACTTCAAAAGGCTGATCAAATTACAGCATATGGTAGCAACACAAGCTGCCCAATGCAAAGCGATCCTTTTGCATACTAAATACTATCCCGATTTTCAGGACAGGGTGCTTGATGACTTAAGCCTTCCAATATGGTATGAACTCAAGCCAGAACATCTCAAAATGCTGGTAGCACTAAGATCAGTTCAAGAGTCTGACTCCCGCAATGAGGCCAGAAATACTCAACGGATTGTGGAACAGATACTCAGATCAAATATAGGATATATAGGGTCTCTGGCATAGCAGATGCACATCCCTGCTTTATTTTAAAATCCAACCCACTGAGACCTTACGCAGTGCACCCTGCACCCACCATTGTTCTCATTTGGTTTTCGGATGCCCTGAACACATGCTTTTTTTCTGTCCTATCTTGAACTCTACACTTTGAAGCACAGACTTACTATGAGCTTTGCCTGTGCAGTGAGCTATTTCTGTTGCATTTTGAACTGCTTTCTTCTGGGCTGTTTCACTGGAATTACGGATGTCAAAAAACCTCCTTCCCGAGATGCATGCTTCCACACCTCAGCAGAGGCAAAGTGGCATCTACCGTGTGTGCAACACATGTCTGTACATAGGCAGAATTCCATGCAAAAAGAGAAAATTGCACCTACAGTTATGTACCTGCTCTGCCTAAACACATGTGCTTACTGTCCCTATGTCTTTTTATGCATATACATTAGTCACAGGTATTACGCTTCCGCATCACCTATTCATCACGTCCCTTTCATCCCACCCCAACATTGAGGTGCTGGTCTCTGTACCTTGTCAAGCAGAGCGTTCTGCCAGAGTCTGAACATCATCATGTACGTCCTGTCTCGAGCCCCAAAGGAAGTAAAAAAGTGCTGAATGAGAAGAGATGGAGAGAAAAATCAGTTCAGAAAAGGCCCAAAAAAGGGAAGGAGACAAGCCTGTTTGGATCACTTTCCAGCTACAGTTCACAGAAGGACTGAGCAAGCCACACAGCACAGCTGCTCAGTTCTTGGGCACAGACTGAAGCTCACGGGGGCCTCACAGAGAGGCTGAGTGCTTCTCACCCAAGGGAGCGAGTCTGAGCACAGAAACAGTTCTGTTAGAGATGTGCTACTATATAACCCGGATCTTCCACCTGGCCCCACACCCCACATACGAGCAACGTGTGTCCCAAGGTCTGCAGAAGCTCTGCACCCAGCCCTTTTCCCTTGGTGCTTCCCTCCCAGGCCCCAGGTAGCACAAGCAGTCAGTTTGGAAAAATCCCGCAACACACTTATATTCCCCTGCCCTTGACAGCCATAAGGGGTGGCCCCAGAGGTGGAGGCTTCAAGGATGTACCTTTTCAGTGTCAGTGCAAACTTGGATGGCATTAGGAATGAGCCGTGCTGTTTTTTCCTTGGTCATCGAGCAGATATCCTTCAAGCGAACTGTCAGCTACAGTCAGAGCCATGCAGAAAGGGAAAGGCAGAAAAAGAACACGGGTAAAGAGAGACACTGATGAGAAAGACAACAGAAAGAGTGCTTTTAAAGCAATGTCAGCAAATATGCTGACATAAAACACATGCTCAGTGTGGCAGTCTGACAGCCTTACCAGTGTCTCCCAACGGAAGATGTTGCTGTAAAAGCAGATCCAGTTTTCAGAGAGGTAGAGGCGGCCCTGCAGGAGAATGTCTCTTTGTAGCGCACATGAGTAATCTGTGGGTGGACAAGGGATGATAATTTAGGAGCACCAAAACCAGAAGACAGGACAGCCTAAACGTGAGGATAAGCAGCAGCATCAAGAGAAGCAGCTACTTGACAAAACCCTGCAGAAAGTCAAAGGCAGAGGCAGAAGGAACTAAGCCACAGCTGCTGCTCTGTCCACTAGGTTATGATTCCTCCCAAGGGCACATCACAGACAATCTCTCTTACTGACTGATGATCTTGCCTTATTAGCTGGTAATTCTGTAGCATCCTATGTACTATTTCCAGATTTTAATCTGTCTTTTCCTTTTCACCTTCTAGTGCGCCATTGTTCATTTCTCTCCCAGTTTAAGCATCCTAAACAATTTCTGTTCCTCTGGTAGGAATGTGCGTCTTTCAACAGTACAAGACATGGTATGAGATCACCAGTTACATAACATAAAAGAACAGATGCAATGCACGAGGCAGTCACTAATCAGCTGCAAGGCCAAAGCCTACATGGATATGGGAAGGGCAGTCATGTGTGAGTAGGGAGCATCGGGGATGTTAGAAAAAAGGGCAGCTCAGTGGTATGCATGTTGAACGTGCAACCCTGATCAAATGAGGAAAGAGCTCGAACACTAACACACTGTCAGGTTTGGGGGAGCACTGTGGAGGAAAACATGCTCCTCAAATCATGAAGGAACGGAGCCATAGCCGACACAGATCAGTGTTGCTCTCCCTGATGCAAAACGAATGAAACCCCTTAGAAATGGTGAGGAAGGGTTCCATCTGTGCACAAGACAGACACAATGGCCTTGTTTCCTGGTGGCAATCTCTTTGAAGAAGAAAAAGCTGCATGCACATGTGCTGGATTTCCTCCCCAAACCATGGGCCAGCACAACAGAGCATTGCACCAAGGGGCTGACCTTACCTACAATGAGGCGCTCCGTGTCAGGAAGCTGTTTGAAGAGTTTCCTGAAATCTTCATTCCGTTGTTTGTATGTTGGACTCAACACCTGCAAATAACAGAGTGCCTGTTAAAGAGAGGGGCAGGCATGAGTACAGAGAAATGGAGTGGGAGAACAGGAACACCTTGGTAAGGAGAAGGGAGATCAGATGCACTTACAAAGCTTGAGGCTAGGAGTGCCCATCACAGCAGACACACAGATGGGAGAATTTGGGATTTAGTGCATTAAGTGAGAAGAAGAGGAGAACCTAACTTGGAAGAGCAAGTACAGAGTAGAAGGGCTATACCCGTACCTGCTAGGTAGCAAAACAGATTTGCACGGAAGCTGTGGCTGCAGGAGAAATCTCTTTTCCTGCAATCCTAGACTGTACAAGGTATGACACATGCTCTGTTTGCAATGCATCAGTTAGCCACCAATCCCCAAGCTCTCCCAGGAACAGCTTAGCAACCCTGCGCTTTAGTACAGCTGCAGCCCTGCCAGAGGAACTTGAATGATCACTGTCATCAAGAGCTCAGGAATAACGCAGTCATCCCCATTCCTCTCCCCATCAAATGCTCCACCTGGCAGTCAGTTAACACACAACTACCCGCTGGTATAGTGAGAACAATTTTGTGGGGCTCGGAAGAGGCTCTCGCACGGACTCAACCATGTTTTGCACTTACTCTGCAGACACTTGGCCTCATGGAAGGCCTCAGAGAAAACGGTGCTGTTGGCTGGAGGGAGACCAGGAGCTGGCTTCTCTCTGGTGTTTACTAAACTATAACATGACTCTGTTAGACCACCTCCTACACACCATGTCCATGCTCAAAATAGCCAGAACATCTTTTGAAGGCAGAGTTGACCGAAATAGAGGCAGGTGCAAATTCAGGAGACCCGTATCTCCCATCTAATCTGTCACGTTCTGTCTCCCACAAACGTAGGGAAGGCGAAGCAACCTGGGGTACAACCTCTTCCCTCCCTATCTCCATTTCCTCTCAACAACCCTCTCCTATCTCTTCCAGCTGCGCAATACAAATCTCCCAAAGCATAAAGGTGGGCACATCTCAGGGCCTCCCAGCAAGGGCCCCAAAAATTAAAGTGATTATAGAAGGTAGCTTCTCTTTGAGAATGGTGTTGGTGGGGTCACAGGGATGGGAGGAATATGAAGTTTATTTAGCATTAGCCTTACAAAATTGTCAAATGCTGTCAAATCAAAGAAGGAAACACAGACAACCCCCTGCCCCCCCAAAAGCATTCCCTCTTCCTCACACCAATTCAGTGAACTAGAAACAGTATTTTTTAACATCAACTCAGCACTTCAGATATTTGCTCCAGTTCTGTGGGCCCAAAGGAAAGTATCTTACTTCCGAATAAAATCTGCTAACCAGCAGATGACAGAAATATGAATTTTACTTACCAAACTTCTAGCCTGAACATGTGGAAAAGATCTTGGTCAGAGACGGGCTCCAGCAAGAGCCCAAGCCCAAGATTTCCTGGGACAAGCAGACAGGATGGGAAAGGAGGGGGGAACAGAGATTATAATCAGCTCTGAGCTTTGGGTTCAATGCATTACAGCAACCCAACTTAGAAGTACAGTTTCCATGTGGAGGGGTGCTCCCTTCCCTTCCCCGCAGTAAGGGATGTTCTGACCTGTCTAGAACCTGTACTACAACAGATGCTTCTGCTTAGCACCAGAACTTCTGTTAAAGTGACAAACAGTTCAGTTTAGAGACACTCACAGCTGGAATTTCATCTGATCCACGGCTGACATTTTCTTGCGGTAAGTCGACAAGCCCCTCCAGGTCCCACAGCAGACATGGCAATTCTTGATCCAGCACAAGATCCCAGAGAGCCCCACACTCCAGCAAGGAATCCATAGCGTTCCCTCAGCACTTGCACAACTCCCTGTGTTCTCAGTCAAACTCCGCTTTTCCTGTTCCTGCTGTTACCGCTTCTTGTTTAGATTCAAAGTCGAAAGAGATACAGCGGCTTGGCAGGAGTTTACGTGCCTTCCCCTACTTTCTTGCTCATATTCAGGTCGTCTGCCCTAGCGGCCTCTGTAGGTCTGAGAGAGGATTTGCCCTCCAGAGGACTTTGAAAAAGTGGCTCATTAGGGTAAGCGTGCTGGCGGGCAACCTTTGTGCTCTTCTGCTCCAGCCTCACCGGCTTCTTGCTGTGGGCGTCCCTTGAAGCTCTGCAAAAGTGCCGACAGCCTGAGCAGTCCCAGGCAGGTCTGTGCAAGGCATCTGCCACTCCCGACCGAGGCCCAATGCCCAGGACTGCCAGAGCTAGCAACTGAAATAGCCCCGACCACCAGGACCCCACCAGACCAGCTGTAACTCACAGATCTAGCCGCAGTTTCCAGGACTGAACAGGACAGTAAACAGCTCAGAGACTTCAGCCACTTTTTTTTTTTCCCCTTTGAAACCAGAAAAGCAGTTATTCTTATTCCTTCAGTGCCTGCCTCAGGCTCTCCTCTCTAGTCCCTCTCTGCTCTGAAAGGCAGCTTCAGTCTTTGTTAACGTTTCTCATGGAAGGAGCGGGTGGGGAAGATACCAAAATGACTCGCACATGCTTTAAGTTACTGTAGCTGGGTAATTCTATCGGCCAATGCCCTGCAGTAACCCAGGCTCAGCCCTGCCTCCCAGCAGATGTTTCCTGTAATGGAAAGTTGCTGGACAGAGTGTGTAAGGGGAGGCACGAGGGGAGTAAGGAGAGACCAGTCTAAAGAATATAGCTATGAGAAATTAGCCATGTGACACCCACACAGTTAGAAACCTTAAGGGCTCTGCTACTCCTATATGTATCTCTGAGCACCCCAAAAAGCATAGGTCTTTCTAGGTTTCATTCATTAGTCAGGTCACTCTGGAAATGAAGGACAATGGCTTCCTTCAGGCTCCAGCAAATGAACTCCCTGCAGGTCCCAGGAAGATTGCTTGGAGCACTGGAACTCCCTGTATCCCTCTGCTCTCAGTCCCCTGCCTCTCCATCTCTCTGCTCAAGTGTAGAAATGCACAAGTAAGAGTCCACACCATGACACCCGTGCTGCTCAGCCATGATGCTGAGTCTGTGGAAGCAAGTATACTGAAGTAAAATCCTCATTCTTCCTAACAAACTGGGCACACAGATCTCACAAAACCAAAACCAAAAAAACCCCAACCAAAAACAACCAACCAAGTCCCTGCAAAGCCACTGTTTCGTTCCAGGGCCAGTGACTGCAGTTTGCTCACTGACAGGAAGAACTGGCAAGCGCTCCGTCTGCTCAGATGCACCACAAAAGCATTGCTGGTGCTAGACAGCACAGAGGTCTTTCCATTTAGCCCTGTTAGAAGGAAGCAGTACATCCATCTGCAAAGAATTAGGATTGCAGACATCTGCGAGGTACCTGCATTGCTTTACTGAATAGCCCTCTTTGCTGGAAACTGTTTATGGGATTACTTCCAAAAAAAAACCCACCAGGATGCTTCTGTCTATACACCCACCCACCTCCCTTTGCAAAGATGAATGGCACAAGTGATCGGAAGAGCTAACCCGGAGGTGGAGACAGCAAACATTAACTCTACTGCAAACAGAGGGAGACGGGACAGGATGGCACTGCAAAGGGTGGAGAGAAGAGGCTCGGTGGGGGAAATGGGGAGAAAAGGGTGACTCCCTGTTAATACACAAACAAATCCTCTGACAGGAAATTTAAAGCAACTGTTGCTGGGGGATGGGACAGAACAGGGAAGTCTGACAACACAAGAGCTGAGAAAGGCATGGTCTTGTACAGTACACGGCACAGAAAACAGGTGAAGAGGAGAGATGGCAATGGCAAGAGGCAGTGAGAAAAGGAGGAAGGAAAATCTTATCCAATTTGCGTGACAGATGGACTTGCTCTTAACTCTTTAGGAAGATTTACATTGGTTCTGGACAGAACAGGAAAACTACTGGAAAAGAACAGAATACGTTCCCTGCTTGTGTGGGAGAGTTTAGATCCCACGGACAGCAGGACTGCTATGCTGATTAATGCCAGCAAAGAAACTGGCCACCTGTCCCACAGCATTTCTTCCAAACCTGGTCTTGGTCTCTCTGGTTTTTTTCCTCTTTTTTTTTTTTCTTTTTCCTTTTAAAAGTGAATGAACAGCAGAGGAAGAAGATTCAAAGTAACCGCTGGCCATTTGGGGTGGAAAGTGGATTTGAATTCATCATCACATGAGCTTGCACCAAAAGCTCACTCCTAATTTAGTGCCTCTATACCACAGTAACTGTGCCAGGCCTGGTAATCCATGCACCTAAAATAATGGAAAATCTGAAGGGTATTGCCTATGAAAAGTAACTGAAAGACATCGCTCCAGAAATAGTTTGACAAAATGGTCACTGGAACTTAAAAGATGACTGCGCTGATTTACAGAGAAAATGGCTTTTTGTTCAGCACCTTGCTAACTCATCATCGGGCCTGGATTTTTGCAATAAACCCTGTTGACATGATTGCTGTTGCTGAGTCAGACTCGGGCTGCCACCTCTTGGAAAGCTGTTTACGACGTTTTCCCTAAAATGATGCATAATTTCTCTCTCTTTGTCTTTATAGGGAGCATTTTATTCTTTCCAACAGCTGAGTTTCCCCCCGGTATCTACGAGGTCTCCAAGAGGGTACTGCAAGAAAAAAGGACAGCACACCGAGACCAGCAAAGGCTGATTTCTTATAGTGTTCAGTCTTGTGATTGCTTGACATTGTTCTTAAGACACTGCAAGCACTGCTCAAGGGTGTCCACAAAGAAAGGCCCTTCGCAGCATCACAGTCCACCATGGATTCTCGGCCACCTCCTAACTCCTAGTGCAAAGGCTTTTGCCGCAGCTTTCCCAAAGGAAAACCTAGGGCGCTCTCCTTTACATGGCTACATATTTGCATTTGACTGGATTTATTTTTGAGACTTCCACCTCTTGCAAGCCAGGCTGAAAATTGCCTTGTGTGCACAGCGTTTGTTTGCAGAACTGCAGGTGCAGGGCTCCTGTCCCACTCCGTGCAATCCTCAGTGCAGACTTTGCTCTCCCAAAGAGGAGTGGGTAGAACTGTTCTTCTGTTGATCTTTTCAGAATTACTAGGACAGCAAATGTTTCTAGTAGTATTTAAGAACATCTGAAAGAGACAATTAGCATCTTTTCACTGTAATTTTTTTTCCCCACTAACCACTCTGGGGCTATCCTGCACATAGGTGGAGAGGAGGTGGTTCAGGTCAGTTATAGGGAGAAACTTTAAGAAGAAAAAAATTCAAGCATGGTTGCAAAAGAGAAGGCAGGTGAAAGGAATGTGCGTAGATAAACAGAAAGGAAAGGAGTACAGAGTAGGGCAGATCTTGGGATCTACATAGTAAACTGAAAACCTTGTAGCGAGATATAAATCTCACCTCTTCCCCGGTGTAAACTGTGTTTGCTCTAACTTGTCAAGACCATCTTATTCTCTTTTCTGGGAGTATTCTCTGCAGATTCTCCTGATGCCTGGTGTCCACCAGCACAGGGACTACAGCAGGCAATTTACAGCAGCAAGCCTTGCTATATAGAGTGTCAGCTAGAAATGCTGCAGAAAATTGGAGACATACAGCCTAATTTAGGAACAGTCAGGTAAGTAGAAGGATCAACAGTCCAGCTGAGAGAGAAGTAGGCAGAAAAAGACATGGCAGACTTGCTAGGCTCAGTGCCTAAACTGTACACTGACCTCAAGACACAAAAACTAAGAGCTCCTCCATGCTCAGAAATGGGGCCCTTCACCCAAAGCCCAGACAGAAGGAGAAGAACAAAAGAGCTTCTACCCTTGGCAGCAAAATATTTCCAGTTTGTCTCTAATTTTAATGATGTCTGCTGGGTGACAAATTCCTTCTACCAACCGTGGAGTTCCTGCCACCCCCACAGCCAGTGCGACCTCGTCCTTCATGTCATCAGGGAAGTGAAACACAAGTTTCCCACCTCTCTAAGCACATCAGGTCTACAGAGTAAGACACATCTCTGTTTCAGTAAACAAAATTACAGAGAAAATTTGGTTTTGAGGTCTATTCTTTTTTTAAAAAAATAAATTTTAAAATTATTTTTAAAATAATAAATCAATTAACAATAATTCAACATGCAGACACACAAATCCAAAGCAGACACATGCAAACTGCATCCTGATGGCTACGCATAGATGGGTGAGGCCTAAACCACAGCTGACCAGCAAACTGAGTTTCACTCCGTAAGAACAACAGTTCTTCCAAACCAGAGTCTCCATGTCTGCAGTTCCTCACCAAAGGCACAAGAAACACCTCAGGAACTTTTTCTTTCTGCTGCTAGTGAACTCAACCAGCCCAGTGATGGTCTGCTCTTCCACCATGAGGACATGAACACAAAGCAAACCCTGTAAGGTTGAGTATATTTCTTTTCAAACTGGTGTTCTTTTCTACATCTCACAGTGCACCTGGCCCAGTTTGCATTTGTCCTCTGGAAAGCAAAGCAGAGAAAGCACACCAAGACCAAGAAAGGGCAGGTCTGCCAAACCAATCCATGACCTTGGTTCATCCCTTTTCTCCCACTTCTCCATCTGGTAGGGATGTCAATCCCAAAAAGCACTGGTAGGATCAAAAAGAGAACACACAAAGCGAGAGAAGTTGGTAGCATCTTAAGGAAAAAGTAGAGAAGAAGGAATCCAGGAGAGGGAAAAGCAAGGGTTCCAACTGGCAAAGAGGGATACAGTGCTACAAGGACAAAAAGACCAGTTAAAAGCAGCAAAAACTGAAGTCATCTTAGAAAACTGGCATTCTGACCACCGATGCTCTGGGGATCTTTGAGGACAATGTGCTCTTTGAGGCAAGGACTATATTTTTGGTTTGTGTTTGTACAGTGCCTGGCACCTGTGGCTGCTGAACTGGCACAAAGAACAATGTGGAGGGTGTTTGCTCTGAGCGTAGTGAAGTTTATGTAAAATGAAGGTGGAGGAAAGTGAGGAAAGGAAATTATAAGGCTTTGTGAAGGGGTAACCTCCACAGATTCATTTCTAGAGCTGCTCTCAGTGGGGAAAGGAATAGAAAAATCAGAATGGTCCAAATGCCAGAAAAATCCTGCCTGGAAGGAGTTGGCAAAGAAGGGAAACTATATCAAGGAGATGCATTAGTAAATTTTTAATGGTAATAATACTGCCAAGCAGGATTGTCTGCCTTCCTGGAGTTTGCGACCCATCCGTATTTCCATATTGCTGCTTTTATCTGGCCAGAATGTCTCTACTAACTAGAGCATGGTTTGGTTTCATTTTGTTTTCTAAAGGAAAGTAATTGCGGAGGGGACCACAAAAAAATGCAGCCAGTGCTTACTCTCCGGATGTACTGTCTCTCATGCTGAAAATGTATGGAGGAAAAACAAGAGAACAGAAAAATAAGATAGAGAGGACATGAAAACACAAGAGACCCACAGAAACAGACCACAGCAAAGCATCATGCAGCAGGGTATGGATCTCAGCAGCTATAGTCAGAAGCAGCTCTTGCATAATAGCAAAAGTCACCTTTAGCCATGACCACAGATTCACATTTTTGCAGCAGCCTGGTTGGGCCTGTGCATCTGCCCAAACTGCCTCACTCCACGTTCCTTTATCTGCCACTTCTCCACCGGTTTGGCCTACTGTGGTTTATACTTCATTCTTAATGCCCTTGCCTCTCTGCTTCTCTCTGCTTCTGAGACCACATCTTTTCCTGTCCTTGCTACTATCCTGGTGCTGATTATACACAGCAAGGAAGTCAGTCTGCCTCTCATGCCTCTCTCAAATCTGACCACACTGTATCAGCCAAAATCATTGGTTCTAATGGTTCCTTAGCCTGCAGGAAGGTAGGAACTGTTGCTGAACATGGAATGGCTGCTGCATTTGCCTATAAAATCACGGTACTGCTGGTATCTACTTTAGAGCGCTCAAGGGGCGAGGGTTCAACTGTGCAAAAGTGACACCAATTGTGGAAATTTGCACACTACCAGCTTTGTACCAAAAACACTGCCACTTGTGCTTGCGGAACAAAAACAAGATCAAGGCAGAAGCAAAAGATGATTTGTGTTTCTGTGAGGTCAACAGAAAATAATTCCTCTCTCGCCCCACACCACCCTGAGAGATGCAAAGGGTTTGCACAGTGGCAGCTCTGTCACCACATCAAGACCAACTCTGCTGGGAAACTGGAAGGTACAGGATGCGGAGATCATCAGAATAGCGACTGAAAAGACATAGCTTTTGCTCGCTCTCTGTGGCATCCTTTCCCTCAGGATGTCAGTCCTCCTTTGCCAGTTCTGAGCCATTTCCATCTCCTCTTTTTGGAAATGGTCAGTATGCCCCAGTGCCACTGCAAAGCCCCTTTGCACCTCCCCCCACCCCCACCCAGGTACCCAGCCCATATTCACCCAGGGACAAGAGAAACTGGAGTACTTACGTTATACCAACTCTGGCTTTTCTGTAAGGACAAAATAAAAGAGAAGCATTAGTTAGCACAGAGATCTTAGGATCAAAAAGAAAGACGGACAGAGAAATTAGGTCCAATCTGGTTTGTATAATTAGTGAAGTGAAAGTGGGATTAAACGGAAGATTTCAATGGATTTCACAGTGTGGTCTAACACAGTTATTTCCAGTTACAGGAACAAAGAACAAATCCAGAAGCACGATTCCATAATAGGAAACAATTCAGGCTAACGTGTGCATGTCCACATGCACGCACACACACACACAAACTCACGCGCACGTGCTGTAATCATTTTTGCAGAACAGCAGCGCCCACTAGCAATAGAGGAGCTAATCATAATCGTTGCCAGCCATTTCTTCTAGAGGCCTCATTCCTCCACAGCTGCTGGCTTGGTTGCAAAAATCACATTGCGTTGAACGGACCCTGTGCAAATAAGCCCTCGAAGAAGTACCAGGAGGCAGGGACACAATTTTACTCACAAAAGCCATCAGGCAAAATTTTCAATAGTAGTTTAAATTTTAAAAGGGACACAGAGCCAGGAAAACTGCCGAAGAAAATCACTAGAAAAGCTAAGAAAACAAAAAAGGATGGGGTTTTTTTTTCAGAATTTCAGTGCACAGTGTTTTGCATCATCTGCGCATGTGATTTTTTTCTCCTTATCATGGCATTTCGTATGCTTTGAGAGGACAGGCCACAGGTCACACTGGAGCATATGAAAAAGCTAGCTCAGCTTGGAAAGTCACACTTGGCAATTTTCAGCTGGAGGTGAGATTTATCTGCACAGAGGGAGGAAGAAATAAGCTTCACGCTCCCAACTCCAGTCAGGCTGGCTTTCCAATGTCAGGACACTGAGCAGAACTGACAGAAAGTATAGGCATCCCCCATTTTAGGGTGGATTTACCTCAGGGCAATGAAGCTTGGGGGCACTGTAGCCTTTCACCACTAATGGTGGTCAGCTACAGTGCATATTGCCAGGCACGTTGTGTGTCAGCAGCCACACAGCTGTGCTCGTCCCCCTCTCCCAACCAGCAATGGCATGTCTACATTACACTTGGGGGAGCTGAGAGTCTAATAGACAAGGACAGAAGCAATGTTTCACTGCATTTTTTTCTCTGAAGTCATCTTGCTTCTGACCTTGGACTGGGAGTATTTTTCACAGCTTTATAGCTAGTCTGGAATATGAAAGAAAACGTACTACTGTCCGACTTGTAACAGAGCCTGTGGAAGTTTCACTCAGACAGTTAAGTTCATATTCACAGAAACACAGAAACTACCTGCACTGGGATAGCCCACAACAGGACCAACGACGTACAGGAGGTTTACCATAGGAAAGTAAGCACAAAGTGTTAGTGAGATCAGATTGGACCAGAGATTTCTATGAAGACATGGCATTGCTTACACTGTTCTTTCCCTACACCTCCCTGCTTTCAGTTTCCTATGGCCACTATATGCCACTCCAGCAGACAACTTTACTGGCATCTGGATCTCATTCACAGAGCCAACATTTCTGAAGGATCCCTTGCAACCTTGGGCATTTCTGCCAGTTTTACTGCACTGGTCTCTAATGAAAAACCCCACAGTAATATAGTGTACACCACAGGCCAAAATACAAAAGTTTGATGTTAAAAAGAGCAACACCTCTAAGGCCTTTCCTCAAATCCTGGGGAAAGGATATGAACTGAAGAACTAAATACACAGTATAGCTCATCAACTAACTAGAGGAATTTCCTCTTACTTCCTACACTTTTCCATACTTGGCCATACCCTCCGTTCATAAAGGATCTGGTTGAAGACATCCTTCTCTGTAAGTAGGACATGGAAAAAAGCCTTATGCAATTCAGCTATACTAAAAAAAAAAAAAAAAAAAAATCAGGGGAATTAATCTTAATCCATGTACACACCACCTTGTCCTGAGGAGCACAGGGGCTAAGATGAAGTGATTTTCCTGCAAATTTGCTTTGCCATCTGTCTGCCTTAATGAGCAAAAGGCATAACTCAGAAATTCCTGGGGGAAAAAATTCATCATCAAACTATATTCGGCATAGAGAAAACAGAGACACTGCTGTCACTGTGTCTTCTAAATCAGGGTGCACATGTTGTGGTGTCAGCATGCTGCAACAGGATTTCATTCCCCTCTGCTACATTAATTGCAGTAACTCTTCCCCACACATACACATTTGAACTTCCCCAAACTGTGGCTCCTCTGTAAAGGAGCTCTGCAGCTCCTCCTTTCTTAAGCTCTTCCACAAAATTATACTGACATCCAAACCTCATCTTTTGCCTCCATCAAGTGTTTAAACATGAGGAGATTCTTTCCCTATGTTTTGCAGGTACAACAGACTACAGGAAGTCCAAAGAGAAGGGAGACTATCTGAGTCCTTAAATCTACCGTCAGTTTGTTTACCTTTTTTTTTTAAACTCACTGAGAGTCAGAATATAGGGGGATGTGAACTGTGAAAATCAAGAGACAGTATAATGGGGGGTAAAAGGAAAAACATATTCTTACTTTGAGCAGGTTAAGTCTGTCATACTGGAAAAAGAAACCATAAGCATTAGAACTGAAAAGAGAAAATAAATAAGTAACAGAGGAATGGGGTTGCACGCAGAAGTGGAAAAGACGTCACTGATTTGCAGAGATGATGCTATAGGAGCAGATACCAGAGTTCATAGTTACATGGTGGCTGTAACCAGGAAGAACTTAGGAGAACTTGAGGAAGGTGAAAAATGGGGTATTTTCTCTGAGCCTTTAATTATATAGTGTTGCCTCTAAATCTTCATGGGTTAATGATCTCGTATTTGCATATACTGCTATGGGAGATTACAGCTTTACAGTGCAGATGGGAAGCAGTGGGTCACGCATATGAAGTTCAGCCTGCTAACGTGATGCCAACAGAAGTTTCCACCTTTTAGCATTACTGGGAGCAGGATCACAACTCACTCTTACATACAGCTGCTTCCAGGGGAACAGAAACCTTTTGTCAAGTGAATGACATGCCATAGAGCTCTAGAAGTATCCCTAAGTCCATTTTACAACTGAGGAAACAGAGGCACAGAACCAGGGTGAGGGCAGAGCTCGGAACGGATTCCAGAGGCCTTTCTCCTGACCTGCGTACTTCCAAAATCCATGCTATTCACCTGGCTTCTAAATGCCCATGGCCAAGTAACTCAAATAAATTGAGGAAATTCATTCCCAAATCCCACACCCCCGTCCAAAACGACCAGAATTTCATGACCTACTACCTAAAGGAGGATTATACCACCCAACAGGAGGGGTAAACAAGAAGACACAGCCAAATTCTTCTCATAATCGCACACTGAAAGGACAAGGTGCAACAGTCATAAGCTGCAGTAAGGGAAATTCTATTCGGATAGAAGGAAAAAGCCTGTTCACAACAGGAGTGGTTAAGCACTGGAGCAGAGGCCTGACAAGGCTGTGGGATCTCCAGTCTTGGAGGTTTGCAAAATGCGCCTGGCCAAGACTTTAGACCAACCTGATCTAACCACATCAGCTGTGCTTTGAGAAGGGGCTTGGACTAGAGACCTTCTGAGATCCCTTCTGATCTAAACTGTTCTACAATCTCCAGGGCCTACATCAAAATTCATGTTTTCCCCTAACCTGATATTTATCCCCAGCATTCATTATTAGCTATAGACAGTGGGGAAGGATCTGAAGGATTTGCAATGGAGAGGAAATCACTTTTATCCTCGGGCAAGAGCAAAAGAGTATTTATTGTCGGCTGCTAGCAAAAGGGGTTTTTTGCTGAGTTCAGAAAGCTGTTCCAGAAGCAGCAGTGTTTGCCAGCAAAAGCCTAAGGCTGATGCAGGTCTATAGGTGGTTTGGTCTATGCCACACTGGTGGACAGCATGGAAAAGCAAGCTCCAGAAAAGATTTCCTACAGATGTAATCCAGTGCTTAAAAACTCCTGGTGAAGCGCTCCCTCTGATGGCAACACTGCAGCACGACAATTAACACAGCAGACAAAGGAGGGCAAGGAACTTCAAGCAGATCTGTCAGCAATTGTATAAACACAGCATCAAACTCATGGGCTCAAGCTGTTTCATTTCATTAGCAAGTCAGGTTGGAAAATCAGACCATTCTTCTTGCAAAAGAGGGGTGGGGAGAGGACAAGAGGCTGAGAAAGGAGATTTTAGAATCTTTGTCCTTAAGTTCTTTGTTCCTAACCTCTCCCTGTCTTGAACAGATCACATCATCATCTGTGTGGGGAGAATCAGGGGGCTTATTACGCTTGAGATTCCTCACTTGTACCAGAGAAAGCCACCTTGTGAAGCACAGAAAAGAGATTCAGCCTTCACGCTGCTTTAGGCTCACTTTATGCACAGACCGTGGGTGAGCAGAGCAGGAGGCTCTGACGCTGGCTGGCATTGGCTCACACTGGAACTCATCTGAGGTCCACTTCCCTCTTGTTTCTCTAATTGTCTTAAAAGTCGTTGGTTTTTTCTCTCAGGAAAGCAAGGTGCTGGCTGCAAGCACATAACAGTACCACTACACATACTTTTTACGCATACATCACTCTCTGCCAATGTTCTTCCCACCAGTCCCTCTCCTAACAAACCTCTCCATCGCTTAGGGAAAGCGCCTCCAGCCTACCATAGCCTAGCCACGACCTGTCCTGACCCACACACCTCTACTCACCAGCAATCCTTTCAGGACTCTCTGCTACTCCAGACCTGCATTTTCCATAGAACTACTTTCACACCTCACTTAAGACATTAGTCCCACAGTCCTCCTTTGTAGTTATCCAAGCTACAGTTACCAAGCACAAGACAATCTGTCTAAAAAAAGACATAAAGAAGCTTCCCGCAGACACCAGCAATCATGCAAGGTCAGGCTGGTTACAAGAGGTATTACGACCAAGGGAAAAACAGTAAGCCAGCGCTGTAGACTTCATTGCTTTCTGAGAACTTGCCTAGAATGAAATCTAAGGCATCAACTGGGGAAAGGCCAAGGCATTGATTTCGTGAATTATGAAGCCATCCAAGCCATTCTGGTTTTAACTTTACTTGTATACATGTGGAAATGTCAACAGCCTGGCACTTTGTCCAATAAGCATCCCATCTGCGTTTCTCATTTTTACACTCTTCTGAGGGTAGCATAGAAATGTGAGATCAATCTCAAATGAGCTTATCTCCACTCCAAGCACCCACAGAGGGATCTTCTACTTATTACCTTTCAGAGCGAGCCCATGAATTCTCACAATTCATTTGGGACAGGTCTGTTCTAACAGGTTTAAGCTGGGTTCATTAGAAATCACTGATCTTTAATATTTACATCACACAGAAAAGCGTGCAAGAGCAGTAAGTTGAGATCACTGGCCACAAAACTATTATTTATCATAAAAAGCAGGCAAGAAGTTATGGAGATCAACTCTTGTTTCTGAAAGGCATAAAGTAAGAAGAGAAGAAAGAGATGGGATTATGGTACTGTTTAGCCTACCAAAGCCAGCAGATTTCTCCCTGGCAAAGAGAGCAGCTCACTTCAAGGGAGAGGGAAAGCAAACCTTGAAACAAAGGCTAAAATTAGTTGGAAGTAATTGAAGGAGTGTGATGAACAGGCCAGTTCTCACACCATGTGAGCAAATATTAATGAGATCCCAGTGATACAAGTGAAACCAGCTTCTCAGCTACAGGCATCAGGCTGAGCTCTTGCTGACATTCTCGCAGCCGCACCAGGAGAATGCCTTACTGGGGTCACCGCTCAGTACCACAGGGGGGGTTTCTGAGTGATGAAACAATTCTACAGTGGGGGACAGGAGAGAAAAAAGAAGGCTTACTTTGGAGAGGCGCTTGTGTGACTTAATCGGAGAGAAAGCATGCAGGAATGAAAAGAGAGAAATTAAGGAAAGAAGAAAAATTACCTCGCAAATCAAGAGAAGGAAAACCCACAAACCCAACAGAAAGCATTATATGCCCCCCCTTCCTTATGAAAAGCACCATGAATTAAAGTCAAGCGTTAGTAGTCACCATGTTGGTAAAAATCGCACTCCCATGGCCTTAAATCACAGCACTTTATGGGCCAGGGCAACTCATCTCTGTAATCCCCCCTTACCAAAGACGCCATTTCCCTGACAGAGCATCCCCCAGTGTGGGAATAAACATAGCGTGCCCTGCACCCTGCCTGCCTCCCATCTGCATGGCTTTCTTTGGGGGACAGACCACTGGCACCATAACGCATGAGGGTGTCATCCGGTCCTGCCACCCTGGGGCGGTGTTTGTAGGTTACTGTGTGCACAGGAAGCTAGTCTGACCTCAAGGGCGACCTCAGAACTGACAGGTCTCAAATGATTCATCTTGAAAAAACCCTTCGCCCCCTCTTTTGAACTCACATACTCCCCCCCTTAGTGGTGAGAGATCAGTTCAGCCCAGTGAACGTGGGCCAGTGAATCCTGTTTCCTGTGCTGACAGTGACCACAAAGGGGAGTGGATGAAGACTTCTTGTGTGCGTGACACAATCCATCAATAGATCAGGCAAAGATCTAACAACTCATTTCACACAAGCCATCAGGGTTACGTCTGTGACACCATGAAGTTATTCAGGCTGAAATATTTCACTTCAAAAATCTGGAAAAACACAAGTGCTCCTGACAGCTAACTATCTTATAATACGCCACTGACATTAGGGTTATAATCAAAGGTTATGTTTGGCTCCCAAAGCCCTTGTGTTTCACCAGGTCCCACTGCTCACAGAAAATCAAGAGTCGCCAAACCTGAAACCCTCTTCCTCAGTACAGCAAAGACAAGGCTGTTTCTAATATGGTCAAAAGACACAATACCTTTCTAGGGAAAGTATCACCTACTCTGGCCAAGACAGTCATCATACTGCACTGATAGGAGGCAATGTGCAGAGGACTAGCAAACTGATTCTGTGCAACTTGAACCTCATCTCAACACAGGACTTAGACAGGACTGGAGAAATGCACGGGCCCTTCACAGGCTGTCTGCACAGAGGAACCTTTATTTGTTCCATGACACTTCATGATCCAGATGCTAAAAAGTAATTGCAACAGCTGATTTTCAAGGTCTTTCTCAAAACCACAAAGCCTCCCAAGCAAACAGGGCCTTGACTGCAAAAACGCTAGCCTACATGGGCCGTTATGGAACTGCAGTACCATCAGCAACTCATGGACTCAGGTCGCTGAAAGGATGATAGAGTTATGCTGAAGTCTGACCTAGGCAAATAGCTCCCAGTTAGGAGAATTTTCAGAAGTACGATGGGGGAGGAAGGAGGAAAGTTAGCCAGAGGAAAAAAGGCACAGGAGAAAGCCAGCGTACCGCATTAGAGAGTTTAGAACTGGAGACACGTGCACTTTTTGGCTAAAGTCATTTGCTCGCTCCTCACCTTGGAGTTCTTGGCCCCACTGCGGCCTGACTGAGAGGAACAGCTACGCTGTACACCCTGCTCCGGTGTGGAAGGGGATTTGTCTGACGAGTGGTCTGAGCCTTTTTCCACCATGGCGTCTCCTTGGGAGTCCTGCGGTGTCGGGGATCGGGAGCGTTTGCGCAGGATTGGGGAGCAGGCAGGTGTGCTGCGGTTTGAGTTACTGGCAGTACTGCAGAAAGAAAGAAAGAGCAGGGTTAATAATCTTCAGCTCAGACAGAAAGCAACTGCACCCATGCCTTGAGGTGGAGCATTACCCACAGATTTCTCCACTAATACAGTGGACAAATCTGGCTTCCTGAAGCAATGCACCCAATGCCACACACTTAGGACTTCTGTCCCCAGTAAAATTAGGCCGTAGACAGTTATCATTTACCAGTGGCAGAGGGAACTGCAACGGCCTGCCAATGTCTTTCTCCACCCACTCTTCAATTCATCTGACCACAGATGAATGCCTACAAGAATGAACTCATTCTCTCGTGTCAGCTCTGAGAGTTTAAAATGATGATCTGAGCTTAGAAAACCTAAACTTGCACTCAAGAATGAGGGAGATGTCAGTGTGTTCTCCACACAGTCCCCCTCTGTACCTCCTTTATTTTATTTCAGCAAGTGTAACTATTCTCAACAGGATGCACAAAAATGGAATCATATCTTTTAGGAAACACTCCATTAAAGATCATCAAAAATGATAGGGCACTGGGAGGGGAGTCACAATGACAGACAATCCAGTCATGATTTCCTGTATCAAATCATCCTTTCCCACACCAGTTAGAGTTGGGCATGAAAATGTTTTGTTATAACATAACATGATTTTTTAAAAAAAAAGTTCCCCTTTCGTAACAGGGAAAAGCTAGACCTTTCAAGAGTTTTATGGAAATTATGAAACACTTAGGGGAATGGAACTTCTCATCCTGTATCTTCAGCAAATGCCCTAGCACCTAAATCAGAAAGCCAGTTACATACATATTTATACAGAACAGGAAAACTCAGATTTCCTCAGTGTTCCTTCTCTTTTGATGCCTCTTCTTCCTGCCAGACTCTTCAAAATATCACAGGCTACATCCATTTTTCCCTACATAACTCAATTCCTTCAGCAGTCAAATCTATTTATGACCAGCTCAAACATTTTTGAGGCCTTTCCAGCTGGTACTGTTCAACTTCACAACCTGCAGGTTACAGTGGAACCTGGGCTGATCCAAGGATGAACTCTGTGCTAACTCTGCCATGCTGAGTTGTTACAGTACCCTGTTATCATTAGAAATCCCAGCAACAGAAGAGCAGGGAATAGAAAAAGGATGAAGGAATTACAACTGTAAGGGATTGCATTAAAGAAGCTGGTACAATCAAACTCTTAAGAGCTATAATTTAAGCCCAATTACATACAGCAAACTGAAGTTTGCTTCTCACAATGGGATATACAGTGAGGTAGGTAAAATGGATCGGCTCCTTTCTGAAAATCTAGAAAAGTTGAATACATGCCTGAGGTTTCATTAATTCTCAGATAAAAATCATATACAACTCTTATCTTTGAAGATGCCAAAAACATTTTACAAATGTTAGTTAGCAGATACAGGTAGATCATGTAATACACTCTTCCAGTAGTTATCAGGTTTAGTTTGGTTTGGTTTAGTACTGGATGAACTGGTCTCATAAATTATCCAATTATTTGCTCACTGCCTGTGTTAACGCACAAGTGATGAAACTTTCCCTAAACGATTTTCAAAAAGCATACAACACAGTTGCTTATGCAAACATCAACAGAATCAAATTTCACACTCATATGCGCAATGAACTTGCAATTGGCACTTCGCAGAAAACCCTTAGAAGATATTTTCAAGAATATTAAGTGTGGAAGTTTATATAGGTAATGAACAGGCTAGACAAAATGGGTTTGCAAAATGTTCTGTAAGCAGGAAGAAAGATAGATTAAATTACAGACTCTGCTCTGTTACCTATTTCTACTTAATAGACTGAGAAACATATAGACTTATTATAATAAAAAGCTGCTTGTTCAAATGCCACCTAAACCCCAAGTTAGCTCCAGTGCGAAGACTGGCAGAATAATTCCCCCCCTTAGCTTATTTCTTCCACAGTTCACACCTAGCAATGGCACATCTCATGAGTGAAATATGCCAACAGCATACTGTGTCCTTCATCTCCCTGGTCAAGACACAGGAATACTGAAATACTAACTACATGTACAGCACAACTGTAGCAATATTCAAGCTTTAATCCCTCCAAATCGTATCTGAAACAAAACAAAAGACTGAGCAAAAGATGATCTGGACCATTCTCCCAGCAGCATTGCCTGCAACAGTTTAGGTATATCATGAAGTAAAATTATCAGGGTTTTTTTAGCTTATTGAAATGTACAAAAGTATCAGGCTTCTTCACAGACTTTCAGCTGATCCAGTTAAAATGGGTATTTCACCTTTTCTGTCCTCCTGCTGCTACTTCTCCTGGCTAAACTCAAGATGTACACGCTTTTTTAACAACCTAGCATAGCTGCATCTAGTGTCCCAGTTGCAATCAGCAACTATGTGCATGTGCAGAAGATGCTGTGCAAACGGTACTAAGACTCGAAGTTCATCAGTAATGCTTCCAGAGATGGAAATGGTTTTGAATTGCCATTCCTTCGGTTAAGAACTCTAAATTCTTAGAGGAGGCTCATGCTGTGTTATTGCTTATCTGGCATTACATCACATTTCCTAAATCTTGCCCCCAGCATGCTTGATTCACCATAAACTGGTTTATTTGAGAGATCCCCAGAAATACAAGGCAAGAATTTGAAGCCAATGTTCCTGAGTCACATATCATTGCACTAAATTTGTTTGAACAGACACACTCGGGTTTTTTCTACAGCTCTACGAAACCCGAGTTTATCATGCACAACCTCCTTCTCATTTTCAGATCATGCGCGTTCATACTCACAAGTTTCACTTTGAGTTTCAGCTCCAAGCAACTCTATAAAGACCAAGTCAAATTCAGTCAAGGTTCTGCATCCTTTCAGATTACAGTTATGAAGGAGCACTGAGTTGTTACTGCTTCTAAAGTAAAGCACAAAATAACCAGTTCAAAACCAGGGTACAGCTGCACCATGTGCATGCGAAACTTGGATGAAACCCGCTACAGAGTTCAGTGCTCTTTTACTCAGATCATAATCAAATGAGAAATGAGGCAAATTTTGCCTTCTGCGGACTGCAATAAATACATTAATACTAGCTCCACTATACACTCACTCACACACCGGCATGGAAGATACATTCTCAATTTTCACACTCTGAGCACACACATGCTCCAAAACTGGCTTAACACACCTAGCACAGATACTGCTACGCAGTGTGCAGCTATGGAGGCCAATTCAAGCTAATCACCCAAGGTCTCACAAAGCTCCTCAGGCGGGTTTTTCAGTCACGGCTGAGTAACTCACGCTGCTGCAGCTACATAGGAGCAGCATCAGCAGTAACTAGCTTAAAGCTGGCATGTATATCTCTGTCCAGGCTCAGTTCACACTACTGTAGCCATACATTTTGGTGCCAGCTCTGCCAAGCACAATCTCAGGCAGACTAGCCTCCAAGTTAGTTTTCCGGTCACTTAGCATCTCTGGCATGCTTTAAAAAACTAAATCCATCCATACAAATTGTGTTAGGTACCTATGGATTATCACCTTTGCAGAGACAGGGAAAAAAAGATAGCTTCAAGGGCGCGTTCTCAGGCTCTTCCTTAAGTCAGTGGCAGGAAACTGATCAAACTCAGGAAGTCTGAATCCACCTCGTACTATCTGATGACTGGGCAACGCTGAGTATTTCTCACATGAAGAACTCCATGGGTGTGCAAACAATGAAGAACACAAAGAGTCTGTTAATTCAGCCTTTCATCTCTACCACAGCAAGGATGGGCACAAAAAACACAAGCCTGCAGCTCCGTCCCACTCGCCTGCCCCTGCCCTGAGCCCCTCAAAACTCTCGCTGCTTCTGCTCAGTCCCTGAAGTTTGAATCCAACCCAAGGCACAGCCATGACGAACGCTTTCTGCAGTTGCCATAGTGACCAAGGCCTGCAATTGAACCAGGAATCAACGTCTGAAATGCCAAAACGGCTTGACCCACTTTGAAAAAAAATAATAGTAATAAATAATGCTTTACAGACCTAATTGACCAGAGTGCATTCAGGGCCTCACACACCCCTGCAGTGTAGCCTTTAGTAGATGCAACAGATTAAGTCAGGGACAGAACACAAACAAGCCCACCTAGGCAGCAGCCCCTTGCGCCTAGGTGAAACCCCTGCATAGAGTATATGAAAGCACGGAAGGCAGAGTACGTCTTCTTGGTTCATGTTCATACTGTGCCTAAGAGAAACACCTCGTCTTATGATTGAAGCTGCAACAAAAATAACATGAGCAAATGTGATGTGGCTAGGAAGAGGCCAAACTCTGTTCAGTCACATGGAAGACAAGTCTCGATATCTGGAGCAGTGTAGCGAAGAACTGAGCTTTTCTCTAGGTGGTGGAAAAGGAACAAACGTTTAGCAATGCGCAGACAAGCTACCTGGTCACACCCTACTCTGGACACTCCACAAAGCAAGGACGCAAAGCAAGACCCAAAAAGGCCAAACTTCCTCCTCCAACAAAATCTTTCCTGTAAGGATTTGGACCAGCCGGTGAACACAGACTTCAGCAAGTAGTAGCTTTTGGGAAAGGCTACAGTCTGTACTCCACAAGATAAGATGGGATTCTTACAGCCATAAAGGAACCCTGAGGACTCTTTGCAATGCTCTAATGGAGAACTCAACAAGAAACTTGACGTTGTTCAAGTCTGTTAAATAAATTCTGCATGAATGACATTCAAGCAGTCCTGAATTGACAGGGAAGTCTGTCCATCCTACCAGATCTTCTGAAATAATCACTCTGCCTGCCACTACAACACAGCCATCCCTGGGCTTAAGACAAGCACCCTGCACCAGTTCTTTCCCTAATCACACATGCCCCAACAGCAGCCATCCTCCAGACACAACAGTTTGCAGAAGAGCAGTGTCGCAGCACCTGCAGCTACACTGTACAATAGCGGCTTAGTTGTTCTCCTCTCAGGTAGTGATACACACAGATTAAGAAGACGCACAGCAAATCCATTTGAATCTGCAAGTTGCAGGATGTGAATTAGAATTCAGCCAGAAGTAATAACTACGCTACCAAGAGTACCAAAGGATTTGTAACAACGAGGGCAGCTCACCTAAACAAGTGGCAGCTTCACGCACACAATGCTCCCTACCTTCGTTGTGATCACTAGTTTCTCAGACGGTAGAAACAGATCAAAGACACCATTTCCTGAAGAATATTTCTAAACCCCTCAGACTTGCTCAAGAAAGTCCTGATCTGGAAAGCTAATCAGCAGCATCCAAGTCCACCATAGTTCTCAGAAGAACTTGCTTTACAAGAGCAAATCTGGTGAAGTTGCTCACATCTGCTTGCAGCCCATAGCACCTACCTGACAGTAAGCTCTTCAGGGCCCAAAACTCGGGTTACCGACAGCATTGCAAATGTTGGCTTAATTCTGCAAAGTGCTGAGCACTATGTCCCCAAACCAGCAAAGAACTTAAGTACATATTTAACTCTGTATGTAGACCCACTGAAGTCCATGGGCTGTGCAAACAAAGTCTAGCCTGTGCTTACATGCTTTCCTAAACAAGAATGAAGGAGATTCTCAAGCATAGAACAGAAGTCTACTGATAAAGTCTTGAAAAGAGCAGAAAAAGCTACAAGGTCAAGAAGGCACCTCAAGCCTGGCTGTAGTACAAAAAGAGTTAATTCTCCTCAGAAACAGCTAAGTAAGGGGGTTAATTAGACGCCTACAAAGATACTTTTCTGTGATACAGTCTGACATCAGTGGAAAAAGATGAGATTCAGAAATTCATTATGCAGTCTACCAAACAGCAAGCAGATGGTAACAACTTTTGGTCATCACCAACCTACACTCACTTCAAATTGATAATCCAAGAATGAAAACCTCCATATATCCTCAAGCAATTCCCTGGGCTTGCCATTGCTCTACAAGCAATAACAAAATGCTATACTTATAGTACATCTCCCAGTAGAAAAGACAAAAAAGAAAGCATTAAATTAAAAAGCAATGACACCTGTAGGGCTGTACAGAAACCGAGCAGTGTTTCATGACAATTGCTTTAAAAAGAATAGTAAGTATAGTATACTTTTTGCATGTTTTTTAAACAATTAGTTTTCAACAGAAAAGTCCATCCTTGTCAAAGATTTACTCTGATTATTTTGACCTTTCACAGAATGGTGTCCTCCTATGACATTCAATAGCATGTTTACATATTCATGAGATAAAATTAATGCAATTATTATGCTTCAGGGGATTAGCAAATCACTGCAAGCATTAGGAAGGAATTTGCCTTCTGCCCATATATAGCACTGCAAGGTTGGTCAAATCTATTATTAACAACGTCACTGTCTTTCTCTGAATCATCTGATACCGGTTACCACTAGAGACAGACTATCAACTCTGATGGACAAATGGTCTGACATCTTACAGAAACTCCCACTGTACTGTGTTTGAAACAATCCCTCCACCGCTCCCTTCCTACTTGGAGTTATTGCAAAAATCCCAAGAAAAAAGTCAGAAAATGCTTTCAAAACAGAACAAGACAGATCTTAATAATACTGTCCAATAATACAACAGTCATAATTTAGAAAGGATCATTAATCTCCAGAGAACCAACACGTGTTATAAATCATACACTAAACCCCTCCGTCACTCACAAATTAACATAATTCCATTTGTTCCGAAGGAAGATAAACCACATGGAACAAAGTATGATGGATAATACAATGAAATCTGGGAAGCAATAAAGGGGAAGTAATGCAAAATAAGAATTTCACATCCCTCTGAGGCTGACGGCATGTCTGTTTCAGACACAGCCCAACAGTCACCTGCAGGTCACTCAGTCTACGGCTGTACTTCCAACAGAGGAACAGATATGGGCTTTGTTTCATCTCCTCCCCACCGCAATGCCAATGGCTCTTGTAATTAACAGCAAGAATTGCAATATCTGATGCTCTCTTCAAAATCTCAGAGCCTGGAACTTGGGACAGAACAGAGCTCGCAACTCTCGTTTAAAAAATAAATATAATCATGAAGGACACTGTTAAGCTATCTCTGAAGTGAAGTGTGAAAACTTGACAGCTCAAAGAACAAAAATAAAATGAAAATAAATCCGAGCATGTTTATTTTAAACCTCATTATTTCCAAGCTAACATTCAAATCTTTCAATGGTTTGGAGACACAACGTTGCTGTCATACATCAATCCATGTGCATCTTTTCAAGGCAGAATGAGAAAAATACAATATAGCACTAAATAGCTAGTGATAAAGATCCACGTGCTGTTTTGGATGAGGACATAGGTATGATACAACTCCTAGATTACCTCAAGAAGAGCACAAGCATTCTTCCTTTCTGCCCATTTCCTGCTATAACTTCAGCAAGGCAACGAGCAGCCCAGGACTTTATCCGCAGCACAGATAACATCCCCCTGAACACATTCCAATCTTGTGGCAGGGGTTTTATAAACCACAGATTAAACGTCCAACGAAGCCTCACACCACATTTTATCAGCGACAAAGCGGGGATGGACAGGGATATTGTATATCTCAGGAGTAGAAAACAAAGCTAGAGCTTTACTTCTTCCCACTCACTCCTGCTGCTCATCAGCATGAGCTTTCATAAGTGAATAGAAGATGCTGTGATCTTCAAAGCTGGGATCAAATCAATTTCTTTTGCTCATCCCTTGATGTTTTAGCCCTTTACCATTCTGAAAACAACACCACAACCATTTCGTGTCCCCTCACCCTGATATCCTCCATGCAATCTTTCTCCTTTGCTCTAACCATGCAGTAGCACTGTCCAGCTGAAATTTAAAAATAGAGAGGGCCAAGGGCTGCAGCCGATACTGGGAAGAGTCAGACACGCTCAGTGCAAGAGTCACACGCAGTCTTTTGTCCTGAGGACCTGGCTCAGGCTTGTCCCTCTACATGGCATATTCTCTCTTGCATTATCCAACTTTCTGGTTTCCAGTGCCATGGGCAGCTGGGGGCTTCCCTTGACAAAATGCTGGGCATCCAAAGTTATTGCACTGATGTAAAATATATCTCAGATTCCTTCTATCCTACTGATCCAAAATCACAAGCTCCATCCTAAATCTACCAGCTTCAAAGGGAGTTCTCCTGCAGATACATGTGACTTAATGAAGCAAGGAAACAGGAATATATCCTCTTTACTGAATCAGTGATTTCCATGATGGACGGGACAACGCTAGTCGCCAGTAATCTAAGAAAAAGCAATTTTTTAGCGAATGGGGATTCATCAGATTCTCACGCACAGTGCAGCGAGCCTTCATTTCCTACTGCTCTCCTCCGCCAAAAAAAAAAAAAAAAAAAGGAAAAAAAGCCACCTGTATAGACTCTGGAGAACAGCCTGAAAAAGTGGCACAAAACAAATTCTGTCGTCCCCCCCCCCATCACTGCAAATATACAAACACAGAGAGGAATGCAAAGCAGAACCAAGACATCAGTGTGCATGCTCCAAGCCCTTTTAAGAGCAAGGGAGCACATGTGCAAACAAATACACCATATTTCTGCAGCAGCTCCAGCTGCCCTCCTGTGACGCATTGCCAGTTCATCCAGCTTCAACCCCCTTCTGCCTCTCTCCATATACCCAGATGCTTATGAGCGTAATAACTGCCCCTTCGGGGGTGGGGGATGGGGGAGACAGTAGGCATAAAGGGAAAAGGAGGAGGGGTGAGGGGAATGAAAGCTGAAAAAAACAATCAGATTTGCTCATCGGTTGTTTCAAACAATCAAAAAGGCTGCTTTAGCAATTCCGCTGCAGGAGAGGTAGAGCGCGTGCATGGGGGAGAACAAGGAAAAAAGGAATCAGCCTGTGCAAGGGGAAAGAAACGAAGCATCTCTGCAACATGATGTCACGCTGTCGGCTTTCAAGTCCCCCAAACAGAAAGGAGCAGCGGCAGCAACCAACATGGACTCCAGATTTAATCTGCCTTGAAAGCGTACGTCTCAGATGGTAGATTTGCTTGGCAAACCTGTGCTGAGCACAGCCATACAGCCCTTTGGTACCGTCTTTCATACATATACATGCATACATGCACGCGTGTGCACACACATTCAGAGACTGCAGACAGCACGTATACACGCAGAGGGGAGAGGATGAGAGGCATCAGCAGAAGGAACAGGAGAGTAACACTAACCTGGTAGCCATTAGGGACCGTAGTGCAGCGCGGAGCAGCTAGGAATTCATTCATTCATGCACTTGTGTGTGGTGGGGGGAGAGCGAGGGTGGGCCAGCGGTGAGGTGGGAGGGTACTCACCTCCTGCACCATCTCAGAGCCCTTCCCGAAGGGAAGAGGGAGTAGGGGGTGCCTGGGGCTCCTCACGGGCACCCAGAGCCCCCTCTCTCAGCTGCCTTGCACGCTGCTCGGGCTCCTGCCATGGCTCAGACTCTCTTCTCCCCCGCGCTCCACTCTCTCTGATTATAATTGTTTGTGCAGCTCGACAGAGATCTGTGCGCCTCTCCCCCTCGCTGCCAGTTCTTTCACACACACTCCTGCACGCGCACACAAACACACACGCGTGCGCGCGCATGCACGCAGCCTGTGGGCTGCCGCTTTACATAATGCGGCCCCCTTAATGCCTTCATTATTCACATCTGCCAGAGGAAAAGGGGGGAGGGGGAGCTCCTGCAATTTCTCCCAAGGTCCCCTGGTTATACCTGTCACTTTTAGATGCTGTTCATAAAGTTTGGCAAAGTCTACAAGTTAAGATCCTACAGGTTGAAAAAATCATATTCATCCTCCTTGTGTACACACCAGACCATTCACACATGTGAGAGAAAGTTTCGAAACCTGCAAGCATGTCAATGCAAGAACAGTCAGGAAAATTAAACCCTAATTAACTGGTAAAGTGGATTATCTAAACTGAATTAAACACTGTGAGGACACACTCTTTCAGAATTAAGGTGACCTCATCTCAATTTAGCTTACTTCATCTAGGAAGCTAATTTGGTTTCATTTTTCATGCCTATCCATATGTAAACAGGCCTGGGATTTTTAAAGAAACGTTATCGAGCAAAGTTTACAACCCTACAGCAGTACTAGTACATGGTGTTTCTTTGGCGGACATACACACCACTGTATCCCTACACACCCGCTCGTGGACATCTTTATGCCAGAATAAGGAGAAGAGTTTCAGACCCTTCTCAAGGGCTCTCACAGTGCAATATAAATTACATAGGCTGAAGGATGAAAAAGAAGAGAGCAAAACAATCAACTAGCTTGCACTTTTCCTTCCAGTATATGAAATCTGACCTTGTCTGTGCAAGGAAATAGTGTAGAACTGATCTGGAACAGCTTCTTGTACTACACCCTTGATTTGAAGCGCAAGCATCCACGTGTGGAACTACTCTGGGTTATTCTAGGGCTTTAAATGTGAAATAACTTTCCAGCCTAGACAAGCCTTAGAGAGTATCCAGAGAAGCTCCTGTACCAGTGTGGCTACAGCAGCCTAAAAATTTACACCTTATATCGCTTCTATTCCTCAGCAGTCTCTTCAGTCTACATTTAGATCGCCCACCTTAGATGTTTATTTTCAGAGTTCCCTGGGGTATCAACTGAGCAAGGCAGGCAACTCCAGAGTATGATTCAGAGTACCTAAGCCAGGAGTCTGACTACAGCCAAATTTAGACGCTGTGAATGACCCGCTCAGGGACTTACTGCTCACCACTGATAACAGAAGGAGGTGTACCTTAAGTGATGTAAATACTCATCACTCTGCCTTTTGCTTTCTTTTGTTGCATTTTACCCATTCCATACACAGGGTTGACCATTTTCTCTTCTCTTTAGAATCAGTCACAGCTTTCAGTGCTAATGTCCCAAAAAAGCATCCTTCCAAAAGGCTGATTATCCATCATTTTGCTATAATCAAAATCAGTGGGCGCAGGAGGTGCTCTGCTCTTAACAATCAATGCTCTGCACCAGCAGACTCATGCCACTGTGCAATTCAAATGCTGCACATGATTTTAAATTGAACACACTATCAACATACACGTCTTTATCAGGATAGTACAACGGTGCCATCATCTTTTTCATATTACTCAAAGAATACACATAGATGCATATAGGTTCACTGTGTATATGCCACAATTTTAATAAATGCATTGTCCCATTAAGAGATCCATCAGTTTGATGTCAATTTTGTGACATCCTTCTTGTGACCAAGCTTCTTTCTTCACCTTCTCTCTTTACAGTGCTGCCAGTCACAAGCATCTAAAACACATCAACTTTCACCCCAAACATAAACCTGGCACACAAAATCTAATTTCATAAAAGCAAATCTGGTTTTTATTCCTCTAATTCCGTTAGCGCACATTTGTTCAGGTTATGCTCTCAAGGTTTTCTCTGCAGTCACGGGAGAAACTTGTTAAAATGATAAAGTTTCTCATATAATTTCATGTTTACAAATATTGGAGACTTACAAAGAGTACCAAACAAAACGAGTCCATAACACAATCACAAGAGCTGACAACAATATTTGTCACTTCACCCAGTAACATCTGCCTTTAGGCTTTAAATCTGCAAGTCCCCATAAGGATGGAGCTTTCTACCTGTGTGGAAACGCACCATATCTAACAGGAGAAGTTGTAAAGCCAAGCAACCACTAGCAATGAAGAGTTAGGGCCAAATCCCACACCATCTTGTCCTCACACACGTTGGCCTTCTGCCAACACAGAACTCTATTAATTTTGCAATGCCTTCTTCTCAAGACTTTAATCTTCAATTCGTTGGACCATGTTTCAGTGTTTATGGGTAAACCTGGTGTGTTTTGCAACTGGAGAAATCCACATGCAGTAGTCTTGTGGTCCTCACCAAAAACATTAAAGTATTTCTCCAATACAACCCTAAGCATGAACAAGAATACAGCAAAATCTCATTATCCAATCAGAAACCAAGGTGATTAGCAGAACCACTGTAACTTGCACCTTGACTTTTCACTTTCATATGTGACCATTAAAAGTTTCAAATGCTTGCAAAAGCTCGTGAACTGGTGAATTTACATATTCGAAGAAAATGGCATGTAACATACAAACTTTCCTACTCCCTGTGTCCAATGCAACGGTACCTCCATATCCAAGGATGGTGTGATTCCCACTGAAACGCTACGTCTAGAACCATATCTAGTTTCAACACGTGAACAGTGTGGATAAACTGGACAGGGTTCAGATAAGAGCAACGAACAATAAAGGCAGTGGCACTAAATCCATTCAACGCAAACTGGAGGTCAAGGAATGACAAGCTTTAGATGATCACCTGGTAACAAGTCTGATAATACTGGCTAACAGATGAAAGTGCAACAGTACCAAGTGCTGAAAGCTGAAGCTAGACAAATGCTGACTAGACAAGAGAGACGCATTTTTGGAAGTAAACAAAACTAACCACTGTAACTAATTCAAGGCTAGATTATCCATCTGTGGCAAACAATATTACGCAAGGTTTTGTGTTTTCCTAAATACTGTTCTTTACCTCAACCAGAATCAATTCAGGCAAGTCTTATACTTTGCATTCGACAGGACTTAGAAGAAATATCTGAATGGTCCCATTTCATTTTACAGTCTATGAATCTTTCAGTGTTTTTTTTCTTATGGCTTTCAAAGATGTATGAAAATAGTCAGAAGTGTGATTCGCAGCCTCTACAAATTTTGGTATGTTTTGTCTGAATGGCTATTAAGGTTTGAACAAGATACTATTTTTCAATAGTCACGAGAGCCACACTGACCAAAAGGCTCTGATGAAATTCAGTATAATGGCTACTTCAGATATAGAACCACAGGGAACACGCAAAGGCTCAAAGCAGGTCATGAAGTGGTAGGATAGATTCAATACATGAGTTTAAGACCTACCCACTTCTTCAGACTGTCAGGAGAGAAGATGAATCAAATGAAAGTTCTGCTTCCGAAACCACTGTAAAAGCAGTAGTAAAAATGCAAGACTGACTTAGAGAAAAGCTTCTTAGGCTGATCTGGGATGGTGTGCAAAAGACAAAGTTATGGGTAATTTGAAAAATCACGCAACATCTCAAACGCTTTACAAACTTCATCAGACCTGCAAAATTCAACCCAGAACTCTTAGAAGGACAAATACTCTTGTTACATTTCTGGGTCTTTGCAGCACCATTCATGTCACTATGAAGACAGCTTGTTCCATGGTGATAATAGTTTGATAATACTGCACTGAGAAGAGTATCTTTAGGGGCCTTTAAGGACCGTTCTGAACATAAAGCTACTGGTTCCTGTTTTGTTCAAGAGCTACAGAACGCATTTTATGTCAACTGGGTTTACTTGCACATATGTCTCTCAGCCCTTGCCCTGGTACTGGTGTTAAAGAATCAAGACAAGCACTAGGGCATTATTTCACGTGTAAAGGACAGCTTTAGGAGGACTTGACTGCTGAGCTATTCATGGCATATGGTCACACACCACAGCCCGAATACCACAGGACTACCAAGCCTTACAGAAAGGTGAGAAGTCATACACCAGGAGCACTCCCTCCAAGCATGCTCTAAGTCAGAGCATGCCTATCTGTGGCAGACTCTTCAGTGTTCATGCAGACAGCAGGAGCCATACCTTCACTGCCTGCTGGACTGAGTGGCAGGGCTGGTTTCTGCTCTACCGTCTCAGTCCCAGCCGTAACACAAGCATACTCATACACATTGCATCTCTCAAGCGAGAGGAGATGATGCACTGTCCAAGTAATTAAAGCACGGGGCTGACGATAGACACACACGAGACAGTCCAATGCCTGAACGTCCAGGCCTACAGAGCAACAAGTGAGTTTGAGATAAACTCTATATCCAGCTAGCACAATCTTACCCTCCCTGCAAGCCACGCCAGTGATACAGAAACAAACAGCAGTCTTTAAAAGTCTAACTGCAAAATGTCTGGGAACAATGAGCGCCTGGATTTGAAAACACATTAAGGTTTCTCATTTCCCCTTCTCCAATAATTCTTTCTCCACTTTTAATACGATCTATTTTGAAAACTTAAAGCCATTTAGACAGTTATTCCCCAACACCTCTACTTTTCAGCTGAGTTCAGAACAGAACCAGCGGACACACTTTCATAGTACTTCTGGCCTTGTCTTCAAAAAGACATATCAGAAATGTCAAAAGTGTGTCCTCAGGGAAAACTCAGTGTAGTGCTACAACCTCAAGATCTGCAAGTAGGATTAGAAGTAGCAGATAACTGATGCATCTGAATGGTAATTAATATTTTGCACAGTGTAATTTTTTTCTTGTACCACTGTTGGAGCACAGAAGCTGCTTTTCTCCTAGACATTTAACTATTTTTAACTATGAATGTATGGACTCTGCTTTTGAATGCACAGTATTGTACAGGCTGAGTTCTCCAACTGGGACTTGTGGTCCTGTTTGCCAGCTCCTGCTCAGATCATGGACCATCCTTCCAGCCTCCAGTGTACAAAATGGGTGCTACTCTTCAAACCCCACAGTATTCTCACCCTATTAAGCAATAAGGAGCACTGCCAAAACTCCTCCTTCTCCCTTGCAGAAAATGGGCTCCTAGACAGGTACCAGATCAAACAAAAATATTTTGAGAGTACTCTGAAGTGACAATGGCATTTTCAGGGAGCAAGATACAGTGGCTGCTAAGAGCGCATGGATTCCTACATTAGTGGGGGATGGAGGAGGCAGGCAGTCATGTGCTCAAAGGCATGGGGAGGAAGAGGGGGAGGAGGAGAACAAGGAGAGAGAGAACAAAGTGTCAACATCTTAACTGGGACACACAAAGAGCCAGTTCTTAGTAAGAACTTAATCCAGGATTAACAAGAGGTCAGCTACCTCTGCAAGGAGACAGCACTAAAAGGAGCTAATTAGCTCTCCTTAATTGCACAAAAGAAACCACACAGAATTAAAGACATTCACAAGTAGCAGATCCCACCTCACCTAGGAAACAGAGCCCTACCTGTTGTCCTCAACACCATGCCCAAACAATCAGCACGTGGAAAGCCAAAAGCAGGAAAGGTGAAATGATGTTAGGAAAGAGGCTCCGGGGAGCTAGGCTCAGCACCAACAAGTGAAGTGTTTGAGTGAGAACTGGAGCCTACATCACACTGCACGAGCATTTTTAGCATGGCCAGTATCTTTCTAGACAGTTTCTTCGGCAACCACTGCCATCACATGTGGAACTACCCAAGATCCCTTACGGTAACTACAGCTATCACTTTCATAAACAGTATTATCCATGAGGATATTTAATGCCGGTTTAGCCCTCTTTAATTCAATGGGATCTCTGAAAACGAGGAGGAAGGATAGCACAAGGGGAACCAGTCAGTTTTGCTTTGTAGGCCCAACTCTGCCCTGTAGGTTGAGACCGAATCACATCCCAACATGGGTAGGCATTGCATCCTGGTCAGGATAAATGGAGAGGCACAAAGCAAATGCATCATGGGTCATGGACAGGTAATAGCTCCTGGCCTGGAAACCACCAGTTTGGGATGATGCAGTGGAAAAGACTGGCTGAGCTGACCTCCCACAAATTCTCTGTCTTGAATTTCTAACCGTATATTGCAAAGACACTTACATATCCTTAAGGCCCCTGCCAACTTCCACTTGATACTAAATCCATCTCTTTTTCCCTCTGAAACCATAATATGTTCTGTTCTAGTGCACTGATGATAAGCTGGTGCATATTTTACCCCAGAAGCACTTGCATTGCACTGACAGATAATGTATACAGCAGTCAGTGTACTTGAAAATGAAGATTAACAAGCACATTAATAACGCTAACAGATGTCTCTGCACTAATAAAAGTAAGTCCCGTATTTATTTGTTTTATAGCACCGTGCTGAGGGCTGGGCAGCTTGCAGACAGACAGGGCCCTCACCCTAAGGAGCTTACAGTGCAAGACTTCAACCGTGCAGTGAAAGGCATGAAGACGAGAGGCTGCACTGATTTTAAACCCTACAGCAACGAAGGGAGCCACCTTCAACCACCAGGGTCTGAGTGCATCCCAGCTGCAAGATCAGTACCCAGTTTAAGACAGGATGAAGCGAAACGCAAAACAACAGGTTGACCAGGGGAAGACTATCATACACACAAAGAAAAATAACAACAGAAACAGGAGATCACCCATTAATTACAGGTCCCTGTGGAATCATTACAGTACTGCCTCCATTATCTATGTATCCTTCTTTTCTTATCCCTTCAGGATGGAGTTAAACATCATGCCATTGTACTTTCAGTTACATTGCAAAGGTAGCCACCAGGGGACAAGCAGCAGCAAAATTTCACCTCAAATCCAACACAAACAAATTACGTTCTTTGGATACCACTCTGAATATGAGAAGGCCACATCCCTCTCTTCTCCCAGTTACCAACCCTCATAGATGCTATTCCTATGCAAGCTCAGCACAAAGAGAGAATTCCCTGACATCTGGATAAAGCTTCAATAGCTGCCATTGGAGAGAGCGAAATGCACATCGGCTGTTCTGTGCCAGGGGCTGGGCTACACCCAGTCTCCTGGTACAGACATGCCTCACTCCTTCAATCCCCTTCACCACCACCACCACCCCTCCACTCCCTATTCTACGCTGTACTGAGCTGGAACAGCTCAGACCTATGAGTAGATTTATGAAGAGAAGGAAGAGGAAAAGGGCACTAAAAGGGTCCGATCTCGTTCTTTAGCACTGGCTTGGTGCAGTGTGCACTTCTATGTCATACAATACAGTTACAGCGATACCAGCTTCTCCATTTCTCCGGACTGTTCCAATCTGTTTATCCCAACCAAAATCAGCCTCCTAAAGCCTTCCCCCAAAGCACTACCCCAATCTCTACCTTCGGACTCCTCCTGTGCCACCTCTGATTTTCCATCCCAATACCCTTTCACACACATTAGATTCATCCGCACTCTCACTGATCGACTTTCTTAACCTTGCTTGACCCTTTCTTCCAGGATGGTCTCAGATTCCTGTAACCTTCTGCTGGGCTCACCCAGAAACTCAGTAACAACACTAAACAGCTACTCAGTCCAGCCCCGACTCCCATGAAGGCAGAACATTGCTCCATATGAGTCTTGCTCAGCCTCTCCCCCCACACCCCCATCCCTTCCAACCCCGACTTAGATTCCTCGTCAAACCCTCCGTATCTCCGTCCCAGCCCTGCACTGCGTCAGGGCATCCTTTTTCCTGAGGAACTGCCTGACCTCACAACGCACGCACAAACACAAAAGAACCTGCATTCACAGGAAGGAGTCCTCCTGCCTGCCTGGGAGATGAAAAATGAAGAGCTGAACGATTGCACCGCCGCTTGTTACCACATCACATTTCCCGGGGCACAGCTGCGTGTCTTCTCTGCTCCTCTGCTCTCCGATTCTGAAACCACCATTTAAACTGCAGACAGAAGCAATTCTACTGGGGGAGAGATCATTAAACCATTCAAGAATCTTACTGCTCCGATGCATTTTATGCTCTCAAAAGTAGTTGACAAAAAGATTCCCCGCTCTGATAACAGCTTGGCATGGTGAAACAAAGCCTCCTTTGGAACTTGCTACCCAGCTCTGGCATCTGAACTGGCTGCTGCCCACTAGAAAGAAAAGCATCCACTGTCTCTTTAAGAATGCCCCGTAGCCCACATCACTAGAGCTCAGTTAACCCTGGCTCCTCCTCACTCCATTCACTGATGACAGCTATGAAATTTCAGGACTTCTCCTGCTCTTACCTACCTGTTCGGCTGCCCTAGTAAAGCTTCTCCACGTTGTTGCACACCCCTGGCATCCCAAACATTTTTGCAGGGGCACTTTAGCAGAGCTTTATTAAATATCCCTGTACTGCCTGCTATAAAAACCACCATGGAGTACTTCTGTGACGACAAAGGAGCAGAGCAGTCAGCATGGACCTAAGCATCCCAATTACCTCTAAATTCAACTCCCTTACTCCCACACAAAGCACTCTTCTCTGACTACTTAGTCATTTCTACAGACTTACTGACTCTTCATCTTGCTGAGCCAGAGGGACTATGGACCCTTCTCTAAACCTTATCAGACACAACACAAACTATCTACTTTCCTGATACAACAGCAAGCAGCACAGCCAGCAACAGGAGAAATATTTGTCTTCAACACATGGGTATTTTCAAGTATCAACTCTTTGAAAGGCCATCTTCTACAGAGAGGTTATAAAATGCAGAAGGTAATAACGTGACTTGTATTAAAAGTGTATATAAACACACATACAAAACCCTGTCTCACAAGAAAAATAAACGGCATGAAGAACACTACCTTACCACCGTCCTTGATTTTGTACCAACTCCAAACAGGCATAACAGAAGAAAGAGAAAGTCATGTCCAGCAATGCAAAGAATTGAGAAAGCAAGAAAGCAGCGCAGCTCAACAGTGCGCAAGGTAAGAGTGCAAAGCAAATTAGACATGTTCTTGCAACATGATGTAGGAGCAGGAAAGACTAATGTGATTCAGAGCTGCACAGTCTGATCAATCATACCTCATAGAAGCTGATGAAATATTTGCTCTGTATGATCAGTTAATCTCTACCAGGAACATTATTATAAAGGTGCCAGAAAGATACTCTTATAGAGCAGTAAGTTCAAAGGAAAGCAACAAAAACATCACAATATTCATGAGGCTCATTTATGGAAAGAAACTTGAAGGGTAAACAAAGTGAAGTGGTCAACAAATATTTGAAGAATGTAAATCCCAAAGAGAAAGAGAAGCTGTATTAAAAGGTTTTATAACCACAAGCAATGCGATTATATTAAATTGAGGGGAAAAAACTAGGCTGAAGTCAAATCCTTGCAGTCAAGAGCATGAGAGAAGTGGTATAAACCCATTCACTTGTCATGTTTATAAACAGCATTAGGTAACCATTAATAAAGACAAAACAGGGAACTGTCCTGCACTGGCAGGAGCATGGATCAATGCCTCAATTCCATCAAGTTTTTTTCTCTCTCTAGTCTGCTTTCCACAGTTTTCCTTACAGGCAGCAGCCCAGTCCAATGATACTTCTTGGTTACTGCTGTTTGCTAGCGATGCAAGAATCTTTAAAGGTTTGCATTTGGTTGGTGTTACAACTGTTTGAGCATCACAATTTAGAAAACTGTTTTGACATGCTGTATTTTTGTTCCCAAAACCTCCAAGTGAAACATATCCACATGATTTTGAGCTTATGAGGGAAATCTTGCAAAGGGACATCTAAATCATCTGAAGTTCTTAATCTGGGCTGTGATCCTTGAAAGAACAAATGTCCTTAGGACAATTATGGTGTTTCCAAATATAAGCAAGACATAGGTTGCTTTGGGGCAATTATATGGATTCGGCTTGTGACTTTGGACAAGTCATCTATGAGAAGTGCAGAGGATATGACTGGCCAGTTTGCATTTCTGATGCTAGCTCTTATATCAATATAGGTTGCTCTCTTTAAAGAACTTTTTAAGCTATAATCATTTTTTGCTCACTTAAGCCAAGCTTGTAGTAGGGAAGTTTTCTAGTACACCTCTATTAATAAACATGTTAAACGTAAAAACGCCTTTAATCTCTGTGTGCCTCATCTGCAAACCAAGGCTAATACCACTTCCTTTCTCCTACCCTTTGTCCATCTTGCCTATTTAGAGTGTAAGCCCGTCAGGACACAAACTGTCTCTGGAAGTGTGCATGAAAATCTCCTAGTACAGCAAGGCCCTTCTTTTGAGAGCCTCTCTCACTGTAAAACAACACAATCTTAGAAACAGATCCATTTCCAAAATCAGTTGTGCTATTGCCTGCCTTTGAAACGGAAACTCCGAAGAATCAATGGGTAACCTATTCTTCCTGTTGGAAAAATAATATAACAAGCATTTGAAGCAATGATGTAGTTTTACTGCCTTGAACCAGCCACTGAATATTGATCAGATTCTCTAAGCTCCAACCCCTAGCCACATGCAGTCTTTCATGGCCTACAGCTAAGCAACAGCTCGCCTCCCAAACCTCATTCCTAAAATGTACATCAGATTGAAGGCCACCACATGAGTACACCATTTCTTAGCAGTTGATAGCTCTGCAAAAATTCCAGTTTTGAGGGCTGCAGAGCCACAACCCAGTCTCCTCATAAGCAGAAGACACTTCTTTCAGACCTCTATGGCTGCTTTATTTCTATTCCTACAAGGTCAGAAATACACCAAAATTACAGCTCTAGCTTTCTACCAGCTTTCTAAAATGCCTCTGTTTCCAGTGCAAACCTTTTAATTCATAGCACTTCATGTGTCATCACTACACAAGTAAGGGATGAGACCTTGCAAACGATTTCTCTGGAATCCTCAGACTTTGCCATCTCTTCCTCCTGCCATTTAAACACAGGCGTGGTTTGCTTAGTATTTCATTAAAGGAACGAATCCAGTTAGAGAGCTGTTCTTACACTAAAGATAAACAAGTTGTCCTTCGTCCTCCCCCCACAGCTAATTTGGTGCCTTAATTATGTGCATATATGGACATTTTTTTCTGTTACCAAATCTTTGCTACTCCTGAATATATACCTCCTTCTTCCTAAATTCAATGAATTTTCTCCTCCATTTTCCTTCTTCCAGTTCCAAGGCCTGAAATTAGGTGTGGTCAAGCCGCATTCTCCCAAACCTGGTATTCCAAGTGGTTTGCAAATGATTCAAAATATACACTCCAAATATATATCTCCCCCTCCCACAAAAAAAAACCCCACCAAATCCCTCCTCCTCTGCTCCTTTGCCATATGCATAGAGCAGCTGTGACATTGTCAAATGAGAACAGCAGCATTTTACATCCTGTGTTAGTTGAAAAAAAGCAGAGCATCTACCCCCAGGTCACTTGGCTGTGACCACAAAGAGCCACAGAGAGCATTCTGTCCAGGAAAAATGGTTACGGAGAATAAACCACTAAAAATGTAAAGTATAATCAACAGCACAGACCTAAAGCTGGCCAAATGGAAAACTTTACTAAAGGAGAAGCTCAGAGAACATTCCACCATCTTGTATTAAAGCATGTGGCTCTGCAAGAGCATACAGAAGTTACAGAAAGAAAAGCAAAGCTACCGATTTATGTACAGCATTTGTTTTGGTCTCTCCATTTCCTGAACTTAGGTATTTTATACTTGGATACTATTATTGCTATTACATCTCAATTTATAGAATTTACTTTCACCAGACTCAAAATACTGAAATTAACAGTTACCATTCATAATAAGTATCAATTATAATAATAAGAGCAGTCTGCCGTTAAGATGCACTTTCTAACCAGGACTGAAATCAGAGGCATGCAAGGGAAGATTCTAGCATAAACACAGCAGCTGCTTAATCAACCAAAGGAATACCGCTAAGTAGTTTAGAATAGAGAGCAAAGAAGAGTCCTGTTCCCAAGAGGAATGTCAGTTGGCAAATGTGATTAAGCAAAAGAGATCTTGACCAGGACACAGCGATTCTTGCATAACGTGCCACAAAAGCTTGGATGGTAACATTTGGCTCTTTCAGACCTTCACCATGCTCACTTGCTGAATGGAATAGTCCTAATCAAATTTTAAGCATGTGAGTGTTTCCATCTAGTTCAATAGAACTATTAACAAACGCAGGGTGAATCACGTGCTTACAAATTGTGGAACACTGTTCAACATACCCCTTCTAGCACTTGTCACATGTAAATATCAAACTGCTTCACTGAGAGGGAGCACAAGGGGAGAAGGAAGAGAAGAATGGTATGCCCCATTTTGCAGACAAGGAAACTGGGGCAGAGGCAAGATCATGATACAACTGGTCAGTGACAGATCCAGGCATAAAACTGGCCTCTTGTGACTTTCAGCTCCAATAGCCAGGACCTTGCTTCTCATTTGAAGGGACCAAGCAGTTAAACGACACACAGCAGTCTCAGCTCCACACTTAAGCTTTGAGAAAGAAAAAAAGTATCTGCTAAATTTTATCTACAGCCTCTTGATTGAATTTGCCTCTTTACATGCTTTTTCCTCCTGCATACACAAGGAGAAGAATCTCTGGAGAAGCCTCACTGCAGCCTCATTCATCTCAACTTAAGGCCCTGAGCAAGCAATGGCTGCAGAATTCCAGAACGGTTCCAAGCAGTTTGCCCTTCACTTGACATTTGTGAGGCTGCTGAAGGATTAGAGAGAGCGAGCAAGGTGATTTTACCATCTGATAAGCAGAAAAGGCAATTTTAGAGCAAAACAAATGATTAGGATTCAATTAGCCAAAATAATCTGCAGCCCAAGGAGAGATCTGAAGGAGAAATTCTGGGTGTTGGCAGCAAGCTCTGCAAAGCGCAGCACCGTCATGGCGTAAGTCGAAGAACTCTTCTGTCTAGTTGCTCTCAGAGAGGTTTCAGTAAGCACATATATATTACAGAACAAAATGACAGATGTTTATCCAATTTTAAATCAAAATTGATGCCAAAAGCGTACCACATAACAAACAACAAACACTAAAGGGGTACTTTTGCCAGGCTAGCATCACACAGAGCTACAGCAAACCAAATCTCAGATAAAGGGCCTCATAACGACTCAATCAGATTTTCTTCGAATAGTCTCCTTCCACTGTAATTTTATACTTTTTACTTGCACTTTTATACCACGTTAACACTAAAGGTATTAATTCAGTGTGGCAGTGTGCAGGCCAGGACAAAAACTCGTAATGAGCTGATCTTGGTTTTCTGTCTCGCTCAGTTAGTGACTGTGAGTACAGTCTGGCCAAGTGAATTGCATACCAGATTCTTCCTTGACATTAGTGCACTTAGATTAGGCTCCTAACTGTTTACTGTCACTTCCCGCTACTGAAAAGCCCAGATAAATTAGCACAAAACCTGCTGCTAACCACTTCATTGTACTCTGAAACCATTTACAAAATAAATCTACCAATACTGCTCAAAGTTGTTCTTTGGGTCGCTTTACACAACATCGTAATGTTTCTTCCTGTTGAGAGAGAACAGATAGAAACTGTACTTTATGGACAGAGGTTCAATCAAATTGTTCAGAATATTCTGGATGCAGGGAGGGACGAGCGACCTATTAATATGGTTTCCTTTTCCTACCACATTGACAAACGGGAACATTCTGATTCCTAAGATCCATTTGCAGAATTTATAAGGAGTGAAAATGCTAAAGCCATATTTACATGTATGTGGGTCATCTTTGATGGTTTTTAGTGGAGGATTATCAGCACCTATTTCTTCCTTTTGAATGAAAAGCACAAAGAAGAAAGATGTAGACACAGAAGGATCGACGAAGACAGAGGAGAAATGAACACTGAAACATAACATTGTAACGCGAAGGTCTAACAGAACAATATGCACAACACCACAATTATGTAACTTCAACGGAACTATCTTGCTAGCCTTCTCCATAAAATTGAGGGAGAATTGATTTGGAAATTCATCTTTCATTTACAATGCAATAGAACAAAGTTGATTTTTACTGCACACAGTAGCTCTTTAAGTCTCTGCAGTATTGATATGAAATTGACAGCGATTTAAATGGCACCATCATTTCACTATGTAATTAAGGAGGCGAGAATCCCAATCACCCACATTTATCACCTTTCTGTATTACAGCAAGTACAAATTCTATATAACTGAGGGCAGAATGCATTCCTCCCGTCTCTGTTTCACTAACCCGTTATTTTAGACTTCAAAGAAGTCGCAAGACTAGACTATAAGGCCAGAGCTATGTAGGACTGGTGTGATAGCTTACGAACCCCGACCCTCCCCTCTTACATACTTGTGGCCCTGAGACACGGACAGAATCAATTGCAAGGACAGATATCATTAGCCTGATCTAGATACAAAGAACTCCTGAAGTTGCAGCCTTACAGCAAGCATAACTGAAACTGCCTAATGTTAATCTTCACTGCTCCCTGACATCAAACAACTTCTAATTTTAGCTCTGCTGTTCTGTAACCCTACCTAGTTCCCATCCCACCCCCACAACTATATAATAGATCCTTCCTTCAGATAAGTAGGGTGTTGGAACATTGAGAGTTTTTTTCTCACCCACAGGCAGTAGCAGAAAAATGAATTACAGATTTATTTTTAGGTAAAGCCTTTGGCCCTTATTTTCTCTGTAGGTTCCATATAGCAGGTTCTGTGGTTCAGAGATATTCCAATCAACAAATCAGCACAAGCAATGAAGAAGGAACCACAAAAGAAGGAAAATCAGATAAGCAGAGTTTTCTTCAGTATCCCGTTTATGGGACGTCAAGTTCAGCTACCAGCTTGCTTTTGTCCCTGCAATACTCTTCAGTCATTTTCAGTCATTTGATTCTCATTTTTCATAAAAGATCCAAATTAGTATCCATCTATGCTGGATTATGAGCTCCCCAAAACTCCTAACAAGGGAGAATGCTAACGGCAAGCAGCACTGCCTGAGATTTGAGGGGAGGGAACGCCTGCCTGCCCTGCTGTTGTAGTTTCTGGCTTCCTGAAATTTAAAGCTCGGGGCCTCGTTCATTATAGTTCCGAAAGATCTATGAGATAATGGTGATATAAGACTGGAAGCAAAAGTTCGCTCTTGCAATACCATGTCACAACATAGAGACGTACGCAACGGTATTAAAATATTTCATTGTGACATGAAGATGACCTATTAAACCAAGATACTAGGCCCTAACGATACAAATTGTTGTCGTGTAATAACAACCTACTAGGGGACTGCAGTATCTTTTCTGATACCAGGATGTTGTACCATAACAGCGTGATGCTGCACTAGTATGTCAGGACCTTGCATCATCATACAATACAGTCACATTTTGATGTCATAAAGCTACGATAGTTACACATCAGGATTCTGCTGTACTGCAGTATACAGCGACCACCTAATGACTCCATAGCATGCAGCTATACTGTGACACGATACCAGATGGTGATGAGATCATTTTGGGCAGAATTAGGTGGCGTACTGCAAAAACGCATAACATCGTATTAGAGATCAGCATGTTGTCTTGTGCCAAAACAAGCCTGCACTGAGACTCGGAGATGGCCAGAGGTTCCCCAATAAAACGTGCAATTTAACAACACGAAATGAATGCGTGGTCTAAAGACAGGCAAGAGCAAGTCCTCTTCCCAACAGTCAGAGAGGCTGCTCCGGCTGACAGCATTCTGTCCCTGTACTACTGCCCTTCCTGGTACAGAAAGAAATCATGTGTCTTTCTGAAAGCTGCTCCATAAGGAAATCTGCATTAACCCCATCAGTGCCATCTAGAACTGGAATCACCACTTCTACATCAAGGACCAAAAGATCTGTTTGTATACCACGCATTTGACATGTTTTTTTCTTTAGACGAATACTAATCTTGTAAAGCCGTTCCACTGCAAATATTGAAGGCTGTACAACCCACATTAAGGTACCCTAACCAAGTTCGACAAACAAAGAGCGGGAACTCTGTATTCTACGCTTAGATCTATGCTCCTCTAGAGCCATGCCAATCAGTGACAAACACGCATACTTAGGTAAAACAGGACTTAAAATAGTATCTTTAACTCACCCTTCTGTGCCTGGCTATTGCAGCACAATCAAATAAATAAAACTGCCTGTAAACGTCCTGGAGGGGAAACAGAATAACTGCTGCAAAGATCCAAAATACTACATACTTTTATTAAATAAGGTAAGCAATCAGAATACTTGACTTATTTCCCTTTGGGATTCAAAGGAAGATGAACGGGGGATGCTGAAGAGGCAGCCCAAGTAGGGCTTGGTTAGCACTCTTCAAGTGTTTCCAGGAGAGCCAGGGGAACTGATCAGGACCTTTACTGCTCTCCCCACCAGAACACACGCACCCAGGACAGCACAGTGCCCCTAGGACTCTGCCAGGAGCCCGAGAAGGAAAAAAACTCAGAGGGAAGAGCGTCACCTACTGAAACACTGCTAGCATTTCATCCAGCACATAAGTAATCTTCTTATGCCTCCCATCCAGCTCCTGAATCTACCAGCCTCACTTGCTTAGCTCTGAAGTCTGACAAAATTAACAGACTGGCTTCAATCTTAATTATTATAAATGCTGTAATAGAACTGGGTATGCAAAAGCGCTCCAATTACACGATTAACAAAAATGTCCAGTGTGGCTCATGAATAGTTACAGAAATGAATGCAGTAGGATGCCATGTTATTGCAGATACACATGATCCCGGCATTTATAACACATGCTTTGCTCTCCTGGTAGTACGCTAAGATATTATGCAACTCATCAGCCCAGCTGCATACCACATAAAGCAGCAAATCAGTGCAAGCGTTGGGCTTTTTTTTATTAAAAAAAAAAAAAAATTGTTTAAGATTTTCAAATGCTAATAGCTATATCATTTGTACAGGCTACGTTACACATGGCCACATAGGCATAAGACGACTTCAAAGGCTCTCAATGTAATGAAATAAAAGACAAAATTACAGAAATTAGAAAAAGAGATGACCTATTGAGTCATCCCCGGCTCTAGTCCGTCCCCTGGGGCCCAGTACAGGATGCTTCCTAGTGCTTTTATTTTTTACACAGAAAAAAAATAAAAATAGCAACAATAAATAAAACAACAAATGAAAAATAACTTCACATTTTTCTCACACTTTACAGGCAAGGATCTCAAAGCAGTAAATTCATACTGATGCAAAACAGCACACTTGAGAGGGAGGATGTTATTTTATGATTACTTCATCTTTCATTATAGAGAAAAAAGATTAAGAAAAAGAAACAGGCCTTCACATTGCTCTTGTCATCTACTTTGCAATTTCAATCTAAATTACAAAGTCACGTTCCACTGTTAACTATGGAACTGTTCCCATCTGATAAAGTTCTGATTAAATCAATTTCATCACAATAATTCAAAGACCATTTATTCCAACTACGTAGTTTTGACCTACTAGAGATTTAAAATAGTTTTAATATACTCAAGATTTTATGTAAATCTTTGTTGGACAAGTTTATATTAGAGATATATATATAATTGTATCCATGTATATTACATACATCTATAATTACCTACCCATCTAAAATACAAACTTGACCAACAAAAATATTTACGTGCAAATATTTTAGATGCACACACAGCTTTGCTGAGCGACTTTCACCCACACAACATTTTCTTTCACTGCCCACTTGTCCAGAGCTGGAGAGTTTTCACCCAAAACACCCAGGAATCATCAAAGAATTAATGAGCACTTTGGTACGTTCCAGGAAGCTGTTAGTTCCCTCGACTCCCAACTCTAATAGATTATTACAGAAACACACCAATAAGGTGCATCCCCAAAAGCAGCTATTTAAAGGACAAGCTGAGCAGGAGCCATTCCACGCATGTAGGATTCAAACCATTTTCTCCACCTTTCTTCAGAAAAAACTGCACACGCTGATTTTCTCTGTACGCAAATAGATGCTGAGTCCAGACACTCAGGTGCGCGGGTGTTATGTGCATGCATACACAGATGCAAATTCATGCACAACCATAGTGAAAGCTGGGAAGAGGAGGAGAAGGGGTGGCGGCAGCAGGGAGGGAGACGCAGCCAGACCAGAGGGAGGCTCACGGCATCACAGTCCTGACGCAGAGATGCCCGGACAGGAACGGCCCGTCGTTGCATCTATTCCCAATGACTTCCCCAGCGGCTCCCTCCCATCCGCAGTCTGGCGCTGCCCCCGACAGCCCGCACAGATGTCCCCTCGGCGCTGCTGCAGCGGCCCGAGCTTTGCAGCGCCGGCACCGGCCAACTTAGTGGAGCGCATCCCTTTCCTCCGCCGGCCCCGCCGCCTCCTCCCCCCTCACTCCGCCGGCAGCGCTGCGCTCGCCGCTGCGGCGCACAGCGGGGCCGGGAAGGAGAAAGATTTCGGGAAGGGGGGTGATCGCATCGCCCCCTTTCCCCAGCGCTCTGCTTACCAGGCGAGCTTGAACCCTTTCATTAGTACAGTCACGATAATCCGATGCCCGCGTCCTTGTCTGCCCACTGACAGCTCCAGAGGTCCCAGGACATATTGGAGGAGACCCGGCCGGCGAGCGTCCCCCGGGGAGCGCCGAGCCCCATGCACAGAGCCCCCGGCGCCGGGGCACGGCCGCCTCCCGCCCTCAGCGCCCCCCCAGACCCCCGCCGAGAGGCACAGGGCTCCCCGCACTAGCACCGCCAGGGGCTGAGCCGCCCGGCTCTCTGCTGAGCATGTGCAGCACCGGCAGGACAGCGCGCCGCGCAGCATGCCATGGCATCCGTGCGTGCCCGCCGCGCCGCCCCGCGGCCGGCCCCGCGGGGACAGCCCCCAGCCCCCGCCCGCCCCGGGCCCGCCGTTGCAGCGATGCTCCGGGCGGGGGAGGCAGCTCCCTTCGTCACGGAGCCAGAAAAAGGGGAATGCGCCTTCCTCTCCTCTCGTCCCGTCCCATCCTTCCCCCGCTTCTCTCTTCCCATTTTAGGGCAGTCCTAGCCGGCCCCCAGGGCTCCCTCTAAGTTCTTTGCATGGGCATTAGTTAACCCACCACCCCGACTGCAGAGCGTGAGCAGGCTGAATAACAACCGCTACAGAAAGTGAAGGAAGTGCTTAATTACAACTGAAATTTTCAGAGAGGCAGGAGACAAGTTCCTGCACTGGAACTGAAGTAGGGGGACGAGTATCTTATCCTCATGACACCCACTGCCAGCATTTGCACAAACAGAACAGGAGAGTCCTTTGCGTAGCATTACTTATCATACTAGAGTCAAGACCTCTTTCCCTCCCACCATATAATAAAGATCTCCTGCACCACAGCACGCAGAGGGCAGGGATAGGCAAGGCCCAACCAAAAGGGAAAAGAAGTGCCAGTTATTGCATCACCCCCCTTCATTTCCTGCAATACACTACACTCTTCCTGGGAATTCTTCTATTTATCGTGCAGAATCTAAACACACCCTGCTATTCCCACTGCACAGGGAAGATGGAAGTATATTTCAAATAACCTATCATTTATCTATTTCTTAGCAAAGGATCATCTAACGTACTTCAAAAAGTGAAGCTTGGGAGCGTCCAAGCATGAAAAAACACACACACACACTTGCCACATAGCGAGAGCTCTGAACATCTTTGGTCTTGCTTATGAACCCTACAGGAATTCAGCGATTTCAGCGGTGGTAGAGGAAAGACAGCAGTCAGGTATGTGAAAATTAAAAGATTCTACTATTTTGAAGGGGTTTTTTAATGCTATTTGTCATTCTTTTGCACCCAAACTCAAGGTCCACACATACTGACCCACACCCCCATCCCAATGACTGCAGTTGATGGCTCCGAGTGGAATGATACAAAAATCTTGACCGGTAAAATCACCACACCTCCGTTCTGTTCACCTCTCAGTGGACAGGGGGGTGTCAGGGTACTAGTTCTAAGTCTCCATTCCGGTTTACAAAGCTTTCTGTGAAATTAATCCTCATTGCCTGAGGAAACATTGAGATTATGATACCCACATCACCTTTGGGAAATAACAAACATGTGCTTCTCCACTTTCATATTTTGCTTAATAAAGGCACCAGATCTTTTTTCTGATTCTCCCAAATCCTGAACAGATGGGACAGAAGCAAAGTTCCAGTTCTGAATTCAGCAGGAAGTCACTATTGTAGGGCTTTGGTCATTCCAGGGCAGGTGAAAAGAAACAGAATCTTGGCAGTGGGGCTGAAGTTTCAGAAACTCTGCAAGTAACACTGAAACGTCTTTGTAGGGAGTTGAGTCACAAAGGGAAAACTCATCTCAGTGCTAACTCCCTCCAAATAGCTTCCCGAACACTTGTAACATGTTGCACTCTTTGCTTCATTATTAAATACCATCATGCTTCGGTGCCTGCTACAGAAGGAAACAACTAGTGTGAAACTGCATCCTGTGTGGAACTGCCTTCCACTCCATTTGTGAAGGAAAGTGATGGACAGTACCCTGCAGGAGAGCCCCACACTAGGTAGGGAGATTTGAAACACCTGCTTTGAGAGTTGTTTCCAACATGAACTTTGCAACATGCCTTTCTGTTTATTTCTAGACAAAAAGCATTAACTTAGCTATAAAGTTGGGCACATGCATTTCCACGTGACAAACAGTATGGGAAATACACATTTAAATCTCACCCCACAGAATTCCAGATTCAGGCCTCATTAGGTCCAACCTATATTGGATGCCTGGCTTGGCCTCAACTTTTCTCCATGAGATGCTTTGCATCTGTGGCCTGCAGGTTGTCAAGGAGGGAAGCAAATCACAATGCTGTAAAATGGGTCAGGAGACCTGCAAGCTTGGCAAATCTGGGACAGACTAATGCTGCAGAGTCACATGTTTAGAAATCAAAGCTCAGGCAAGAAAGGTATTAAGAGATAAGCAGTCATGTACCTTTTTTTTTTTTTAAAAATAACATGAGGGTTAAGAAATTATCAAAGGAGATAGACCACTTAGAAGAAGGAAGTGTCTGTTTAAGCATCCGGCTAGCAGGCACAACCACCTCTGCCACAATACAGCTGGGATCTGCACTCTGAAATCCTCGCAGCAGGATCCTTGGTGAAGGGACTGTGGGTCACCCACCATCTTCAGTGAACCCCAAGCAGGTGACCCCCCCGTCACTGCTATTTACAGTCTCAATTCCGCATTCACTTAACTGGTCCATCTGTGTCAGCTAATGCTGCATGAGCAAGCCCTTTCCTTTTTCTCCATCCTCTGCACATAACTGCTCCAGGGAAAAAAGATATTAAAATTTAAATAAGGTAATAAAAGAGCATATGTAGATATCAAGAGAGATAAGCTACGCACAGCCACTCTGTCCACCTCCGCAGTGCTAAGAATACTTAGAAGTCACACGCAAGTTGAATTCCAGATAAATTATCTACCTACTCCATCCCAAGCATCCATCCCAAGCAACAGGAAAATGGGAAAACAGAAAAAAGCACAGTCAGAACTGTGGCTTGAGAGATCCAAACCCATTTTGGGCTCTGCTACAGATCTCTGTTTTGAAACTGGGTAAACCCTATAACCCATGTCTTTTCACTCACCTGTGGAACTACATGTCATAAGGAGACATTCATTACATGGTTGGAATAAGCATCAGTGGTAGATTGTTTTGGATCACATAAATGTCAATTTAAGTGACAAATGATTTTTGATGATCATGTTTTGCATGCAAGAGCTTTCCCAAGCCATTGTTGTTTTGTAAAAATTATTTTATTTTTCCATACATACAGTAAAAAAATAGCAAAAATAGTAATAAAAGCATAAACATTGGTTTTCCTTTTAGTTTGTTTTCATGTTTCATGAAAACAAGCATAATAGTTGAAAACAGTGGAAGATTTCTGAGCAGGTGTCTTTTTGGCCAACATTAGCAAACACAAAATCCTGAAAACACCACAAGAACATTGTCTCCTTTATGTCTCGCCTACCATGGCCTCTCCTCTCCTGCCTAACCAAAATCTCTGAATTCAGCCGCAGCTATTTGAAACATATGGAGGCACCCTTCACTTCTGCCGAGAAAGGCAGTAGTCTCTGAAGTACAAATGCTTAACTAGAGCACCAGGATCATCAAGCAGTTAAGAGTGCCTACAACTTCTGTAACCCACCTCTCATCAGCCACAGTCCTTCCCCCCTCACCCACATACCTATCTCTATACAAGATGCTGCAGTTGTGGCTCTCGGCCCTCTATTGACTGCCATCTCGTGCCCTATCAAAACTAGATCTTTTGCCTCTTCCTCAACTACAAAAGATGCTTCTTTCTACACCTGCTCCTACTTCCTTCTCCTCTCATCTCCTTCTTTATTTTATATCCCTCCTCCATCAGCTATTTCATAACATTTTTGTTGACTGCCTTCACTTTTCAGTGTGTGTTCTGTTCTCAGCTCCCTTTCATATCTCAGTCATCAGATCACCTTCCCCCCCACCCAACATTTTTTCATTATTTCTTCCCATACCAATCTCCTTTCTTCTTTGTACTTATTTGTATTTGACCTACTTAAAGCCATATGTATATTTTCACCAGTGACTGCCCTTCATACAGGATGTTGTATCAGACATTCATAATTTTCCCTTCTAGCCATAAAATCTGTAAGTCAAAGTATTTGCTTATTGCAATAGAATTTTGATTGTTTGGGAAAGGGATCTCCTTTTTTAATTGCAAAAATATTAGGTACATCATTTGCTAAGCATAAACAATAAATAACAATAAGATAAGTTTACATGGTGTCTGTTGTCCTGCCTCGTCCCCTGTCTCTCCACCCAATGCAAAATTCTCATAAAAACCGATTAAAATAAGATAATTTGGATCCTGGCCTACTGCCAGTAACATTTTGAGTACTTCTGGTCCAGAGCAAGAATACCATGAATACAGCCTCCCTTGCGGCTTCTAGTTGCTTCCACCGCCAGTCAGGATGAGGAAGTCAAACAGCACACACACACAGTAAAAACAGCAACAAAGTAAAAACCATGCAGAACTTTCTCAAACTGAAGAAAGACTTGGAGATGATGAGTAGCATCAAAAAAGGAGTTAGAAAAAAGACCGGATGTTTTCCCGACCTGTAACTATAAACTGTCAAGGCCGCATCAATTAAAAAAAGTTACGGCTGTAATACACAAAGCCAGAGGTTTTTTTTTCCAACCTCCAAGTTGGATGAAAGAAGTACTAAACGATACTGTCCAGATGGAACAGTGCTTTACATGCCCTCTGCACAGGCAAGAACATCTGTACAAAGTGACAGACAGTAATGATTTAGGCCTTGGTGTTCTCTTGCATTCTGGTCAGATGGCAAGAAACAGGCAATCCGTACGCAGCATTTTGCCACCGCCCTCGTCAGGGCCTGGATGAAAGCTGGAAGCACAGAGGCAACTACAGAAATTAAGTGTCAGACAACAGTATTTAGTATTTAGCACTATTTTATTCACATACCAGCTATTTTATATTACCCTATTGTCCTTTTCCCCTTACACAGACTTCTCCAAGCAATCCCAGCCTGAGCGAGTGCTAATTAATAAAAGCTAAAGAAATAATCTCTAAGCAAAAGCTCTGCAGTACTGTAAATAGGCATCTTTTCTGGCTTCACTCATCATTCCCATTACAGGTCATAAGAGGAACACATTTCCTTCAAAGATGGAACAAGTAAATCAGGTGCTTAAATATCTCCCCCCACACCATAAAAGGTCTGAGCGCTTTCCATGTACATGTCTCTCTGCAGCACAGAGAACAAAGAACCTTTCCGTGTCAGGGGAATGAAAGGCAGCTCACTGATTTACATTCCTCATTTCCACTAGTTCATTACCTGGAAAGTGATTCATGCTTTCACAGGAAGCATTCTAGCTTCACATTGGCCTGATTTCCCCACCACCACCACTCTCTAACAGGTTATCTACTTTTCCCCTTGGCACTCAGCAAGGAGCAGAGACAAAACAATCAGGGTTCCTACTTTTAGCAGGGCACCATGTAAGCAAAGCTGCAAGGACACAGCACCATGTCACGATCCCAAAGCAAGGTGCCCCATAGCATACAAGGGACAAACAGTTTTCTGGTTCCACCAACAGGTCTGAAAAGCCTGAAGATGAGGATGAATGATTGATTACCCTGGGATTAAAACCACAGGCTACAATATAGTAAAAGCTGCACCCCTCCCTATTTTTAATGTGCTAAATATAGGACCATTCTTTAGCATATGAGGAAATGCCGGTTCTTGAGAGACCCTGAAAGGTGCCCCAGCAGCAAAGGAAGCAACAGTGCAATACAATGGAGAGCAGCCATGGAAGTAAGTAACATGCTGATATTGCATCCCATGGATGCTTTTGGCATCATTCTCAGGCTGAGAAAACAAATTGTTAAACCTTCTCAGAAGTTCTTTGCTAGCCCAAGCTAACCCCAGCAGAAATTAACCAAAACGAATAGCATCCCGTGGAAGCTCCAAACCAACTGTAACAGAGGTAACGGACCCAAACTCAGAAAAGAAAATAGACCATGGAAGAACAATTGGGCTTCAGCAAAGAACAGGGGACTAAACATGAGCACTTGCCATGGTGTAAGTCCAAATAAACCTGTATACATTCCAGTAATATTTACATCATAACCAATTTCCAAGATGTATCTGTTCTAGAAGGTTCAAACGAGGCTCAATTTTTCACTGAAGATACATTTTCCTGAAAAGATATTTAGGTTTTCAGTACATTCACATTAAGACAGTGCTTTAAGACTGTAGATCATGTTTTCCTTTAATTAAAAACAAGAAACTATAGAAAACAGGTATGAACAAAAAGAATTTTAAAGTGACTGTTGGTTTTGTCTTTGAAAATGTCTGGTTTTCAACAAAGAAAAGCTAGAGTCCCCCAAAATGCCACAACAGCTATTATTGAAATGGAGAGCATCATTTTCAATTGGCTCTGATGCCACTGGCCCTACAGCATTCTCAGTGTTTTTTTTTTTTTTTCAAACACTACAGCTGTAAGTGGGTTTGCAGTGAGAGGCAGTTAAAGCTTGAGCAAACATGGTAGTGAGGATGACCTCACCTTTATAAAGCAACATTCATCGAGAAGTACTTCACACAATTTATTGACAGACACTAAAAACTCAAAACCTGCACGGACATGCAACCCAGTCCCGAGGCAAAACAGGGCAGCTGTTCACAATATCACCCAGGCTTCTGGGAAATGGAATTGAGAAGTACACAGTATTTAGCAGAAACAAATGTGAAAAAAGAAAACAAACTCAACTTGAATTCTAGCTGAGACGGCGGAATAAACCGTACAATCTATTAACAGCACCACAGGGTGGTTTTTTAACCATAGACTTCTATCCCCAGGTAGGCCAGTTACCTCCTGGAACACAGCATGCCATATCGCCATGCTAGAGCATCCAGTTCAGTGCAAGCTCAAAAGCAGGAGTTTTATAACTACTAATGCCATTTCCCACTCTTTCCAAGCTATGGCTCTTTTCAGCCATGCTTAATTTCAGACTCTGCTGAGATAACAGCACAAGACACATTTTGCAGACACATTCCTTGTGCATTAACCTTGTTCTGATGCCAAAGGAAGTCACATTGGTGGTAGGCTCATGCTAGAAAACAAACTGTTTGCTGTGAAGACAATCAGTGGTCCCTGCCATGACCATTCAATGGTGAGAGAGTCTTGTGCTTCCCAGGTCTCACCGAACCATGCTGAAGCCATGCACGGTATACATCTCCCATTTCTACCTCACAAGCCCATCTTGATCCATCCAGTTCCATTCCCACAGATTGCCAGTCCGCCAGCCCACAGGAAAGCAGAACCTGCAACCTGGTAAAAGCAAGCAGCACAGGCAACAGAGAAGCCTCATATAAAAGGGTGGATGCATCTATAAGCTCGAATTACTTTCTCACTTGGCACAGCCACGAGATCCTTTCGAAAAAAAAAGAAATAAGGCTGCCAAAAGGTATTTCTACTCACATAGCAGTCCCCAGCAGTGGGAAACCTGCCCCTAAAGCACCCTCTAGCGTCACTTTCTCATACAGCAGCAAAGCAGGCTTCTGCCAGCATCCCAGCTCCCTCCGTGGCTTCACAAACTGCGGCTGACAGTAATGCAGACTCCCCTGTTTCTCTCCCACCCACCCCCGACTTTTCCCTACAGCATCAACATCTCAAGACTTTCTCAAATCTTACAAGAAAAGCAACATATAGAGACTGTGGCCACAATGTTACTTCCTCCCAGAACCTGAATCCCATCATCAACCCCGGCACTAGTACCAACTCCCAGCATCAGGGAAAAGGGTCAGGAGAAAGTAAAAAGAGCAAGAGACAAAGTAAGAAGTTGCCAAGCGAAACCACTTACGCACAGTGAGGCCGGCAGCATTTCCATCCTACCTTTGCTGTCGCCATATCAGACGTCTCCATGTTTTCTGCTTGGCCTATCAGTAAACAAGAGCATTGAAGAAGGGAGGAGAGAGAAAGGGAAAGTCAAAAGAGGATGAAGAGAAGACAAACAACTTGACAGGAGGATGAGAACAACAGAAAGTCAGTTAAGAGCTAGTCCCAAGTTTTCCCTCCTGCCCCCAGAGATGGGCAGAAAAAGCATCTCAAGCAGATGGTCCCAATTTAGATACTTGCCTGGAGTCTGGCACAAGACCCAAGCCATTGCCATTCCCCCCCTCCCAACTCCTCCCCCCTGCCACCACCCAAAGGTCTAGTAGAATGCTAAGGAACAGAGAGGACCCTCCTCCCAGCTTCCTTTTGAAGTACGAGCTTCTGCAGGGAGCAGGCAAGCAACCCATCTTCCAGACATGCTGCTCTTTCTCCCTCTTGCTCTATGGGGAGAGTGACACAACAAACCCCCCAAATGGGTACGCTTTAGGAATCAGGAGAAAGTAAGAAAGCAAGTGGGTTCTAGGCAGTGCACAGGTAAAGGAGGAGGATGGAAGTAGGGAAGGAAGAAGCAGCTTCTGAAAGGAAAGAGTGAAAGGGGTCAGCCAGACAGGTAGAGGAGCAATGGTGCAAAATCAGCAATACCAGAGACAGTCCATTCAAACAGAGAGATTTACATGTGCAGAGAAAAGTGCAAGGTGGAGGCTAGTAATCTGCACCCTACCGAGAACACTCACCTCAGAGTAACACTCAGAAATGATTGGGCCTAAACTAGGAACTCTTTGGTGCACACTCTCAGCTCAGACTGAAAATATCAAATCATCATCTAAGGTAAAACTTGCCCCAGCATCAAGAGGCATCCGTAGCTGCCGCGGCCCTGCCTGGCTGAGGCCAGCCCTGATTGGCGGAGCAGAGTGACTTCATGCCGCCCCATTCATCACCGAGCGTCTCCCCGGTCCTGCAGGCTCCTCCTGGCCTACTTTACTACAGTAAATCAGTCTGGAGCCTATTAGCTAGCCAGCCCAGGAACCGTTGTACGCCACTCCTCGGGGCGCTCTGGCACTGGCAAACCAGACAGACGTGAGCAATCCTGGCTGGGAAGGAGGTAAAAAAAACACTGCAGAGCTCAGTCAAATTAAGAGCCTCCAAGGGCTAGAAACATCACTGCTTGAAAGTGCTTATTCATACAACAGTGCAGCACGCTGTGCTCAGGCACACAGCAGGCACCACAGTACTGTACACAGGCCAGGGGCACTGGCAAATAATTTACAACACGATAAACAGTTTACACACATGAAGGGCAGCTACGTAGTCCCTGCAAAACCATATCACTACTATTCCCTTGTGCACAGGCATACACACACCCTGCCCATAGAGCAGACCCACTGGGTTTTGTTATAAGTATTTTGCAGTCCTCTCATTAGCATGCACTGGAATACATATAACAGATGTCACTATCATGCAGATGTGCAACATAAACTGTAAAGAGGGGCCAGCAGTCCACAGACAGACAACAATATTTAGCACTCAAACCACCTCTAAAAAGGGCCATCAGTATACAACATACACAGAGAACACTCCCACCAAGTCCCATCTTGGCATACAGGATATGTGTATTTCTAGTATGTTTCTCTGTTGTGATGCATTCATGCAGTCACCTGCTTATACAAATCAAGGCTGCCACACTTCACCTTTTTACTCAGCATATTCAAATACACCACCCTCATACTTATCAGGGACATAAAGCCCATCTTATGAACATATGTAGATCATGAGCCATGGGATGCCATAATGTATATATTTTTTGAATCTCCATCCCAAGCGTTGCTGTGGATATAATGCAGCTTCAACATACCTGATCCAATGCCACATAGGAAAAAATATCTCCACACCACCTAAGTTAGTTACACTCACTAGGATAAGGATTGTTATCCTTGTTGCACGCTAGACGGAATGCCTCCTATGCTATAACACTGATGACAGTAGTCCGAAAACTAACCGTAAGACATTCAGTGCAGACAGAGATACAGAAACAGCAAATGCACACACTGTGGACAATCTACTCCCCAAGCCCTCTTACAGAGCCACTGAAGTCCCTTAATGGCAGTCTACCCACTTGAGTGCATTTTGCTACAAGTATTCACAGCAGCGGTGGGGAGGTTGGGGGAGAAGAGACAACAGCCACACGAAGGACCTTCAGCAAATCCCAAGCTAGAACACCAGTAAAGCCCAACTTTGCAATTCCGAAAAAGTTCAATTTCCACATTGCAGTCTCTTTACAGCAGAGGCTATATGTAGTTCCAGCAGGGTGCAATAGCTCATGAACTTAAAAGCAGAAACATCTCCTGAGGAAGTCCACTTTTCTGAAGGGAACAACCCACTATGACACACTTGAGGTCTGGGTAAGAATTTGAACCTCTATAAATAGCTACAGCAATAGACATGTTAGCTCGGGGTTTGAGCTTGTAATAGCCTCCAAAAAGATATCTTACAAGTTAGAAAACATTGCTTGTTATAAGCACTACCTGCAAGTGTCACTGCCCCTTCAAATAGTCACACTGTCACAACTCATGGCCTTTAGGGCATCCTCTGTATAGATACATCATTGTGGCTTTACTGCTGCCCATCATTACAGTTCTAGCTAACGCTTCACGCTAACCAGAGCAGACCCACCTCTGAAAGACTCATGGTAACTGAAAAATTTACTTGTTCAAGTACCCACACAGCAGAAACAAGAGGCTTAGAAGGCTCAGACAGGTTAGTTCACTAGAAAAGGTACACGACCTGCAGGCACAGAATGCAACATGCTACCTGTGAGGCACATTTCAGCTATAGTTTGATTCTCCCATATGGCAAGAAAGGAAAGCCTGCAGGAGTTGGGGAAGCAGTAAAAAAACCCTGTGCCTCTGTTAAACATGCATGCAAAACAAAACCTGTTAGTAACAGAACTAGTGGTAGGGAAAACTAGAAGCAAATCAGGAAACATTATAGGGAGAATGAAAGAACTGCTACAAAGAATGTCAGAACATAAGGAAGAGATAGTTTAACTGTTATGCACCTTAGCGTACAGGTGTACAGATCCCCAGGAAAATGTGCCAGATGGATAAACTCCTGAATCCTTCCCAAAGTCATCAGTATTCTGCAGCTCTACAGCCGCTGCTGTCAGAGAAAATCATAAGCAATCACAGCATCAGCAAGCTAGGGCACACCTCCATTTCCCCAGGAAAAAAAAAGTCTCAGAAGGGACTCACTCTTTGCTGCAGCAGCTGGGAAGTCACATGAGACTTCATTTCCAGAAAGAAAATATGCATTTCACACTCTTGGAATCATGGGAGCTGTAGTCACACTGTATACAGAACAGAAAGTGCCTGTAAGCCATTTCTTTCTAAGCTATGTGAATGCAGTGTTTGTCACAGGATGCAAGTTAGAACTTAGGGTCTTGGAAGGGAGAGCTAAGTAGAACGGCATCACAGCAGAAGAGCAGTAGCCTCAGCTATCCTGGAAGAAGAGAATGGAGGGAAGCTCCCCTCCATCAAAAGGTGAAGAAAAATAATTCCCTACAGAGACTTTGGAGGAGGAAGAATACTATTGTGTAAGGAGAAGGAGGGTCAGTATCAGGAGAAACTGGGATGATTCAGATTGCTACTGCTTCTTTCTTGAGCAATATTACAACAAAAGAGGGTTGCTTTCACACAGTCTCTTGGCTCTTTCACTGCTCATTGTCTTGCATGTTTGAACTCTTAAACCTTCCATTTGCTTGAGATGGTGCAACAACATCTCCCACCCCAGAAAAGACTCATTCGCTCTGAAATGGGGCAGGCTAACAACTGAAAACTTCATGACTCATGGCATGCTTCATATAGAAATTCCTCCTCGATTTGATGTCATCAGGAAATCAAAAGCCATCTTCTAATTTTTACCTTCCGTTGCAAATAACTTGCAGCCACTGGTGAAAAGGCAACAAGACTTCATTACTTCAGGCAGAAATATTAATATTATGGCCTGATCATCTCCCTTTTTGTTTAGGTCAAGATATTCTGAAATAACTCATAGTATCAAGTAAGTCACATGGTACCACAGCCCAATACCTTAACTAACAAGATTTTCACTCAGGATAATGGTGAACATCTGGTCTCTCAAAATGAGAGTACTTTAAAGTGCCTAACAGCCAAGACACTTTGGATCCTTTGTAACTGAAGAGTCTTTCAAGTATATCGAGCTAAACCTTTATATGTCTAACAACCTTCAGTCTTTGGGCTGGCATTGCCTAAGGGATAATCCATAGAGACACATAGGAAGCACACCAGAGGAAAAAAAGCCTTCTGTACTCATCTGGATCTGTGGGGTGTCTAATGCAATATCCTATTCTGTGCAAAAAAACTTGTATGTTTCAGATAAATGGGTGAAAACCTCATGGCAAGAACATACACCACAATATTTTGGCTTTAAAGAATAAAAACCCTTGAGGAATGACTGCAAATTCATGACAGGAAGACAAAGGTCCTGGATCCTTCATTTCTGAAACCCGAGACAGAAAAAAGCAGCTAAAGCAGGGGCTCAAGACCCAGGCCTTAAACACAAGCTTCCAGTTTGCAGACAGGGAGGCATTTCAGATCAGCAGTGAAAGCCTCCCACAGCCCGAGTCACTCACTACCTCTTGCATGTTCAAGGGGTCTTCCAGTAGCAGTGGCATCAGCAACGGGGTAGAATAAAGGATGGCAGGCTGCAAATAGAAATACAATACAGAGGATGCCTGTTTTCCCACAGTGTCACATACCACAAAGCTACACTTCATTAGGGAACCCAGAATAAAGATCCCTAGTTTCTGAGGGGACTGATGCATCACAGGTGCTGCACAAAGCAACAGCCTGCTCAAGCTCACATAAAGAAGTCTGAGCACTTACATGCCTAAGCCTGAAGGAAAGATTCTTTTCCAGAGTAGAGAAATAACGAAATCTTGCAAGGCTGGAAACTTTGTTAGGCCCATATCCCTTAAGCAGGCCCATATTACATATGACCTGCCATTTAAACAAGAGAAAGGGGTTAGGGAGAGAGAGCACATAATAGAGCATACTACAAGCGAAGATTTGGGACTTAAGTGGGAAGGGAAAACAAGCAGCAGAGAAGGGTTAAGTATTAGGTCAAACTTGCAGGAGAACAGGAAAAAAAAGCAGAGGGCCTCAAGGACAGACCTTGGCTAGTACCATTACAATGTCTGACCTTGTTACGATGCATGGCGCAGTGGGGAGATGCATGCTGCCATCTTATCACCGAAATGCACAACAAATACTCTGCAAAGGCCAAGAAAAAATGGATGGGAAGAAAAACAAGGAAAGAGAAGGAAAATAAGAAATGCACATGTCAGTGAGCACTCACACGGTTACAGTCATCTGCAGAAATGGGGAAGTCTGTCCAGATGCCAATGTGCTCCCCAGCAATCTGAGGAAGCGTCACTTCAGCAGCAAAGGAGCAAAACACTGTTGAATTGAAAGAGGATGGAATCCCAGCTTGTTTACACACGCACAGTAGTTTTGGGGAAAAAGCAGCACAGAGCAGTGACCTCAGAATCCAGCGTGGAAAGACGTAATGCCACCACTGAGACAGTTCTAGGACGGCTTTTATTGATATTATTGTAGTTACTGCAGCTTGGCCCCAGAGGGAAAGAGCAGTGACTAGGCTGATGAGGCGGCAGAGCTATGGAGAGATCTCCAAAGAGCTTGATCTGCACAAGAGGCACTGGTCTCCTTTCTCCGCTCTCAGATTTCTTCCATCACAGGCAATTCAATTTTAAAGGCACAGCTGCCTTTAAGTCTCTGCCACATATGCTGCTGCTATGGGGTAAGATGCAAAAACCTGAGAGAATTAAGAATTCTCTAATGAAATAAGAAGAATTTTGTTAGTAATTACCCGAATGAAATTCTCAAGGCCAGAATTAACCAACTACCATTTCTCTTGAACTAGGACTGTCCATTACCAGGTAGAAGCTAATACAGCTTTTCCCAAGTCTCCTGAAACAGGGGGAGAAAAACTATTTTAAGCATCAACATCCCTACCAGTTTTCTTCTTGGTGAAAAGCATGGGTGTTTAGCTCAGAAGGAAGCCAGAGTATGGCTTGCAGAGGTGGAGTCCACAAAAGGGTGTTCCAAGCCCAGCTGACCCCTTACAAGGAACTTTTTCTGCTCTTTGCCTTTTCTGCCAGGACTCTCTGATCTATTGGTAAATGGAGCAGCCTGAGCAGCTCAGTCTGAGGTATCAGGTCACCACAGGGCACCCTGTATATTTTCTGCTTGGTGATTAAGGTGCTCCCCTCTTCTTCCACCAACAAACCAGCACCAATGAACGCTTCTTCCCAGAGACGCACAGATGAGCTCCTCTTACTGTGTCCAATGCTCTGCTAAATGGAATTAGAATCTCAGGGTGGAGAGGAGGTATGTAA